>NC_058086.1:63502595-64102595 GCF_014858855.1 Bufo gargarizans | reverse complement strand
GGTGTCCATGTCCATACTGTATCTTGTGTAGAATGGACTGAACACTGATCCATTACAGTCAATGGGCCAATTCTCCAGTGGTCTGTAGTACAGAGAAAATGTCAGTATTTTGGTCCAATTTTCTCCATTTAAGGGTGCATTCACACGACCGCATTTTTGTGTCCGCATCTGTTTTGCAAAATTTTCACTGTGTGCTGTCCGCATCCATAGTTCAGATCCGCGGTCCTGTAAAAAAGATAGAGCAATCACGGACAAGAATAGGCTTTTCTGTCATAGGCTACATTCACACGGCCGGTATCCATGTTTTGCGGATCCACAATTTGCGGACCGCAAAACATATACGACCGTGTAAATGTAGCCTAAGTGGGAGAAAAATTGGCAGCACACGGACACTTTCCGTTAAAAAAAAAAACATATTTTTTTGCAACCTTGACATGGACGAGATTTAAAGGGCATCTGTCAGCAGATTTGTACCCATGACACTGGTTGACCTGTTACATGTGCACTTGGCAGCTGAAGGCATCTGTGTTGGTCCCGTGTTCATATGTGTCCGCATTGCTGAGAAAAATGAAGTTTTAATATATGCAAATGAGCCTCTAGGAGCAACGGGGGCGTTACCATTACACCTAGAGGCTCAGCTCTCTCTGCAACTGCCGTGCACTCTTCACTTTGATTGACAGGGCCAGGCAGTGAAATCATCACACGTGATGATGTTTTGATTGACAGGGCCAGACATGATGATATTTTCAATGCCTGGCCCTGTCAATATTTGGCCCTAACCGCTAGGTTTATGTCAAAACTTCATGCTCTTTGAAGGGCAGTCGCATGGGCCATGGACACAGTGGACAGGAGGGAACCTCATTGACTTGTATGGGAGAGTTTTTTAGGCATGCACTATGATCTATGCATAGGTCAGGAGGGAGAAGATAAGCTGTAATATCACCTATTGTGAATGATGGATCCTGTGTTATCTATACAGAGGTGTTATTGTTAGTGTAATCCTGCCTGTGATGATAATGTGATAGCTACTGAAACTTACCTGTACAGAACAAGAAGTCTTAACATGTCATTAGGCCTAGTGGTCATAGCGAAAATTGCACAGTTTTAGTTAGTTAGTTAGTTTTTTTAAATATGGAAAATGACATGGAAAATTTAAACTGTGCCCTCCTGCGCCACTTTTTAAAGTTGGTCGGTATTTCACAGTTGATCACAGTTGTGTCCCATTTATTAAGTTAGACTTTTTAAAAAGTTGCAAGTCCAAACTAGGTATTTACCAGGTGTAGTTTCAAAGAGTCCTCAGCTGGCACCACCATTTACATTACGGGTGCACAAATTTCTCAGAATTCTTAAAGTTAGGGGATAACTAAGTAATGAGTGGGGATCTGACTGCTGGGATGCCCACTGATCCTGAGAATGGGGGTCACATTCACCGGTCCTGATGAAGTGGCAGGTTGAGCATGCACCCTGCCACTCCATTTTTTTCTCCATGAGACTGCTGGAAACAGTAGTATGTTGTGCTGTTCTTGGCTGTCTGTGGCAGTCCCATATAGAATGAATGGAGTATCAGGGGGCATGCTCAGCCTGCTACTACATAAGGAGTGGAGAATGGGATCGGTGGGGTCCCAGCAGTTGGACCCCCACCGATCAGTTAGTTATTCTGCAAATACAAATTAATTACACATAACACCCCTATAGGACAAAGTTTGTAATATACATATTGTTCTAAAGTTGCGTGGATCGGACTCTCGAGAAGCCAGTCATGGGAACCTCTTTTAAAAATCCATCTCCCGCCGATGTCAGGTCCCAGGCTGTGAGTTCTGCGCTGCGATTGGCCAGCGCTACAGCCTAGGAGGAGGAGACGCCCAGCAGAACAAGGGCAGACTCCGCCTACTATAACCAAGAGTCCTAAGTCTCCGCCTACTATAACCAAGTCCCCGAACATACCGGAGGACATAACAGGAGAACGGAGCGGCGCCGAGGGATAATAGTAAGTGCAGTGAGATCCCTGGGCGCCGCTGTATATGTCAGGATACTTAGTTCACAATGTTTTCCAGGTGAAAGGTCCTCTTTAAAGAACTAGAAAACCCTCCATATAAATAGTCATTCTGAAAAACAAAAGACCCTGGTGTTATCTGTCACCCTGTAAACTTTACATTTAAAAAAAGGTCACCTTGTCTCACCATATACTAAGCTGTGAATTCTTGTCTGCAGTGATAAAAAAAGGATGGGGCATTTTCTAAATTCTTCAGAGGAATACATTAAAACGGAGTTAAAAACACACCAAAGGCAAAAAACCTTAAAACCTATGAAACTATTTAAATGATGGATATTGCCACCTTCTGGGCAAATATGGGAATGCAACTTTTTTTTTTTTTTTAACAAATCATCAGCGGCCAATTTAAATCTATATTATTATTATTTATTGATTGATATTTATTGATACCACTTATCTATTTCATATGAGTTTTCTTCTTTTAGCCTATAAGACTATATAACAGTCATACAAAATTTATATTTCTCGCAATGAAGTTTATTCATTTTCGTATGAATTAGACTCAATGTGTTCTAAATTGTAGATGCAGGTTTTGTTTTGAATGCTAGGCAATTAGGCATTATTAATAAAGAATGCTACACACATAGTACATGTAAAATATAATAATGTATAATCATGTACAGGTAACAATCCTGTAATACAAGCAATGGGAGAAACTGTCTATTGAGTTGTCTTTGAGTTGTTTAAAGGAGTTTTCCGGTTTGCATCAACATTCTAGAAAATAATCATTTATGAAGGTCGCTGTAATTTAGTAATGTATTTCCTTTACCTTTATTGCTCCCATCTCCTGTTTTGGGCTGTGGTCACATGACCATGTTCATGCAGCTCCTCCTTATTTCCTGTGATGTTATGTCTGTTGGTGGGGCGGTGATAGGGGGTTGTCTATGTAACTAGCTAGGTGGGAGGAGCTATAAACTAGCTGGGTGATGTTAGGGGCGGTGCTAGATCTGTGGCAGAGGAAGGAGAAGTGCATCATGGGTTTGGTTGGACACAGCAACAGGAAGTGCTACATACAGGATGGAAACAAACCTGAGGGATTGGTTTACATGGTGCGGATAAGCATGATGAAGATGTACATGAGGTAAGCAACTAAATGAGCATATCTGTTAAAAACCATAGTAATCCCAGAATAACTTAAAAGGGTTTTCCAAGACTTTACAACTGATAACTTATATTTAGGATAGATCATCAGCATCTGATCGATGGGGGTCTGACACCTGGGACCCCTGCTGATCAGCTGTTTGAGAAGCTTCCTCTCAGCTCACCAAGTACAGCACCGTACATTGGATAGCGACTGTGCTTGGTATCACAGCTCAGCCCCATTCATTTCTATGGGGCTGAGCTGCTGCTAGGCTATGTGACCGATGACTGTGTCGTCACTGGCCTAGGGAAAGCTGTGAGAAAGCTGCGAGCACCTCAAACAGCTGATCGACTGGGGTCCCGGATGTCAGACCCCCACCGAACAGATACCGATGACCTATCCCGAGGATAGGTCATCAGTATTAAAGTCTCGGAAAACCCCTTACAAACTTGATTTTACAATGATTTGTTCAAGTTTTATGTTACTGTGTAGCGCTAGCCTAAGTGTCTCGTTCAGGGGGTCGCCAACCTTACGCACTCCAGTTGTTGTGAAACTACAACTCCCAGCATGCACATTTGCTCATCTGTTATTGGAACTTCCACAGAAGTGAATGGAGCATGCACCAGGAGTTGTAGTTTCACAACAGTTGCTAATCCCTGGTTTAGGTTATATGCCTGGAGAAATAAAAACTATATGTGGCTAAGCAAACAGGAAGCTTCATGCCAAGCTAGCTACACATCAAATCTTTTCCTGCAGTAACTCTCTTAAAATGGTGTAAATTAAAGTTCCAGATCTCTAATAAAAAAATAACCAATGCAGCTTAGTAACTTAAAAGGATTGTCTCACTTCAGTAAATGGCATTTATCATGTAGAGAAAGGTAATACAAGACACTTACTAATGTATTGTGATTGTCCGTATTGCCTCCTTTGCTGGCTAGTATCATTTTTCGATTGCATTATAAACTGCTCATATCCTGTGGTTAGGACGACCTACAATCCAACAGCGGTGGCCGTGCTTGCACATAGGAAAAAGCACCAGCCTCTCTGTGGCAAGCATGTGGAGCAGCTCCCGTCCCGGCCACCTCTATATCTGTGCTGCAGCGGTGGCCATTACCCCTGGATACAAGCATTGGAATGCAATGAAAAAATGAATCAAGCCGGCAAAGGAAATATGGGCAATCACAATACATTAGTAAGTGCCTTGTATTAACTTTGTCTACATGAAAAATTGCCATTTGCTGAAGTGAGAAAACACCTTTAATTTACATGCCAGCTGCATACTGGGTATGTAGAGTAAAAAAAAGTGAGTTAGAGAAGTAGACAGATAACTAAAATAATCTGAATAGTGAAACCGGTAATTACAAGAGGTCTTGGCTTTTTGTGTCTATAGATTCATGTAAAGTCCTGTGATCACAGCAGCATTGGCATTGATTCAAGCAGGCAGACAGTTTCTGCATATGGGTTAGGTGTGTGCCCCCATCAGCAAACTAACGGTAGGGTGTAGGAGTGAAAAGTGATTTGTAAATTGGCAGGCTTATTCACAGTTTTGTAAGGTGTCTAGAAACATGCACTAGACTAGACAACACTACAGATACATTTTTTCCAGGATGGGAGATGGATTGAGCATGTTTAATGTTCAATCACATTAATGTTTTCCAGGACATCTCCTTTAACGTCTTCCTGCCATGATCTCATACTTAAGGTTAGACACACTTTTTTTGTATTGTTTTTATGGTGGTCATTACTAGGCTTTTTTCTAAATCAGATATGTCAGTTTTGTGGCATAAAATACTCGCAAATCATGGCAACTGCGACATTTCCATGGCAACTGCAATATTTTTGCAACATTTTTTGATCCTCGCCACTTTTCACAGTAGTCTATGTTTAAGAGCTAAAAGTGAGATTAGACCTGGATTGTGGCTCATTTACTATGTGCGACTTTTGCAAAAGTCGCAAAAAGATTTCAACCCACTCCAGGTAACCCCCTAATGTACACTTACAGCTAAAGGTGTAAATCACATTACACTCTCACATCACATAGATTATTAACCACTTAAGGACCACAGGTTTATACCCCCCTAGTGACCAGGCCCTTTTTTACAAATCGGCACTCCACAACTTTAGCGGTTTATTGCTCGGTCATGCAACTTACCACCCAAATGAATTTTACCTCCTTTTCTTCTCACTAATAGAGCTTTCATTTGGTGGTATTTCATTGCTGCTGGCATTTTTACTTTTTTTGTTATTAATCAAAATGTAACGATTTTTTTGCAAAAAAATGACATTTTTCACTTTCAGCTGTAAAATTTTGCAAAAAAAACGACATCCATATATAAATTTTTCGCCAAATTTATTGTTCTACATGTCTTTGATAAAAAAAAAATGTTTGGGCAAAAAAAAAATGGTTTGGGTAAAAGTTATAGCATTTACAAACTATGGTACAAAAATGTGAATTTCCGCTTTTTGAAACAGCTCTGACTTTCTGAGCACCTGTCATGTTTCCTGAGGTTCTACAATGCCCAAACAGTAGAAAACCCCCACAAATGACCCCATTTCGGAAAGTAGACACCCTAAGGTATTCGCTGATGGGCATAGTGAGTTCATAGAACTTTTTATTTTTTGTCACAAGTTAGCGGAAAATGATGATGATTTTATTTTTTTTATTTTTTCTTACAAAGTCTCATATTCCACTAACTTGCGACAAAAAATAAAAAATTCTAAAAACTTGCCATGCCCCTCACGGAATACCTTGGGGTGTCTTCTTTCCAAAATGGGGTCACTTGTGGGGTAGTTTTACTGCCCTGGCAATTTAGGGGCCCAAATGTGTGAGAAGAACTTTGCAATCAAAATGTGTAAAAAATGACCGGTGAAATCCAAAAGGTGCACTTTGGAATATGTGCCCCTTTGCCCACCTTGGCAGCAAAAAAGTGTGACACATCTGGTATCGCCGTACTCAGGAGAAGTTGGGGAATGTGTTTTGGGGTGTCATTTTACATATACCCATGCTGGGTGAGAAAAATATCTTGGTCAAATGCCAACTTTGTATAAAAAAATGGGAAAAGTTGTCTTTTGCCAAGATATTTCTCTCACCCAGCATGGGTATATGTAAAATGACACCCCAAAACACATTCCCCAACTTCTCCTGAGTACGGCGATACCAGATGTGTGACACTTTTTTGCAGCCAAGGTGGGCAAAGGGGCACATATTCCAAAGTGCACCTTTCAGATTTTGCAGGCCATTTTTTACACATTTTGATTGCAAGGTACTTCTCACACATTTGGGCCCCTAAATTGCCAGGGCAGTATAACTACGCCACAAGTGACCCCATTTTGGAAAGAAGACACCCCAAGGTATTCCGTGAGGGGCATGGCGAGTTCCTAGAATTTTTTATTTTTTGTCACAAGTTAGCGGAAAATGATGATTTATTTATTTTTCTCTTTTTTCCTTACAAAGTCTCATATTCCACTAACTTGCGACAAAAAATAAAAAATTCTAGGAACTCGCCATGCCCCTCACGGAATACCTTGGGGTGTCTTCTTTCCAAAATGGGGTCACTTGTGGCGTAGTTATACTGCCCTGGCAATTTAGGGGCCCAAATGTGTGAGAAGTACTTTGCAATCAAAATGTGTAAAAAATGACCGGTGAAATCCAAAAGGTGCACTTTGGAATATGTGCCCCTTTGCCCACCTTGGCATCAAAAAAGTGTCACACATCTGGTATCGCCGTACTCAGGAGAAGTTGGGGAATGTGTTTTGGGGTGTCATTTTACATATACCCATGCTGGGTGAGAGAAATATCTTGGCAAAAGACAACTTTTCCCATTTTTTTATACAAAGTTGGCATTTGACCAAGATATTTTTCTCACCCAGCATGGGTATATGTAAAATGACACCCCAAAACACATTCCCCAACTTCTCCTGAGTACGGCGATACCACATGTGTGACACTTTTTTGCAGCCTAGATGCGCAAAGGGGCCCAAATTCCTTTTAGGAGGGCATTTTTAGACATTTGGATCCCAGACTTCTTCTCACACTTTCGGGCCCCTAAAAAGCCAGGGCAGTATAAATACCCCACATGTGACCCCACTTTGGAAAGAAGACACCCCAAGGTATTCAATGAGGGGCATGGCGAGTTCCTAGAATTTTTATTTTTTTTGCATAAGTTAGCGGATATTGATTTTTTTTTTGTTTTTTTCTCACAAAGTCTCACTTTCCGCTAACTTAGGACAAAAATTTCAATCTTTCATGGACTCAATATGCCCCTCACGGAATACCTTGGGGTGTCTTCTTTCCGAAATGGGGTCACATGTGGGGTATTTATACTGCCCTGGCTTTTTAGGGGCCCTAAAGCGTGAGAAGAAGTCTGGAATATAAATGTCTAAAAATGTTTACGCATTTGGATTCCGTGAGGGGTATGGTGAGTTCATGGGAGATTTTATTTTTTGACACAAGTTAGTGGAATATGAGACTTAGTAAGAAAAAACAAAAACAAACAAAAAATTTCCGCTAACTTGTGCCAAATAAAATGTCTGAATGGAGCCTTACCAGGGGGGGGGGGTGATCAATGACAGGGGGGTGATCAATGACAGGGGGGTGATCACCCATATAGACTCCCTGATCACCCCCCTGTCATTGATCACCCCCCCTGTAAGGCTCCATTCAGACATCCGCATGATTTTTTACGGATCCATGGATACATGTATCGGATCCACAGAACGCATGCGGACGTCTGAATGGAGCCTTACAGGGGGGTTATCAATGACAGGGGGTGATCAGGGTAATCAGGGTGATCACCCCCCTGTCACTGATCACCCCCCCTGTAAGGCTCCATTCAGACATCCGCATGATTTTTTACGGATCCATGGATACATGTATCGGATCCACAAAACGCATGCGGACGTCTGAATGGAGCCTTACAGGGGGGTTATCAATGACAGGGGGTGATCAGGGTAATCAGGGTGATCACCCCCCTGTCACTGATCACCCCCCCTGTAAGGCTCCATTCAGACATCCGCATGATTTTTTACGGATCCATGGATACATGGATCGGATCCACAAAACGCATGCGGACGTCTGAAT
The DNA here is from genome assembly GCF_014858855.1 of Bufo gargarizans. Classification (NCBI taxonomy): domain Eukaryota; kingdom Metazoa; phylum Chordata; class Amphibia; order Anura; family Bufonidae; genus Bufo; species Bufo gargarizans. The sequence continues at coordinate 64,094,381 of NC_058086.1, read as the reverse complement.
GGAGCCTTACAGGGGGGTTATCAATGACAGGGGGTGATCAGGGTGATCACCCCCCTGTCACTGATCACCCCCCCTGTAAGGCTCCATTCAGACATCCGCATGATTTTTTACGGATCCATGGATACATGGATCGGATCCACAAAACGCATGCGGACGTCTGAATGGAGCCTTACAGGGGGGTTATCAATGACAGGGGGTGATCAGGGTAATCAGGGTGATCACCCCCCTGTCACTGATCACCCCCCCTGTAAGGCTCCATTCAGACATCCGCATGATTTTTTACGGATCCATGGATACATGTATCGGATCCACAAAACGCATGCGGACGTCTGAATGGAGCCTTACAGGGGGGTTATCAATGACAGGGGGTGATCAGGGTGATCACCCCCCTGTCACTGATCACCCCCCCTGTAAGGCTCCATTCAGACATCCGCATGATTTTTTACGGATCCATGGATACATGGATCGGATCCACAAAACGCATGCGGACATCTGAATGGAGCCTTACAGGGGGGTTATCAATGACAGGGGGTGATCAGGGTGATCACCCCCCTGTCACTGATCACCCCCCCTGTAAGGCTCCATTCAGACATCCGCATGATTTTTTACGGATCCATGGATACATGGATCGGATCCACAAAACGCATGCGGACGTCTGAATGGAGCCTTACAGGGGGGTTATCAATGACAGGGGGTGATCAGGGTAATCAGGGTGATCACCCCCCTGTCACTGATCACCCCCCCTGTAAGGCTCCATTCAGACATCCGCATGATTTTTTACGGATCCATGGATACATGGATCGGATCCACAAAACGCATGCGGACGTCTGAATGGAGCCTTACAGGGGGGTTATCAATGACTGGGTGATCAGGGTAATCAGGGTGATCACCCCCCTGTCACTGATCACCCCCCCTGTAAGGCTCCATTCAGACATCCGCATGATTTTTTACGGATCCATGGATCGGATCCACAAAACGCATGCGGACGTCTGAATGGAGCCTTACAGGGGGGTTATCAATGACAGGGGGGTGATCAGGGAGTGTATATGGGTGATCACCCACCTGTCATTGATCACCCCCTGTAAGGCTCCATTCAGACGTCCGCATGTGTTTTGCGGATCCGATCCATGTATCCATGGATCCGTAAAAATCATGCGGACGTCTGAATGGAGCCTTACAGGGGAGTGATCAATGACAGGGGGGTGATCAATGACAGGGGGTGATCAGGGAGTGTATATGGGTGATCACCCGCCTGTCATTGATCACCCCCCTGTAAGGCTCCATTCAGACGTCCGTATGCTTTTTGCGGATCCGATCCATGTATCCGTAAAAATCATACGGACGTCTGAACGGAGCCTGACAGGGGGGTGATCAATGACAGGGGGGTGATCAGGGAGTTTATATGGGGTGATCATGGGTGATCAGGGGTTTATAAGGGGTTAATAAGTGACGGGGGGGGGTGTAGTGTAGTGTAGTGTTTGGTGCGACTGTACTGACCTACCTGAGTCCTCTGGTGGTCGATCCTAACAAAAGGGACCACCAGAGGACCAGGTAGGAGGTATATTAGACGCTGTTATGAAAACAGCGTCTAATATACCTGTTAGGGGTTAAAAAATTCGGATCTCCAGCCTGCCAGCGAACGATCGCCGCTGGCATGCTGGAGATCCACTCGCTTACCTTCCGTTCCTGTGAGCGCGCGCGCCTGTGTGCGCGCGTTCACAGGAAATCTCGCGTCTCGCGAGATGACGCCTATTGGCGTTAGTGTGACCTGGGAGAGCCGCCGCGATGACGCCTTTCGGCGTTAGCGTGGCGGCAAGCGGTTAAGGTGCACCAGTTCATAAATTTGGTGCAGTCACACATGGCAAAGCCAGACTTAAAACTGACACAAAAACAACCGTAAATAGTAAATAACTGCCTGTGTTTTTACTGGAGACACATGTAGCGGAGAGCAGGAGCTCAGCTCTCATATGACAGCCAGGCTCCTGCTCTAATGGCCTGCATAAGCAGAAGCACCGATCCAGGCTTTTTAACCCCTTAGATGCTGCGGTCAATAGCGACTTTGGTATCTAAGTGGTTTAAAGGGCGGAGGCTCCCTCTGTCAGTCATTGGAACCCCTTGAATGAGATTGTGGGGTGCCAATGTCTACCTGCAGTGTATGGCCTTTCAGGCTGTGCCAGAGGTTTAGGCTGATAGTGCCTGTCAGTATACTGCAATCAAGGGGTGCAAACTTCCAAAGAATGCAATCCACAAAGGAAAAGTATCTAAACGATCCTTGATTAATCCCATTCTCACAATGCATTTCTGTGCTCAAAGACCCCCTTTGCTCATGTAGCAGACACAAGAAAAAGAGTGCAACTTCAAGGCTGACAGTTTTTTTAATGCACGGTGGAGCCAAACGTACCATTCAGTCAATCACCCCACCCCCTAGCAGGGTTGGGATGTGTGTATATGTTATATATGCAATGCCCTTGAGGAACACTCCAAACGGTTAATTTAATGTTACTGAGTTAAATGTTGTAATTTGTTATTGAAGCCCTTATTTCTTTGTACACCATGTATACCTAATGGCAAATGGGCAATACATACTTAAAGGGAGTCTGTCATCAGCATTTCACATTTTTAATCCTTCCCATAGCTTTCTAGCATACTTACAGTTAATAAAAACGTTACCTTTAGCATCAATCCAAAAACATCTTTGTAAACTTATGCAAATGAGGGCTCGCAAGTGCCCAGGGGCGGCGTTACCCTCGTAGGTGCCCTGCTAGCTCAGCCTTTTCTTCGCTTCCCCCGCCCCTTCCTTCCTTCCGCCCACCCCTTTCCCTCTGACCGCCTATCTACTAACTTGTTGTTTCGCCAAGATCCTGTTTCACCAAGATCCCGCGCCTGCGCACTCAGTCCGTCGACCGGCGCATGCGCACTGCGATGCCCATTCCTGGTACGGCATCACAGTAATTAATGCACATGCGCCGGCCGACGGACTGAGTGTGCAAGCGCGGGATCTCGGCGAAACAACAAGTTAGTAAGGTTTGATGCTAAAGGTAACGTTTTTATTAACTGTAAGCATGCTAGAAAGCTATGGGAAGGATTAAAAACGTGAAATGCCGATGACAGACTCCCTTTAATGCTAAAGGCTACTTAAAGGGGTTATCCCATGGCTAATGTAAAAAATTAAAATCAGACATCATCCAGTACATGACAATTTCTCTCTAACAAAGCTAGAACCAGCCCTGTACCTCACATGGATCCAGAGATCTCCACTTTCATTGCTCTGCTAGATTTATATCAAGCTGACAGCTCAGGGGGAGTGTCTTTTCTGCTGCAGCTAAGGGGGTGTGTCTCAGCTCTCCCTATCACAGCTCAGGAGGCGTGTCTCAGCTCTCCCTATCACAGCTCAGAAGGCAGTTGAAAGATGAAACTGAGCATGTGCGGCCATCTCAGTGACCCGGACAAAGAAATAAGAAAAAAAGCAAACTGCAGGTGGCGCTATACAGATACACTTTACTGAATAACTCAGTGACTATGCTAAATATTTAATGACATGTGCAATGAGCAGGACACTAGTGCAATGCAGTGGGTCAGGATAGATATGTGTATAAGTTTATAGTTTGTTCGTGACGCCAATTGCAGCTTGCGCAGGTACTGTAGCAGGGCCCTTTAAGATGTTATAACTCACGTACCAGGTGAGGAATGCCAGAGGGGATAATGTCTATGTATAGCAGATATGGTAGTGTCAACGGTGTCTCCTACCTTGGTACGGCTGGACTCCTGGATCCTGGCTCACTTGCAATAAATTGAGTGTTGTTAATAGGAGTAATGGAGGAACTTTGGTAGCAGTAAATGAGATCCAAACTTGAAATATAATCCAACTTGTCTTTACTGAATGGCAGCTTTAAATCCATACAAGTTACAGCAGTAGTCTTTTAGGTTCCAGCAGGTATAGGCAATGTATGGCAGGGATCAATATCTCTTCTGCTTCTATACTATGTGCCTGGAGAATCTGGCAGGTATTTATCTTCTGCTCTGTCTGTCTTCTGCTTGGTATGGGCCTGACTAACTGAGGAGGAATTTGGGCTTCTCCTGGACTCTGGATATGTACTCACAGCTTGGCTCACAGGGATGCTTCTTCCTGGAGGCTGGAGGTGGCTGCTTGCTTGTCAACCAGCTGAGGCTGATGGCTCAGGCTGGGAATGTCCTCTAGTCTCAACCGAGACAGGGTCCTGATTTGGGATCCCTATTTTCTGGGAGCTCCTACTAACACAGCCTTTCCCCTTGCAGGGAGAGCTGGAACACACTCTACACTAACTTCCTTCTCCTCCTCATGAGACAGGACATGGGAACGCCCCACTTCTGCTCACACAGGGGAGCCTAGACTGGAATGGACTATTCCAGACTAGATATACTAACTGACTATGGTCTGCTTACATATTGCTGCCACCTGCTGGCGGACAGGGAAATTACAGCAAATACATAATCCAAGCCTGGAAAGTACACATACAGGAAAATGCAAAGTTAAATTACACAAGATGATTGAAATATAAACTTGACATATTGTAGCAGGGAGACAGAGTTTTAGTGACATACTCTGGGATGTTACATACCCGCTTACTTTAAGTTAAGCCGCCCTCGGGGTATGCTAAGAGAGTGGAGGAATCAGCTCTGGGTACCCAATAAAATACAAAGTGCTGCATGAGATACATATAAAGACATACTTAGACAAAACACATAACGGCTTTCTCGAGGTTCCTGCCCGCTAGAGTAAGGTGTCCAACACACAGTTTCCTTCTCTTGGTATAACCAGGTAACCTAAATACTGCACTAAACAAACATTACTGACTGACTCTGTATATTGTCCACCAATACCAAAGAAAGCATGGGGGTGTCTTTACTCCGTAATCCCACCATTGTGTAATGCAAAGTCCGCAAATAGAAGGGTGGCTTTATCCTGTATTCCCTTCCCTGCACCATAGCCTGAAGAAATTTGGCTTGTAGCACGATCACTATGATGACTAAGAGGAAGCTAAAGTATGGCTCTAAGGTTTGAGGCGCCTTACCTTAGGCAAAAGGCTCAGAAGGGGAGGTATTTATCGTCTCCGTGTCTTCTGGCAAGTCACAGGAGGAGGGTAGTACAATCCCGTTGCGCTCCTGGAAATGAGACAGCTCAGGGTGGGAACAATCCTGAACATAAAACAAGCGGGAAGGAGCAGCCTAGGGCTTCTAACGATTCCCGAAGCAGCAGGGGTACCTGTGAAGTAACTGGATCTGCTTGGACTTACCACTTGGTCCTACCCGGGTGTAGGCCATTAGTATACAACGTCCATATGATGACAGTCCGTACAAAGGGGGAGAGAACAAGACCTGTGAAAAAGGCACACTTGAGTAAGTTGCTACAATTTTGTTAAGTGCAATGGTTAAGTGCAATCATTACAAACAGCGCATAAATTCACATTGTGGCACCTAGAAGAAGAATACACACAATGGGCAGGTTATCTTGAACGTTACAAAATTTGTAAACTGGTACAATAGTGCAAAATTATTATGCAAATATCAGTGCAATCATATTAAATAGGAATATCACAAAGAGCTCAGGTATCACGTTTGAGTACTTTCTTTGGGTGCAAACTTTTAAATTGCAATAAAACATTTTATAAAATTGTGCAAATTTTAATACGAGGATAGGCTCAACAATAACTTGAGTCCTTTTTCCTGGAAGTGCTTGAAGTTGTAGAATCCTCTGGAAACTGATAAAAGTCAATTTGTAATCCACAGGGTAAAAGTTAATTGCAATCCAAAGGGTTAAAATGTCATAAGAGCAGCAAAGGCTATCAAGTAACCTGAGAAAGGGGATAAAACACTGAACTTGGACATGAGGGGGAGTGCTGTTGGGGGGAGTCCTAACTGACATGACCATCTGGAGGAGGACAAACACTGGCAACCTGGAACATAAAACATTAAAATTGCACACACAGCCAAACAGGTCCTCACCCGTCAGGTAGCAGTCCATGAAGTGGCTCCCAAAATGTCACTGATGTTTAATTTTACTTGGCTTTCAAAGGGGACACCTTTTACAAGTAGGTGTCCAGCTCCTCGTCACTGCTGGAGCTGCTAAATCTCATGAGAGGATGTTCCTGCCTCTGCTGGTAGCTCATGGTAGCATTGGTTGTAGTGCGCCACCGCCCTCTACTGGTGGCTGCAGGAACTGGCTTTGCGGACAGCCTGGTGAATGCTGCTGTGACTCGCTGTAGCCCGGGATCCACAGCCGGTACAGGAGGTGATAGAACTTCTGGCTGCAGGGACTCAGGAAGGGCTGGAACAGCTGCCTGGGGCTGCTTCCAGGGAAGAAGATATGGTGGCCTGAGGTAGGGCTGCACCTTAGGATTGAACGTCAGGACAGAGTTATTTATCTGTCCTACCCTCAGGGTTGGTGGCGGTGACAGATCCGGGATGAGAGGCGCAGACTCAGGTTGGGGCTTCTCTCGGAACTGCATGCGGCCATCTGGGGTTTCTTGGAGACACCTCACTTGGCCCGCAGAGCCTGGGTCCTCCTGCCAGGACTCTGGGGTGACGGCAGGGGAGAGTGGCTTGTCCAGTAGAGTGACTCCGGCGGCAAAGAGTCCTTGCATGGACCGCATGGGGGTATATTCAATCTGATCCCCCACATAAAGGTTGTGTCTGGCCTGGGGCAGGTAGTGCCTCTTGACGGAGTGTCGGCCCACAAACACCTCGGTGCCTGAGTAATTGTCCTGGGGGAACCAGACTCCTCGCTCCACTGAGAACCACAGTACTGTCCCGGTTCTCCGGGTTAATTTGGGGTCTCCTGGCTGGGGGTTATCAATGACCTGTTTTACCCACTCCTTGACCGCTGATTTGTATTCCCAGGCGGTCTGGGCAAATGCGGTAATCTTGTGGGGCACCTCAGGATTAAGGCTCCGGAGCTTGGCGTAGCTGGGCGGCGGAGTGGAATCACCAGCCGCCTCCGCTGCACCAGGAGGTATTGACAGCGGGGCAGGCTCGGGCCTGGTGATGTTGGCTGGGGTCGCAGGACGCGGTGCAGGGGCGGACACGGACCGGGCTGGGGCCTCAGGGAGCGCGACAGCCCCTACCTGTAGTTGCGGCCAGGCGGCCGGTTCCGGTGCCTCCTGGATACCATCATGGACTTCGGGCGCCATCTGGTTCGCTGGCTTGTCCACGGCGTGAGTAGCTGCATCAGCGGCGTCCTCCGCGGGTGCTGGCTTGACGTCTACCTCCATTCTCATAGGTGCGTCGCCTTCCGCCGGGGCACTTGACGTGGCGGAGTGATCCACTGCCTCCGGGAACTCCATCAAGTCCGGATCTTTTGGAGCAACAACCGGGACCTCAGCAGCGGCCTTCTCCGGAACCTCCGGGATGCTGGATAAGGTAGGTGGCTTGACTTTTTGTTGCAGGGAGGAATCCACAGCCTCCGGCATGATAGTGAATACTGAGGGACCCCTTTGCATTATTAGTTGGGAGACCTGGATCTCCAAAGGGTACTCCTCATGCGCCGGTTCATCGCCAATCATCATTTGACTCCAATTGGGACGTGGATACGCCATGGCTGTGTCTTTCTGGAACGCACAAACTGCCAGGACTAAAGGTGGGGCGCAGAGGGAGGAGTCTTTATCACCTCGGTTCCCAGTAACAAGTTCATGGAGTGCAGTCTCTATTTTTCCCGCTCCCAGAGGGGCGTATTCGGTATCTTCGCGCTCTTGAGGGGGAGTTATTAAGTTTTCCTGCTTCTGGGGGGCGTATTCAGCATTTTCACGCTCTTGAGAGGGCGTTCCTTTCTTTCCACGCTTCTGGGTATGAAGATGAAGCGCCATTTTAACGAATATGGTGAATTTAACAATAGCAAATTAACTCTTTGAATGCTGGAGCGCATGTCCAGCGCTTTCTGGCACAGCAATACAGTAATAAAGTCACTTTTCAAGGTATTTACACAAGCGGCAACGCTTGCAATACTGTGAAACATGCAATGGGATCCGTCCACACACACGCTTGGATCCGGTTCTGTTAGCAGGGATAGCACACAATTCAATCCGATCCTGTTCGTGACGCCACTTATGCAATGAGCAGGACACTAGTACAATGCAGTGGGTCAGGATAGATATGTGTATAAGTTTATAGTTTGTTCGTGACGCCAATTGCAGCTTGTGCAGGTACTGTAGCAGGGCCCTTTAAGATGTTATAACTCACGTACCAGGTGAGGAATGCCAGAGGGGGATAATGTCTCTGTATAGCAGATATGGTAGTGTCAACGGTGTCTCCTACCTTGGTACGGCTGGACTCCTGGATCCTGGCTCACTTGCAATAAATTGAGTGTTGTTAATAGGAGTAATGGAGGAACTTTGGTAGCAGTAAATGAGATCCAAACTTGAAATATCATCCAACTTGTCTTTACTGAATGGCAGCTTTAAATCCATACAAGTTACAGCAGTAGTCTTTTTTTTAAAAAATGTAACCCCTCCACCGCTATTGTACTATGCATTCTGTATTCAGAATGCTATTATTTTCCCTTATAACCATGTTACAAGGGAAAATAATACAATCTACAGAACATGGATCCCAAGCCCGAACTTCTGTGAAGAAGTTCGGGTTTGGGTACCAAACATGCTGATTTTACTCACGAGCGTGCAAAACGTATTGCAATGTTTTGCACTCGCGCAGAAAAATTGCGCATGTTCCCGAAACGCACCCGCACCTTTTCCTGCAATGCCTGTGTGAAAGAGGCCTAAGAGGGAAATTTCCCTGTAGGGTCTATGGACAATCCACCCCTGGCCACTTATGTGATGCAGTGGTAAAGTAAAAAACAAAAAAACAGGAGCTTCCTGGTCTCTAAGTAACGGGGGATCCAGGACATTGGGGCTAGGTGCTCATGCACACTAGAGCTTAGGCACATGTGCGACAATCTGAGACTGGGGTATAGTTTATAATCTGCACAGGCCATGAGGACAATATCCCGTCCTATCTACTGATGCAAACTGTATGGCTCATTTTATGTAATAATAATCCCATAAATAATGATGAAATTAACATCTTATTAGATATTCAAGCCTTTCCCATATTAGACTAGTTTTACAGTCTGATTTTGCAGAATTCATCACCCCTCCGAGGGACAGAGAGTGTTTGCTGAAAGTGAACGCTTGCCAAAATGCCAAGTAGGCATTCCAAAGTCTTAACACCCTTTATGATATTTCTGAGTGAGTTGTTCAGACCTTCTGGGCAGCCTGACAGAGTTTGCATTTCCAATGCAGTGGAAACAATGAATTACATTAACGTGTGACCGGAGGCCTGGTTTTAACAAGTAGGAGAAGAAGAAGAAGCAATGTTACTTGCCAGATGAAGATTTAGATTATTTTTGCATCTCTTTCTGTTGCTCCTTTCAGCCAGACTCTTCTTTCCTGCTGTGCTGTCAGGCATCAAAAAGAAATGATAAAAACTATCGGTTCAGATGCAGGGAAAGGTTATGTACCAAGACAATGCCCCCTGTGTGCAGTGTATGGCATGGGATGTTCAGGAAGTTGTCATGATTCACATTATACATTGGCTAAAATTTAAAATAACTTTATATTGTGTCTTGTGTTAGGACTCTGCTCACCAGCAGGTCTTTCTGACTTTATAATTTTAAAGAGTGCCTATACTTTCACACAACTTCATTTCAGAGAATGGTGTAACTAGCAAATTTCTAAATCACTTAATTCAAAAAAATATGCCTGCATCTGTAACACCCCAGAGTGGGGTTACCACTTATGCACCCTGCTACTATCTCTAATGGGCTAACAAAACGTCAACGTTATGTATTTTGTTCATGTCCTCCACGATGTGCATTCCTATTTTGTTATGTAAATGTTCAAATGTAATATGCCTGGTTCACCAGCAGGTGGCAGCAAATATGGTAGAGCTTTATTTAGATAGAATGTAAGGGGGGGGGGGGGACCAGTGAGAGTTAGTCCAGCTTACCCCCCTGCTAGGGGAAGGTGTGCAGGGCACGTCTCTGCTGGATGTGCCCAAGCCAGCCAGAGCACCCTAAGCTCTGCTGGCCATGGAGGCCAAAGCTTGAAGCCTCAGGAGCCAGGAGGAAAGTTCCCTAGCATAACGTAGAGTCAGACTACCAAAAAGTGTAGTGCAGCGTAAAGAAGTAACAGAATATTAAGCAAGCCTGTCAGTACAACAGAAATAGAGAAAGCAAGCAGAGTTATTGAAGAAGCCTGCCAGTTTAATGCTAAAGCCTGCTGGGACCAAGACAAAGCTTGAAGACTGTTTCTGATGAACTTGTATTCAAGTAAAGCTGCTGTTCAACTATATACAAGGTCTGGACTCAATCTTTCTTTCAAATCCCTAAATTATTCCCCCTATTTATTGCTTCGGAGCCAAAGTCTGGGTTTCAGTTGTATCCAGGTAGGAGCACCGTGACACACATAAAGGAACATTTTAGGCCGCACTGTACCACTTGGCATTCCTACATCTGCATTTTTATATAGAGGGCCCTAGGGGGAGGAGCCCGTTCCACATCCACCTGAAAAAATGGCTGTAATGTCATGGCCGCTTGGGGTCTCACTTCCACTTAATTTGCAGTACACTGTTTGTTGTTCCTAGTAACAGAGACTGAGAGAAAGTGGGGTCGTGTCAGAGATAGCTGAGATCCTGAGCCTGAAAAAAGAACTGCTTCTACATGGCTTTTGAAGATTATAGTAGCCTCCTGTGTGTCTATAAGTATGATTTCCTCTTCCTTATCTGTTCTGGGAGCTCCAAACCTTAAAAAACAAACATAGTGGGAAATAAGGGAAAGTACATCACAGCAGTACAGGGCTGGTAGATTCCACAGAATAGAGATTTTCCTTGCTTCTGAGTGAAATGCATCAAGCTGTGCAGGGGAAACAAGAAATAATATGGCAGAAAAAAAAAACTGCACTTTCAAAGTTAGGTACGCTTCCATAATTGTCTTCAGGAAGAAATGAGATGTACTGTGCTTGACTTGGTGCAGAATTTTTTTAAGCCTTTCTACACTGTCCACAACCTCATAGTGATAACCAACGTGTTACCCCTAAAACTGTCCTACAACATTTCCCCCACATAAACAGTGCCAATATGCTGCTTCCAATAAACAAGTCTGTCAGTACAGTAGTCCATGCAATTAGGGTGTCCATACACAGTACGATCTGACTACATGATGCACATGCAGATTGCCTCTAATTGTTGGCCCCACTTTGCTATTGTTTTACATAGCAAGTACAGGTGTGGCCCATCAATTAGCAGTTATCTGCTTGCTAATCGTAGAAAATAAATGTCTCTCTTTACTAAGGTGCAGGTTGAGAGATTGCAGTACAGGGATTAACAACACTCGGCATTGCAAGTGTGGTGAAACTACAACTCCCAGCATGCACAATTACTTGTCTGTTCTCAGATCTCCCATATATGTAAATGGAGCATGCTGGGGGTTGTAGTTTCACAACAGCTGGAGTGCCGGTGGTTGCTGACCCCTGTTGTAGTACATCCAACCGTAACAAAACACAGTTCCAAACAATTCACAGTGCAGATCTTCCCAGATAGCAATGTATGGATAAGGGCCACGATAAGGATTGCAATACTTCTTCCCTCTATCTCGCCATTTATCTGCAGAATCTATGGCTGGCCATATAACTCTTGTAATGGTGGCTATAATTCCCAGCTGAGGGGTACTGGATTAAGATACAATGGGCTAGACCCAGTCCAAGTGTGAAAGGTGTTTAGTATTTAGCAGCCTTAAACAGGAAATACCTTACTGACTCCAGTGCTAAGCCATGCAGATTCGGGACCTTCTCAGTTCTTTCCCTGGTTCTTTGTCTTTCTGGAGTATATTTGAATAGCAATGACTTTCTTATTCAGAGATAATGATTCTATGGAAACCAGGCCTAGTTTTCTTAGGAGTGAGTACATGTAACCCCTCTCACTTCCTCCATTAACACACTACAAACTGAGATAGGGGCGGATCTAAGTCCCTCCTCTAACTTCCTGCAAAGGCTTCCTGGCAAATCGTTAACCCTGACTATTCCATACAGAGATATGCTGGGACCTTACATGGCATTTACATATTAAATAACATTACATAACATTATATAGCTTGCAATATCCCTATATAGGAGCCGCCTATGTGTCTGTAAGTGTTCCTTTTCTGTTCTGGGAACTCCGGAGCTAAAAACAAACATAGTGGAAAGTAAGGGAAAGGACGTCACAGCAGTACAGTGCTGGTGGATTCCACAGAAGAGAGATGCCCCTTGCTTCTGAGTGAAATGCATCGAACTGTGCAGGTGAAATAGGGAATAATAAGGTTGAAAAAATAGGGAAGCCCAAAAAAATACCTGCTATTTTATTTATGATTGTACAAAGAAGCACAGCCATTATGCAAACTTTTTTTGAAAACTCAGATTTTTTCTCTTTCTGGAGTATATTTGGATAACAATGACTTGATGATTCTTTGGAAACCAGGCCTAGTTTTCTGGTGATTGAGCCCATGTAACCCCTCTCACTCCCTCCGTTAACACACTACAAACTGAGCTATGGTCGGATCTAAGTCCCTCCTCTATCTTCCTGCAAATCGTTAACCCTGCCTGTTCCATACAAAGATATGCTGAGATCTTTACATATCAAAAAGCAATACATAACATTATAAAAAAAGAACAGCTTTCAAGCACTTGTACAAATAACACTCAATTGTAATTGTCTTCTTCTCTGCATAGCAGAATGAATCTCAGGTGGAAAATAATTAAAAAACAGCAGCTGTTCATAAAACCATTCGTTTTTTTAATTAATTTCTTTGAAGAGTTGATATCATTTGCAGCAAGTAGGTAAGACATGCAGACTGGAAGGATTTTCATAGAACTGTCTTTTCGATAGGCTTAATAATTACTGGTAATATCCTGCACCCCAGCAATACTCTTCACTCAGTCTATACAGCATCAAGCAAAATTACCTCTGCATTCTTTTGAAATCTCCTACCCTTGATATGTGCGTCGGGATTTTAGCACCTGTGATGATATACCATCTTCAGCCTGTTGACAAGAATGAACTAAATGTTCTGAAATAAAACATAGCTTTACAAAAATTATCACTAATTCCATAAATGCTTCAGCTACTGATCCATTGACACATTCATCAGGAATTAAGCAAATACACAAGTATTTTTCAGTTGCCCTAAGCCTCATAAATTCAATCTGTACTTTAAGCAGCAGCAACAGTTCAGACTTATAATACAACAAATTAACCTAAAATTTTCTGCGCATGCACTCTTAATGAAAAAGCTGTGTTTATTTATTTATTTATTTTTTTGAAATTCTTTATTTCTATTTCGCAAAGGAAACAAAATCATGGCATGTTGAGTCACATACAACAAAAAATAGTAGTCGGGCCTATGCCGACTGTCATCCTTAAGCATAATCCAACAATGCACAAACAATTACAGCACATAAGACAGTGTTTGATATGCAGCCTATTGTGATACTAACGCACCGTGACACATCTGATATGTACCATATAGAATAAAAAAAAAGAAGAAACAAAGGGCCGAAGAAGACATGGCCTCAGCAGAAAAATAAAGAAAAATTCAATGAACAACAACATGAATGGGGGGGGGGGGACACAGGACAGGGACACCAGGGAGGCATTAAGGGACAAAGGGTTAAGGTAGCAGGGGGGGATGAGAGAAGTGTACAGGAGTGTCCAAACGAGACTCTCAAGCCAGCAGATTCCGATACTCCGAAGAGTCCTGAAAGGTGAACCAAGGGGACCACATAGCAACAAAAGCTCTGTTACCACCGTGCAAAGATGCCGTGAGTTCCTCCATTCTCCGTATCTCTTCAACCCTCTGAATCCACATTCCCATTGAGGGAGGAGAGGCAGACTTCCACCTCGCAGGGACACAAGACCTAGCTGCTATAACCAGGTGACGTAGACAGGACCTCCGAAACAGGATCAACGGCAAATCCGAGAGAAAGAGCAAGAAAAACTCTGGTGTGTTAGGAATTGAAAAGGGAAAAATGGAGGCCAGGGTCTCATGAACCGAGTCCCAGAAAGGTTTGATTTTGTCACATTGCCAGAAGATATGTAGGAGGGAGCCCTGTTGGGAGTCACATCGCCAGCATAGAGGAGATGCCGACGGGAACATCCTCTGGAGACGGGTCGGGACATAGTACCATCTCGACAGCACTTTGTAACTGGCCTCCTGATATCTACTGGCAATGGAAGATTTATAGGCAAATCGGAAAATCCTAAGCCACTGGTCGGAGGAGCTGTGTTTATTTTATATTATCTGCCTTTTACGACATTGATAAATCCCATTTCACCCCTACTCTGGACCATTCTAGTCTATGCAGTGTCTAAAGCATTCTTAAGGTCCTTTCACATGGACCAATATTTCAGGCAATTATTGGGAACAAGCTAAATATTCTTGATAATTGCCTGGTCTTCAGCAGAGAAGAAGGTTGCATTTACATGCATCAATCAACTCTGCGGTATTAGGCCAAGCAAGCTCTACAACTATTGCTTGTCTCCATTGAAAGCAATTTTTTTTGGGCTGCACTGCACGATCTGCCGCACAGGAACAATGATTTTAGGTGCCAGATGAAAAACATGATCCCCAATGAAGGAACATTTGCTCATTCATCGGGTGATCGTCTGCACTTTTACACAGGCCAATTATCAGGAACAAGAAAACTCTAAACCCTGATAATTGGCCTGATTAAGAGTCTGTGTAAAAGGACCATAAGTCTATACAGCAATACAGCAAATGTACATCAGTAACATGGTATGAACTTAGTCTGACTTGACTCATTGTCAATAAGAAAAAAATACACAAAAAAAACCCCATATGCAGCGAGATCATTAGGAGCCAGAGCAAAGGATGGCAATGGTAATGGTCCTTATTATGTATCACGTATACGCTCTGGAGTTGGTACAGTAAAGGAGGTGTTCCATAGGGGCACTCTCTATAGCTGTGGGCAGTGGGCTACCTGCCTGATGATATTTTGGGGGTGTCCATATAGGTGCTAGGCAGTGCATGTGATGGAAATGCAATGGCCAGAGAGACAGAGACCAGGCAAAATTGAACTTAAAAAAGTCTCTCTTTACTGTATGCACAATAGGAGTTGCAGTACATCCAGCATTTAGCTGTACATAGTACAAATTCCTCCCAGATGTTCAAGCATGAGCTACGTAATTTGTTGCAGAAAAGGCCCTCTGGTTACTCTTCTCTTGCTAAAGTCACTGTTATTGGTATGTCCGGCTAGCAACTACAATCTGGCAACAGTGGTTGTAGTGTCCACTAGTCATTGGTAGGGTGTCTTAACTTGTTTGCCCTTTGCAGCAGCAGGGTCAAGAAAGCTTTGAGCTGGCCTTGCTCACACTCATGATGTAGCCATGAAAATACTTCTTCAGATCCTTACTGTCTTTTTTCTCCTGAAGCATGTGGAGGTACCAAAGGCTCCACGGCTTAAAACTGGAGCCTGAAAAAGAGAAGCACATAGAAACTACTCTCTACCTCCTCCTTCTCTACAGCTAGACTAACTGAATGTTCTGGAACTAGGAGGTGGAGCCAGACCACACCCTAAGCTCCAGAGAGAACAGGGTCAGGATGGTTCATGATGGAACAACTGAGTGTGCAGTACATAGCATTAGAAACATTCCATACTTTGCACATACCCCCATGTCTGAGGTATTGTGCATACCATATCTAAATCAGAGAAATAAAACAAATCCAGTCTGTATAGTCCCTATAGGCAGATAGTTGTTCAGTGACTAATATTGTGGCCTTGTAGTACTGGGGTCTCAAGTCTGACCAAGGAGAACATCTGCATGGAGGTTGTACGTTCTCATGAAACATATAAGTATGTGAAGCTTTTACTGAAATTACCTAATAAAGCCTTGCATTTTATACAACACTCTGGATTATTCCTCATCTTCTACTTTGTTACTCCAGGTTTCTCCCACACTCCAAAAACAAACTGAGGTAGCTTTCACGCATGTCCTGTACGAAAAGACTCAAAATAAGGATTTGCAAATTTTGAGCTTATTTGCTGTTTTGAGACATTTGGGGGGGGGGGGGGTATTATTATGAGAGAAATTCTTGAAATCAGTTGTGCTTAAGTCTGCATTGCCATTATTTGTACCAAAGTTATCAAAAGTATGTGTTATGTGTGGTGCATCTTAAAGATGTTACTCTAGTTTTTATGCCGCCCCCCTGTTGAAGTGAACTTGTGACATTTGTGCACATTTTTTAAATTTGGCCTACACCTCAATAACATAGCTAAGCTTGTGGAGTGTTACCCTTGATACCCAGTTTTGAAAAATGGATGTAGCTGTAATTAATGACTGAAGCTGTGATGATACCTTTAAGAAGTTTACCTCCCCTAAAACAAAAAGGCAGACGAAATTAAGATGTATGTGGAGAGTCAGAAGGCCTCTATACACATTAGAGGGTCGGCTGGTCCCACCTAAATTGACAGGTCAAGCTGATGTATATCTAAGGTGTATAGTTTGCTTTAGGGTAGGTCTACATCTGCGTTCATCAACTCTGCTAGTCTGTTCCGGCAGAGGAAGAGACTACCCAAGTTACCATGTCCGGCATACCCGAGCACCGTCGGATCTCCATTCACTATAATGCGATCTGGAAGGTTTCCTGCTGGCTTGCTGCCTGAAAAATAGCTCTCCATGCAAACCCACCGGTTCCCTGCCAGATCCCTTTATAGTGAATGAGGATCCGTTGTTGCCCGTCAGTGTCTGACTATGCATGATATGGTATCTGTGGTAGTCTGCTCCTCTACTAGAACAGTCTACTGGAGTTGCCGAACGCAGATGTGAACCTACCTTTAGATTTCTATTCGCCTAGCCTAGCATCTGGTTAATAGATCTTGATGGACATCCAGAATCATCAGTCAATGCCAGTAAAGTGTCTGAGGAGCCACATTTTAATGCCTCTTGAGATACATTTCATGCATTCTATGTAACATACGTGTGTGTGCACAGTATATTGTAGTATTTTGTGAATCAATATCTCCTATTACTCAGTGTACCAACCACTGTTTACCTTGTCGTTACACCTTTATATTGCATTATATCGTGTTAGTAATGTTATTAGGTAGTTTGTGTGGAGCATTTACTGTAAGTAAATGTATTAAAAACACTTTGGGTTCTGAGCTCAAGACTCCAGCATCTCCTTCTCCTTCATTCGGCTATTTTTTTTCAATATATTCACGTAAATGGCCTTGGTATTTTAATATGAGAAGCGGATAATTTCATCTGATTATTTCTATAAGAATAACCCGAGGATAATCGTTCCTTGGCTGCCTTACCTGAGGCTATTATATGATGATATAATGTTTTGGTTGCTATGGCAATAAGCTATTTAAATAGCTTTGTTAAAATGGCCCTCTAATAAAATATAATACCGTATGATGTGTGCACAGGGCATACAAGTGAGGAAAGAAAGTGCGCTTATACAGTAGATTCAACACATCTTGGAGAATATTATACGGTTTCCTTTTAACTGGGATAATAATAATTTACATGTTAAAAATGCCATAGACAGTAAATTAATTAGGCATTACAGTATTTAATTTATAATAATCTGCGCTATTCCTTCTATTCATGACAATGGCCCTGGGGTGGACAATTACAGCATGTGGCCCCCTGTGTGTGTTGGCCAGCTGCTTTCACTGCCATCGAAACCATGCAAAGGCATAATATATATTTAGTGTTGAGTGAATTGAAGTCCACAAACTGGACTTCGATATGAATTTCAGGATAAATTCGATTCGCTGCCAAGCCGAATTTCCTCGCGCTTCGTGGTAGGGAATCGATTTAACCTAAAATAGTGTAAAAAAACCAAAAAATCATACTTACCTGCTCCATTTGTTTGTGACGGGCCGGCCACCAGCATCTTGCTTAAAGATCTCTGAGAAAATCCTGTGCGCGATAACGTATGATACCACCACGTCGGCCGGCGTGATGATGTCATCTTGGGCTGTGCAAGATTTTTGTCGCTAGATCTTCAAGCAAGATGACGGTGGCTGGCCCGTCGCGAGCAAATGGATCAGGTAAGTATGATTTATTTTTTATTTTTTTTGCACCGCGTTATGTATATCAGATGCTGTGTGGACGCGGCATCTCAGGGGTACAATGACTAGGAGCCGAGTAATTGCCGCCCCCTTTCTTTGCACCCACTACTCACAAAGAAATGTGCTTCGTCACTAAGTAATTTGTCACAAAGCAATTTTTTTGGTAGAATTCGGCAAAGTAGCTGACGCGAATTTTCCAATAATTCCCTCATCTCTCTATATATTATTACACATGACATTTTACCCACAAGCTGGATACCTACCGCACACACACCACTCATACACTAGACACCTGCCGCACACACACCACTCATACACTAGACACCTGCCGCACACATGACACAGACAAGCCAACCAAATTCTAGACATCTGTCACCAGTGGCGTAACTAGAACTGACTGGGTCCCAAGGCAAATTTTTGAACAGTCCCCAACCCCCAGCAACCCCCTCCTCCGGTGAAACCCTCACTCCTGCAGCTAGTCAAGATAGTTCTCTCAGCCCTGCATCTGCCCCGACCATTTCCTACACGTTTATACTGTACGTTACTGTATATATGGTCACTCTATATTATGTCATATTATGTGTATAATATTGTTGAGGGGGCCCTGACCATAAAATTCTTTCGCAGGTGGGCCCCTTCTGAGCTCAGGTCCCATAGCAGCTGCTTCCCCTGCTTCCAGTATAGCTAGGTCCCTGTATGACGCATATGGGCCAGTCACATGTTGAACATACGCTGGACTTGTGCCACTCACATACTAGAGCCATGATGCACAACCGCACCACTCACAGGCTGGACACATGTCACCCACAAGCTGGACCGTATGCACACTATTTACACGCCAGACACTTGCTGCATACATGACATAGACAAACCAATGTGCCACTCAAATGTTGAACGTACGCTGGACTCGGGCCACATGCTGGAGCCATGACGCACACACACCAGTCACAGGATAAACATGTAATCCACAAGCTGGACATGTGGACACCTTTCTCATACATGACACAGACAAGCCAACCACATCCTGGACATATATCACAAATGTGCGACTCACACGCTGGACTTGGGCCACTCACATGCTAAAGCCATGAGGCACACACACACCACTCACAGGCTGGTCATATGCAACACAAGCGCCATTGACATGTAGGAGACATGCCACACATAGATGGTACTCATACCTAAGTCATACGCAACAGAGTCTTCACTGCTTTCATGCTATCACTCATGTTTACACACCAGTGAAGCTAGCTGGACATTTATGTTGCACTTAGGACTCTATGCTAAGGTGGATCCAGAGCAGAGAGAGTACAGACAACCGCTCAGGTGCCAGACAAGTAGTGTGTGGGACACACTTTGTGTGGAGATCCAAAGGAGATCTCTAGAGAGAAGGTGGTTCTTGGTAGCTTCCATGGACTTGATCCTGAACCAGACTGATGTATTACTAAGGTTTGACGTGGAGAGTGTTTCATGACAGAAAAGGGCCCAATGTATCCAGCAAATGGTCGAGACCACTTCCAGCATTTTCCTGTACCTCAGATGGGTGGAAGTCATGTCACCACCACATATAATTGTGAAAAGAGGCCCAAATACTGCCAAGCCCACAGTGACCCTGCATTAACTAAATACTGTAAATTGCTCAACAGAGAATGTAACCGTTAAGCTGTATGCTCAAAAGATATTGGAACTGCCAAGCTGGGGTACCTTCTCAGGGATCCAAATACTAAATACTGACTGTTACTCATTTCTCCAGGAGCTGGGACAGCTCTTCTTCGACTTCTGCCTGATCCAGACTCTGGTCTGGCTTCAATGTATTGTGTCTTCAGGTTGCCCAGGTAGCTGGCATCTGAAGAGGATATAACTGCAGGCAGGTTTAAAACCACTTTCTAGTCTGAAGAGTTTGCCTGATTATAGGCTTAGTGCTAGTTTCTCTCTGATGAGCCCAGCTGTTTCCTGATTGCTTTATTCTCGCTGACTTTTGGACTTCCCTCTGACCTGCATATTGCTCCGTTCCTGGATTGCTGAGACTCGCTTTGACTTTGGCTTGTTCAAAACCTTCTTACTCTCTCTGCCCTTTGATTGCTGACACCTCTGGTTCTACAGCTTTGACTATGCCTTGCTTTGGACTTAGTTACTCTCTTTAGCCCTGGTACTTTTGCTGTTCCCCTGCCTCTTACTGGGCTACACTGGGGCTCACTGTGGGAAAGCCCCCTCTCGTCTTGTGCGGTGCACAGCATAGATATCTCATAATCCCTAATTCTACTCCTCAGTTTAGCCTGTGCCAATCAGATTATGCCTTAGAGGAGCCGCCGATATGCCAGCGTTGTAACACTGACCCTTTTACAGGCTTATGAAGAAACAGCAGTAGTCCTTCTGACGAGCCAGGATTACTTACTAATGTAATGCAACCCCCCCTAAAGCAGACTAGCCATCCAGGAGGCTTGTAAGGTAAATTAACAGAGTGAATAGGGAATTATATAAAGCCTTATCACATGATGACAGCTAATTAATAAGCCTCATTGTGGCAGCTGCAATGTGCGATGCACCACAATGTGGGAATGCTTTAATTGGTAACATTAATGCATCTTATATTTGATTAAGTATAGCATTGATGTTTATAACAGGTTTTATGACAAATATTAAAAACACATGTCCTGCTATATTAGGAGGGCAAACACAGAGGAGTTTAGCATACAATCTGTTTTCTATTAATGTGCCATTAAATTAGATTCAACATCTTTTACATTTATCCTTAATTCCTTTTACTACTCATTATGTAAAATGTGTGCCAAATAGGTTTGGTCTAGGCTGAACAGATAAACTGGCTTCTTTCTATATATCAAAAGAGATTTCCCACACAACAACACCCCAAAAGCTAATTCTCTACCCCTTAAAGGGGTTGTCCTCCGACAAATATTCTAAAGTTTTCAAACCAGCTCCTGGGTCTGAATACTTTTGTAATTATATGTAATTACAAATTTAATATAGCCACTGAGGTATTCAATAAAATGTATCTGTTTAGAGCCACCTGCTGTTTGTTCTTTTTCTGATTTCTTTGACCTGATCACTGAGAAGGCCGCACATGCCCAGTTTTAAATCCTTCAACTGCCTCCTGAGCTGTGATATGGAGAGAGCTAGAGCAGAATGGACACGCCCCCTCAGCTGATAGGGAGAGAGAGAGCTGCAGCAGAATGGACACGCCCCCTGAGCGGCAGCAGAATGGACACGCCCCCTGAGCTGCAGTAGAAAAGACACTCCCCTTGAGCTGTCAGCATGATATAAATCCAGCAGAGCAATGAGTGGGGAGATCTCTGGATCCATGTGAGGTACAGGGCTGGTTCTAGCTTTGTTAGAAATAGATTGTCATGTACTATATAATGTCTGATTTAAATTTTTTACATTAGTCATGGGGTATCAAAAGATCCGGGGCTCAAGCCCCAATGCATATGTGCCATATTCTTGAAATATCCGCCCTGTCCCCTCCCCCCCACATACTCACGCCTTAGCACTGGAAACAGATTATACTTTTTAGCCATTTCCGCCTGAGATCCATTTTTTAGACAGAAAAAAAGTACTGCATGCAGGACTTTTTTACCACCTTAAAAAAAAACGATCTCTGATGGAAATGGCTAAAATGGATGCACAAAGTTCATAATGGATGCACAGGATCAGTTTTTTTTACAGGATTTTTTTTCTGTTCTTCAGAATGGATCAGAAGAACGGAAAATGAAAGGCGATGTGAATCCAGCGTTAGGATAGCTGTCTCTTTCAACTCCCCCATACACATACATACTAGCCGAGAGTGCATGGGTTTTTGGTAAATAACAATTAAAGGGGTTGTCCGGGTTCAGAGCTGAACCCAGACATACCCTTATTTTCACCCCGGCAGCCCTCCTGAGCCTGGCATCGGAGCATCTCATGCTCCGATGCGCTCCAGTGCCCTGCGCTAGATCGCGCAGGGCACAGGCTCTTGTGTTTTCAATAACACACTGCCGGGCGGTAACTTCCGCCCAGCAGTGTGTTCGGTGACGTCACCGGCTCTGAGGGGCGGGCTTTAGCTCTGCCCTAGCCGTTTTACTGGCTAGGGCAGAGCCAAATCCCACCCATCAGTGCCGGTGACGTCACCGGGCTGCCTGTCAGCCCCATAGAGAGCCCGGTATGTCACCGGAACTCAGAAAAATGCCTTTGCCCTGCGCGATTTAGCGCAGGGCAAAGGAGAGCATCGGAGCATGAACTGCTCCGATGCTCATGTCAGGGGGGCTGCCGGGGTGAAAATGGAGGGATGTCCAGGTTCAGCTCTGAACCTGGACAACCCCTTTAAATAAATCCATTGACTGATCCACGACAATACCACACTTCCAACCTTTGTGCATGCTTCTTCTTTTTTTTAAAATCAGTTTTTGTGTTATTATATTCTGAGATTCAAAATGTTTTTATTTTTTCTGTTGATGCAGCTGTATGAGGCTTATTTTTTGTATTATAAACTGTTTTCATTCTGGGGTACCTGCAACTTTTTGATCACTTTTTCTGTGTTTTTGGTGGGGACAGATGGGATATGACCCTTTCTGGCATTTACCATACATTATAAATAAGACATTTATTTTATAAAATGGCTAATTAAAGCTTGAGTGATATGTGCCTACAGTCAGATCACAGGGCACTGATGGCGTGACAGAAGGAGCCCCCTCCCTCTGTTTAACCGGACAAATGTGTTCACATACAACCCCTTAACGCTTATGATGTACAGTTCCGTCATATTGTTTTTAAGGGGTTAACGGCTAGGATCTGTTGGCTGTCATTTGGGGTCTTAGATGGGGTGTTTCATCTAGAGGCTTTCTCGGGGATCTTCATTTGGTGGTATGCTTGTAGATAAAGGGTGCCACAGGAAGAGTCATTTACTCCAGGCCCCTTCCATAACTTATTCGAGTGATCTTGGAATTATCGGGGATCACAAATCATCTTTACATTATTGTATATATTTATTAGACTTAGTAGAAATATAATGTAAGTCTGCTTTTTGGTCCCACATACTGTAATTCCAAGATCATTTCAATCTAGTATGGAGGGAAAGTGGAGTGAATGATATTTGCCTGTAGGAATCACTCCCCACCTTTCGAAAATAAAGTGAGTGTAGCCTGCATTATGTCCACGACCTTCCCCTGGAATGTGCAGTAGCCGTCCTGCTGCCGGTGCCCTCATCCACTCCCTCCCCACACATCCCAACCACCACATTCCCAAGAACACAGCTGTAGCACTTAGGCTGGGTTCACACGGGCGTGTCCGGATGGCTACTTTCACACTAGCGTTCGGCTGTCCGCTCGTGAGCTCTGTTTGAAGGGGCTCACGAGCGGACCCGAACGCAGCCGTCCAGCCCTGATGCAGTCTGAATGGAGCGGATCCGCTCAGACTGCATCAGTCTGGCGGCGTTCAGCCTCCGCTCCGCTCGCCTCCGCACGGACAGGCGGACAGCTGAACGCTGCTTGCAGCGTTCGGGTGTCCGCCTGGTCGTGCGGAGGTGTGCGGATCCGTGCGGATCCGTCCAGACTTACAATGTAAGTCAATGGGGACGGATCCGTTTGAAGATGCCACAATATGGCTCAATCTTCAGGCGGATCCGTCCCCCATTGACTTTACATTGAAAGTCTGGACGGATCCGTACAAGGCTATTTTCACACTTAGCTGTTTTTATGCTAAAATAATGCAGACGGATCCGTACTGAACGGAGCCTCCGTCTGCATTATTATGATCGGATCCGTTCAGAAGGGATCCGATCGAACGCTAGTGTGAAAGTAGCCTTAGGTCCGGATGCGTCCCGGTGTATTGCGGCAAACCCGCGCGATTAGGTACGCAATTGCAGTCAGTTTTGACTGCGATTGCGTTCCGATGTTCAGTTTTTATCACGCGGGTGCAATGTGTTTTGCACTCGCGTGATAAAAAACCGACTGTGGTACCCAGACCCGAACTTCTTCACAGAAGTTCAGGTTTGGGTTAGTTGTAGTGTAGATTGTATTATTTTCCCTTATAACATGGTTATAAGGGAAAATAATAGCATTCTGAATACAGAATGCTTAGTACAAGGTCAATTGAGGGTTAAAAAAAAATAAAAGAAATTAACTCACCTTGTCCTCTTCATCGCGCAGTTCCCGGTCTCTTCTGATGAGCTGTCGGCTAAAGGACCTTTGGTGACGTCAGATCACATGCTCCAATCACATGGTACATCACCGTGGTGATGTACCATGTGATTGGAGCATGTGATCTGACGTCACCAAAGGTCCTTTAGCCGACAGCTCATCAGAAGAGACCGGGAACTGCGCGATGAAGAGGACAAGGTGAGTTATTTTCTTTTATTTTTTTTTAACCCTCAATTGACCTTGTACTAAGCATTCTGTATTCAGAATGCTATTATTTTCCCTTATAACCATGTTATAAGAGAAAATAATACAGTGAATAGACTGTCACCTAGCAACCATGAGTGAAAATCGCACCGCATCCGCACTTGCTTGCGGATGCTTGCGATTTTCACTCAGCCCCATTCATTTCTATGGGGCCTGTCCTGCGTTACAAACGCAGAATATAGAGCATGCTGCGATTTTAAAGCATTGCAGAAGTGATGCGTGAAAAAAATCGCTCATGTGCACAGCCCCATAGAAATGAATGGTGCCGGATTCAGTGCGGGTGCAATACGTTCACCTACCGCATTGCACCCGCGCGGAAATCTCGCCCGTGCGAACTCAGCCTTACACTGTGGTTGGCTGTGCCTGGCTTTTCTCATGGTGTAAATGGAAAAAGGCGGCTGGCACTCACTATGTGGTTTCACATCAAACAACAATTTATTAGAATCACTATACCGCTAGTATGGCAATATAATACATACAATATAAAAGTGGTTATTAAAAAATCCCCTAAAAAATAAATAATAAAATGCAAAGTATCTTATTATGTTGAGTCATAAACCGCACCACAAATGACTAAAGTCTCTATTGGAGAATGAATCACTCTTTGTCTATTTGGGCAGTAATGTCCACTTTGATACCAATGCTGTCACTTTAAATACAAAATGTAGCCCAGTCCACAAGCTGTGTGAAATGGTGTTGAGGAGTAGTATCACTCACTTTATGTTTCTCTTTCACAGTCCGTATAACAATCTTTTCACTTCCAATTTGGGATATATGATCGATTTCTAGGGTAAATGTTTGTAGCTTACCCTCCCAGACGAATCTCCAGCCGTCTGTTTGTACTGCTTCTGCTCGCTCTCGGCGTCTCCGCTCTCCGGCGTTTGTCACGTGGTGTACCGGAGTTATCGCGGGACTTGAGTGTTTCAGTCCAAGGGTCTGATGAGAGCTGCAGAGTAGGTAAAGAATGGAGCGCTCCACTTGTAGAAAATAATTCAGATATCGTCGATCATGTAGAGAGCTTGTATAAAGCTTGTCGTTGGTAGGGATATAACGCTAAACGCGTTTCGAGGACTTCAGTCCTCTTCCTCAGTAGCTACTGAGGAAGAGGACTGAAGTCCTCGAAACGCGTTTAGCGTTATATCCCTACCAACGACAAGCTTTATACAAGCTCTCTACATGATCGACGATATCTGAATTATTTTCTACAAGTGGAGCGCTCCATTCTTTACCTACTCTGCAGCTCTCATCAGACCCTTGGACTGAAACACTCAAGTCCCGCGATAACTCCGGTACACCACGTGACAAACGCCGGAGAGCGGAGACGCCGAGAGCGAGCAGAAGCAGTACAAACAGACGGCTGGAGATTCGTCTGGGAGGGTAAGCTACAAACATTTACCCTAGAAATCGATCATATATCCCAAATTGGAAGTGAAAAGATTGTTATACGGACTGTGAAAGAGAAACATAAAGTGAGTGATACTACTCCTCAACACCATTTCACACAGCTTGTGGACTGGGCTACATTTTGTATTTAAAGTGACAGCATTGGTATCAAAGTGGACATTACTGCCCAAATAGACAAAGAGTGATTCATTCTCCAATAGAGACTTTAGTCATTTGTGGTGCGGTTTATGACTCAACATAATAAGATACTTTGCATTTTATTATTTATTTTTTAGGGGATTTTTTAATAACCACTTTTATATTGTATGTATTATATTGCCATACTAGCGGTATAGTGATTCTAATAAATTGTTGTTTGATGTGAAACCACATAGTGAGTGCCAGCCGCCTTTTTCCATTTATTCTACTTTCTTGGACTGTTAGAGTGAGCAGTCTTCTCGGCTAGAGCACCCCTACCACACTGAGGAGGGTGGTGAGCTATCCACATACCTTTGCAGTTTTCATTTTCTCATGGTGTGACAGAGCCGGACAGCGCTTCCCGCGCGCTCTCTGTCAGCGTGCAGGAGGAGGCTCTGATTAGTGGAGCGGCAGCAATGAGAGAAGCCTGCTGACTGCTCCTCCACCAATCAGCGTAGGTATTGCAGAAGAGAGGTAGGAGCACTGCTTTTCTCCTCTCTGCAAAGTATTAAAGGGGTATCCCCATCTCAGACAATGGGGGCATATCGCTAGGATGTGCCCCCATTGTCTGATAGGTGCGGGTCCCACTGCTGGGACCTGCACCTATAATGAGAACGGAGCTGGGAGAGCTGTGGCTGGAGGACCCCAGATTTCCCAAGGTCCGTCCACCACCAAGCGCTGCTTCCATAGAAGTGATTAGGAGCATACCGCGCATGTGCGGCCCAGGCTCCCATTCATTTCTATGGGGCCGACGGAAATAGCTGAGCCAGCGCTCCGCTATTTTCAGCAGCCCCTATAGAAATGAATAGAGGGCGGCTGCACATGCGCAGTGCGCCCTCCTTCACTTGCAGGGCCCCGTTCTCGATATATACACAGTACAGACCAAAAGTTTGGACACACCTTCTCATTCAAAGAGTTTTCTTTATTTTGATGACTATCAAAATTGTAGATTCACACTGAAGGCATCAAAACTCTGAATTAACACATGTGGAATTATATACATAACAAAAAAGTGTAAAACAACTGAAAATATGTCATATTCTGGGTTCTTCAAAGTAGCCACCTTTTGCTTTGATTACTGCTTTGCACACTCTTGGCATTCTCTTGATGAGCTTTAAGAGGTAGTCACCTGAAATGGTCTTCCAACAGTCTTGAAGGAGTTCCCAGAGATGCTTAGCACTTGTTGGCCCTTTTCCCTTTACTCTGCGGTCCAGCTCACCCCAAACCATCTCGATTGGGTTCAGGTCCGGTGACTGTGGAGGCCAGGTCATCTGGCGCAGCACCCCATCACTCTCCTTCATGGTCAAATAGCCCTTACACAGCCTGGAGGTGTGTTTGGGGTCATTGTCCTGTTAAATGATGGTCCAACTAAACGCAAACCGGATGGAATAGCATGCCGCTGCAAGATGCTGTGGTAGCCATGCTGGCACAGTATGCCTTCAATTTTAAATAAATCCCCAACAGTGTCACCAGCAAAGCACCCCCACACCATCACACCTCCTCCTCCATGCTTCACGGTGGGAACCAGGCATGTAGAGTCCATCTGTTCACCTTTTCTGCGTCGCACAAAGACACGTTGGTTGGAACCAAAGATCTTAAATTTGGACTCATCAGACCAAAGCACAGATTTCCACTGGTCTAATGTCCATTCCTTGTGTTCTTTAGCCCAATCAAGTCTCTTCTGCTTGTTGCCTGTGGTTTCCTATCAGAAATTCTACCATGAAGGCCTGATTCACACAGTCTCCTCTTAACAGTTGTTCTAGAGATGTGTCTGCTGCTAGAACTCTGTGTGGCATTGACCTGGTCTCTAATTTGAGCTGCTGTTAACCTGCGATTTCTGAGGCTGGTGACTCGGATGAACTTATCCTCCGCAGCAGAGGTGACTCTTGGTCTTCCTTTCCTGGGGCGGTCCGCATGTGAGCCAGTTTCTTTGTAGCGCTTGATGGTTTTTGTGACTGCACTTGGGGACACTTTCAAAGTTTTCCCAATTTTTCGGACTGACTGACCTTCATTTCTTAAAGTAATGATGGCCACTCGTTTTTCTTTACTTAGCTGCATTTTTCTTGCCATAATACAAATTCTAAACAGTCTATTCAGTAGGACTATCAGCTGTGTATCCACCTGACTTCTCCACAACGCAACTGATGGTCCCAACCCCATTTATAAGGCAAGAAATCCCACTTATTAAACCTGACAGGGCACACCTGTGAAGTGAAAACCATTTCAGGTGACTACCTCTTGAAGCTCATCAAGAGAATGCCAAGAGAGTGCAAAGCAGTAATCAAAGCAAAAGGTGGCTACTTTGAAGAACCTAGAATATGACATATATTTTTAGTTGTTTCACACTTTTTTGTTATGTATATAATTCCACATGTGTTAATTCATAGTTTTGATGCCTTCAGTGTGAATCTACAATTTTTATAGTCATGAAAATAAAGAAAACTCTTTGAATAAGAAGGTGTGTCCAAACTTTTGGTCTGTACTGTAGGTGCGGGTCTCAGCAGTGGGACCTGCACCTATCAGGCAATGGGGGCATATCCTAGCGATATGCCCCCATTGTCTGAGATGGGAATACCCCTTTAAAGT
This sequence comes from Bufo gargarizans, assembly GCF_014858855.1. NCBI lineage: Eukaryota > Metazoa > Chordata > Amphibia > Anura > Bufonidae > Bufo > Bufo gargarizans. Next base: position 64,065,718 of record NC_058086.1, on the reverse strand, counting down.
ATCACACTGTGCCCTGCGACTGCCATAACATTCGGTGCCCTAGACAAAACATCCGGAGCTCAAGCCCCGAATGTTTTGACCTGGCAACGCCCCTGATCATGGGATAGCCCCTTAAATGAAAAGAATGAGGCAGCGAAAGACAATCAAATGCAATAAACCCGTCTCCATGTTTGGATCTTTATGTTACATTTATATTGCGATTTTTATGACCAAATCTCTGCAATGTTCAGACCTATATCTGTTTCCAAAAATTGGGCTGCAAAACATTTTGTCCAGTTAAAGGGGTATTCCAGGATTTTACTATTGGTGGCCTATTCTCAGGATGTCAGCAAAACCGATCAGTGGGGTTTGACACCCCTGTCGATGAGCTCCCTCATTGTGTAGTGGATACAGCATTGCTCCCATTCACTTTAGCGGGAGCAGCACTCCAGTAACCAGCTGCATCCGCTATGCAGTGGACTAAGCTAAATAGTTCTGCTGTGACTTTTGGCGCTGGAGCTACTGCAGAACAGCTGATCAGTGGGGGTGTGGGGTGTTAGAACTTGACCATCAGATATTGGTGGCCTGTCCTGAGGATAGGCAATCAGCAATTTCTGGGCAACACTTTAAGTTATACCATTTTCTAATATATACTCTTTACCAATGTCTTACAGTTGCAGTCTGTTTGCAGTCAATGAATAGGAAACTTTATTCTTTGCTTCTAGGCAGGGTTGCCAAGCAGAATTTTTCTTTTTTCTGGGCAACTTATCCCAAAATCATGGATAACCAACATTTGTCACGGACAAATTGGAAAACCATAATGAATAATACAGATAAGTAATCCATGCCTATAGCATCATAAGAACTCATTGCTAGCATTTACTGTGAGCTGTGAAATGATAACAAATGCCACTGAAATAATCTAGTCAAGAACCACCAGCCTCCCAAAAAATCATACACACATTTTTTTTTTTAAGGACATAGGAAAAAGTTATCTATTTTTATGGACTGTCCAGAAATTTCTGGACGGTTGGCAACCCTGCTTCTAGGGGTTTAAACATCTGTCATGATCATGCGATGGACACGCAAGTGCTTGGCCCATGACATTCCTAGCACAGATATCAGACCTATGTCTTGTAATGTGCTTGTGAGCCTGCAAGTCCTTCTCAAGACCAGGACAAGATACTGTTGTTGCAAATATTTGAAATAGTCACACTTCAGGCTTCCCAGGGCGGGATTTGTCAGGGAAGGGTTTGCCAGAATACTCTTTTTTCCCGAATATTTTTCATATAGTCTTAATTTTAAGTGGGGACACTTTACAGACCCCTCACTAGACTGACAAATTCAAACTGCAGACACCAAAATTCAGACTATGGATCAGACACCAAAATTCAGACTCCAGACCAGACCCCTATTTACCTACTGATTATTGCTCCTGGCTCCTCATCAGCATATGAGTGATATCCATAATTAGTTCACACGTCAGCGATTTTGTCAATGATTTTCCATCAGTAAGGCCTCGTTCACACTTCAATATTTTGTTTAGTGATTTACCTCAGTAATTTGTGAGCCAAAACCAAGTGAAGCCTACACAGAGATAAGGTATAATGGAAAGATTTGCACCTGTTTTATGTTGTTGACCAGCACCTGATTTTGGCTCTTAATCACTGATGAAAATCGCTGATCAAATCACTGAAGTGTGATCTAGGCCTTAATGCAGTGTACTTTGGACACCTAAATATGGCCTTATATTTTTGGGACAGCGTTTGAGTCAAAATTTGCCCACCAGCCTCCTGCCAAACTCAGTACCGTTGGCTTCTATTTAGTTTTATATAGTGTTTGTGCTTATGTTATACTATTTAAGGAACACGTCAGCTCTTTTCCTGGTAGCATTCAAAAGACGAAAGAATTCTACAAGGCTCCTTAGGCAGCCTTACTATACACACTGATGCTTTCTTCATTAATAAATTACTTGGTATTGACCGAATGTTACAAGTTTAAAGACTAGATTTTCAGAGACCGTCATTGCGAATGCTGGACATGTACTCCGATGTTCTCCGATTCCTAAGCAACAGGCTTAAAGGCAGAAATCCTACCAAGGGCATCATAGTTACCCTGCAGACACCCCAAAGCAAGGAATATCATGGGATTTAAACTTTCACACATCAGCACACCACAATTTTTAAACAGGGACATAGAGGAGAAGGGGAGCTCACAGCAATAGTGAAAGGGAGCCCTTCCTGGTGGTGGTTCATCTGATCATGCCATTCTGTTTGGTGGTCCTCTTATCCATTCTTTGCAGAAGATAGATGTATTTCTACATCCATTATTGGCTAATGTGGTGGTCCCTGTGGAAAGCTCACATCATACCTGGAAAAGAGAGTTGAGACAACCCAACTTGGGTTTCCTTCGTTCATGGTTTCCACAACCAGCACATTTGATGCCACAATAGACATAAGGATGATAACGATTGAGACATTTCTCACATTTCACATTTTATTTTGTTTTGTAATTGATTACTTCTGTTTATTAGGAAGTTTATATGTGTCATTGAATTTATACTTTCCATTTCTGCACAGCAATTCCAGTTTTCGAGTTTATCTGGTGTCAGTGGCAGCGTGCATCCTTTTAACTAATAAGGTCAATAAGGTGATCTTGCATCTGTGGACAGTTTTGGCTATCTAACATGCCTGGCTAGCTTAGCTGGATTTGTACTCAATTGTCAGCCTTTTGAAAACTCGTTAAGAGCATCATATATGGGCTCCCATTTTCTAGTACAAATTGACTTGGAGCAGTAATGTAATATAATAGGAAATATTAATGTAAAAAAAGATTTTTATGCACAAACAATGGTTTTCAATCAACGATAAGCAATAGTTTTATCATTCATTGTTTTGTGCTTTTATACTGAACAACTTTAATTAAGAAATGTACAAATCATTAGGTTAATTGATACTTGCAAATGGTCTTTAAACCCAGTGGCAGTGGGTACAGATGTCGCAGGTGCCGCGCAGATTCCAGGAAACAACTAAGATTCAAGGTGCGTAATAATTGCATAACTGAGTGACACAATGAGCCCTTTTAGAATCATTACCATGAGATACCACTTAGGTCTTTTCTTCAGGCATTGTGTGGCACAATGTCTGAGGCAGAGACTTAAGCTTTCTCGAAAACTTGCATTTATAATCTACTCAGCCCAAAAAAAGTATCAGCGGAGATGAATACAGAGTCTTAATTATGTGTTGAGTGTTGCTATGATGCTTTATCTTGGCCTCTAGCGGGACAATAGAGCCATCTCTTCCCTGTCCTCAAATCATGGCATGACTCTGCTGACCCTGTCACATTCTACACAGCATAGCTGAAAAAGTGAGATGCATTTTGTCAGATTATTATCCAGGGACCAGTGTGAAAACTTAAATATTTCAAGATATTGTTTTATATGGATTGTCACTAGTGCCACTTGCTGCACACATAACTGGGAAGTGACTGAATGGGGTAATCTGCTTTATACACTCACTTTTACACAGACCTTTGAAGACCACACTGCAAAAAAACTGTCTACACATCTACACAACATGTTGCCACCTCTCGATCTTATGCTCAACAAAATGCCAACACTTCAATGCACAAGTAAGAGATAAAATAAAGAATTACAAAATTGACTATCTTGGTTGAATCCTCAGAGTCTGACCTCGTCTGTGTCAAGATATGACATTTTAAGGAGTCTTAGCGAGCCCCTCTTAGCCCTCCCACCTGGATATGTGAGAGGAGAATGGCTAATCATATGCAAGGAAACCCAGTTGAAAGACATACTTCTGGCCTATATCATATGGTCTCATGGGAACCTCTTAGTGAGGTATGACCAGCAAGTTCCCCAGCATATTTAGTTTACCAATCTACCCAAACCAAACATAAATATGAAATATTAATAATTTTAGCCAATATGCAATTATGAGATTTCTGGCAGATTATGAGATTTCTGGCAGAAAAAACAAGCGACTGAGACCAAAGAAGTTCCCTGATCATTAATAGGTAATTGGGTTATTAAATAACATGGATTATGACAGGGCTGGCTTTGAAGTATTATATTTTCCATTGTATCTCATAGAGGACATTGGCCACTTCCATAGCATGGTGTGGGCTGGAGACACATAGTCCATGTCCATTCATCTGATTAGCAGCTTCAAGCATGTAGAGGGAAGATTTGTTTTTGTAGGTCTTTCTGTCTGTGAGCTAATATAATTCTAACCCTCTGAAAAGAGGACATCCTGATAGCTATATATTTAAAGTATAACTGTCATATTTTTTGCTAGTTTATTACAGCTAGGCATGTATACCTGAGTTAGTCTGTCAATGATTGTCAAAAGATCTGTAATTACCATATAATAACAGCTTTCATTAATGTCCCCTGTCCCTTTCCACTGGTCCCTTAAAAGACTGTTGCTAGGACTTGTCTCTCTCCGGCTAATTGTAAACAGAAGACAGAGGGGCGGTCCTCACACTGCATGCCTGCATTAGGCTTCAGAGTGCGGAGGCGTGTCTCTCAGTAATCCAATCTGATTGGCTGGCAGGAAGCTGCTGGCTATAGTGAAGTGAGGGAAGGCAGTTTTGGCCTCAGAGAATTGGCAGAGGAGCCATCTTGAGAAGATCCTCATATTTTAGAGGGTAAAACAGCCGTAACTAAGGGAAAAACTCAGGGGGAAAACAGTGGTATGTGAATGAAACTAAAGATTGCTTAATGCATAATGCTGCAGCAGCAGTAACATATGCTAAAAATGATTTTTTATGGAAACATGACAGTTACACTTTAAGCCAAATAATCTTAATACATAACTGATAACATGTAATATAAAAAAAACACCAAAATGCTGTACACGTAGGCTACTTTCACACTAGTGTTTCTATTTTCCGCATGCTGCGGTTTGCTTTCTGTCCTGGGATGCGGAGCAAGACGGATCCAGTTGTATTATCTTTAACATAGCCAAGACGGATCCATCATGAACTCCACTGAAAGTCAATGGGGACGGATCTGTTTTCTCTGACACAAGAGAAAACAGATCCGTCCCCCATTGACTTTTAATGGAGTTCATGATGGATCCTTCTGGGCTATGTTAAAGATAATACAACCGGATCCGTTCATAATGGATGCAGATGGTTGTATTATCAGTAACGGAAGCGTTATTGCTGAACCCTGCAGGATCCAGCAAAAACGCTAGTGTGAAAGTAGCCTTAGTAAGCTTCCCTTATTTTTAAAATATATGTAATGTATATATAATTGCTCTAAAAATGTTACTACTTATAGATTTTTGTTTATAATTTTTTATTAAATTTGTTCAAAAGTTGATTCAAACTTTATTGCGCATTCTTAGTCTGTTTATATTTTCCGTATAGTTTAAAGGGGTTGTCTGATTTAGAAAACCCATTTTCATATAACCTATTAGGGGATTCTGAATTAATAGAGAAGGGTCCACCAATTTAGGATTTTCGTTTCTTGGCGAAAGAGTGCCTCTACCTCTGGAGGACCTGTCCTTCATTATATACAGTAGATCTCCCATTAATAAGAATGTTCACTGTGTACTGTTTAAAAGGGTTGTACAATGTTTAATATATTTCAGCATGAAAAACTTTGTTACATTATACATTTGTAATTTACTTTTGCTATTCTCATATCTTCATTATATAGGCACCGATGGTGTTTAATCTGTATATTGATATGCACACCCAATTGATATGCACGCCCAATTGATATGCACGCCCAATTACTGAGCGTGGTTGCATGTGCTTAGTTCCTTCCTTCAACTGCCACATGCCACATCTAATGTTAGAATCTATGACAGCTACAGGAAGAGAGCTTCAGCAGAAGCGACATGGATGTCAGGACACGCCCCAACCCTACCCTTGAGAAAGGACACAACCCCTGAGGCATCAGTCTGAAGAAAATCTAGCAGAGTAATTGGAATCATGAATGGGGAAGTTGTAGATATATGTGCGGTACAGGGCTGGTTCTATCTTTGTTACAACAAAACTGTCAAGCACTATATTGTGTCTTTCATTTTTTACATCATTTATGGCATAACTCCCTAAAATGTCCCTGCAGCATATAAAGATATGTTTTATAGCTGCACCATGGACCACAGACACAATAGGTTGGAGGTGACTCAATGACTTCTATAGAAGAGTTTTATAGTTATGCTATGAGGTAATTGTGCAGGGAGGGGGAGTATATAAGTGGTATTATCATTATTTGTAATCCTGTCTTGATGATAATGAGATGACTGCTGAAAGGTGATCTCTACAGAGCAGAAAGCAACAGCATATAATTAGGCATAGTGGCTAATGTAAATATTAAGATTTTTATATATTAATAAATATAATTCACAATGAGTTCTCAAAAATATGTTTAAAAGAAAAGAAGAATTTAAACAATATGTAATTTTCTGTTGACACATTCCTTTTAAAGACATGCTGTTTCAGACTCATCCCGACCGCTTCTTTTAGTGGTGTGAACATTTTTTTGGGAGGCTATCTGTCTTTAAAAAATAACCTTAAAACACAAATTATACATTTCAGAATCCTTCCAAGTTTGAGGTCTCCTACATTGGAAGAACACAACCCATTTAGCAGAGTAATCATCCAGTTAGTCTCCTGTTTGACAAAGTAAACACATTGCACCCCAGGGCATATTTTCGTTCTCTCTCGATAGTTATGACACATTATGGTTTGTTGGCTATGTAATTAGAAGTATGGGCAATGATAGAATATTCCTTACACACCTCCAAACCGTGTGTCTGTCTGAAGGAAGAGATTCATGTATGTTAACACATGGCTGCGTATAGTTCTAATTGGTAATGAAGAATGCATCTCAGCTTCCTTCCGCATGAGGGAAAATGCTGTTAAAACCTACTGGAAAATTATATGAAAAGCCGAATGTAAACAATTTTAAATGTATGGCTCTACAGCAATACATAGCATGTTTAATATATTAAAAGAAGAAAAAGTAAATTATAGAGAAAAGGTATAATAAACTATAGATTATAGAATCCTAATCAAATGTTACCACCATTGTATACACATACTGTATATGAAGTATAATGTTACAAATACTGTAAATATAACACTAATTCCAAATAGTTTGCCGGGCATGTCCAGAACGCATTGCTAGATTCTCCGGTGAGCCCCTGCGCTGACACAATAATAGGTCCCTAATTCAACAATCCACAGCTGAAGACAACTCTAATCAGAGCCGACTTTGGACCAAATCACTTCTCACTGGTTCATTTCTCATACCATAGGTTGACTCACAAATAACATATTAGAGATTATGTCCTGTGTGTGCACTGATATCAGCAAAGTGTATAATACATTTAAAAAGAGAATTATTTTCACTTGTGAGTTGCGTGAAAATCGCAGCATGCTCTATTTTGTGCGTTTTTTAAGGGCCTCATAGAAGTGAATGGGGCTGCGTGAAAATCGCAAGCAAGTGCGGAATGCGGTGCGATTTTCACGCATGGTTGCTAGGAGATGATCGGGATAGGGACCCGATCATTATTATTTTCCCTTATAACATGGTTATAAGGGAAAATAATAGCATTCTTAATACAGAATGCTTAGTAACATAGGACTGAAGGGGTTAAAAAATAAATAAAAAACATTTAACTTACCTTAATCCACTTGTTCGCGCAGACCAGCTTCTCTTCTTTTTTCTTCTTTGCTGTGCAGGAGGAAAAGGACCTGGGGTGACATCACTGCACTCATCACATGGTCCGTCACATGATCCATGTGCGGTTAGTGCGGCTTCTTGATTGAAGGAACACCAGTTTACTCCAGATGATTGCAAGTAAGGACGCGCTAACCAGTTGCTCAAGTACATTAAAGGGGTTGACCACTTTCTGGTTACCGTTGATCAATGTGTTTGTGAGATTATTATATGGCATTTACTAATATAGCCTTTGTTGTGATTCTGCACCGTTTTCTATGTTTTCTAAGAAATTCTCCCTTGTTTGCAAAGTCTTTTCTGCTGTCCACACAGAGGTCCTGTCCATAAGATGGCCGCTGAAGAAGGGTCATGTGATCCAGCAAATCACTTCCATGTGATGTCTCCTCCATTCAAATGCACTGCACCTACCATCTGCACTTGCACTGTTGGGAGTTTAGGTGCAGGCGCAGTGTGTTGGAATGGAAGAGAGATCATATGGAGATGAATTGCTGGATCACATGACCCGCCATCAGCAGCCATTTTATGGACAGGATCTCTGTGTGGACAGCACAAAAGACCTGGCAAACAAGGGAGCATACCTTATTAACTATAGAAAATGGTGCATGCAGAATTTCAACAAAGTCTATACTTAGTAAGTGCCATGTAGTCATATTGCAAACACATTGGTCAACAGTAACCAGAAAGTGTCCAACCCCTTTAAGCAGCAAACCAATCCTGTTGGCTGTATCCCTCACCGACTACAACTGGGCAAGGTGGTCTGCGACAATGGGCACAACATCCTGACCGACCTGAACCTGGGGGAAATAACACACGCTTCCTGCATGGGCTTTTAGAAACAATACACTGGCTTGCACAAGATGTTGACAATGTACAGGAGACTGTCCCTCTTTTCATCCATTCTCACATGGAGAGGAACGCTCTCCTGGAGGTGCAGCACCAGAATGGTATGTAGCTGCACTCCTTAATCTGTGACATTCCAACTTTCTGGAATTCAGCACTGCACAAGCTAGAGCGTCTGTACGAGCAGCAGAAGGCTGTGAACGATTTGGTCCTGCACCAGACCGCCTCAGCAGGGGGCATGTGTTGTTTCCAGGTCGGGCAGTGACGGCTCATGCCATTCATGCTGCAGTTGTCCCTCATCTCTCTTATATGTATTTTTGAAGAGACTGTTGCTTATGCAACAGGTGGCCCTGTAGCTGTTGGGGACCCACAATGAGAAACTCCCATGAGGAGGAGATGCTGCTACTTGAGGAAGAGGTGTCAAAGTTTGATGAGAAATGCCACGACAACTAATCGCCTCAGATGGGGGGGGGGCAAAAATAACTGGCACCTGGGGCCCACTGGCGACAATGACAACCTGTAACTTGCTTGCTTATGCAGTGACAGGCAAATCGTTGACATCAAGCCATCTGATGATTACTGGAAAGCCAAGCTTCTAGACCCTTGCCACCAGAGCAAATTGGGGGAATGTTTTCCTCTGGCAGAAAGTGAGGACAAGTTACGTTTTTACCAAGAAACACTGTGTACGCAGCTTGTCACAGCCTATGGCGAGCAGACGCTTGCCACCAGTGTGTCTTAAAGGGGGGCCCCTGTCTGCAGAGTCAAACCCCTACCGCTGCCATGAGCAGCAAAAGCCACAGCAGCAACCATTTCAGTCTCCTCAACATGATGGAGCAGTTTTTCCATGTGCCGCACCAAGCAGGCGCCAGTCAGCAAGCCGACAGCTTCCGCCTCAACGTCCAGGTTCAGGCCTACCGAAACTATGGCAAGTCTCTGTCGCCTACCCTGTTCCCTGACCCCATGGATTTCTGAGCAGGCAGACTGGAACAGCGGCCCGAACTGGCATCGCAAACTCTTTATCTTCTTTCTTGCCCAGCACCAGTGTCGTCTCAGAGAGGGTTTTTTCAGCGAGTCGGAGAAAGGGGGCGGGGTGACACCCAAACGGACCAATTTGTTCTCCGCTAATATCCAAAACACTTTTATCAAAATGAACCAAGCCCTGATTAAGGAAAATTTTCACACTTCGGCTTATTCTGATGAATAGACCTCTCCTTGCTGGCGGTCGACCATCTTGCCACTGTTGCTGCTTGTCTGTCTGTGTACCATCAGTTTCTGTACAGCTGCTGCTGCAGCCTCCATCATGCCACTAGTAATACTTGCCAAGCATCACGTTCTGTACGACTGCTGCGGCCTGCATCATGCCACTAATGCCACCTGCCAACAATCACATTGTGTACGGCCGCTGCTGCTACCTGCTACATGCCACTAGCCTACATTCACGTTCTGTACGGCTGCTGCTGCCGCCTTTCTGTCAACATGTACCATATGGCTGCTGCTGCTCCTCGCTGTTAATCCCCTACTGCCACCACCATTAATGCACAACGTCTGCTGCCACTATCACTACTACTACTACTACCAATACTACTACTATTACTACTACTACCCATAGACAGCCTTGTATGTTCCATGCCATACTGCTGCTGCTGCCACTATATGCGTACCCTTACCACATTCACACTAAACTGCTGCTGTTCCCAATTAAGGGCTCATGCACACGAACGCATTTTATTTATGCGTCCGTTCCATTTTTTTGGGGGGCGGATCTTATGCAGAACCATTCATTTCAATGGGTCCGCAAATAAAAAAACGGAAGTTACTCTGTGTGCATTCCGATTCCATATTTCTGTTCCACAAAAAAATGTAACATGTCCTATTATTGTCCGCTTAACGGTCAACGATAGTACTGTTCTATTAGGGGCCAGCTTTTCCGTTCCGCAAAATACGGAATGCACACGTACATCATCCAAATTTTTTGCGGACCGCAAAATGCATACGGTCGTGTGCATGAGCCCTAAAGGGGGAATTTTTTTAGGCTCATTCACAACAAGCCACTTTTTCTTCTTACAATCAACACTTGTTTGTATCGTACGGGCGGGTATTCTGACCCTGTCAAGGCATAATGTTTGGACGTTTGGTCCCCCAACAAGCCATAACACTGTGTGCGCTTAATCATCCTCTGCCCCCGATAAGGGACAATTTTTGGAAGCTTTAGAATATGAAAAAGCATAACACATGCCAGGGCGCGGTGTGTTTTTAAACATGCTGCATGTTAAAAGCGTCAAACGTGCATTTACCCATAGCTATATATATCAGAGCCAATCATTTGCTATTACTGTCATTGTGTTCTATAGCTTAGGGAGGGGGAAGGTGGAGAAAAATAATGAAAAATAAAGAAAATGATGGGGTTATTTACAAACAGATATACACCACTTTTCTCCGCAATCTGCGACTTTTCCCTGCTAACGCCAGGTCTAAAAAAGGGGGCATAGCATGGGTGGTGAAGGGGATGGGCCGGCAGACAGGCCCGTCTCATTTATCATTTTCTACACTGGTTTTAGGACAAGCGGTGGATACACCGAAGTTATTTAGAGGCCGGCACCCCTACATAAATTTGGCACATCCACTGCCAGCTAAAGGGGTATTAAGATTGGCATCTAAAGCACTGGTCTTAATAAATGACCCCCTATAAGCCCTAGGAAGCTAGAGAGGGTTATATACCAACTTTCAGGGCAATTTGAACAGCTTCAGTTCGGCCCGAATTGATTCAGGTCTAACAAACTTTTTTTTTAAAAATTGGCGAAGTGGACCCGAAACAAATCTCAAGTGGTTCGCTCATCTTTAAGAAGGCAGTCATGGTGACCACAGACCCGCAGTCTCGTGGATGATTTGGAGTAGCATGGGCTTAGGGTAACTGTCTAAAATGCCCATATGTTAATCAACCATTGCAGGCCCTCTTGATTGACAGCAAGCAGAGACGTGAAACACCATGAGTATATCAGAAACAAACTTCTTTGAATACAATGAAAAACCTTTCCTTGCTAAAACGAGATTACCCTACCACCCTTTGCACCCTTCCATAAACCACCGTGGCTTTTAAACAATGAAAATGCCACTTGGGGGTTAATTTTTTTCATGGTAGCAAAGAAATAACAGCTTTAATTTCTCCCGTAAATCATTTTTAGACAAATTATGGAATCCCCCTCCACATTTTAGTTTTTTTGGCAATGCTTTTCTACAGAAATAAAATGTTTGGCCTAGACGTGTATCTTGCTTCGTCAATGGACCGTCTCTCAGTGCATGCGCCCCTCGGCACCAGCCCAACAGAAAGCAAATTGGGCTTCTTGAAGTGTGCAAGCTGCTCGACTGCCGGTCTCATCCTGCTGGATAAATAATGAGACTACATTTTATTCTTGCAGACCCCCATATGTCCCCTGTGTGCTCCTTTAATGGAGATCTGCATAACTCAGTGTGACAAAAAGTATTTAAGACTAATGGAATCATATTTTAAAAGGAGACAGGAACAGCCGTGCGCCATACATCAAAGCTCCCAGATGGAAGACATACATAATAAAGTCGCCTTGTATCGCTAATAAGCAGAACTTTTCTCCTTTGGAGTATAGCTTGTCACACGCTCAGGCAGTTACCAGGAAAGCAAACGCTGCCATTTCTTTGCCGTTTTGCAGTTCTTGATTTGAGGTTAGGTCCATGGTGCTTCATATCCTGTAAGTGCAATGCAAGGGAGTAGTTTACGTTAGAAGAGAGGTGAAATCCCAGCGTTCTGACAGATGATGTGTTCTCTGTAGGACAGCAGAAGAAGATTTTTCCCATATAAACAAATGTAAAGCATTCTAAGAGCTCATTACCTTTTATAGAGGTCAGGGACATTTACTGGCTTTCCTGTAGGAACAATGGCATAACGAAGCTGGGGATTTCTACAGGTTCCATCTGTGATTGACGCTTTGTAGAGGGCTGGTGTGGACGACCTGAGGTTGATGAACCATAATTAACCGGCGACTTGAAAGGTAGGTTCATTGGTGTTTGGAATGTCATGCAATGAATGCTAAGGTGACTAGTCCTTTACTGTCTGTGTCCTACACATGGTTAAGATCCATAGAGGACAAGGTGTTTGATTTACTGGTTCAGCGTCCACGTGATGGAAATGTAGTGGAAAATCCACAGCGTTTTCAAGTAGCGCAAAAAATCTCATCTCATCCAAAGGAATCTGCACATAACCCGACTTGCAGATTTTAACCCGACATATGCAGCAGATTTTATTCCCTGGATATTAAGCTTTGCAATGTAGAAGGTGAAATTTGCAGTTGTGGATTGTGATGTGTTGGGTTTTCTGCAGAAGGAAACATTGTAAATGTACGTTCCTTGTTTTCAAATTGCTTTCTTATGACTGATTTGGGACAGGGCTGCACTAAAGGTATATCCACACTTTGCAGAAATGTCTACGGTTGTTCCATTCTTCTGATCTATGGTTGTTCAGTTGCTTAGATAAACCCATTCAGATGTACGATGGAGTAGAGTTAACACTCCTGTTTTCTGAGATTTCGGAGATGTGTTATCTAATCTAAGCAAACACCTTCAATGGCTTTTGTCTCAAGATAACGCGATGAGTTAAGAAATTTGAGTTAAGAGCTGCAGTGCTAACCCTACTCCATCTGTCGTTGGTAGATGTTTCAGAAATGTCTGCAACCAATCAGCCACGTGTCGTGAATATGCCATTACGGGTACAGCCACACGGTCAGGTTTCTGCATGCAGTTTTGGAAGCTAAAATCAGGAGTGGGTCATAAATGGAGAGAAGGTATACAGGACAGATGCAATTTTTCTTCTTTTTTGAAGTCACTCCTGGTTTTGGTTTCCAAAACTGCAATCGGAAACCTGACCGCGTGTGGGCGTAACCTTAGACTTTTGGTAATGCAATAACTGTGATAGTAATGGTGACGGGAAGGCACTGAGAGCTGCGTGTAAGTGCAACGTTTTTAAATATGGATGTGACTGGTTGCTGGATAAGATATCAAAGAGAAAGGCTTGGGATGAAGTCAAAGTGCAGACAGGTTCAGGAGAGTCTCAGGACCGTTGTGAACTGATCTGCCACAGGCCAATTGTTGTTGTGATTGGATCTTCTTCAATCCACAAAATCTACTAAAATTGTAATAAAAAATGATTACTTGTGGCATGATTGGTAAATGTAACCTACCATTCATAATTGGAATTTATATTTACAATAGGCATTGGGGTTTGCCCCGCAGTTTTGACAGTAGGCAACAATGCTGACCCAGCGGGAAAAAGATCCCACCCTGCAGTACGGAGGGTCCTGATAGAAATGATCATCAGATCTTGATCGTTCGTCTGTGGGATTTAAAAGTCATCCCATGTACAGGGACCTGTCCTTAAACAGGTCGTCTGATTTATTAAAAAGATGTCCCTCAATGCAATAATTGTGATGAAATTATAACATCATGTATACTGTATACATCTATTTCATCCCCAAGTGTTTTCAGGACCGTGTTTTGCTATAAGGGCAAGACTTCAGGCTCAGATATTCTTTAGAGAGACACTGAAACTAAAACTACACTTCAAATGAAGGTTAATAATATGATTTATTAAATATAATAACAATAGTTTATATATCACCCCTTGAGTTAACATCATCTGACAGCGACACATCAGCTGGGAAGCAGAAAGAGTCTTGATCAGGAAAACACTGATTAGATCCCTACGCAATGCTACCCTCCTGGCCTCTTCCCTGAAGGGGTACAGCTTTTATACAGATTAGGTATCATGCACATGACCGTTCCGCAAAACACGGAAGCCGCCAGTGTGTGCCTTCTGCAATTTGCGGAACGGAACAGGCGGCCCATTGTAGAAATACTCATTCTTGTCCGCTAAACGGACAAGAATATGACATGTTATATTTTTTTTGCGGGGCCACGGAACGGAGCAACAGATGCGGACAGCACATGGAGTGCTGTCCGCATCTTTTGTGGCCCCATTGAAGTGAATGGGTCTGCACCGGAGCCGCAAAAACTGTGGCTCGGATGCGGACCACAACAACGGTCATGTGCATGAGGCCTTAAACAAAGAGCTTCACTCCCTAGTGGAATGTAGCCAGGACATGCTCAGTATAAGGGCTCGTTCACACGACCGTGTGAAGCCCATGCCCGTATTGCGGACCGTACTTGCGGATCCGCGATACACGGGTCCAGTTCAGTGGCCATTCTGCATTACGGATGCGGACCCAGGCGGAACGGAACCACGGAGATGCGTAACGGAACCACGGAAAGGAACATTACGGAAGCACTATGGAGTGCTTTCTGAGGTTCCGTTCCGTGCTTCCGCACCGCAAAAAGATAGAGGGATCGCGGACCCATTCAAGTAAATAGGGCCGCGATCCCTATGCGGCTGCCACACGGCAGGTGCCCGTGCTTAGCGGACCGCAATTTGCGGTCCACCACATGGGCACTGGCTTCACACGGTCGTGTGAACAAGCCCTAAAGGGTCACTGTGTACCTCTTGTTCATTTGATATTATTCCAGACCCTGAAGTGATCTGAATTCCAAGACGACCTTGAAAACATATACAAAGTATAACTCCCTTCCACCAACAATTCCAAACAAATCTTCAGTTCATACACAGAAACACAATGGAGTCCAAATGATCAGAAACTAAATCTTCACACTTCACACTGCTCCTCTAATCCTTCCCACTGCTATAACAATAAATTCATATTCTTCACTGTAGCAATAATGTGTCCATTTTCCTGGGACACTGCTGCAGCCAGTCACTGGCCTCTGTGGTGTACGGCACATGATTGCTAAGTGTTTGTGGCATGGGCGCGTCGTTGCAGGAGTCAAATGGTGCTAAGGTACTGGAAGCAGCAGTGGATACAAAAGGTGACTAGATATGAATGAATTTCTTGAAATTTGGTTTCAGGTCAGAGTCTAACGAATTGGTCGGAAGATTCGATTTGGGTATTAAAATGACTTCAACCCGAATAGGAAGTGCTTCAGTTGTGTGTCTAATTGCTGATTCTGTGACACGTCTTATCGCATCAGTGGCTGAGCTGAGAAGGCGTCTCTGCTTGGGACCTTACATAGTGTTGCTCACGTTCCTCTGGCATCCTTTTAGCATGATAAGAGGGACGGTAAAGCCGCTACAATGATATCATTCATTAATACAGCAGGACACTATTATTCAGTCTGCAGCCAAACTCCTCCTGGCTCGTATAGTAAAGAGTGATTACACAACCTACTGTGCCCCATGATGTTTAATAACTCACTTTTCTGCAAAAAATATTAATACTTCATTCTTTTCCTGACATATAAATCTCTTGGCTTCTCAGGCCTGTGTTTATTTGCAAAATGTAATGGCCTCTCACTAGTGAAATGCCAAAAAATGATGTTAGGCTTTTATCACATCTGCATTGGAGGCTCGGGTAGGAGCTTCTGTTGTAAACTCAAAAATAGCAGACAAAATAACACATGGTAAAATGACACTGTGATGGTTAAAGAGGTCCTCAGCCACCATTGGTGTCCTTCATGTGTTGGATCTAGCACTGTCTTCATTCTTATTGTCCTACTTCCATTATGGAGCAGAACAATGAAAAGGATTCGCCCAGATATAAACACAACCTTATGTAGTACCCCAGACTAGGGGTATCTGCAAATGTTATGTTTTACGACGGCATTAAGCAGCTGATGTTGTATGGTTGGTAGGAACAGGGTTAATCCTGCCAGGAGGGGGAGTTCTAGCTAGGACTGTGAGGAGAAAGGAAGCATGTCCAATGGCTCCTACTCCAAGGCTCTTAGGGCTAGCTTCAGATTAAATTCTCCTGTGAGACCACTACTCGAGAAAAAAAGCGAGAACACCAGGATACTTGAAAAGCTATTGCATTGCGAGTCAGCAGAGTGACCAGCCAATCACAGCTTTATAGACCCTGCTGCAGGTGAGGGACTATGGTTCAGACACCAATCACCTCAATAATAGTGATGAGCGACATAGGCAATATTAGTTTTCGAGATATTTCACACATTTTTTGCATAATATTCGCAATAAATCCACAAATTCTAGAATTCGTGATCTCATTAATTTCTTGACTGCGCAAATCGCCACTAATGATGCGCATATTTTTTGCGCAATACATGCAACTTCACATTTTATCAGGTCTGAGTAGATATTACTGATTGGTGCACTAAGTATTGTTGTGACATCACAGCACTATGTCTGTAGCATGTATATATGGACAGCAGAGAAACAGTAATTCCTATCACACTACCTAACACCCTGCACTGGAACCATTAGATCACGATCTAACCTACACTGACTATCTCCCACTAACTATCTGTATATATATATATATAAGCTATCTAACCATCTATCTAATGTAGTGTGTAAAGCACAGAGCACAGCAATGACACTGCTCCCTCTCTCTCAGAACTGCAAAAAAACAGCAGAAAATGGCTGCTGGGGAGGTTCTTCTATAGTAAGGGGTGGGCAACTTTCCTATTGGTTGCTAGGGATGTTGCTAAACTCAGACAAAGACATTGCAGCCTTCTCATTGGCCCACAAGCAAGAAAGGAGGTTACTGATGAAAAATAAATCTAGAATATTCGTGATTACGAATATATAGCTCTATATTCTACATCTTCGCAAATTCTCGAAGTGCCGATGTTCACGATTAGAATATTCGCGATCAACACTACTCAACAACATCTAGGCCAGAACAAGTCAAACCTGCATTGCACAGTGGACACCTATATCCACCTAGCTGCTAGCCAGAAGTTCAAGGGAGAGTCATCTGCAAGGCAGCACATCAGAGGCGCCAATAAGTGCCGCTTATCCAACCACCATACTTCATCTAGGGATAGAAATTGTGCTTTGCCCAATCTACTGCTGGATGTACTACAAGTTATATTTTTCACTGAGTAAAAAGAGATGGTCACAATTCTTATGAAAATGGCATGTTGTTTGCAACATTTTTCCTATAGAAAACATCGAAATTGCTGCCATCTGCAAAGTTTTATCAAGTTTTATCAAGACCATTGAATGAGCCCTTGCTATATAAATATATATATATATATATATATATATATATACATGCACAGTATATACTGTATGTAAAGGATAAGCAAAGAAGAGAACCTAGTACTCTGCAATGTATATGCATTGTCTGGGGTCACTCTTTTTTTTCATTACAGAAAGAGCCTAGTATGCAATGCCGCTCTGGGTTTCTGGGAAAGAGTTTGATGGGACTAGTCCTTTCTATTGATGGGATTAAGAAAAATGCAGAATGCACAAAGAAGGTATCCCTATTTTGTGGATCTGTTTTTTATGGACTGAAATATGGGCATGGCTGTGTGCATGAAGCTGGACGTTCTCAGCTCATATGCCTACTATACTGGTCATTATGTCCATGTCTAGGTGTGTATTTCCCTAAATTCCATGTACAGATTTTCTGTAGTGAAACAAAACATGTAATTTAGAATATTAGCAGGCACTCATGCAATTGGAGTAACTGATTTATTGTTTAATACTAAATATCAATATATAAAAAACCTTATTAAATGCACACACATAAAAATACACACACATAAAATGGTTCAAAGATAGATAAATTAATAATGCACATTATCTAGTTATTAATCCTCCAATTCCAGGTGAATCAGCAGAATATTTGTCTTTCCTCAAAATGAAATAACTGATGTCAATGGGACCACTGTAAACGTAGCGATATATGCACCAGCGGTAACTGAAAGGCAAAAACTATACGAGATTGTATAGAGTATCTGTCTTTAAATCATCCTCAAAAATGCCAGGAAATGTCAATGAGACCACTCTATGGGTCACTATGTCCAATACGACCAGCGCGGTTTGAAGTGTCGGCACAAAAACTAAAAATAATAATATGAAGGAGTTACGTGTAGGGGTAGGTAGGTTTGCGGCCGGTGTACCTGGACGCGGTACGGTGCCTACCTTTCGATGTGTTGGTATACCCCTTCGCAGTCCCGTATGTGTCGTCTGCTGTACCGCTGGATGCGTCTGTACACCAGTCTCCGGCGTCCCACGTGGAGTGAGGTAGTGCGCGTCGTCTATATCAGTCAGAGCTGACGTCAGCACTTACTTCCTTGGGATTCTTCCCACATGACCTGCGTTGTAGCAGTATGGAGTAATGGTGTCTGGAGACAATGTGATGAATTAAATAAGGTGCCTCTGCAGATATTGATGTAAGCTTCTTAGTTACTTCCGTTTTTTAAGAAGTTATAATGGATATCCAATATAGTTTCCTCTTGCTTGCAAGCTGGTAGATTAGTCCCCAAACTTCTCAAACGCGTTTCGAGACCCGCAGTCCCTTCATCAGTGAGTGGGTACTATACGTATAGATTAGACTGGGTGTGTCTTTAGCAGTTTGCACCTTTATCATTCTACTTTTTGGTTGAGCAACCTCATATACTATTCCTGAAACAAAACGTATATGCAGGAGGGGGGCCTTTCCCCTCGTTGCTACCTCATGGTACATCTTTTCAGCTCCACTGTATAGACTAGACTGGAATAAACTAGAACTGCAACCCCTCCCTTTGGTAGGAAACAGAACTGGCCCACTTCTGCCCAAAAGGAGGAGAATGGAATAGTAACTTCCATTCTATTTAGAGATCTCTCTGCCATATATCTGCTGCCACCTGCTGGTGAACCAGGTACATTACTTGAAATATAAGAAATAACAGTTTCATAGCAATGGTTAGGAATGCACAATGTGAAGGACCTGGAATAAATACAAGGATGACATTATTGTTAGCAATTAAATACAGTAGCAGCGTGTAGGTATGGTAATACCACACTGGGGTATTACAACAGCATTATAAGTCATTATGACGCTGTGAGTTCGGGTTAGAGGAGCAGTGTTCGATCTGGGAAATGCAGCCATCACACACAGCGTATTTCCAAGACTGAACATGCTCATGTAAAACTGGCCTTATTATGTATCTATCTCAACACATTCTGGTAATGCTAACATGTTGCTCCTTGTAGCTACTGTACGTAAAAGCCTGTAGTTTGCCATTCGCGGTTTACGTACCTCTTGAGCGCTAATCATTAATGTTTGTTTAGCTGAAAGCAATTTATTAAAAAATCTGTGTTTAATGCCTGGAATTAGCATAAATAAAGCATAGCCAATTTTCTACCACGTTTCTTTAAGTATAAAATGCAAAAATAATCACCAACAGGTTGATACTGAAGACAACATAATTACGGGAATGTCTTGTTACAGCTGAGATCAGTGCATACATAATCAGTGCAGGTGTACCGACAGAGATTCGGGTGACTAAGCCCGGCATTGGCGCTGCCTTTCAGATTCCCAGACAATGCACAGAATAAATAGAAAAATGCCATAAAAGTTACTAATTGTGTTTGTGAAGCTAAAAAAAAAAAAATCAGTCAATTATACAAACAAGTCAATTATACAAACAATAGTGTAGATAATGGTCGAGTTCAAAGGCCACATTTTATATTGTAAATGAACATTTCCAGTTGGCTCAAGCTACACAGCAACAATTGTCTTCAGCCGGGACACGTCCCGACTAGAGTTGAGAGAACACCTGGATGTTCGGGTTCGAGAAGTTCGGCCGAACATCCCGGAAATGTTCGGGTTCGGGATCCGAACCCGATCCGAACTTCGTCCCGAACCCGAACCCCATTGAAGTCAATGGGGACCCGAACTTTTCGGCACTAAAACGGCTGTAAAACAGCCCAGGAAAGGGCTAGAGGGCTGCAAAAGGCAGCAACATGTAGGTAAATCCCCTGCAAACAAATGTGGATAGGGAAATTAATTAAAATAAAAATTAAATAAATAAAAATTAACCAAAATCAATTGGAGAGAGGTTCCATAGCAGAGAATCTGGCTTCCCGTCACCCACCACTGGAACAGTCCATTCTCAGATATTTAGGCCCCGGCACCCAGGCAGAGGAGAGAGGTCCCGTAACAGACAATCTGGCTTCATGTCAGCAGAGAATCAGTCTTCATGTCATAGCAGAGAATCAGGCTTCACGTCACCCACCACTGTAAGAGTCCATTTTCATAAATTTAGGCCCAGCACCCAGGCAGAGGAGAGAGGTCCCGTAACAGAGGATCTGGCTTCATGTCAGCAGAGAATCAGTCTGCATGTCATAGCAGAGAATCAGGCTTCACGTCAGCCACCACTGCAACAGTCCATTGTCATAAATTTAGGCCCAGCACCCAGGCAGAGGAGAGAGGTCCCGTAACAGAGGATCTGGCTTCATGTCAGCAGAGAATCAGTCTGCATGTCATAGCAGAGAATCAGGCTTCACGTCAGCCACCACTGCAACAGTCCATTGTCATAAATTTAGGCCCAGCACCCAGGCAGAGGAGAGAGGTCCCGTAACAGACAATCTGGCTTCATGTCAGCAGAGAATTAGTCTGCATGTCATAGCAGAGAATGAGGCTTCACGTCAGCCACCACTGCAACAGTCCATTGGCATATATTTAGGCCTAGCACACAGGCAGAGGAGAGAGGTCCCGTAACAGACAATCTGGCTTCATGTCAGCAGAGAATCAGTCTGCATGTCATAGCAGAGAATGAGGCTTCACGTCACCCACCACTGCAACAGTCCATTGGCATATATTTAGGCCTAGCACACAGGCAGAGCAGAGAGGTCCCGTAACAGACAATCTGGCTTCATGACAGCAGAGAATCAGTCTGCATGTCATAGCAGAGAATGAGGCTTCACGTCACCCACCACTGCAACAGTCCATTGGCATATATTTAGGCCTAGCACACAGGCAGAGCAGAGAGGTCCCGTAACAGACAATCTGGCTTCATGTCAGCAGAGAATCAGTCTGCATGTCATAGCAGAGAATGAGGCTTCACGTCACTCACCACTGCAACAGTCCATTGGCATATATTTAGGCCTAGCACACAGGCAGAGCAGAGAGGTCCCGTAACAGACGATCTGGCTTCATGTCAGCAGAGAATCAGTCTGCATGTCATAGCAGAGAATGAGGCTTCACGTCACCCACCACTGCAACAGTCCATTGGCATATATTTAGGCCTAGCACACAGGCAGAGCAGAGAGGTCCCGTAACAGACAATCTGGCTTCATGTCAGCAGAGAATCAGTCTGCATGTCATAGCAGAGAATCAGGCTTCACGTCAGCCACCACTGCAACAGTCCATTGTCATAAATTTAGGCCCAGCACCCAGGCAGAGGAGAGAGGTCCCGTAACAGACAATCTGGCTTCATGTCAGCAGAGAATTAGTCTGCATGTCATAGCAGAGAATCAGGCTTCATGTCAGCCACCACTGCAACAGTCCATTGGCATATATTTAGGCCTAGCACACAGGCAGAGGAGAGGTTCATTCAACTTTGGGTAGCCTCGCAATATAATGGTAAAATGAAAATAAAAATAGGATTGAATGAGGAAGTGCCCTGGAGTCCAATAATATATGGTTATGGGGAGGTAGTTAATGTCTAATCTGGACAAGGGACGGACAGGTCCTGTGGGATCCATGCCTGGTTCATTTTTATGAACGTCAGCTTGTCCACATTGGCTGTAGACAGGCGGCTGCGTTTGTCTGTAATGACGCCCCCTGCCGTGCTGAATACACGTTCAGACAAAACGCTGGCTGCCGGGCAGGCCAGCACCTCCAAGGCATAAAAGGCTAGCTCTGGCCACGTGGACAATTTAGAGACCCAGAAGTTGAATGGGGCCGAACCATCAGTCAGTACGTGGAGGGGTGTGCACACGTACTGTTCCACCATGTTAGTGAAATGTTGCCTCCTGCTAACACGTTGCGTATCAGGTGGTGGTGCAGTTAGCTGTGGCGTGTTGACAAAAGTTTTCCACATCTCTGCCATGCTAACCCTGCCCTCAGAGGAGCTGGCCGTGACACAGCTGCCTTGGCGACCTCTTGCTCCTCCTCTGCCTTGGCCTTGGGCTTCCACTTGTTCCCCTGTGACATTTGGGAATGCTCTCAGTAGCGCGTCTACCAACGTGCGCTTGTACTCGCGCATCTTCCTATCACGCTCCAGTGCAGGAAGTAAGGTGGGCACATTGTCTTTGTAGCGTGGATCCAGCAGGGTGGCAACCCAGTAGTCCGCACAGGTTAAAATGTGGGCAACTCTGCTGTCGTTGCGCAGGCACTGCAGCATGTAGTCGCTCATGTGTGCCAGGCTGCCCAGGGGTAAGGACAAGCTGTCCTCTGTGGGAGGCGTATCGTCATCGTCCTGCCTTTCCCCCCAGCCACGCACCAGTGATGGACCCGAGCTGCGTTGGGTGCCACCCCGCTGTGACCATGCTTCATCCTCATCCTCCTCCACCTCCTCCTCATCCTCGTCCTCCTCGTCCTCCAGTAGTGGGCCCTGGCTGGCCACATTTGTACCTGGCCTCTGCTGTTGCCAAAAACCTCCCTCTGAGTCACTTCGAAGAGACTGGCCTGAAAGTGCTAAAAATGACCCCTCTTCCTCCTCCTCCTCCTCCTGGGCCACCTCCTCTTCCATCATCGCCCTAAGTGTTTTCTCAAGGAGACATAGAAGTGGTATTGTAACGCTGATAACGGTGTCATCGCCACTGGCCATGTTGGTGGAGTACTCGAAACAGCGCAACAGGGCACACAGGTCTCGCATGGAGGCCCAGTCATTGGTGGTGAAGTGGTGCTGTTCTGTAGTGCGACTGACCCGTGCGTGCTGCAGCTGAAACTCCACTATGGCCTGCTGCTGCTCGCACAGTCTGTCCAGCATGTGCAAGGTGGAGTTCCACCTGGTGGGCACGTCGCATATGAGGCGGTGAGCGGGAAGGCCGAAGTTACGCTGTAGCGCAGACAGGCGAGCAGCAGCAGGATGTGAACGCCGGAAGCGCGAACAGACGGCCCGCACTTTATGCAGCAGCTCTGACATGTCGGGGTAGTTGTGAATGAACTTCTGCACCACCAAATTCAGCACATGCGCCAAGCAAGGGATGTGCGTCAAATTGGCTAGTCCCAGAGCTGCAACGAGATTTCGCCCATTATCACACACCACCAGGCCGGGCTTGAGGCTCACCGGCAGCAACCACTCGTCGGTCTGTTGTTCAATACCCCGCCACAACTCCTGTGCGGTGTGGGGCCTGTCCCCCAAACATATGAGTTTCAGAATGGCCTGCTGACGTTTACCCCGGGCTGTGCTGAAGTTGGTGGTGAAGGTGTGTGGCTGACTGGATGAGCAGGTGGAAGAAGAGGAGGAGGAAGCCGAGAAGGAGGAGGTGGCAACAGGAGGCAAAGAATGTTGCCCTGCGATCCTTGGCGGCGGAAGGACGTGCGCCAAACAGCTCTCCGCCTGGGGCCCAGCTGCCACTACATTTACCCAGTGTGCAGTTAGGGAGATATAGCGTCCCTGGCCGTGCTTACTGGTCCACGTATCTGTGGTTAGGTGGACCTTGCTACAGATGGCGTTGCGCAGTGCACACTTGATTCTATCGGATACTTGGTTGTGCAGGGAAGGCACGGCTCTCTTGGAGAAGTAGTGCCGGCTGGGAACAACATACTGTGGGACAGCAAGCGACATGAGCTGTTTGAAGCTGTCTGTGTCCACCAGCCTAAATGACAGCATTTCATAGGCCAGTAGTTTAGAAATGCTGGCATTCAGGGCCAGGGATCGAGGGTGGCTAGGTGGGAATTTACGCTTTCTATCAAATGTTTGTGAGATGGAGAGCTGAACGCTGGCGTGTGACATGGTTGAGACGCTTGGTGACGGAGGTGGTGGTGGTGGTGTTGGTGGTACATCCCCTGTTTGCTGGGCGGCAGGTGCCAACGTTCCTCCAGAGGCGGAGGAAGAGGCCGAGGCGGCAGCAGCAGAATAGGCCGAGGCGGCAGCAGCAGAAGAGGTAGCAGGGGGAGCCTGAGTGACTTCCTTGGTTTTAAGGTGTTTACTCCACTGCAGTTCATGCTTTGCATGCAGGTGCCTGGTCATGCAGGTTGTGCTCAGGTTCAGAACGTTAATGCCTCGCTTCAGGCTCTGATGGCACAGCGTGCAAACCACTCGGGTCTTGTCGTCAGCACATTGTTTGAAGAAGTGCCATGCCAGGGAACTCCTTGAAGCTGCCTTTGGGGTGCTCGGTCCCAGATGGCGGTGGTCAGTAGCAGGCGGAGTCTCTTGGCGGCGGGTGTTCTGCTTTTGCCCACTGCTCCCTCTTTTGCTACGCTGTTGGCTCGGTCTCACCACTGCCTCTTCCTCCGAACTGTGAAAGTCAGTGGCACGACCTTCATTCCATGTGGGGTCTAGGACCTCATCGTCCCCTGCATCGTCTTCCACCCAGTCTTGATCCCTGACCTCCTGTTCAGTCTGCACACTGCAGAAAGACGCAGCAGTTGGCACCTGTGTTTCGTCATCATCAGAGACATGCTGAGGTGGTATTCCCATGTCCTCATCATCAGGAAACATAAGTGGTTGTGCGTCAGTGCATTCTATGTCTTTCACCGCTGGGGAAGGGCTAGGTGGATGCCCTTGGGAAACCCTGCCAGCGGAGTCTTCAAACAGCATAAGAGACTGCTGCATAACTTGAGGCTGAGACAGTTTCCCTGGTATGCATGGGGGTGATGTGACAGACTGATGGGGTTGGTTTTCAGGCGCCATCTGTGCGCTTTCTGCAGAAGACTGGGTGGGAGATAATGTGAACGTGCTGGATCCACTGTCGGCCACCCAATTGACTAATGCCTGTACCTGCTCAGGCCTTACCATCCTTAGAACGGCATTGGGCCCCACCATATATCGCTGTAAATTCTGGCGGCTACTGGGACCTGAGGTAGTTGGTACACTAGGACGTGTGGATGTGGCAGAACGGCCACGTCCTCTCCCAGCACCAGAGGGTCCACTAACACCACCACGACCATGTCCACGTCCGCGTCCCTTACTAGATGTTTTTCTCATTGTTATGGTTCACCACAACAACAAATATATTATTTGGCCCAATGTATTGTATTCAAATTCAGCGGGATATAAATTTGAGGCCTAGTATTTAGGCGCTGGGTGACCGGTATGGATTTAGTGACAGAATTAGACTTGGAAATGCACAGAAGCGTGTGTGTGTGAAGTTATTCTGAATGACCCAATGTGCACCTTGAATATTATATACCCTTTTAGGGATAGATTTCAAATAGCTCTGATATAGCAGAAACCACTAAATTATGAAATTGTTAAATTGGGAATTGTATTTAAACCCAGAACAAAAAATGTGCTTTGACGGACACTAAATAACTTTCCCAGCCACAACAGGACAGCGTTAACGAGAGATTTAGCAGGATATAAATTTGAGGCCTAGTATTTAGGCGCTGGGTGACAGGTATGGGTTTAGTGACAGAATTAGACTTGGAAATACACAGTAGCGGGTGTGTGTGAAGTTATTCTGAATGACCCAATGTGCACCTTGAATATTATATACCCTTTTAGGGATAGATTTCAAATAGCTCTGATATAGCAGAAACCACTAAATTATGAAATTGTTAAATTGGGAATTGTATTTAAACCCAGAACAAAAAATGTGCTTTGACGGACACTAAATAACTTTCCCAGCCACAACAGGACAGCGTTAACGAGAGATTTAGCAGGATATAAATTTGAGGCCTAGTATTTAGGCGCTGGGTGACAGGTATGGGTTTAGTGACAGAATTAGACTTAGAAATACACAGTAGCGGGTGTGTGTGAAGTTATTCTGAATGACCCAATGTGCACCTTGAATATTATATACCCTTTTAGGGATAGATTTCAAATAGCTCTGATATAGCAGAAACCACTAAATTATGAAATTGCTAAATTGGGAATTGTATTTCAACCCAGAACAAAAAATGTGCTTTGACGGACACTAAATAACTTTCCCAGCCACAACAGGACAGCGGTAACGAGAGATTTAGCAGGATATAAATTTGAGGCCTAGTATTTAGGCGCTGGGTGACAGGTATGGGTTTAGTGACAGAATTAGACTTGGAAATACACAGTAGCGGGTGTGTGTGAAGTTATTCTGAATGACCCAATGTGCACCTTGAATATTATATACCCTTTTAGGGATAGATTTCAAATAGCTCTGATATAGCAGGAACCACTAAATTATGAAATTGCTAAATTGGGAATTGTATTTCAACCCAGAACAAAAAATGTGCTTTGACGGACACTAAATAACTTTCCCAGCCACAACAGGACAGCGGTAACGAGAGATTTAGCAGGATATAAATTTGAGGCCTAGTATTTAGGCGCTGGGTGACAGGTATGGGTTTAGTGACAGAATTAGACTTGGAAATACACAGTAGCGGGTGTGTGTGAAGTTATTCTGAATGACCCAATGTGCACCTTGAATATTATATACCCTTTTAGGGATAGATTTCAAATAGCTCTGATATAGCAGAAACCACTAAATTATGAAATTGCTAAATTGGGAATTGTATTTCAACCCAGAACAAAAAATGTGCTTTGACGGACACTAAATAACTTTCCCAGCCACAACAGGACAGCGTTAACGAGAGATTTAGCAGGATATAAATTTGAGGCCTAGTATTTAGGCGCTTGGTGACAGGTATGGGTTTAGTGACAGAATTAGACTTGGAAATACACAGTAGCGGGTGTGTGTGAAGTTATTCTGAATGACCCAATGTGCACCTTGAATATTATATACCCTTTTAGGGATAGATTTCAAATAGCTCTGATATAGCAGAAACCACTAAATTATGAAATTGTTAAATTGGGAATTGTATTTAAACCCAGAACAAAAAATGTGCTTTGACGGACACTAAATAACTTTCCCAGCCACAACAGGACAGCGTTAACGAGAGATTTAGCAGGATATAAATTTGAGGCCTAGTATTTAGGCGCTGGGTGACAGGTATGGGTTTAGTGACAGAATTAGACTTAGAAATACACAGTAGCGGGTGTGTGTGAAGTTATTCTGAATGACCCAATGTGCACCTTGAATATTATATACCCTTTTAGGGATAGATTTCAAATAGCTCTGATATAGCAGAAACCACTAAATTATGAAATTGCTAAATTGGGAATTGTATTTCAACCCAGAACAAAAAATGTGCTTTGACGGACACTAAATAACTTTCCCAGCCACAACAGGACAGCGGTAACGAGAGATTTAGCAGGATATAAATTTGAGGCCTAGTATTTAGGCGCTGGGTGACAGGTATGGGTTTAGTGACAGAATTAGACTTGGAAATACACAGTAGCGGGTGTGTGTGAAGTTATTCTGAATGACCCAATGTGCACCTTGAATATTATATACCCTTTTAGGGATAGATTTCAAATAGCTCTGATATAGCAGGAACCACTAAATTATGAAATTGCTAAATTGGGAATTGTATTTCAACCCAGAACAAAAAATGTGCTTTGACGGACACTAAATAACTTTCCCAGCCACAACAGGACAGCGGTAACGAGAGATTTAGCAGGATATAAATTTGAGGCCTAGTATTTAGGCGCTGGGTGACAGGTATGGGTTTAGTGACAGAATTAGACTTGGAAATACACAGTAGCGGGTGTGTGTGAAGTTATTCTGAATGACCCAATGTGCACCTTGAATATTATATACCCTTTTAGGGATAGATTTCAAATAGCTCTGATATAGCAGGAACCACTAAATTATGAAATTGCTAAATTGGGAATTGTACTTCAACCCAGAACAAAAAATGTGCTTTGACGGACACTAAATAACTTTCCCAGCCACAACAGGACAGCGGTAACGAGAGATTTAGCGGGATATAAATTTGAGGCCTAGTATTTAGGCGCTGGGTGACCGGTATGGATTTAGTGACAGAATTAGACTGGGATATGGCCAAAAAATAACCACACTATTGCTGGTTAAATGCACTTGGTGACGGGCGCAGCTTGCCCCTGATTTAGTATATGGCCAAAAAATGAACAGACTATTGCTGGTTAAATGCACTTGGTGTCACAGCTTGACGCACCACACTACTGAGGGTTAAATGCACTTGGTGACGGGCGCAGCTTGCCCCTGATGTAGTATATGGCCAAAAAATGAACAGACTATTGCTGGTTAAATGCACTTGGTGTGACAGCTTCACCCTGATGTAGGCTTTAGCCAAAAAACAACCACACCATTGAGGGTTAAATGCACTTGGTGACAGGCGCAGCTTGCCCCTGATTTAGTATATGGCCAAAAAAATGAACAGACTATTGCTGGTTAAATGCACTTGGTGTGACAGCTTCACCCTGATGTAGGCTTTAGCCAAAAAACAACCACACCATTGAGGGTTAAATGCACTTGGTCGCAGCTTGGATGCACTTGGTCGCAGCACCGCACAAGACACAAAATGGCCGCCGATCACCCCAGAAAAAAGTGACTGACAAACGGTCTGGGCAGCCTAAAAACAGTGAGTGAGCATTTGAATTTCAGCAGCTCAATGATGCACAGCTGCAGATCGATCGATTAATCAAGTGAAGTCCTTTGGAGGAGTTAATCTGCCTAATCTCGCCCTACTGTCGCATCCGCAACCTCTCCCTACGCTAATCAGAGCAGAGTGACGGGCGGCGCTATGTGACTCCAGCTTAAATAGAGGCTGGGTCACATGGTGCTCTGGCCAATCACAGCCATGCCAATAGTAGGCATGGCTGTGACGGCCTCTTGGGGCAAGTAGTATGACGCTTGTTGATTGGCTGCTTTGCAGCCTTTCAAAAGCGCCAAGAAAGCGTCACAAAAGCGCCAAGAAAGCGACGAACACCGAACCCGAACCCGGACTTTTACGAAAATGTCCGGGTTCGGGTCCGTGTCACGGACACCCCAAAATTCGGTACGAACCCGAACTATACAGTTCGAGTTCGCTCATCCCTAGTCCCGACATCAAACCCTTATGCCTCCATAGACTTGAGTTGTTCAGTGTATAAAAATGCCTAAAGGCTGGAAGTACTTTTTAAGTAATAAAATAATCCATTTAAGGCTAGTTTCACCATCTCCGGCAGGATGTTCCGGCTGGATCTCCGCCGTCAACATTATAGTGAATGGGACCTGACGTTGACGTGGTAGCTTCCAGCAATCCCAGAATGCAGAGAGATCCTGCAGGCTGTTCCCTGCCAGAACACCCTGCCGGATCTAAAAATGGCAGTGTGAAGCAGGCCTAAGTTGTCACTGGTGTGGTATTGCTGCCGCTCCAGTCCCTAGTACCTACTGATCTCCATTTACTTTTGGGCAGCAGTCATGTTTTGTCTAAGCCTATGACTGCTGCGGCCAATCATTGCTCTTTGTGGTGATACTACTGTGACCAGTTATTGGCCACATAGATGGCATGTAATGGCTGCATGGAAGTAAACAGAGACTGGAAGGGACTGGAGCAGTTGTGGCAGCACTGGACCACGAGTCTTTTTTAAATTATTTTATTGTTTTTAAGAGTTCAGAGCTTTTAGACAAACCCATTTTATATACTGGAGAACTTCATAAATGTAGTGCATCACTGGTGCCATAGCTGTAGAGTTTTCTGTGTCTTTAGGGTCCACCCAACCTCTTAAGAAAACAGTAGTATGGATGTGAGTCCTTCTAAATTCGCAACTTTATTATCACGTTACATAGGGCCATTGTATATGGATTCTATAAAGGGGTTGGTCAGTTTGAACAGTGATTGACAGCTTTCTCTCTATGTAAAGTAATAGGGAGAAGCTGTCAATCAGCGGTGGAAAGGTGAGGGGAGCCAACAGCTTGTGAATACGTAGCACTCCTGAGCTTTTGTATATCAGTGAGAAGAATCTTGGCCCAGAAATGTCTTCCTATCTTTGATTGCTTAAAAGGGTTGTGTCATCTCAGACTTTGATGGTATATTACTAGAATATGCCATCAAATTCAGGTAGGTGCAGGCTCCACTTCTGACACCTGTACCTATTTCCTGAAAGGGCCCCCAAAAGTGAAGTTGAGCACATTGCGCATGCGTGACGTCCTCTCCATTAATTTCAGTAGGAGTTCCAAAAATATCCATAGAAATGAATGGAGAGGGTGCTGCGCAAAAGTGGCCACTACTCCAATCACTTCTATGGGCCTGCCAGAGATAGCCGAGCCAGTCCCATAGAAATGGAATGGAGGGTGGAGAGACTCACTTCAGGGGCCCTATTTCTAGCGATATGCCACCAATGTCTAAGATGAGACAACCCCATTTAGATAACATGGTAAATACCTCTGCTGTGCTCATAATTTACAGCACTTATACACATATTTCTACAGATCTTCCTCCTTTATTTAACTTCCATTGTTTTATACCAAGTCAATAAAATAGTAGGCTGATCGGGATGGCGATGTGAAGACAGCTGTGCCATCTCCTTAGGGAAGGGGAAAAGCTAGAAGAGGTCTATTAAAGAACCAATTAAAAGCCAGACCCACATGTGTAACGCCCCCGAGTGGCATTACCATTCCTACACCCTGCTTCTATCTGTGAATGCTAATATAATGTTATCTTATGCATTTATTTCCAGGTCCCTAAACACTGTGCATTTACAATATTGTATGTAATTATTTATGTAATGTGCCTGGTTCACCAGCAGGTGGCATCAACTATGGCAGAGCTACACTGAGAGAGAATGGAACTCCCCATTCCACTCTCCCCTCCTTTCTTGGTCAGAAGTGGGGCAGTCATGTTTGCTACCAGAAGGAGGTAGGAAGTTCTGGTGTGTTCTGGTTGAGACTCCATGTTGGAGCTGCCAGGATTCTAACCTATTCCCTGGCATAATCCAGAGTCAGACTACAGAGAGAAGTTGCAGCATCCTGCAGAAGCAGAGATTCCATTTAAGTCTGTTAGTACAGCAGAGCCAAAGAGAAACCGATGTAGCAGGATTGAGATTGTTTGACTGCCACAGTTAATGCTAACGCATGCTGGAACGGTGGAACCAAAATAAAGTCTGTAAACCGTTTAGAGAAACGTTTATGCAAAGTAAAGCTGCCATTGAACTTCATCACAAGGTCTAGACTCAAATATTTCTTCAAATCCCTCAATTGTTCACCCTATTTGTCTGCTTCAGAGCCAACGCCTGGGGTTTCAGCGTATCCAGGTAGGAGCGCCGTGACACGTGCACCAACATTAAGGGACATTTAGGCTACCCTACACCACTCTGAAATTCCTACACATGGGGACCATCCACAGTATCACTAAAAGGGGCCCTGTGCCCTTGTTGCTTCATTGCAACTGGCATCACAAAACACTTTTCTCATCTTAAAGGGACCCCTTGCGGACCGCTGTTGTTGCACATGCAGTGTACGAGCTGTGCACCAGGGATTGACATAGAGGAGCTCAGACCAGATGGCTTCCAAGGAACAAAGCAAATTTGAATGAATTTACCATATATATATCTGTAGAACATATGGATTCACCATCTTAACATATGAAGTAATCATCCATATTTTATATCATTCTGCTTACTAAATTATATCTATATACATTTCATGAGAACTTATCATCAACTAATGGTTTATAATATTATTGCTTCCTCACATGCATGTGGAGTGGGCTGTCATCAAAATCTTACTGGCCTGGCTGCATATCACCCACCAGTCATAGTTCTTGCGACATCCACTGGCATCAACAGCACAATAATGAATGCTACAGCAGGGTCTTGATTGTCAGTAGAAGGATAGATCATAAATAGTAGAGATGGCCTTGCGGTTCGCCCGGTGGTCGTTTCGCGGCGAACTTTGCTCGTTTGTGATTCGCCAAACATGCAAAGATATATGGTGATGTCCGCCGGCGCCATATTCATTGCATTGCGCCGAACTTTGACCCATGACACATCCATCAGGTTGGACAGGACAGCCAATTGAGACTTTTCAGCACATGGACATACCCCCTACCCTATAAATAAACCCGATCTTGCTGCCATTTTACATTCAGTTTTTTGCCAGTGTAGGGAGAGGTTGCTGTGTGGAGCAGGGACAGACTGTTAGGGACACCAAACACTACCTAATAGGGCCACAAAATTCCTTTTAAGGACTGATATAGGTGTGCTATTGATAGGTGTGACATACTTTGGGGTGTGATATACTCATAATATACTTTATAACATAGAAAGTATATTATAGTGCATTTGTATTGTGCAGCAGTTATGTGCGGTTCTGCTGCGATACTGAAGCTATACAGAGGGACAAATGCCATTGGAATAACTAATTGCAACTGGTTTGATTTACCAGTAGCCCCCCAAAAAAACTGATTGAGGCAGGGGTGTAATATACCTATAATATACTTTCTATATAGTGCATTTGTATTGTGCAGCAGTTGTGTGCGGTTCTGCTGCAATACCGCAGCTATACAGAGGGACAAACGCTATTGAAACAACTAATTGCAACTCGTGTGATATACCAGTTGCCCCCAAAAAACTAATTAAGGTGTGCGATATACCTACTTCCACAAAATACTGATTGAGGGGTGTGATACACTAGCTTTCACCAACTATAGATTGAGGCCTGCGATACACCAGTGTCCACCAAATATTGATTAAGGGGTTTGATTTTCCAGCATCCAGAAAATACTCATTATTGGGTTCTCTATACCTGTTTCCACAAAATACTGATAGAGGGAATTGATATACCGACTTCCACCAAATATTGATTGAGGCCTGTGATACACCGGCTTCCACCAAATATTGATTAAGGGGTTTGATTGACCAGCTTCCAGCAAATACTCATTATTGGGTTATATATACCTGTTTCCACAAAATACTAATACAGGGTATTGATATACCGGCTTCCACCAAATATTGATTGAGGTCTGTGATACACCAGCTTCCACCAAATATTGATTAAGGGGTTTGATTTAAAGGCTTCCAGCAAATACTCATTATTGGGTTCTATACACCTGTTTCCACAAAATACTGATAGAGGGGATTGATATACCGACTTCCACCAAATATTGATTGAGGCCTGCAATATACCTGCTTCCACAAATACTGCTCTTCTATAGGGACATTGTCATCTGGTCATATTGAAAATGACAGGCAGAGGAAGAGGCCTGCCATTCCACAGGGGTGGTAGGGGTCGGGCAGTTGCACCAGGACGGAGCCTATGTGGGAAGTTGGAGAAGGTGGGTACGATTACGTCAAAAGACGCACGAGTTGGTTGAGTGGCTGACTCAGCCTTCTGCTTTTGCACCCTCCTCATCCTCTGTATCTGCACCCTCCTCACTCTCTGCTGTGTGCACCCCCAAAGACGCAACCGCCACCATAGCCCCTTCATTCGAGTCAGAGGAATTATTTTCCCATCCATTCCCAGACCTTACCGACGCGCAGCCATTCTTGGCATCGGATGAGGAAGAGGAGGTAGCAACGACCGCCACCCAGTAATCTGACGACAGTACCCAGATCAGCCCAAGGAGGGCGGTCCCGGCTGTTGCTGCCTACTCAGAGATCTCTAATGTCAGTGGTGGTGAAGGTGACAATGATGACGTGTCGATGGACGTCACGTGGGTGCCCAGACGAGAGGAAGAGGAGGGGAATTCAGAGGGAGAGACGGAGCAGCAGAGAAGGAGAAGAAGCAGGCAGAACTCGCTTGCGCTCCCAGGAGGCCGGCACATGGCTCCGCAGTGTGGGCTTTTTTTTAACATGTCAGCTGCTGACAATAGTGTTGCCATCTGCAGCCTGTGCTGTCCACGCATAAGTTGTGGTAAGCAGTGGCGTAGCGTGGGTTGCCAGCACCCAGGGCAAGCCAAGTATTGCACCCCCCCCCACCTGTGACCACCCCCTTTTTTACAAATAATGCAGTAGATGTCATCTGCAGTCCTATGTAACACCACAGATGACACAGTGATAACTCCCTGAGTACAGATAATGTAGTAGATGGGTGTGAGCCCCCAGAATTCAGAACACTCACCGCGTGACCTGAAGTCTGGGGCCAGGCTTCGGCAGTGTGGCCCAAATTCTATATCCACCCCCCCCCCCAAACAGATATTTGGATGGACATAACATACATTGCTATGAAATATACAGGAGAATACCGCACCATACCTGTTACATCCAGTGGCCTCTCCTGTGATGTAGACTTTCCTCAGCATCTTCATTCGGAGATAGGACCGTCATGATAACTTCTTTCAGCTGCGTCTCATCTCTGTAGAGTTTCACTGAATTTTTTTTTGATTTCTCACTTTACTATTATCCTCAGATAACAGACCTCCCCTCCCCTGTAGTGCCCATATAACTATAATGCCCTCTGTATAATTATAATATATACTGGCCCCTCTATATTATTATTATTTCCTCCTCTGCATTATTATTGTTAATAATATAATGGCCCCTCTGTAGTATTATAGTAATAATTATGCCCCCCCTTCAGCCCCTCCAGCATACAGTCCCATGTAAGATACAACCTTCGCCCTGCCTTCAGCCCCTCTAGCATACAGTCCCATGTAAGACACATCACTTCCCTGCCTTCAGCCCCTTCAGCATACAGTCTCATGTAAAATACATCACCCCCCGCCTTCAGCCCCTCCAACATACAGTCCTATGTAAATAATATCACACTCCCTCTGTTTGACGTCTGCCTTCAACCCCTCCAGCATACAGTCCCATGTAAGATACATCACATCCCTGCCTTCCAGCCCTTTTTGCACAGTCCCATGTAAAATGCATCACTCGTCCTGCCTTCAGCCCCTCCAGCATACAGTCCTATATAAAATACATCACTCCCCCTGCCTTCAGCCCCTGCAGCATACAGTCCCATGTAAGACACATCACTTCCCTGCCTTAGCCCCTCCAGCATACAGTTCTATGTAAAATAATATCACTTCCCTGCCTTCAGCCTCTCCAGCATACAGTCCCATGTAAATAATATCACCCCCACTACCCTCTCTTCAGACCCCTCTAACATACAGTCTCCAGTACAAAGATGATTCCATTCCTTCTCCCTTCAGCCCCTGCAAAAATCCCCCCAAGTAAAAATAACAGTCACTATTCTCCTCCACATATTTATCTGCAGACTCTGCTCCTGCTCTGTAGAATCTTCCGCACATCTTTAGGCCCCTCCCCCTGGATGACGAGACTCCGCCTCTTCCCCCAACATCATACCTCCCAGGATCAACTACATTCTAGACACTACGCTCGCTCTACTGTCTCATAGGCTTCAGGTCACTAGCCTGAAGCCTATGAGGAAGAACGGAGGGGATAGGAGCCATAGGCTCCCATGACCCTCATTGAAGTGTTTGCTTCCTGGCCCCCCCCCCCCGCTACGCCCCTGGTGGTAAGCCCAACACTCACCTAAGTACGACCGCCTGAAGAAGGCACGTGGCCTCCCATCACCGAGGCCAATGGGAGCAACACTGTCAGAACCCACAAAGCCACATTCCTCGATGGCTTGATTAATGACACAACGCAATGCACTCTCCAGAAAGAAGGTGTAAGGTACGATGTCTCTGATGGAGCCCTGGCTGCGACTGACCAGTTTGGTGATCTCATCAAATGGCTTGCGCGGTGAAAAGAAACCAAGCTCCCCAGAACCTGTCCTGCTGCAGAGTTCGTACAGGTAGTTGTTAATGGCACATTGCTGCTGGAGCAGCCTATTAAGCATATACAAGCTGGAGTTCCAGCACGTCGGGCTGTCACAAATCAGACGTATGACAGGCAGGTGGTGTCGCCGCTGAATGTCAGCAAGGCGAGCCATGGGCATGTTGGATCTTCTAAAATGGCCAGAGATGGCATGCCGCAAGACGTCCTGGACCCTGGGGTATTTGGCAAAGAATCGCTGCACGACTGAGTTCAGGACGCGTGCCATGCACGGCAAATGTGTTATTTTGCCCTGTTTCAGCACGCTCAGCAGATTGGCACCGTTGTCACATACCACTTTACCAACTCTCAAATTGAGCGGGGTTAGCCACTGATTGGCCTGTGACCGCAGAGCTGAAAGCAGTGCAGGACCGATATGGTTCTTGGCTTCCAGGCACAACAGCCGCAGCACAGCATGGCAACGTCTTACCTGGCACGTCGAGTAGGTTCTGGGGATCTTAGGGGGTGCGGCGGAAAAGGCGGTAGCAGTGGAAAAGGAGGAGTCAGCCAAGGAGGAGACGAAGGATGGAGTAGGAGGAGGAGAAGAAGAGGCAGGCCTGTTTGCAATCCGTGGCGGTAACACTAAATCCACACGGGTGCCAAGGAATACAGGCTTGACAACCGTCAGAAGGTTCATCCAGTGGGCATTAAAAGTTATGTACCTTCCCTGCCCATGTTTGCTAGACCACGTGTTTGTGGTCGGAAGTATCTTGGCACCCAGTGTCGGACTGGGGTACATAGGGCCCACCAGTAAAATTTGTTTTGGGGGCCCACCGTACGGATACATTCAAATATAATAAATAATCTGACAAGGTTTTTATATAAACATCGGCTGTTTGAGGTGCTGTACACTGAATATATGTATGTAGTGCAGTAAATCTAATGTTTTATGTGCCATTTGTGCATGGGGTGGGAGACTAGGGGCCCATCTTGCTCAGGGGCCCACCGGGGGATTCCCCTGTACCCCTGTAAGCCAGTCCGAGCCTGTTAGAACTGACACTGTGTGCCAGAGATATAGTCACTTGCCGCTGAACATGGCCATATAGCTCTGGGATGCCCTTCTGGGATAAATATTTCCTTCTGGGGACCTTCCATTGCGGTGTGCCAATGGCCACAAATTTTATAGGCCTCCGAGTCAACCAGTTTATATGGCAGTAGTTGACGGGCTAGCAGTTCCGACAAGCCGGTGGTCAGACGTTGGGCAAGACTCAAACATTTTGGCCACGGAAGCCTGCCTTTTTTTCCAGATGAATGCGATGACAGCACGGTGAAAGGTGGAGTGGAGGACAAATGGGAGGAGAGAGGAGAAGGAGAAGAGGCAGGACGTGGAGCACCGGGAGTGTGGCTTTGTTGGTTCTGATGGGGTTGCTCCAATTGGGCTTGGTGATCGGAGGCCTAGTGCCTTCGAGATCTGCCTGCTTCTCCTCCCCTCCTACTCTCTTGTGGGCACCCAGGTGACATCCATCGACACGTCATCATCGTCACCTTCACCACCACTGACATTAGAGATCTCGGAGTAGGTAGCAGGGACCACCCTCCTTGGGCTGATCTGGGTACTGTCATCAGACCACTGGGTGGTGGCCGTTGCTACCTCCTCTTCCTGATCCGATGCCAAGAATGGCTGAGCATCGGTAAGGTCTTGGAATGGATGGGGAAATAATTCCTCTGACTCGAGTGGAGGGGGTATGGTGGTGGTGGTGTCTTTGGGGGTGCACAGCAGAGAGTGAGGAGGGTGCAGATACAGAGGATGAGGAGGGTGCAGAAACGGAAGGCTGAATGAGCCACTCAACCCACTCTGGTGCGTCCTTTGAAGTAATCGCACGCGTCTTCTCCAACTTCCCACTTAGGCTCCGGCCTGGTGCACCTGCCTGACCCCTACCACCCCTGTGGAACGGCCTGCCTATTTCTCTGCCTGTCATTTTCAAAATGACCCTATGCCAAAGTCCCTAGAGAAGCTGTCATTGCAACCATTACTTACAAAGAAATGCGCTTGGTGACTAAGTGATTCGTCACAAAACAAATTTCTTTGTAAAATTCTGTGAAGCAGCCAAATCAAATTTTTTAATACTTTGCTCATCACTAGCCACCACCATCTCAACCATGGAAGGGCTGCCATGTTCTGAGAGATCCAGGGCAATCATTACCCACTAGGCTCTTATCGCACATAAAGTGACAATACCTGCATTATTATTCAAGAAGAAAACAAAGCCTGTAGGAACTTATTTTTTTATGTTATCATTATAAAATGAATTAGTCAAACAACAAAAAGATGATATCAGTGGGTGGAACAAAGCCAAGATCTGAGTGCCATTTGTAAGAAGAAACTTTGTCTTAATATTCAGCGGTAAATCAGTTCCTGAGCACAGTGTTAGCGGGGTAGGCAAAACTCTTCTCTCCCACTTGACAGCTGCTAAATGTCATTGTATATTTAACACATTTATTAGCTGGTTGCAGAGATAATTGGATTGCCTTTCGCACACCTCTGAGACTAGCTCCTGTGAAGCAGGTCAGCTCCCCGCGTCCTCCAGGTCTCCAATGAGAACATCCTGCCTGTGAGGTGAAGTATGTTACACAGGTTACCAGAACCTGGTAAAGACATGTGCGGCCCAGATACTGCTAAGACAATTTTACAAACCACCCTAGAGACCTTTTCAAGTGACTTCTCAAGACTCATCGGCAGTACAAGTGATTATTCACTGATGATGATTCATTTTCTTACTGTTCTATCAGACAAGGCATACGGTCTTTCAATTAGCAAATATATAGCACCATAACGTAGTCAATGCAGGCTCTGGACCATGGAGCAATTGTTTCTCATCGGCTCTTAATGGGAATTTTTAACAAGCTAAACTACTGACAGCACATGGTAGGAGCTAGGGAAAGCAGTGCAAACATACCCTTTATGGAGCTTTTATCATCAGGAGTAGTGTGAATATGAACTTGTATCATGTCAGACTCTGCTCCTGAAGTGCACTGGAGGCAGAGCTTCACTGTGAGGTGCACTCTGCATTGAACCACTTCACAGCCCCTCCCCTCTGCTCTGAGTGACAGCTGTAGCGGTCTACTGGTCGAATGCTACAGCCACAACTGAGAATGGAGAGGAGGAGCTCTGATGTAGCTCAATGCAGAGAGCACTTCACAGTGATTCCCCGCCTCCAGGGGACTTAAAGTGTAACTGCCATATTCATTTTTTTCTTTTAATGTGTAGGGACAGGAATAGGGAACATTTTTCCAATATTCTTTATTTAAATAAAACATTTATTTATAGTAGAAAACTAGGACTGAAATGTCCCTTAGCAACGATCTTTTTCAGAGACATCCGCCTTCCTAACAGCACAGTGCTGCGTTGACTAAGGAGATAGAAAAACGGGCGGGGCTGGAAGTTGGCGGGCGTCAGCCCTAAACGCTCCCGAATATAGAGGGGGGCGATACAGTGATAAATAATTTAAAGATACATCAATATATAAATATCTTCACTTCCTTCCTGCTCACTGACCAGTGTGGCCAGCCCTGTCAGTAAGCTCTTCTTCTTGTGTAATGAACCAGCCGCCAGGAGCGATGTCTGTGTGACCGGTAAGCGCTAACTACTGGCAGTGCAGGGAGGCGGGGGGGGAAGCTTCACTACCATATATAGGGACAGTTATATACTATAACTGTCCCTATATACAGTAGAAGACCTTTCCATGACCAGCAAGTTCCGGAGCTAGGAGTTGGGGAAAAGCTAAAGGCTCACAGGCCCCGGTGCAAGAGTTTGGCTTGGGCCCCTCTTCCCTCAGTACTTAGTGGCCAGGGGCAGGGGAGCTCATGGTGTCATATTCAACAACTTAACATTAATACATATAAATAAAGACATACTACCGATATGGATTAAAATGGTTGCGGTCTTTATTAAAGTGGGGGTAACCATAAATATGAACAACTTTAAATTCCCACATACGATATGTTAATTAAAATCCATTACTGAACTGATCCTCGGTCCACCCAGAAGGCTGGGCGACTAACATCCCCTTCATTTAACAAGACCGCAACAAAAAATCGGGAGCGCAGGTGGGGGACGATCTTCCTGCTTGGATCTTCAGACGTTGACAGCGCTCCTCATGGTGAGTGACCTCCATAAATACCCCAAATTCCCGCCACAAATGGCCCTTGTCCAATCCACATCAAAGGTTAAAAATAGCACAATGCCCAGCAACTGGTCAGCAACCTTTTTGGCCAATTAAAACACTCTCCTTGAATGCCAAGCAACCGGTCAGCAACTATCTTAGCCAATCAAATGCTCTCCTTGTCACCGGCTAACTTGATCATCTGAGGAGAATAGAGAAAAACACAAAAGGGGGGGGGGGGGGGGGGGAAGAAACCATACAAGAACATACTGTGTCTCAATGACACCATGAGGGGCAAATGCCAAGACTTGCCCTGCCCTGTCATACTGTAGCCTTCCTGAGGCAAAAACTTAAATGCCCCCCCCCCCCTCCATGCCAAATTCTTACCTAACCCCTTCCCTCCAGCCAGAGGTGTAACTTGAATAATTTGGGCCCCAGTGCAAAATCTATAACAGAGCCCTCCCAGCATGCAATTCTATAATACTGTAGTCTTCTTATGTGGCACAAGGGTCTTTGGGCCCTCTCAGGCTCCTGGGCCAGTAGCGACTGCTACCTCTGAACCCTCTTTAGCTATGCTCCTAGTTGGGATAACTGCCCTAGCAACCCTGGGTGCCCTGAAAAGGACCTCCCAGCACCCTCTTACCTCACCTGTCTACCCATGACACGTAGATTCCTCAAGAGACGATTTTAATTACTCTATGGGTAAAGCTTCAAAGAAGAAAACAGGCTACTGTACAGTCCAGAGCAGCGGCCGTTCTGCCTGATAGACGCCTTATTCAAAAGTCACACTACAGAAATTCAAGGAGGCAGGAGGAAGCTGTTATACAGTATATAGCGACAGTAATATACAATAACTGTCCCTGTTAAGGGGGAATATTAATTACCAATATTTATACAAATATCAATAATTAATATTCATAAATAGGAGGAGCCGTCTAGTGATGACTCTGCCTATTTATACCTTAAATAAAAACGAATACTTTCACTTTACCTTACGCTGATCACTAAACTAGCTGCAAGCGCCTAACTGAGCTAACTATAGCTAATGAACACACGTTACACAGTAGGTATAATACAAATAATACACGATATTTATTATCAACCTACAGTACACAATACACACAATACAGCACCATAAATACAGCACTAAATACACTATTCAATCCCAAGTTCCACCCACAAACTAACTATACAGTACACACACACATACATTAGCAGCCCACCCAACCTGGACTAAAGACTATCCCTACAGGGAAATTAAGGGTTAAATACCACTTATTGTAAGGGTATTGATGGGATAGGGTATAGGGGTGATTATTGGTGGGATAGGGGTGATATTTTAGGGGTTAATGGTGGGACCGAGCAGGGGTTATAGGGGTTTATCAGGGATAGGGGTAAATAGTGGGGTAGTGTCAGGACAGCAGAGATAGGGGGTATAGGAGCAGGGAATGGTGGGATGTCAAGGCAGGGGTTAATGGAAAGAGTGGATCCCTCCAGGGGTTATAACAGGGATAGGGGTTAATGGTGGGGTATTGTCAGGACAGCAGGGATAGGGGATATAGGAGTAGGGAATGATGGGATGGCAAGGCAGGGGTTAATGGAAAGCGTTGGTGGGGTAGTGGATACTCAGCCCTCCAGGGGTTAACAGCTCGTCGTCCAGGGGTTGATTCCCGCTTCTTATGCTCGTTTTGCAGGGGATGATTCTCGCGGCAGGCTGCTGGCTCTCCCTCTCCAGTGCAGGGGCCAGCCAGATATTTATGTCCTGCGGCCCACACTGCCGCACTGCCCACACTCTGGCGCGCGGGCGCGCCACCACCAGGGCCACGTGGGCCAGTGCAGTGAGATGACGTCACTGCGCCAACCCGCACGTCCCCGAACGAGCGTTTTGGGGCCGCGCCACTTGCTAACAGGCGGAAGAAGCCTTTGATCTCACGCCTGTAGCACTTTGCATTCTGTGCAGAGTGATGGTAATCGCGCTGCCGTAATGCGCATAATGGAAGGAGGGGAGGTTTCTCCCCTCCTTCTATTATGCATAATTATCTCCAGCAGCGCTGGAGACAATTAATACAAAGGACTCTGATTCTATTGAATGGAAGTTCTTTGACGCATACAGGATGACCGGACTCTTGTCCGGTCATTCTGATGCAATTAACCAGATGGCATCAGTGTGGATGCTTGGCGCACATGCACACTGATACCTCTGGTTTTAGGTCACATTTTCCCCATCAATGGGGCCTATGGATAAGGGGATATATATTATAAAGGGGACATATATTATAAGGGGATACATATGGGGGCACATATAAAAGGAACATATAAGGGGGCACATATTCCCCACAGGGGCCACAATGAGCCCCTGTGGAATATTAAGGACAGATGTGCGCAGATGTTGGGCACATCTGCGCACATCATCCCACAATGTGCCCATCTATGTATGCATATATATATACACTCACCTAAAGAATTATTAGGAACACCTGTTCTATTTCTCATTAATGCGATTATCTAGTCAACCAATCACATGGCAGTTGCTTCAATGCATGTAGGGTTGTGGTCCTGGTCAACACAATCTCTTGAACTCCAAACTGAATGTCAGAATGGGAAAGAAAGGTGATTTAAGCAATTTTGAGCGTGGCATGGTTGTTGGTGCCAGGCGGGCCGGTCTGAGTATTTCACAATCTGCTCAGTTACTGGGATTTTCACGCACAACCATTTCTAGGGTTTACAAAGAATGGTGTGAAAAGGGAAAAACATCCAGTATGCGGCAGTCCTGTGGGCGAAAATGCCTTGTTGATGCTAGAGGTCAGAGGAGAATGGGCCGACTGATTCAAGCTGATAGAAGAGCAACGT
Source organism: Bufo gargarizans (assembly GCF_014858855.1). NCBI lineage: Eukaryota > Metazoa > Chordata > Amphibia > Anura > Bufonidae > Bufo > Bufo gargarizans. The sequence goes on along the minus strand of NC_058086.1, from coordinate 64,022,728 downwards.
TGACTGAAATAACCACTCGTTACAACCGAGGTATGCAGCAAAGCATTTGTGAAGCCACAACACGCACAACCTTGAGGAGGATGGGCTACAACAGCAGAAGACCCCACCGGGTACCACTCATCTCCACTACAAATAGGAAACAGAGGCTACAATTTGCACAAGCTCACCAAAATTGGACTGTTGAAGACTGGAAAAATGTTTCCTGGTCTGATGAGTCTCGATTTCTGTTGAGACATTCAAATGGTAGAGTCCGAATTTGGCGTAAACAGAATGAGAACATGTATCCATCATGCCTTGTTACCACTGTGCAGGCTGGTGGTGGTGGTATAATGGTGTGGGGGATGTTTTCTGGGCACACTTTAAGCCCCTTAGTGCCAATTGGCCATCGTTTAAATGCCACGGGCTGCCTGAGCAGTTCTGAAGGCAAAAGGGGGTCCAACACCGTATTAGTATGGTGTTCCTAATAATTCTTTAGGTGAGTGTATATATATATATATTTCATACATGTGGGTCGCATGCATATATACAATACCATCAGCTACAGTTATATTATAACTATTGCCCCACTATATGAGGGAGCGGTTAGGGCAGACACCCATCAGCTCCCATCCCGTCTTCCTAGTCAGTGCAGCACTGCGCTGTTAGGAAGACGGATGTCCGTTAGCAGTGGCTCTGAAAAGGAGTCTTAGTTTTCTACAAAAAAAAAAAAGGTTTTCCCTAAATAAAGATAAAATATATTAGAAAAATGTTCCCTGTCCCTACACATTAGCAAAAAATAAAAAATATGACAGTTACACTTATGCCATGATTGATGTAAAAAATGAAAATAAAGCACCATACAGTACATGACTATAACTTTCTAAAAAAGCTAGAACCAGCCCTGTACCTCACATGGATCCAGAGATCTTCTCATTCACTGCTCCAATTGCTCAGCTTCAGCCTGGCAGCTCAGGGGGCATGTCTTTTCTCAGGGGGTCTATTATGCTGAAGTTGTAACCGCCACAGATTCTAACAGTACATGGCTGGTGACAGTTGAAGATTTAAACTGAGGGCGTGCGACCAGCTCACTGAGATGGACAAAAAAAAAATTATAAGAAAAAGAACAAACAGCAGATGGCGCTATAGAGATACATTTTATTGAATAGCTCATTGGCTATGCTAAGTTTTTAATCACATGCAATTACAAAAGTATTCAGATCCAGGTGCTGAATGGAAAAATGTAGAAGTCCTTTATGGAGGAGAATCTAAAGTTTACCATCACACTACTCCTGGTTATAAAAAACTTCACGAAAGGTATGTTTTTTTTTCGGCTTTCACCAGCCACTGCCTAGTGCTGCCAGCAGTATGATGACAACTGCTGACAGATGCCGTATAAAATCAAAAGCATATAGAAGTACAATAGGGGTCCCACAGATTTCCATAGGTGCTGTTACACTAGTTGTATATGGAGTTATCGTACTATTTACTGTTTTTAAAAATTATTTATTTTAATTTACAAATGTTAGCTGTTTTTAACGAATTAATTATACCTTTCTCATGACTCAATGTCTAAACGAGAGGTTGAGTCCTAGCGGGAGTCCTTTGTTTTCTGCATAATCAAATATATTATTTATTCCTTACTCTTTTGGCTCTCGCTACAGATTTTTGCTAGTTGTCGTGTTCACATGTAATAGAGTTCACACTGCTGCTGGTGTATTCACTATATAGCTGTTTTTTTTAGGGTACTGTATATATGTAGAGTAATCCATCCAAGAGTTCATGTTACAGTATAGTAACATGGTGAAAATGCCACTTCTGCAATTTTCTTAAATCGCATCTGTCAGCAGTTCTGTCCCTATGACACTGGCTGACCTGTTACATGTGAACTTGGCAGCTGAAGGCATCTGTGTTGGTCCCATCTTCATATGTGCTCATATTGTTGAGTGCAGGGACCCCATGAGGAGCAGGTGTAGAGAATAGGAGTGGTAGTGACCCGGATGAAGTATTGTGTCATGGTATACTCCCTCTGACCATTGCTCTCTGGGGATCGGTGCAGCGGAATTATAGTACAGAAGAATTAGGGTTAATATGAGTTAATTTTAACAAAGTCCTTTTTACTAAGCGCAGTAGCATACCAAACCACAGGGGAAAACACGTGAGGCTCACGGTGGGCTGATGGGTGCAATAGTTCATGTACTCATGGTTAGCAGATGCCTCCCTGGGCTGGCGTACAGTGGATGGGAAGACAGCACGAAATCCTCCGGGGCACTCTCGGATACAGGAAACACCAGCCAGATGGAAGTTGAGGTGCCCTTGATGGTAATAGGTGCTTTTGCGGCTGGGCCCCTGGTTCGTGACGCCAGCACCATTAGGTGCAAATGTTGAGAGTAGCAGTAGTAAGAATGAGGAGTTGTTTGTTATAAACCAGTTGAACATTTACTGCAAATCAATAGCCTCGGGACAGTTGGTACAGTTCATCAATGGAAAGCTTTCTGTATAGCACAAATAATAATAAGTTTGCATGTAGTCCTATTATCAGGTAGTGGCAGTTGTCAATGGAGGGATTCTTCTACTGCTGATACTCTACAGGCAAGGATCCTGGTGGTAATCCCAAGTTCACTCTGTAGCACTCTGGTACTAAAGTATGCTGATATATCTGGTTACTATGAGCTACCCTTTAAGGGTGTTCCCCTCACGGCAGGCAAACACATCTGCTTCACTATGACCCAGAAGGCTTGTGTAGTGGATAAGGACAATTCTGCGCACTAACTGTCCATTTGTGTCCAGGCACTCGGAAAGTTACTCCTGGTCACTTGTGCTAATGAGGTTCATAAGCTAAGTTTAGCTGTTACCCTCGCTAGGCTCTCTGCATCTTTGTACATAGACTCACTGTCTGGTGCTTGGTTGCTGTGGTAGTCTTCTCCAGGCTTGATCAGGGCCCAGAAGAAAGGAAAACAGCTACATGATGACTTTAGTCTGTTTCTCTTCTCCATTAACTTGCTTCTTCTCCTGTACAACTCCCAACTACTAACATTCGGCTCTAAGCTAGACACACCCAAAGCTATATATAGTGTGGTGCCAGCGCCACCTAGGGGCGAATGGATGTAATGATATTGCCAGCCAGATAATAGGAAATACTATACATTTGGCCACTCTGATCAGTAAGCAGGAAGGAAGTGTACTTATTTATTAACATATTATCATCTATAGTTATATTATAACTATTGGCCCCACTATGTGAGGGAGCGGTTAGGGCAGGCGCCCATCAGCTCCCATCCCGTCTTCCTATCTTCCTAGTCAATGCAGCACTGCGCTGTTAGGAAGACGGATGTCCCTTAGCAGTGGCTCTGAAAAGGAATCCTAGTTTTCTACTATAAATAAAGGTTTTCCCTAAATAAAGTATATTAAAAAAATGTTCCGTCCCTACACATAAGCAAAAAAAATAAAAAATACGAGTTACACTTTAAAGAGGTTAGGCCATGATTGATGTAAAAAATGAAAATCAAGCATCATACTATTACACTCTTTAGTGCAATTCTTCTCTGGCAGCAGCAAGTATATGGCGGCAGGTTGGTGGTAATTCAGCACTTAGGTGATGCTGGCCTAGTGGTCGTTTAGTGGTGGGTGGCTTGGCTGTATTCCCTCACTTCACAGCAGGTCTGTAGTTGCATGTGTGGCAGGTCACTCAAACCTTTACTTAAGGGCAAAGTTTGAATTGTTCTCTCTGGGGACTAGGTAACAGGAGCAGGAGCACTGCAGCGTGCTTCCTCTCCACTCTGTAGCTACACAGGTTACTCCTGTTCCTGCCAACCTTTGCCAGCCTTCCTTGCTGGTAGTTACGCCCAGGAAATTAAACAGTAAAAAAACAACTACCGGTATATACAAATTGTAGTACTCCCAGGTAGCTATGAAACTGGCTGACCTGTTACATGTGCACTTGGCAGCTGAAGGCATCTGTGTTGGTCCCATGTTCCTATGTGCCCGCATTGCTGAGAAAAATGATGTTTTAATATATGCAAATGAGCCTCTAGGAGCAACGGGGGCGTTACCATTACACTTAGAGTCTTTCATTGACTTGACTTTAGGGGAAGTAAGGGCCAGGCTTGGTCACATTTTCACTACCTGGTCCTTTTAATCAAAGTGCTGAGGGTGTTGAAGTTGCAGAGAGAGCTGAGCCTCTAGGTATAATGATAACGCCCCCTTTACTCCTAGAGGCTCATTTGCATATATTAAAACTTCATTTTTCTCAGCAATGCGGCACATATGAACATGGGACCAACACAGATGTCTTTAGCTGCCAAGCGCACATACAACCACTAGGTAGAGCTCAGTGCATAGGAGTTTATACTGTATTAGGTCCCATAGTAGCCATGTGGTCTTCCTTTATTGAAGGTACACCACTGCTGTGGCTGATCAGCGTTGGTCCAACAAACAGGCTGCATCACTTACTGTAGCACTAGGGCCAGGGGCGTAGCTACTATCGATGCAGAGGAAATGGCTTCTATTGGGTCCAAACTCAGGAAGGGGCCCAGAGGAAGAAAAATGGATCAGGGCTGTTTTACTGCAGCAACTATCACAGTACTGTCCATGTCCATTCAGCTGACTGGGTACCACTAGTTCTGTATTGGGCACTGCAGTGAAGGCACCCCTTCTTCTTTGTTATGATGAATCCAGGTACCATGGGTCAGATGTCCAGCAAAAACACATCACCCCCCGTGATCACTATTATGGGGTTCCAAGCCCCATGTTCCATTTCAGTATATGAAAAGCAATGAGGATGAGTTTGAATGAAGCTGTGGCTGATGGAAACAGCTCCCTGCTTTACTTGGCTCCATCATTTCCATTGACTTGGAATGGAAAGGCACTGCATATGATGGGCCCACCACTTTGTTCAAGCTCCTACAGGAAGGAGGTACAGGTAGCTCAGAACCCCTGCTCCTATGATCATTGGTAGTGTTGAGTGAAGCAAAGCATCCAAAGCAGAATTCGGTCTGGAGTTTAGGAAAACTTCAATTCTAAATGAATCTGAATTTCCTCGCGCTTCATGGTAACTAATCCGTTTTCCTAAAATGGTGGCTGCACGTTTTAGAAAGTGAAAGCAAGTGTAGAGGAGACAAGCCCGGGAATACGAGATCACCCATAATACTGTAAAGCCAGACAATCTGAAGGTAGTCATCCCTCTGATGTCACAACTAGACAGAACCCTATAAGACCAGGACCCCGCGCAGTCGCCGACATTTTCCTGCGAGCTGAGCATAGGTACAGATGTGACAACACACTCGTGCACTAAGGACAGTGTTGCTGCAAACTGTTAGTGTAGGACAATATTGGAGAGGGAGAGTACAGGGAGACTGCAGGGAGAGCATAGGAAAAGCATAGGACACTGCTGAACTACAGACTCTGCTACAATCTATCACCATGTACATAACTGTGCAGTGCACCAAGAGTCATAGCTAATCCATTCTGTTAGCTGTAGCGTTACTGTGCCCTCAGTATTACAGGCAGGTCTAATCTATCACTGTGTACATAATTGTGCAGTGCACCAAGAGTCATAGTTAATCCGTTCTGTTAGAGTTACTGTGCGTCAGTATTACAGGCCACTGTTACTTTTAGGTACATTGGCCCGGGTATACCTGATTTATAGCGATTTGTGACAAATTAATTCTTAACTAATCGAATATCTTGTCGAACTTCTGCGAAGCTGCTGAATCAAATTTTTCTAAAGGTCTCATCTTTAATGGTTGGGGGTCAAGCCCCCAACAATTGGACATTTATCATCTGTCCAGCAGATAGGTGATAAATATCAATTGTGGAAACCTCCTTTAAGGATAGTTCATCAATGTTATATTATAGAAAGCCCCTTACAGTACATATAACATTATAAATATTACCTAGATCCAACAAGGCCTATAATACATAACGCCACGCAAGACATGCTCTCCATCACATTTTTTTTTTTTTTTTTTTTTTTTTTAGAAGGGCGCAATTTATTTCTGTACATTTCACTTTTACTCCCGAGCCATGAGTTTCTGCTTCTTCAGCTTCTTTTGAGAGATCTTTTTCTTTTGAGCAACTTCCTCCTCTGGTTTGGGGACGATCTGCTCCTTTTCGGTCAGAATCATCTCAATGTGGCAGGGGGAGCTCATGTAAGGGTTGATGCGACCGTGAGCGCGGTAGGTTCGCCTGCGCATCTTGGGGGCCTTGTTCACCTGAATGTGCTCGATGACCAGAGAATCAACATCCAAACCCTTCAGTTCTGCATTGCTCTCTGCGTTCTTTAACATGTGCAGGAGGAATTCTGCGCTTTTCTTGGGCCAACGTCCCTGTGTCCAGTCCCACTGCTTGGCCTGGGCACAACGGCCAACACCTCCATTGTAACGACGGAAGGGAACGCACTGCTTCTTCAGAGTGACATCTTTTAAGTATTTGGTGGCCTTGCGGATGTGCATGCCCTTAATAGCTTGAGCAGTCTCCCGAGTGTTCTTAAAGTGCACTCGCAGGTTGGACCCCCGGGCCTTGCATGATTTTGTGGGGTTTTCCGGGTCAAGTGAGTAGCGGACCATTTTCAGAGATTACCTCAGGCCGCGCAGGAAGAGGCCTCCATCACATTTTTCAGATCACTCGGCTAATTCCGGGACTCCCAACGGAGCGTGGCTGCACATACGCAGCTGCTTTCTGTTCACCTCATTCTGGAGATAGGTGTGGGCACCACCTCTTGCACCTGTTCCTATCTGACATTTCTGGAATATACTAGCGATATACCACCAATGTCTGAGATGAGCCAACCCCTCTAATTTAAATTGAAATACGTTTCATAATAAAAGAAATACTAAAATTCTGGTCTTGAGGCCATTACCAGTTTGATACAGCCTTATGATAGAAAAGTGCCACAAAGAAAAGTAATAATCACACGATTAGTGAAGTAAAGGCAAAAAGCATTCAAGAGAAACTTTAAAAAAAGGGTTATTCCATTGAAATTTATTGTTGAAAGACTAAAGTTCTGTGTCATATTTGAAAACTTTTGTTCTTTTCTTTATTCTGCCTACACCTAGACTTTAATTATGTGGGGGCATTTATAGAGAATTGAATGTAAGGCTGCAACTGACAATGCGCTAGCTAAAGTAATAAACTTCACAAGGACGAAATAGAAAAATATTCCACTGTGCTTTTTTAACTGAGCAAATGGCATTTATCATGTGGTCAAAGGTAATGCAAGACACTTACTAATGTATTGTGATTGTCCATATTGCCTCCTTTGCCGGCTTGATTCATTTTTCCATCACATTATACACTGCTCATTTCCAGGGGTTACGACCACTGCTGCAAAACAGATATGGGAGATGCTGAGCATGGGTGCTTGTGCGAACTCCCACTGTCATGACCATCAGAGAGGCCGGTGCCTATTCCTATAGGGTGCAAGAACGGCCACCGCTGCTGGGTTACAGGGTGGTCATATGGCCTGGAAACGAGCAGTGTATAATGCAATGGAAAAATGAATCAAGCCAGCAAAGGAGGCAATAGGGACAATCACAATACATTAGTAAGGCTACTTTCACATCTGCGTTTTCCTTTCCGGTATTGAGAACTATCATAGGGTCTCAAAACCAGAGGAAAGCGCTTAGGTTTTGTCCCTATTCATTGTTAATGGGGACAAAACTGAAGTGAAGGGAACATAGTGCTCCAGGATGCATTCCATTCCGTTTGGTTGTATTCCCATGCCGGACGTGTACGTCATGGGATACTGATCAAGACCGCATGAAACACAATTTAAGTAAATGGTTGTTTTGTGTCTAAGAAAAACGGATCCGCCGCCGGTTGACTTACAATGGTTTTAGTGCCAGATCCGTCTTCGTCATTTTAGAGAAAATACAACCGGATCCATTCAGAACAGATGCAGCCGGTCGTATTATCATAACAGAAGCGTGTTTGCTGATCCCTGCCGGATCCAGTGCCTTGTATTAACAGTTTTCACCTTACGGAGCAAACCAAATTTTTCAAATCTGACATGTTGTGGTAATAACTTTGGAATGCTTTACTTATCCAACTGATTCTGAGGATGTTTTCTTGTAAGACATTGTACTTCATGTTAACGGTAAATTTGGGTTGATATGTTTTACCTTTATTTATGAAAAATTTTTAATTTACAGAAAATTTAGAAAAATTCACAACTTTCTACATTTTAATTTCTCTGCTTTAAGACAGATAATGATACCTCATAAAATGGCTATTAATTAGCATTCCATATATGTCTACATTACGTTGGCAACATTTTATCGGTCTTTTTATTTAAGGACGATAGAATTGTTTTCCAATTTCCAAAACCGACTTTTTAAAGAGCCAGTTCAGTTATGAAACTTTGAGAGCGAGCATAATAGAAAGAACCCATAAATGTCCCCATTTTAGAAACTTCACCCCTAAAATTATTTAAAACTGAATTCTATTATTAAAATATATTGCAAAATTTTTAAAATTTCACTTTTTTGCAGATTTTCCATTTCAGTCCATTTATTCGCAACAATAGCAAGGGTTAAATGGGTTGTCCAGGTTCAGAGCTGAACCCAGACATATACCCTTTTTCACCCAGGCAGCCCCTCTGACATGAGCATTGGACCACTTCATACTCCGATGCTCTCCCTTGTCCTGTGTTGGATCCCGCACGGCAAGTCCTTTTTCTGTATACAGTTTTCTTGGTGACGTCACTGTGTGGGCTTTAGCGCTGCCCTAGCCATTTTACAGGATAGGGCATCGCTAAAGCCTTCCTATTAGTGCCAGTCACATCACCGGGCTCACTGCTAGGCGGAAGCCTCCACCTAGTTTACACTATGTAGAGCCCGGTACATCAACGGATCTCCAGAAAAGGCCCTTGCCCTGCGCAATTCAGCGCAGGGCAAGGGAGAGGATTGGAGCATGAAATGCTCTGATGCTCATGTCAGAAGAGCTGCCTGGGTGAAAACGGGGATATATCCGGGTTCAGCTCTGAGGTAACAGCACAACAAAAACCTTAATATTTATTGCTCTTGTTCTGCAGTTTACAGAAACACCCCATATATGGTCTTACACTGCTGTATGGGCACACTGCAGGGCTCAGAAGGAAAGGAGAGCCAAATGGCTTTTGAAAAACAGATTTAATTGGGATGGTTGCATGTTGCATTTGAAGAGACCCTGAGGCACCCTTACAGTGGGAAATCCCCAAAAGTGACCCAATTTTGGAAAGTACACCCCTAAGGTAATTTTTCAAAGGGTGGAGTGTGCACTTTGATTCAATGGGTGTTTCACAGAATTTAGAAACATTTGGCCGTAAAAATTGAAAGTTTTTTTTTTTAATTAAACTCCTGCTCTAGACTATAGTTTATTTTCACAAGGGGTAACAGAAAAAGTGCACCCCACAATTTCTTACCTATTTTCTCCTGAATAAGGCACCCCATATGTGTTCATAAACGGCTGTATAGGTACACCGCAGGAAGCAGGAGGGAAGTAGCTGTATATGGCTTTTAAAGAGTATATGCTGAGTGCCTGGGCTTGTCCCATCTAGGAGCTTTATATAGCTTTTAGAGGGCAGATTTTAGATTTTTTTGGGCACTATGTCACATTTCAAAAGACCGTGACGTACCCCTCAGGTACCCCTCTAGTGAAAACCCCCCAAAAGTGAGCACATTTTGGAAAGTATACTACACAAAGAAATGTGTAGTGGGTGGTAAAAAAAAATAAATTGGCCATTTTTGCACAGATATGCCATTTCTGTGTCCAATATGTTGTGCCCAATTAGTGCCACTCTGAAAAGTCAGCACTCTAATTATTGTTTCCTCATTGTAGAAACACCCCACATTTGTCCTTAAAGTGCTTACTACACCCCTCAAGGAATTTTTGAAGGGGTGTAGTGATTGTTCTGACCCCAGAGGTATTTTCCAGAAATTAATGTGTGGTGGTTTTTGCAAACGGAATATGTAAGCTGTACTGAATATATCAGAGTGCGATAAAGTGGTAAAATTACAGGGTGCATAAAGGATAACAACTGGTGCACTTTAAAAGTCTTTATGCACAGGCAGGGCTTTCAAATGCCCCCTCCCCCCCTTCTTGTTTTTGAAAAATGTAGGGCCTTGATCACTGCCTCTGAAGGAAACTGAAGGAAAGTTCACTTCTGGTCTGCAGATCTAAATAACACTATAGAGTGCTCCCTGTACATACAATGTGTCCGGCCAGCTTTTTGTACCACATCCTCATTTTCTGCATGGCATTGTATGGCTTCAGACCTTGGTCTGAAAGATCAACTCCTCCCATTTTGGTATTTTAGCTCAGGATACAGTCTGGCTTGGGGGTAGTGGTATCACGCACAGGGGCAGGGGAGCTGGTGTTCCCAGAAACAGTGGTCAGTGTAAGGACATCCCTCTTGTCCATGTACTTAACCACCATGTTCTCATTTAGGAGAGCCCTGCTGTCACCCTTTCTGAGTGGTTGCATGAACCTTAGGGACGTTTGCATATTGTGCCGCAAGCTACAGTACCATAGAGACTTAAGTGATGGAATACTTGTGTAATAATTACCCACATAGATGTGTTAACCCTGATCTGGCAGTGGGTGCACCAAGTCTCACACTATTTTCCCACTAACTCCTAGGACGGGGACATACTGGGGATTCAATCTGGGGTCCCTCTTTTCATAAACCAGGAACCTGTCAGGTACTGGTGGAATTTTACCCTTCCTTTAAAGTTTATAAGGGACTCAACTATGTAGATGTTTTTCAGGGGTGTAAACCTCAGTCAACTTGCTATTAAAGTGGTCGAGGACTGTCCTAATTCTGAATAGACGGTCAAATCTTGGTTGTGTTGTCATTGAAAAGTAAAAATTTCAGAATTGATTTAAATTGATTCTGGACCATGGAGTGTGGTACAAAACATCTGGACTGAACTGTCTAATTTAAGGCTTTTTAACAAGGCCCATATGTACCACAAGTCCCCAAAATTTTATCTCTGCCACATTTTCTGGAGTCCAACCCAAGGGTCAAGCAAAAGTTGATCTGGGGTTCTGGGCAATAAATTGCTGGGCATATAAATTTGTTTGGGCCACCATTAAATTGACAAAAGTCTTCAGAGAAAAAGATTTAGAAAAAAAAAGCCCCCTGTGTCAACCTTGATTCCTGAGCTGCCCACAAACTCCAGAATTTGAGACTGAGAATTATTAGGCAGTGGGGTCCATATGGAATCTATTTGGGGGGGGGGCTTCCTCAGCAGTTGTCCTACGACACCTTGTTGAGCATTCCTCATCAGTTGCACATGCCAAAAATAAGCACGCATTAGGAAAAAAAAGCTCCTGTGCAAAAAAATGAGCACAGGTGCTGATCAGTACTTGGTGGTCACAGCTTCCACAGAGAAGATCTGATGGAGGGCTGGAAATAAAAGAGAAAAAAGAAAAGCGAGAAAAAAAGTGTTCATGGATAGCTTGGCCAAGTACATACAGACATGTGCATGAGGCCTATGAGGAAGATGTCACATTCCAACTGCAATTGATGAATTTTGTAACCTGTGATAGTAAAAAAAAAAACTCTCATCTGCTATTCCACATGACAGCCTTAAAAAAACACACTGATGCTAACTACTAAACAGGTCTGGATAACATTCCCCTGCCATAGTATGACTATTGTTTCTCACTTTGTAACCACGTGGATGGGAATACTTTGCCACACTTAATAAGGAAATGTTTATAATAACCTGTTGGAGAAGTATGTGCCGCTCTTTCTTGTTAATGAGGCAGTTCTGCAATGTATTTTTTCCTATGATAGTATGCCAGTAACAGGTGCAGAGACCCTGCCTGCAAAAATATCATTATGAGGCCTCATCCACACGACCGTATCCATATTGCGGTCCCTAAAACACAGATCCGCAGAGTACGGATCACATTTTGTGCGCGCTCCAGATTTTTCTCCACTCACTCCCTTTTTCTCACTCCCTTAGCTCTATTAGGGCAGAGCTGTGATCTGTCACTAAAATGTAGCTACAGTGCATACAGGAAGTCTGGGGGTCATCCGAATCACACCCCCTGTCTCATCATTGGTTTATCCTATTGTTATCAATGGAAGGCCCTACTATAATTTTTGCGATTGCAGTTTAAAGCCATGACTGCTCCAAGAAAGGACATGTCTTGGTGGACACCACTGGAAACTGTGGCGGGTGTCCATTCAATGGGGCTAAACCCCAAGTGGGTCCATGACATTCATATTAAAAGACCTAATCGGTTTGTGCCCCATTTTATTTAGCTGTTACCCGTATAATGTGTTTTAGCTCCTCCTGGTATTTAAAAAATAAATATTTAATTACATATTTTAGATTTTACGGTTTCATCAGTATCTAATATATAAAGCTGAGTGTATGTGTGTGTATGTCCGCTAAAAAAAATCCTCACCGTCGCATTTACAATCACAAAATTTGGCACACAGGTACATCAGGTGTCTGGGAAGGTTTTAGAACAGGTCTCAGCTCTCTAGGACGTACCGTTCCTGAGATATTCCCCAAAAATGCATTAGCCAATAGAAGCTTAGTCACACGACTCTTATCAGCCAATAGAAGCTCGCAGGTCCTCCAGCCTCCACATACAGTTTTACTCCAGGTTTCCATAACAACCCAACCATTTATTTTCACTGCTGCAGTTCAGCTTTAAAGGAAATCTGTCAGACGGATAATTGCTATTGAAGTAAAGCCTTAGCCTAATAGCACTTAGTACCTTATTTCAAGACGTGCCTTTGTTCCAGCAATAGATATTTTTATCCGCTTAAAATCCAGTTTATATGGTATGCAAATGAGCCAGTAAGAAGGAGCCCAGACACGCCCCCTGCCACAATGTGTCCACCCTCAAAAGATGAACTTAAAACCCCGCCCCCAGGTCCCACTAAGTTAAGCCCCTGATCCGACTAGGCCACACCCCCTCCCACTCCTTAGCCAACAGGGATCGAAAAAATGAAGCAAAAAATCAACTTCTAGGTCCCACTAGGCCTCGCCCCCGATTTAGTTATGCCACGCCCTTCACTTATTAGCCGATAGGGATTGAAAAATATAAGTTAAAAATCAACTTATCTAAGCTGCAGAGGTGGGAGGGAGGTGACTTTCTCCCTGCAGCCCACACTCAGACAGCACAGTGCTGCTGTCTTAGACTGAGCTGTTCAAAAGGACACGCGCCCCATCCAGTTAGGCTATGCCTCCTCCACTCCTAAGCCGACAGGGTATGAGAAAATGAGGTTAAAAATCTACTTCTGTCAGCTGCAGGGGTGGGAGGGACGGTGACTTTCTTCCTGCAGCTCACGCTCAGACAGCACAGTGCTGCTTTATGAGAGTTAGCTGTTCCAAAGGACATGCTAGTGTCCATCCAGGACCTATGCCAGATGGAGGACAGGGAGTCTGAAAGTCGGACTGTCAGGCCTAAAACTAGACCTATGGCCACCCTAGGGGCAGACTGCTGTGGAGGTCACAGTTAAGGGGATGGTCCACTATGGAGGTCAGTGTTAGGGGCAGTTTGCTGTAAAGGCCACTGTTAAGGGGGAAGGCCCCTGTGGAGGTCACTGTCAAGGGGGTGGTATGCTGTAAAAGTCACTGTTAAAAGGGAAGGCTGCTGTACAGGTCAAAGTTAAGGGGGTGGGTTGCTGTGGAGGTCCAATTTTAAGGGACGGGGCACTGTGTGTGTGTGTGTGTGTGTGTGGGGGGGGGGGGGTGTTAATATATATATAAGTGTTAATATATTTAAACGACCCACACAAACATCATGAAATAGATTATACCCGAGCGAAACCAGGTCCTTCAGCTAGTGTATATATATTTATATAAAAAAAGAAAATGACAATCAATCTAAACCCAACCCTAACCTCCTGGAGAGATGGAAAAAAAAACTGGGGTGTTTTAATAGAATGCTTAATTTTTTTTGGGCAAGTACAGCTACAGTATGGTGGCTCCACCTGTGTTGCTCTGTTGCTATGGTAACCAGCCCCACTGACCTTGGGGCTGGTCGATCTGCCAGGGAGCAGGGATGCCAAACCAATTAGGCTCAGCGCCAATGTCACATTCTTTCTGAGGGAGGCCTATTTAAACAGGCAAGTGCTAGCCACAGTTTCCTGTGATTGGTATTCCTGTTTCACTAGCTAATTTTGTGTTTGTTACTCTGGATCACTGACCTTTTTGCCTAATTCTCCGACATTGCCTCTGAATCCTGATTTTGCCTCTTACATGACCTCCTGGTATTTGACTTTTCTTGTTATTTAACCTTACTTAATTTTGGACTGTGTTTGGTAGTAGACTTTGCTAGTTTGTGACTTCACCTTTGACTACTGACTTTGTCTCTGACATTAACTCCTGGTTTCACTCTGCTGTGTATTTGACTTAGCTTTTTGATTCTGATCTGGTCCAGATTTTGCCTTTCCGGTTTTAACCTCTTTATTTCTTACTACTCTTTTACCCATTTAAGTTTAGGCCTCTGCACCTAATCAAGTGAGGAACCGTCACCAAGTTGTGGCCACCATTTAGGCGGATTGTGCAAGTAGGAAAAGGCACAGTGCAGCCCTGTACTCTACCCGCATGACAGGTCCTTTTTAAATCATTTGTTGGTTGTCGCCAATTGTTTTTCCTAAGACTTTTATTTACTGTAAATGTTTATAGGGAACCAACCATACCGTCAAATGTACAATTGCAACATGTAACACTATGCCAAATCCAGTTCTTTATGGACTGATCTGGTCCAGGTTTTGCCCTCTTTATGTTTTACTACTCTTTTACCCACTTAGGTTTAGGCCCTCTGACATTATCTCCTGGTTTCACTCTGCAGTGTATTTGACTTAGCTTTTGAATTCTGATCTGCTCCAGGTTTTTCTTCTCTGGTTTTGAACTCTTTATTTCATACTACTCTTTTTACCTTTTTAAGCTTAGGCCCCTGCACTTAGTCAAGTGAGGGACTGTCACCAAGTTGTGGCCACCATTTAGGGTGGATTGTGCAAGTAGGTAGGGCACAGAGCAGCCCTGTACCCCACATAACAGTATCCTCTTTCAAACATTTGTTGGTTCCCTCCACTTGTTTTTCCTAAGATTTTAATTTACTGTAAATTTTTATAGGGAACTAGCCATACTGTCAAATGTACTATAACATGTGACACTATCCCAAATCTAGTTCTTTATGGATTCAAGCAGCTCTTTCCACTGGAAAAGAACCATCTAATCCTACAACCTGAATACAGTAGAATTAATATAACAGCTCCATAAATCCTTTGCATGAACATTTAGTGTATTCCCGGATTGAAATAAATGGTCACAGCTTGTGCCACTGTGTTCGTAACTATGGTCTGTTTCACTGTTATGGGCAATTAGTCTTCATTCTTGCATAAACACTATTGGCAATGTGTCTCCGTGCTCCTTGTAGTGGCAGAAGAAGCTCAGGGAGGCGCATTCTCATCAGTGCCCATGTGTTATTTCAACTTACCATACATCTAAGTGTGTGATTCCTGCATGATCCACAACCTGCAAGCGGCTGGATAGATCATGTAAGTAATAGATAATAATCTATAGGCTGTGTATGGATGAGGGAATGGCTGGAGGTCTCATTTATTTCACCCCCTGGATGTACACCCTCATCTTATATGATGTGTATAAGAGATGTAATGCAGCAGAAGAGGGCACACTAGTGGTTCTTTAACTCTTCTTATGGGACTAGAGTATACTTTATATTGTATTGTGTTACTATAAATTAAATGAGAATTTAATGTATAGCGTTTTTCATCTAATGCCATCTTTAGATACTTTTGTATTTTATTTCATGGTGACTGTTTCTAGTTTGCACTCATAAGGACCATTTTTTTTACCTGAACTCTAGGACTGCATTGTGTTATTTGGTGACATATTATTAGAATTGTCACGTCTTGCTGCATAGCTTGTATTTTATTATAATTGTATATAGTATACAGATTGTTTTTACATATAGGGCTCTGAGCATTGGTTTGTGTCCCAACTTTGTAAACTATTGTACAGAATCCGACCTCTAACCATAAATCTTGAATACTGTGGCTATAGAGGAGGTGGGACGGTATTTATTCACTTACATTTGTGACAGAGTTGATGGACCCCATGCATACATTGATATCGGTGGAAATACTGCTTCCCTATACACTACTATGAGGGTATTGTCTCACACAGCATTTTGTGGCAGTTTTTGATGCAGTTTTTTTTTTTTTAAGCCAAAGCCAGAAGTGGATCCAGCAGGAAATAGAAAAACTAAAAGTCATCCCCTTATAATTCTCATTTTCATCTAACCTACTGCTGGCTTTGGCTCAAAAACTTCCACAAAAAGCTATGTGTGGCACCACCCGATATGAGCATGTAAGCAAACAAATAGCGCTATTGCCTGTATCCACTGTTTCAGAGATTTACTCTTTGGGATTACATTACAAAGACTGAAAAGTCCTTAAAGGGGTTGTCTCACTTCAGCAAATAGCATTTATCCTGTAGAGAAAGTTAATACAAGGCATTTACTAATGTATTGTGATTGTCCATTTTGCCTTCTTTGCTGGCTGGATTCATCTTTCCATCACCCTATTCACTGCTGAATTCCATGGATTACGGCCACCGCTGGAAACAGATACGAGGTGGCCGGGACAGGACCTGCTTTAAACGCGCGCCTATGAGGGCATTCATGGTCCCGGCCACCAGAAAGGCCAGCGTTTTATCCCATAGTGTACAAGCACGACTACCACTGCTGGATTGCAGGGTGATTGTAACTCCTAGAAGTGAACAGTGTATAATGTGATGGAAAACTGAATCAAGCCAGGAAAGGAGGCAATATGGATAATCACAAAAGATTAGTAAGTGCCTTGGATTAACTTTGTCTACAGGATAAATGCGATTTGCTGAAGTGAGACTAAAGGGGTTGTCCCACTAAACATTTTCAGCACTTTTCAAACCAGCACAGTATAGCCACTGAGTGATTCAATAAATTAATCTGTGTAGCACCACTTGCAGTTTGTTCTTTCCTTCTGTCCTTCTGGCCACCTCAGTAACATTGCTGAGGTGGTCGCACATGCTCAGTTCAATCCTTTAACTGCGACCACCAGCCATATCTTCTGTTTGAAGCTGTGACAGTTACAGTGAGGGAGCTGCTGCAGAAAGGTCATCCCCCTGCGAAAGGACATGCCCTCTGAGAAAGGACACCTCCCAGAAAGGACATGCCCCCTTAGAAAGGACACACCATCTGAGTAAGGACACACCTCCTGACCTGCCAACGTGAAATAACTATAGCAGAGTAATTAGGGAAATGTATGGGGAGATCTCTGGATCCATGTGAGGTACAGGGCTGGTTCTAGCTTTGTTAGGAAGGGATTGTCATGTACTGTATGATGTCTGATTTTTTTTATTTTTACATCAAATATAGGATAACTCCTTTAAATTCCTTTAGCTGTACAAATGTTTCTATATATGCTGCACAAGAACTGCAAGCAGGAAGGATGAATTCTGGGGTGTTGTAATGGTTGGGCTGTAGTCACATGGGGCAGTGATGTCAGCAGTTTATCCACGGTCCCTCCAAACACAGTACTCGATGTGACCTCCTTTAAAGAAAAGACGCTGGCCTCTGCCCTGCATGCGCCTTTTCACCTGTAGTCGGACACTCACCTCCCTGCTTCTGGCAGGAGTCCACTCCTCCTTCCTGGTCCTGGTAGCCAATGACCCACAAAACCCATTAGGGTCCATAGCTCCAGATTGAAAGGTCACAGGGAGATGGTTTTAGGACCAACGGGTCCGCCTGGGTTCCGGTTACAGGTGGAGACCAACATGGCGCCGCTATTAGGTTCCTGCGGGGAGCTGAGAGAGCCTTTTTACTGCCCCAGTGAAACAGAGATTTCTCAGCCCGTCACCAGTTCCTCGTTTGATATAAGCCCGGTCCGCTAACGGGATTATATAGGGTGAGAAACCAAATTTGATTCTACGACTGCTTGTCAGGGATGTGTTTGATGTTGATTTTCACAGTTTGATTTGATATATTTAGAACACAAGGAATCAGGTTACAGTTCCAGCGGAACGTGTGTCATAATATTTACCTGACAGCGTAATATTCTCCGCAGCTCCTCTGGGCCGGAAGGTCGATGTGTGTAAACTGCAGAGATAATTGCGCCCAACGTTGCTTTTACATTTTCGACTGACTAGAATCGCGTAACATCCACTCATAACTGAAATTCTGGTAAAAATCATGGAAAATACATATCAAACCTCTGTGGTTGTCATACATAGCCATATTCCAATATTAAATAACTTGAAGGGTCAGACCCACACAAACCAAAGGTTGATGGCCTATCCGAAAAATCCACAGACCCAAGAAGTTCCATTAAATATATAAGGCACTCCATGACTCCAAGGACTATGTTGGTGTAGATCATATCTGTCTAATCCTGGTTATATATTTTGAGGTTTAAAATACCTTTTTAAAAGTGTAGTTGAAGGAGTTGAGTTAGCCCTGGTTCCTGAGGTGGCTAAAGGCTTCTCTCCAGCAAAATAAGCTACCAGTAGGATAAATGGCACATGGTAGTTGAAGGCCAATTTACACATTTTGTATTGGGGCCAAACTTTTAATTACGTGAATTTCTAATGTGAGGCTATGACTGGTGAAGCATCCTGGAAAGAATTGCACAGTATCTCAGTATCATTTTGGTCATGGAAGCATATGGACCCTTCATTCTTCATAGCTCTCATGCTCTATTTCAAAACCCTATTCAACTATTCATTTGAATTTTGATCCAATTTTATTGTAATCCATCCTCCATCTTTTTAATGTATCACTTTTAGATGGTGTTTTCCTGTCCCTAACCACTGCACTCAAGAAATCGTCTTTGTATCTTACTGCTGTCTCCAGCTATTACACTACCTCATCTCTCCCCTATTCTCATACAAGCTACTTGCACATCATGCTCTCTTATCTCAACTCTCAAGTATCTTGAGCCAATCGATTCCTTCACCAGACTTCTTGAGCAGCGATGGCATCCAGTGGCGGTCCTACAATAGAGACAGCTCACCCGTCTGCTACGGTGCCTGGGAAGAGAGGATGTCCTGGCTCAGAGTTTTTTCTTCTCTTAGGCCAAGTTCACACTTTAGTTATTTGGTCAGTTATTTTCATCAGTTCTTGTAAGCCAAAACCAGTAGTGAAGCCTACTAAGAGATCAGGTTAATGAATTCTGTGCTTTTGACTTACACCTGATTTTGGCTTCCAATAACTGATGGAAATAACTAATCAAATAACTGAAAGTGTGAATTTGGCCTAACCTGCGCGAAAACACTGCCAGCAAATAGATAATTACAGCTTCCATCATAGTTGTAATAACTCCTATTCACTGAGCTCCAGCTAGCTTTGTAATAGAATAGGAAACAGGAGATTTGTCGATACATTTACCCAGTTTTCTGTAAAAAATACATTGAGAAATATTGTGTTAAGAATAAGCGCCATACTTTTGAAGCACCCGTTCCACTTTTTCCAACATAAAAGTTGGATAAAGTGGGCGAGACCTATTAAATCTAATCATTAGATCAAAAAATGGGCACGAGAGGTCGAACCCGCAATTTTAGATTGGCGAAATATATATAAAAATGTTAAAAGGAGTACAATCTCCAGTGGCTTCCGACTGACGCAGTTTTTTATCCTTCACCGGACCTATGTTACCCCCATGGTATTGAGTAAGATGTACAGAACAGGAGAGGCAAAATGTTGGAAATGTGGAAAGGAAAGGGCTGATTTTGTGCATCTGACCTGGTTCTGCCCGACTGTACAGAGGTATTGGGTTAAAGTTTTTGAGGACCTTGAGAGAGAGACAGGGAGACCTGTACCTCTGGGGATCAGTACGGCAGTTCTGGGTGACATTAGAATAATGGGGGGAGATAGAGAAAGCAAAAGGAAATGGGAAAAAGGGCTAATGCTGGCACGTGTTGTGTTGGCCAGAGGATGGGGAGCGGACCGCCCGCCAAGTGTGGTAGAATGGAAAAATCTATATGAAAGGGTGACAAGCTATGAGAAAGCCAGGCAGGTGAAACTGATGGGTAATTAAATGAGGAGTAAGGAGGGGGAAATATAGAAATAGAAATATAGATATAAGTTTCAGAAAAGAGGCCATGGAAAGGAAATACCTTGAGGACACTCCCAAGACAACCAAGTGGGTGGGGGGGGGAGGGGAGGGCGGGCAAGGGGATGGGAGGGGGGGGGGGAAAGCTTTTTCTTTTCTCTTCAGGGTTACGGTATAATTAATAAGAAGGGGGAAAAGTTGCTAGGGTATGCTCTTATTAAGTATGAGGATGTATATTTGTGATTTCTATAATGGCTATTTCCTATCTATGTTTTTCTGTTTTAATGAGAAGAAGAAAATGATAAATAAACTTTGAATTTAAAAAAAAAGTGGGCGAGACCAAAGACAACTTTTTCTTTAATTGCAATTTAAATTTAATTAAAATTTCTTCCACTTGCTAAAAAATTATTTTAAAAAATGTCAGAAATCTGTGGTGTTGTACATGTTCTGCATAGTTTTGGGAGTGATTGATGCACATACACTGGGAAACTAGGTGCAGGGGGGGGCCCATACTAAGCTTTGTTATGGGCCCCTGTGAGATCTGTGTATGCCCCTACTCACACCTATTTCATTTAGTGTGCCTCACTAGCACAAAACTTCAACCTACTGCCAACTTTTTGTTGGTATACCTCATGGGTCTGTCCTCGGATTCAGTTTATTACCTCTTTTGGTTTTCAGTATCGATCTCTCTCTGGTAACACCATCCCCCCTTATCATCCAAAGTCTGTTTATTAGCTGTTTCCTCTTCCTCCCACTTCGTCAAGCTCAACATGATTGCGTTTATAATTCTATTCAACTTTATAGTGTTTTTTGTTTTCCATCAGTGTATAAATTAGCATAGAAATCACAGAAAAATCTAAGGGAATAAGCATATTTCTATGGATTTTAGGTACAGTTTATAAATTCCACCCTTCCATCAGTTCACTGTCACATCCCAGACATGCTCATCTCAATCTCATGTTTTATTTGATTTTATTCGTCTAACCAGCTATAAATTTAGGTAAAAAATGTTGTAGTTAACTTTTCGTTCTCCCTTTTCTTCACTGTACAGCAGAAAACATCAAGCAGATCAATTCCTTTTTATTATCACATTGCAGTATTTTTCATGTTGCCAGTCCCATGTCTCTCAGTAAGCAGTTTTTACTTTAATTTTTATTGTGCTACAATATAATTCATGATAGTTCTAAAAAGTTTGTTGCAAACTAAAATAAATTGCGACAGCATAAAGCAACATCAGCAACTCTTCTATGGGCAGCTTCAAGTCAGCATTATGAATTCCATTATTGCTTTCCGTTATACCATGGTTATAATGCAAAATAACAGAATTCGTAAGACGGAATTCAAAACGGAAACCTTCAGAGGAATTCCGTTTTGACCCATCCTAATAGAGGTCTATGGACAAGCATAACGGATCCGTCTAGTTTCCGTTATACAGGACGGAAAAGAAAGTCAATTTGTTCAACAATCAGAATTCCGTCTTACAAATTCTGTAATTTTCTGTGATAACCATAACGAAATTCGTAACGCTGATGTGAACCCACCCTATTCATGTCTTTTACAGTCTGATTTGATGTGCGGATAAGGAATTTTTTGGCATGTTTTATAAATCTGGTGTGTGGGATAATCACTTGTTACTATTACCTTTCCTACTGTAGGTTTTCCTCACTATAGTAGGCCATTCGATTTATTTTGGTACTTAAAGGGAACCTGTCACCTGGATTTTGTGTATAGAACTGAGGACATAGGTTGCTAGATGGCCACTAGCACATCCGTAATACCCAGTCCCCATAGCTCTGTGTGCTTTTATTGTGTAAAAAAAACAACGATTTGATACATATGCAAATGAACCTGAGATGAGTCAGAGCTTCAAAATATGACTCTTCTCTGGTCACACAAGTAAGATATGACTCTTTTATGTTAATTTGCATAAAAGGCGAGAAGTAAAAAAATGCATAACCAATCAAACCATCATCTCATCACAAAAAAATAAGCCCCTACACAACGACAGTCGCCAAAAATAAAAATAAAACAACAACCTGCTCTATAACAATACCACATAATCTAACCTGTCAGATGAATGTTGTAAATAACAAAAAATAAAAACTGTGCCAAAACATTTCTTGTTACCTTGCCTCACAAAAAGTGTAATATAGAGCAACCAAAAATGATATGTACCCTAAAATAGTAATTATATGGGGAGAAAAAAGAACTGGGTCGCACATCCACAGTGCTTGGCTTTGACCTAAAAAGTGTACAGCCCCCCGTATTGCATGCTGTACAAGAGGCATTAGTGTACATTTTGATCAAAAGGCATAAGCCCACTCACCACGTCAAGGAAGCCTCTATTGAGTGGGACCTACTCTGACAAAAGGGCGCAGCACGGTGCGATGACAAAGCGGTGATGTCCTGGTAGGCGGCGGGACCCAGGAGTCAAAGCAGCAACCATGCTGTCTGACAATGCCACCCATGGCACTGTACCCTAAAATAGTACCAACAAAACTGCCACTTTATCCCGTAGTTTCCAAAATGGGGTCACTTTTGGGGAATTTCTAATCTAGGGGTGCATCAGGGGGGCTTCAAATGGGACATGGTGTCAAAAAACCAGTCCAGCAAAATCTGCCTTCCAAAAACCGTTTGGCGTTCCTTTCCTTCTGCGACCTGCCGTATGCCTGAACAGCAGTTTACAACCACATATGGTGTGTTTTTGTAAACTACAGAATCAGGGCCATAAATATTGAGTTTTGTTTGGCTGTTAAACCTTGCTTTGTAACTGGAAAAAATTGATTCAAATGGAAAATCTGCCAAAAAAGTGAAATTTTGAAATGTTATCTCTATTTTCTATTAATTCTTGTGGAACACCTAATGGGTTAACAAAGTTTGTAAACCTTGAGTGGTGTAGTTTGTAAAACTGGGTCATTTTTGGGTGGTTTCTATTATGTAAGCCTCACAAAGTGACTTCAGACCTGAACTGGTCCTGAAAAAGTGGGTTTTAGAAATTTTCTGAAAAATGTATTTGCTTCTAAACTTCTAAGCCTTGTAACGTCCCCCAAAAAAATATGCCATTGACAAAATGATCCAAACATGAAGTAGACATATGGGGAATGTAAAGTATTAACTATTTTTGGAAGTATTACTATCTATTATAAAAGTAGAGAAATTGAAATTTGGAAATTTGGAAATTTGCAAATTTTTCAGAATTTTGCAATAGGTGTACAAAAAGTACAATATGTGACGGGGGAAAAAAACACAGAATGGCCTGGATAAGTAAAAGCATTTTAACGTTATCACCACATAAAGTGACACATGTCAGATTTGCAAAAAATAGCCTGGTCCTTAAGGTGAAAAATAGCCTGGTCCTTAAGGGGTTAAATGGGTTTTCTGAGAGTTCAATATTGATGGCCTATCCTCACAATAGGTCAATATCTAATTGGTGGGGTTCCAAATTTCTGCAGCACCCCTGCCGATCACCAGATTGAAAAGGCAGCAGTGCTCCAGTGAGAGCTGCAGCCTCTTTTTAGACCAATGGCATCACATTCTTAGGTCACATTGCCTAGGTGCAGCTCAGTCCAATTCAAATGAATGGGTCTGGTGTGCAATACCAAGCACAGCCACTATACAATGTATGGCACTGTGCTCTGTATGTTGTGAAGAGGGAGCAATGCTCAACAGAGCACCACAGACTCTTCAAAGAGCTGATCGGTGGGGAGTGCTGGGTGTTGGACTCCCACCAGATATTAATGACCCATCCTGAGGCTAAATAGAATAGTTCATATGTGTGTTTTGGCTAAATTATTCCCTCAGTTGGTTGGTTTTAGACCATGCTCACACCACATATTTGGTGTACCATGAGTATACATGGATACAAGGATTGTAACTAAACTAAATATACTGGACTTGGAAGTGACTTCAACAAATGCTAAATGTGTGGTTTCTTTAGCAAATTTTGGGGCAGATTTACTAATCCTGATTTAATAGCTAGACAGCATAAACTTAAGTGTATGGTCCATCCTGAGGATTGGCCATCACTTGTAAAGAAGTGCTGAACTCCTTGACGTCAATGCGAGCAGGGCAGCAGTAACCAGCTCTGTCCACTGCAGAACGGAGTAGTTCCAGTGCTAACTTCCAGAGCTGGAATTACTGCAAAACTGTTGATCAGTAGATGTGAGGAGTGTCAGATCCCCAATGATCAGGTAGTGACGGTCTATCCTGAGGATTGGCCATCACTTCTAAAGAAGTGGGCAACTCATTGACATCAGTGGGAGCAGCGCTACATTAAGCTCTGTCTAATGCAGAACAAAGCTGTGTTCTCCCAGTGCCAACTTCCAGAGCTGGTGCTACCACAGAACAGTTGATCGGTGGAGGTTAGGAGTGTCAGATTCCTGGATGATCACATAAAGATGGTCTATACTGAAGGTAGGCTATCATTTGTAAAGGAGTGGACAACCCCCTTAATGTGTATGTGAGTATCACGGTAGGTGAGGGAAGGGAAGCAAACCAAATACAACAAAAGCAACAAAACACCGGGCTAGGCTTCAAAGCTAGGGAACAGAGAAAGGTCACCACCTGACAATCCCTGAGCCTTTCCCTGACTGCTGACAACATGAGCAAATCCTTAAGGTGGAAGTGCTCATGCGCTGGAACCTAAGCCTAGCTGAAACTGAAACAACCCCTCAGCTATGGAGCTGGAAATAAGACAACCGGTTCCTAGCGCAAGTTGCAGGAACCAGTGTCTTCCTGAAGCCTAGCCAGAACACACAACAAAAGGGAAGGAATAGGACTTAGCTTAAGATGGACGGGGAGCAGGAGATCCACCAAACACCAACTGAGAACGCCAGAAGCAAATATAAACCGCAAGGGCTATAGTGAGAGGCGGGTATAAATAGCACCACTAAATAGCTAATGAGCAGAACCTGTGGGGAGGTGAGATCCTGCCTAAAACTACAACAAAGATAGACTCATGTGTAGCAAGTTTGACAGGTCTTCTCAGGCCTCTCACAGGGCAGGGCATGACAGTGAGCCCTTGGGTGACACAGTGGACCTCCTGTCTGCCCCATCCATGGCTTCGCAAGCCTGATCAATGCATATGCAGATAGCCTTGGAACCTCCTAGCCTGGAAGGCACTGGCATAAGCTCGCATCTTCCTAATGGTAAGGCCAACCCAATATCTGAGGGTAACCTGCTCAGTATAAATATTTTTCTTTTTTTCCAAAAATGTTAACAGCTTAATTTCCTTCAGTATAAAGCACTCAATAAAATATATATTAAAAATAATTAATTGCGAGTCATATTGCATAAAAAAAACTTTTCACCCCCAGACTACATTCCACTGGTCACTCATATAGGAATTAAAACTAGTATATAGGGAAATTATGAGGGCGCAGTAAGAACAATTTTCCATTTGGTTACTTTTGTAAAAAACATAATTACATATAATTTCTTAACTTGAACGCATACATTATTCCAGTAAAGTGCTCAGAGTTATTTAATACACTCAAGTAAATAATTGATTGTCACTGTTTGATCATGGTATTCCTTTGATACATAATATTAGAGAGACTTATCCAAATCCATTACTCTTTATTACTATGACTCATTTGTCTCTATACAATTTGCAGTCATACAGATCAATTTAGCCCTGGTTATTCCTGATATGAAATGATTGTGAACGTGAGCAATAAATTTGCGATTTCATTATTTCTGTGTGTCTTTCTTGAGACGCGCACTCGACGGAATTCCACATCAAAGTACATACCGACATCTGGAAATGAATCCACCTAAACTGTGTATAATTCAAGATGCCACTGGTATTGTAGACCAAGCAATCTCAGATCATTGCCACTCTAGGCTCCAAACAGTATTGATTCAATGAGAGTATGGGAAAGTAGTGTTGTCTATAGACAAAATGGATTTCATCATCGCTGTAGGAAAGGAGATCATTACAGCAAGTAATCTTGTTTGCGTCCTGTCACAAAGGATGGTTATAACAGAGGGAATGTACAAAGGCTAGACTCTTCTCTTGTATCTGGTGCAAAGAATAGAAAGTGTAAAGTCTTATTTAGGCACTACATATGGAGTATATCCTAGGATATTCTTGAACTTGATGCTTAAAGGGGTTGTCCCACGAAAAAATATTCAACATTTTTTCAAACCAGCCCCTTGAGCTGAATACTTTAGTGATTGCATGTAATTAAAAATATAGGATGGTCAGTGAGTTATTTAATACAATCTATCTGTATAGCGCCACCTGCTGTTTGCCCCTTTCCTTATTTCTCTGTCCAGCCTTCGAGGTGGTCATATGAACTTGATTTAAATCTTTAACTGTCAATAGGCAGCAGAAAGGACATGTCCCTTGAGCTGTGATAGGTAGAGAGAACTGCAGCAGAAAGGATATAACCCTGAGCTGTGATAGGGAGAGAGCTGTAGTAATAAAGCAATGCATGGGGAGATCTCTGGATCCATGTGAGGTACAGGGCTGGTTCCAGCTTTGTTAGAAAGAGATTGTCATTTACTATATGATGAATGATTTTCCTTTTTTACATTTATCATGACATAACCCTATTTAAAGGGAGTCTGTCAGCAGCTTTGACCAAGTTAAACTGCTGATAGTCTAGGTAGATAGAGGCTTTGTGAAGCTTTTATTATCAGGATTAGGCTCCATTCACACGTCCGTGGTGTGTTGCGGACCCGCAAGGATCTGCAACACACCCGCCCGGCACCCCTATAGAAATGCCTATTCTTGTCCGCAGCTGCAGACAAGAATAGGGCATGTTCTATCTTTTGCAGAGCTGCGGACCCGAAGATCGGGGCCGCGCTCCGCAAATGCGGATGCGGACAGCACACTGTGTGCTGTCCGCATCCATTCCAGTCCCCATAGAAAATGAATAGGGTCCACACCCGTTCCTCAAAATTGCGGAACTGGATGTGGGACCCATTTGCGGACGTGTGAATGGAGCCTTAGTGTGAATATGAAACTTTGTTTTACCAGGTTTTGCTTCTGCAAGTGGGCAGGAGGTGAAACCTCGCTGTGAAGTGCTCTTAGAATTAATCTGCTTCACAGTCCTTTTCCCTCTGCTTTGTGACCTCTGCAGTCAGTCACTAGCTTCTGCAGTCTCATGCCGTACACTACCGAGGACACTGATTTGCAGTAGCAACTCGCTGCTGCATAAGGGCACATCACCTCTGCATCCGCTAACATGACATAATAGCTGCTGTAGTGGGGTATATTAGTAGTGTCAGTGGAGTACAGTGGGTTTGAACGAGTGATTCTAACTTTATTTTATTGTTTTAACACCTTCCTTGCATTTTGACATTCTTTTTTTTTTTTACTTGGACAACCCCTGTAACACAATAAAAGCCATTGGATCAATAATTACTGAATGGACAATTAACCCGCATGTGGTTTAAGGGATTCCCAGGGTTTCACCTTTTAATGGCGCCCTATACTATGGGGCGCCATTTGTTCACAGTGCATTTTTTGTTTTTGACACAAAATGCATTAGACCAAATAGACCAAATTCATTTTGCAGAAATCAATGTCGCAAAATGACATTCTGTGCGACAAAATTACATTTTTTTGTGACAAATTCTATTCTATGTGACAAAATGACATACTGTGTGACAAAATCACATTCTGTGTGACAAAATACAATTGTGTGACACAAAATTAATTCTGTGCCACAAAACAAATTCTGTGTAACTATGGGGCTGTGGGTCACCATTTGTTCACGGTGCATTTTGTGACACAATGCATTTTGTATAGATACATTCATTTTGTAGGATATAACAAATGACATTCCGTGTGTTGCAAAAGTCATTTTTTGGTACAACAGAATGGTGTTTTGTGACACAGAATGTCATTTTGTCACACCGAATTTTTATTTTGTTGGACAGAATGTCATTTTGTGACATATAATTCTACAAAATACATTTTGTCTATACAAAATGTATTTTGTGCCATGGAAAGCACTGTGAATAAATGGTGCCCATTCTATACATCCCTATTAGAATAGTCCCCTCCTGGAGAAGAGTCAGCAGGTGAAGATGAAGTGTAGTCATACCCAAAGCCTAGGTTTATCTATAAGACAGTCAGGACAATAAGTCAAACCAGAGGATAAACCAGAAGTGTGGTCAGCGGCAGAACAGAAGTTCAGCCAGGTCCAGTACCACCAGTACAAGAATGACCGGAAAGTGGGAAGTCAGACAATCCAAGATTCAGAAAAGGCAGGAAGTGAATTGAAGGGCACCGAGAAGATTGGTCAAGAACAAGCTGGGTCAATAAATTAAAATCCATAAAGCAGCAATCCAAAGAGGCACCAGGTTAGGTAAAGTATTAATTGGCACAGAAGCTAAAGTTTAGTCACAGACAGTTGGGTTTTCTGATTTGTAGGCTGGGAATTACCGAATATCTGGCCAGCTGGTTCTTCTAACTAACGGCTGAGCATTCTGAGCACATCTAATCCAGCATACCTACCAGCCCTGCCATGATGTCAACTGGCAGGGAGAGACAACTCTGAAGTGTGGCGAAGGTACAGGTAAATTTATTACAGTATAGGTGTTGTTAAAGCCATCACTTTTTGATGACTGTGGTCCTCGAATTTGATCCTGAGTGCTGATGTATCTCTATTCAAATGGAAAGGGCAGGCTGTAGTCTTCTGCATGGCCAACTGTCGGGGAGTGCTGCTTTGTTAGGACTCCCAACAAAAGTTCATAGCATATTCTAGTGATATGACATCATTTTATAAGATGGGACTAACTAAGTAATAATTCCAGAGTCTTGTATCATGTAGACTTTATCTTCAAGGGCAACTCCTCATCTCTAATGGATAAACCCCTCTACCTTTTGCTATATCTAATTATTTTTGTATTACATTATACAGTGGTCCCTCAAGTTACAATATTAATTGGTATAGGGACGACCATTGTATATTGAAACCATTTTAACCTGAGACCATAACTCTATGCAAAACCAGTAATTGGTTCTAAAGCCCAAAAATGTTATTGTCATCCCAGAATAATAAAGTGAAGTTTTATGAAAAATAAACAGATAACCAAGAGTCATAAAACAAATCCTTAAGTAAAAAAGCCAGAAATAGATGCTTGCTGGAGGCTGTAAATGACTTTCTATGATGAGGGCAGGAACTTCTTCAGTCCCTTGCATAGTACATACAGGTACCAGAAAAATAAAATAGAGTTGCCACTCAACTGGTATCCAAAATAATAGCTCTTCCTGGCACAGACAGAAGGCAGTAGAGGACATTTAGTACTGCAGAGGATCTACTAGACAACCAATAACTTTTTTTTATCAGTGAAATGGCCGTGTTGATTGGCTGGATCTGAGTGAGAGTACTGTAGGTTGTCTAGTTTCAACATATGATGGCCCAGAAAAGACCATTGTACGTTGCACATATTTTACCCTGTGGCCATTGTATCTTGAGGAACCCCTGTATATATAAAAGATATTGTTCTACGCCATTGATGTCCACTTTTTTGGTGTTGTGAAACTATGGCAGTCAGGGCCTTGCTGGGAGTGGTAGTTTTATAACAGCTAAGGAAGCACAGGTTGGAGACCACTGCTCTACATTGTACATTAAATGGTTGTAGATCTTGCAAACAGTAACTGAACTAAGAAAATGCTAAAAAGATTCTAAAAAGTAACATTGCCCAAAGCAGTGTGTCAACAGGGGACATATCATGCAATGATCTTGAAGGTCTGTGTGAGTTGTGCATGGTTGATCTTCTACAGTAGGGTACCTCTGTCCACCCAAGGATCAAGAAGACTAAAAGAGTGCAAAAAAACAAACGACAACAAAACATAATGTGCAATTTACAGATTGTAGTTGGAAGTATAGTGAAGTCTTTTGACTGCTACCCTTTGGTCCTGACTCCTGATGTATTTCCTGGGCATTTTACCAGCCAGGTCACTGGAACCCGTCTCCTTTTTGATACACGACCTGTCACCTTCAATGTCTTTCTATAACGTAACCGACTAAATAGCTTTCTGTCAAATTAGTTCTCCGGGATGGGACTAATGGAAATAAATGAGAAAGGACTGGCACATTTGGGAAACTGTGACTGAGCAAACCTTTAATTATTGTCAATGTAATTTCACTGTACATTGAGAACAGATAAAACACGCCAGGCTGCCAGTCTGACTTCGCATTTTCTGATTATGTCAATGGGCTGTTTAAAAGCTTTTGGAGTTATGGCAATAAATAATGTGAACTGATTATTAAAAACCCATCTCGGAGATTTCAGAAATCAATGTCTCATTTTCGGCATTTATTTTGCTTCATTGCACTTCATAGCATTTTTGTGCTTTCTTCAGTTTTAGTTAATACATTATGTGCATGCATATTACTTAAAACTGTAAAAGGGATTATAATTGTTAAAAATACATTTAATTACTTAATTTGGAGTATACTGAGTATACTGATTTATATTTTTTTTTTTTTAGATAATTAGCAAACAAATACTACAAGCATGGTGTTTCTGGGGCCCTAAGCAAAGTTATGTCTGGGACCCTTGTCCCACACAAGGTCCTCCCATCACACCACTAAGCTTCACCCTGTTGAAGTGCTAAACTCCACCCTATCACACCCCTAAGCTTTGCCACATCAGCCCTCATAGCAGGCCAGTCTTGGCACGTCTGCTATTGCTTTACAACTTGGAAGGCCCTCCTGGGACTCTGTGCACCTGGTTCATCCCTTTATTTGCTTTTTCAACAAGCCGCTTATGGTCACCAGGGATCCCACTGATCTCTGGGACTCCAAGCATTTACTTTCTTTGCATGGGGGTGAAGTCCACTACTGACTACATATGCATCATTAACCCCTAAACCCACCATAAAGAGTTAAGAGGCAGTATGTAGCTGACTCATGCCCTAAACTCACTCAATGTGCGGCAGGTGCCGGCTATATAACATAGCAGGCAGCTGGCAGTGACAGATTCACTCAGATGCCGCAGTCAATATTGACTGAGACATATGTGGGGCTAGACAGAGGGAGGGGTCTCCCTCTGCCTTTCCGATCAGAGGCCCTGCTCTATCGGTTGCTATGACAGCTGGGGTCTTGTGAAGACTATCAGCGCTATCATAGCGAACTGCCTGCTAAGCTAAGCCTGAGACATGGCCTGACAGGCAGACTGTAAAAAAAACTCCAGTAGACTGCAATAGTATTCTATTACAGTTCATAGGACAAGCGATCAGAAGATCACATGTCTAGGTCCCCTAAGGGGACTATAAAGCACATAAGAAATGTTGCAGAAAGTTTTTTAAGATAATAATAAACACACCAATGTTAAAAGTTCAAAATACCCACTTTCCCAAGTTGACATATAAAAACAAGCTACCAAAAAATAAATCTAATAGATATAGTTGCATCCAAAAATTTACGAACAACTAATGTACTGTATAACAATATTTATTGTGTGCAGTGAACATCATAACAAAAAAAAAAAATTTTTTAATAATTTTCTGTTTTGTGGTCATGTTACCTCCACCCCCCCCAAAAAATGAGTAAAAAGTTATCAGAAAGTCATATGTACCTCTAAATGGTACAGATAAAAACTGGATTTCAACATGCCCAAAACTTTGTTTTCAAGAGCAATAAGCCAGTAAAGCCACCACCAGAGGGGGTTGACAGGAGCTTATTCTCGTCTCCCTATTGAAAACACATGCACAGCATCAGCTGAGTGTGCATGTGCATAGGCAGGTCTGGAGAAATAGATGTTGGCTGAACGTACACCAGCTAACTAAGCTTTATGGCCACCTTAAAAGGAGTTTGTCATCAGCTACATTGCTATGCAACCAAGCATAGTAACAGAATCAGGCTCACCTGTTTCCAACTGCACCATTCTTATAGTGATCCATGGCTTCCTTGCAGATACTGTAAATTAATATTTTTCAAAAGTGAGGGCGGCACCATTGCTCTCATTGCACAGATGCTCCGCTGCTTTCTCTGCCCAGCATCTTCTGGATTGATGGGACCAAGCAACATTACATCCCTACTGCCTGGCCCTGTCAATCAATGGTCCAAGGATGGGACTGGACAGTGAATAAAGCAGAGTTTCTTTGCAATGAGAGCTCTAAAGGCATGATAAAGGCACTTTCTCTGCAAGGGAGCCATAGATCACTAAAAGAATGGCACTGTTAGAATCAGTGAACTAAGCCTATCTGGCACTATGCTTAGTTGCATAGCGAAGTAGCTGATGATAGATTCCCTTTACGGGGCATTTGTCAGCAGATGTGTACCTGTGACAAGGACCATAAAATCGAGGAGACTGGCTGCACGTGATTAACAGCCTCTTTGGTTTCCCTTTGCTGTGTTGTTGCTGGGGATGACCACACCTCTTGTCTCAGGTGTAGCTTAAGTGGTCATTCCTTCTCCTCTATTTAGTCTGGTCTCACCAATCATGCTATGCAGTTGATAGCTCCTTGTTTGTGGAAGTTATGGTTTTGGTTCTCCTCGGAGTTCCTGCTCGTCTGCATACTTTCGGAAGTTAAGTGTCTTTTCTTCTTTGTTGTTTTCCCCTACCATCTGGTATTAGGCCTGAGGGGGTCTCCTATTCCTTCATCTTGGAAGGAATAGGCTGTCCGTGTCCTGAAACTATCTACATGGCCCTGTTAGGGTGAGATAGAGCTTAGGTTCCTGCGTATGAACATTCCTAACATCAAGGTCTGTTCATAATGATAGCAGTCAGGGCTTGGCGTAGGGACTCTTTAGGTGGTGACCATCTCCCATCCCTAGTTTGCAGGCTTAGTACATTTTCCCTTCCCTTCTGTGTTCGGTGTGGAGTATAATCCCCACACTGCGCCGTGACATTATCAACTGTCATTTTTGTCTGTCAGTGAGGTTATGGATCCTATTGCTGCACTGGCTGGACAATTGCAAGGTCTGTCTTTGGAGGTAGCTGACCTCTGCACGCAGATCCAGAGATCACAGACTGCTGGTGTCAGTAGTACTTACCAGTCCTGTCCTGAACCTAAGGTTGCACTTCCGGACAGCTTTTCGGGGAAAAGTGACTACTTCATTCGGTTCAGAGAGTCATATAAGTTGTACTTTAAGTTACGCCCGCTCTAATCTGGGAATAAAAGTCAAAGAGTTGGTATTATTATTTCGTTGTTCAAAGGGGACTCTCAGTCTTGGGCTTTTTCTCTGCCAACCAGATCATAGTCCCTTTGGTCGGTAGATGAATTTTTCAGAGCTCTAGGGCTTATCTACGATGACCCGGATCGGATCTCCCTGGCTAAGACCAAGTTACGTGGTTTACGGCAGGGAGAGCGCTCTGCGGAGATATATTGCTCTGAATTTAGGAGATGGGCTACAGATACGGAGTGGAATGATCCAGCTCTCTGTAGTCAATTCTGTCAGGGATTGTCTGAGAGGCTAAAGGACGCCTTGGCCTTTCAAGAAAATCTTGAGTCACTGGAAGCAGCTATGTCTCTTGCCGTACGTGTGGATAGACACCTGAGAGAAAGATCAAAGGTCCCTCACTTTCAGGACGAACTATCATATATTGTGACGGCTTCCTCTGACACCTTGGTTTATGCCTGATGACAAACCCATCCAGTTAGGGGGAGCTACCCTGGGCCTGCTTACAAGTGTTCTAGTCACAAGAAGGAAGTATGTTTTTTCTGTGGAAAAAGGGGACATTTTGTTAATGTTTTATCCTTACGTTCTGCGTCAAGGTGAAAAGAAGAAGAAAACGTTTTCCCATCTTACTCTTGGTAGTGTGGGTGGGGAGTCAGAGAACTTACTGGTAGTACCCAATTTCTCCTGTCTATCGAGGTGGCGCTAGAATCCAAAACTGTGGAAATTGAGGTGTTTATTGACAGTGGGGCAGTGGTTAACCTAGTTGATGGTCAGTTCGTCCGTATGCATGGGTTGACAACAAGTGCATTAGAGAAAAATATTTCGATGTTCGCAATAGACTCTGCACCACTTACTCAGAAATGTTTGTTACAGATGTTGCAGGACATCCGTTTAAGAGTGGATGATTTTCATCAGGAATCCATTTCGTGTTTTGTGCTGGAGAGTCTGCCTTCTCCATTGGTTTACCATGGTTGAGCAAACATAATCATACCATTGACTGGGAAGCGAGACAGATTCTCGATTGGAGTGATTATTGCATGGACAACTGTCTTAATACATCTCTTTCTGTCTTGACCACTAATGCTGTTCCCTCTTCCATTTCTGATTTTTATTATGTATTTTCTGGGAGTGGTTGCCAGGGGTTACCCCCTGCCCCACATTGGGAATTTGATTGTCCTATCAATCTTATTCCCGGAGTGAAGTTGCCCAAATCTAGGTTATATAACCTCTCTAAACCCGAAAGAGCGGCCATGCAAGGGTATATTGCCGAGAGTTTGGCTAAGGGACATATTAGACCCATATTAAAACTTTTTTATTGCGGCAGGGTTTTTATTTGTAAAGAAGAAAGACGGAACCCTTAGGCCATGCCTGGACTTCCATGAGCAAAATCGTATTACTGTCCGTGATCTGTACCGCCTTCCTTTGATTCCTGACTTGTTTAATCAGATTGTTGGTGCCAACGTGTTCTCCAAATTGGACCTTAGAGGGGAATATTATCTGGTCAGGATCAAGGAAGGAAGGAAGGAGATGAATGGAAGACGGCGTTTAATACCCCAGAGGGTGATTCTGAGAGTCTGGTCATGCCGTTTGGATTAACTAATGCGCCCGTGGTTTTTCAGCATTTTGTTAATGATATCTTTCATCATCTGGTGGGGAGGTTTGTGGTTGTATATCTGGATGACTTACTTATTTATTTTCCAGATATGGAGACGCATCAGGATCACGTGAGACAGGTGTTGCAGATCCTAAGAGAGAATAAATTGTATGCTAAGATGGAGAAGTGTGTATTTGCAGTCCAGGAAGTGCAATTCCTGGGTTACCTACTCTCATCTTCAGGTTTTCGTATGGATCCAGAGAAGGTTCGTGCTGTGTTGAACTGAGATCGACCCGAAAATCTGAAAGCGCTTATGCGGTCATGCCATTTGGATTAACTAATGCGCCCGTGGTTTTTCAGCATTTTGTTAATGATATCTTTCATCATCTGGTGGGGAAGTTTGTGGTTGTATATCTGGATGACTTACTTATTTATTCTCCAGATATGGAGACGCATCAGGATCAAGTGAGACAGGTGTTGCAGATCCTAAGAGAGAATAAATTGTATGCTAAGATGGAGAAGTGTGTATTTGCAGTCCAGGAAGTGCAATTCCTGGGTTACCTACTCTCATCTTCAGGTTTTCGTATGGATCCAGAAAAGGTTCGTGCTGTGTTGAACTGGGATCGACCCGCAAATCTGAAAGCGCTTATGCGGTTTTTGGGATTCGCCTACTACCATAAATTTATTTTGAACTACTTGACTGTGGTCAAACCTTTGACCGACATGACTAAGAAAGGTTCAGATCTCTCAGTCTCGTCTGATGCAGCATTACAAGCCTTTTTTGTGGTGAAGGAGTGTTTTGCTTCTGCTCCTATACTGGTGCAACCTGATGTGTCACAACCATTCATTGTGGAAGTTGACGCATCCGAGGTAGGGGTAGGAGCAGTTTTGTCGCAGGGTCCTTCACCTAGTAAATGGCGCCCATGTGCTTTCTTCTCTAAGAAACTCTCGGCTGCAAAAAGGAATTATGATGTGGGTAATAGAGAGTTGCTGGCCATTCATTTAGCTTTTGAGGAGTGGCGTCATTGGTTGGAAGGAGCTATTCATCCTATTACTGTGCTTATTGACCACAAAAATCTGGCTAATCTGGAGTTGGCTAAACGACTGAACCCAAAGCAGGCCAGATGGTCGTTGTTTTTCACCAGATTTAATTTCATCGTCACCTATAGCCCTGGGGTTAAGAATGTCAAGGCTGATGCTTTGTCGCGTAGCTCTCCTGAGGGGAGGGGTGATTCAGAAGATTCTGGTCCGATATTATCTGAAGGGGTAGTTATATCTGCCCTATATCCCGACCTTGAGGCAGAGTTGTGGGAGGCCCAGGTAGATGCACCGGATTCTTGTCCTCCGGGGAAGTTGTTTGTTCCTTCTGAATTACGTCACAAGGTGTTCGAGGAACATCACTGTACAATTCTCACAGGACACCCTGGGAGCATATCCACTGTCGATCTCATCTCTCGTAGATTCTGGTGGCCCGGGTTGCGTAAGAGTATTGAGGACTACGTGTCTGCTTGTAGTACTTGTGCACGTGCTAAGGTGACACATACTCGGCCTTCCGGATCTTTACTACCGTTGCCCATCCCGTCCAGAACCTTGGACTCATTTGTTTATGGATTTTTATCACAGATTTGCCTAATTCCTCAGGAAAAACTATGATTTTGGTGGTTGTTGATCACTTTAGTAAGATGGCGCACTTTATTGTATTGCCAGGTCTACGTAATGCTAAAACTCTTGCACAAGTGTTTGTCGATAAGATTGTGGAATTACATGGTATTCCTTATGATGTAGTGTCTGATAGGGGGACTCAGTTTGCTTCCAAATTCTGGAAGGCGTTCTGTACTCGTCTGGGGGTACAATTGTCATTTTCTTTGGCCTTTCATCCTCAGTCGAACGGACAGACTGAACATACTTACCAGAACCTGGAGACTTATTTGAGATGTTATGTCTCGGAGAACCAGGAGGAGTGGTCTTCATTTTTGTATTTAGCCGAATTTGCCATAAATAACCGTAGATAGGAGTCCACTGATAAATCGCCGTTTTTTGGGGCATGTGGGTTCCACCCGCAATTTGGCACATTTTCTGGTACGCAAACTTCTGGTATACCAGAAGAGGAACGATTTTCCTCTTCTTTGTCATCTATTTGGCGGAAGATTCAAAATAATCTAAAAAAAATGGGCAATAAGTATAAACGTATGGCTAACAAGAGACGTATGAATGGTCCGGACCTGAGAGTGGGTGATTCTGTGTGGCTGTCCACAAGAAACATTAAGTTGAAACTATTCTTTTGGAGGTTGGGTCCAAGGTTTATTGGTCCATATAAAATCACTGCCATTGCTAAACTGGTTGCTTTTCGTCTTGAATTCCCTCAGGCTTTGAAGATTCATAATGTGTTCTATAAGTCATTGTTGAAGAGATATGTCGAACCTGTTGAACCGTCCTCCTTGCCTCCTGCGCCTGTCATGGTGGACAGTAATCTAGAATCTCAAATAGCCATGATAGTGGACTCCCGAATTCTCCGTAGATCTCGTTCACTGGAAGGGTTACGGACCAGAGGAGAGGATGTGGGATCCAGCAGCCAACGTTAATGCTAATCATCTTGTGAAAGCATTTCACAGGGCTCATCCGGATAAAGACGGTCCTGGGTACTGTCACAGTCCCGCCTGTGACAGGGACCAGAAGATCGAGGAGACTGGCTGCATGTGATTGACAGCCTCTTTGGTTTCACTTTTCTGTGTTGTTGCTGGGGATGACCACACCTCTTGTCTCAGGTGTAGCTTAAATGGTCATTCCTTCTCCTCTATTTAGTCTAGTCTCACCCATCATGCTATGCAGTTGATAGCTCCTTGTTTGTGGAAGTTCTAGTGTTGGAACTCCTCGGAGTTCCTGCTAGTCCGCATACTTTCCGAAGTTAAGTGTCTTTCCTTCTTTGCTTGTTGTTTTCCCCTACCATCTGGTATTAGGTCTGAGGGGGTCTCCTATTCCTTCATCTTGGAAGGAATAGGCTATCCGTGTCCTGACACTATCTGCAGGGCCCTGTTAGGGTGAGATAGGGCTTAGGTTCCTGCGTATGAACATTCCTACCATTATGGTCTGTTCATACTAATAGCAGTCAGGGCTTGGGTAGGGACTCTCTAGGTGGTGACCATGTACCCTCCCTAGTTTCCAGGCCTAGTACCTTTTCCCTTCCCTTCTGTGTTCGGTGTGGACTGTATTCCCCACACTTCGCCGTGACAACTGGCTGACATGTCACATGTGCACTTGGCAGCTGAAGGCATCTGTGTTGGTCCCATGTTCATATCTGCTTGCATTGCTGAGAAAAATGAAGTTTTAAATTAGCCTCTAGGAGCATTGGGGGCATTGCCGTTACTTCTAGAGGCTCTGCTCTCTCTGCAGCACCTGCCACGCCCTCTGCACTTTGATTGACAGGGCCAGGCAGTGTAAACATGATCACTCTTGGTCCTGCCAATCAAAGTGCAGAGGACGTGGGAGTTGCAGAAAGAGCAAAGCCTCTAGGTGTAATGACAACATCCCCGTTGCTCCTAGATGCTCATTTGCAACTATTAAAACATAATTTTTCTCAGCAATGTTTGCACATATGAACATGGGACCAACACAGATGTCTTCAGCTGCCAAGTTCACATGCAACAGGTCATCCAATTTCATAGGTACAAAACTGCTGACAGATGCCCTTTAAGCTTTTAGGCTTTCTGGATTTGATTTGCAAGTTTTAGGAACTTGTTTAAAATAAAACTGCAAAAGCAAGTTGGGTTATATGTTACCTCCTTTTAGGGCTCACACAGCCACTGGTCGGCCGTTCTGTGCATTGGGGACTGCAATTTGCCGTCCCCAATACACGGACAACATCCATGCGGATTCCGCAGATGGATCCAGACCCATTCAACTTGAATAGGTCCATGATCTGTCCGCAGCGGGGAAAAAAATAGAACATGTTTTATTTTTTTGCGTTGCGGAGGCATGGAGAGACACTCAGTAGTGCTTCTGTGGGGTTCCGTGCCCCCGTTCTGCACCTTATGGTGAATGGGTCCTGTGAATGACTGTTTGCATGAGACCTTAGTAGCAGAAAAATGCTGGATATTTTGCTAGACATCACCTGACTAATTTGTTAATATACATCTGTTGAAAATTCAGCTCTTTATATTGAGCACCAGCCTAACATCACTGTGTTAACCAAGGCCTGCCGAGTTTCAAGCAGTAATACTGAGCTGCTGGAAAGCTTTCTCTGCAACCTGGATTTTTAGTCTTTACAGAGACTGATGTCATCTTTATACATTTAAAGGGAAGTGATATTACACAGGGCATAAATGGAGCTGCCAGAAAGGACTTGAATTTGGAACACTGGCTTGTTACAGACCATGTGGATCCTGTCAAAGCCAAGTCTGTTTATTTCTTGCTTTAAAGGGAATCTGTCACCAGGATCTTGGACTATTATCTGCTGTAATACATGAGTAGTACTCCAGATAAGGAGCCCGGATCACTATTATTCTTTTTCCTACTGACCCCCATCTCCCAAATGTCAGTAATTACAGTTGCGCTTACATACATTGTCAGGACTGCTGCCTACAGGAGTCCTCTCAATTATGGTAGCATGGCTGCCTACCAAAGAACTGTAACCACTAAGCTGTGTACCCCCCCAGAGAAGTAAATCTGCTAAGTTCTGTGTCCTTCAAAGACTTATCACCAAGCTGTGTGCCATTGATTGCATTGTCAAGCTCTGTACCTCTGTATCTTTTACTGCAACCACCAAGCCAAATGCCTGTGTATGTAACCATCAAGTCTTATAACCCCCCATTTCATTAAAGTTTGATTGAGATTAACTCTACAGTGTTTAGCTCTTTGTCAAACCTTGAGTAGGGTCTTGAGTCAGGGCCAAGGCCCGCACACAGAACTGACCCTCTTAGAGGTGTACCCTAGTACCCCGATTTTTACAGTACTGATCTTTCCCTCGGGCCCTCCTGAAGTGAAGGGAAAGCAGCCGTGTACACGCGGCTACTCTATGTTCACCGCTATGGGAGTTCTGAAAATAGCTAAGTGCTGGCTCGTTTTTTTCTGGCAGAACCATAGTGATGAATGAAAAGGTGGCCGCACATGCACGTTATGCTCTCCATCACTACTGGGACCCTGTTCTGGAGTTAGGAGCAGGTTCCTAGAGGTGGGATCTGCACCTTTCTGACATTGATGGCATCCATATCTGAGAATGGGAATGCCCCTTTAAGTTTCCTTATTGTTTAGTTTTTTCATCTTTTGCCACACTGACAAAGATCTCCTTATAACATCTAGTAACACATTGACGTGGTTGAAGTATAAAGATGTCTTGGATTTAGTGCAGAACGTCTGATCTCACAATTGCAAGCCAGGGATTACCGAGCCTAATTTGCGCCGTTACAAAGAAGATAAGAAGGTTGTACTTTATGTTCTTAAGTGCAGAAAAGGATCAACCCCCTCCATTCTATTGAGTGCACCTCCACAGATCACTATGGCTTATTGTCATTTTGTAAAACATAGATGTATTTATTTTTTACAGAACAGGATTAACAAACAGATTTTTTTATTTTTAAAGCCATTATTGTACAAAAGTCTGGAAAATTGCACATGGGCTTCGAAAACTCCCCTTTTATTTTAAATAATTACCAAATGCTGTCATTATTGTTAAGTAAGGTATATATCCATGCGGTTATCTATTAATAAGGAGAATGAGTGAGAACAATGGAGCTGTCACGGCCCACACAATGACACAAACTGTTATTTTCTTCACGGTAGATTCCTATTTGAAAGAAATTGCACATTTACAAGGTATCCAAGTCAGAGAATGCAGCATGCCAGGCATCTTAATGATTATGCTTGGTGCGCACAAGATACACCCTCGGTGACTGCTCCACGGCGGCGAGTCTTTGTTAGTTAACTAAAGCCTAAAGAGGTCCCTTAAAGGAGCCCTCATGGTGATCGGTGGGGTTAATGGGTGTCTGGGTAATTTTAGTGAACGCAAATTGCTCAGATCCTTTGCTAATATTTCTATTGTGGCTGATTTCCCCATTGTGATGTGTTGTGCACGTGGGAGAGGTATTCATATGTAATAATGGCATATGTGCCAATGACATTTGCTAGAATCCTAATACAAATAACCAGTTACCGCCAAAATTGCTTCCTGTCTTCCTCTGCACTTACAGATGCTTTTCACATTGTGACAAAGGGTTTAGAGCCGTCGCGCTACGGTTCGTATTTATTTGCAGGGTATTATCTTTTGTAATGTATGGGTTTAGGTTGAACCCCCTCCCTCGCTCCGTTATTGCCTGGTTTTGTTTGAGGCACACACCTTTAATCAGGGGCACAATGTTAGGTTTTTGGGGGCAGATACAGAAGGGAATGGAACATGACTAAAGAAGTGCAAAAAACTAAATTGAGCGGAGTGATAACTCTCCATGTTTTCACTTTTCTACCCCAACGAGAAAGACACTAAGAAGGCAACCAATTTAGGTTATGGGCTCATGCACACGACCGTTGGATGTTTTTTGCGTATCCGCAAAACACGGACACCTGCCATGTGCATTCCGTATTTTGCGGAACAGCTGGCCCCTAATAGAGCAGTCCTATGTGGAATGGACATACGGAAATGGAATGCAGCTGGAGTTATTTCTGGTTTTTGTGTGGCCCCATTGAAGTGAATAGTTCCACACAAGGGCGGCCAAAAAATAAATAAATAAATAAACGGGCATGGAAAATAAATATGGTTGTGTTCATGAGCCCTAAAGAGGAGTTGTCACCTCTCCTGACGTGTCTGCTTTAATCACTGCTTTCATTCCCCATGTAACATTTCTGGAGAATCTATTCTTATGACTGTATGCTGTAACCTTCCTTTCCAAATTCTGCTAGAAGTTTTAAATGAATTGCCAGCAGTCTGCAATTATGGTCCAATGGGCGTTACCAGTTGGGGGGTGTCCCTGCACAGTCTGACATTTCCAGCGCTGATTGAATAGTGTCAGACTGCAGTGACCCCCCCCCCCCCTCCCAAACTGGTAACATCCATCTGGACCTTCGTTACAAGCTGATAGTATTTAATTCATAACGTCTAGCAGAAATATTAAAGGAACGGCACATCGTAGAATCATAACAATAGATGTCCCAGAATTATTATTACATGGGGTATGCATCTAGTTACTAAAATGTAAATGCCTAACTGGTTGAGCGGTACCTACTGTTCCAGAAGAACATCCATTCCTTGGCCTTTGTGGCAAATCTAAGCATTAAGGCCAAACCTACCTACATCTTATAGACCAAAGAAGAGACAGATGAAGGGTTCGTGCACATGGTAATTGACCTAGAATCTGCTAGAGGCTGTAATCTGCTGTTTCTCTTTGTTCCTAGAATTTATTTTATTCATTTGGAATACAGGAAAACTATGGCATGCTCTGAGTAAGACAGAAACATCTTTCTATAGGACAATACTGTGACTAGTGGGTGCATCATATGGCACCACATTGACTATGTCTTTAATATGGGCCTCCATAATGGGTTCTGTATCGATGGCAAAGCAGAAAGTCTCTATGGCATGGAGGCCACTAACTGTATAGAGAATAATAAATAGTGTTGATCGCGAATATTCTTATAG
Source organism: Bufo gargarizans (assembly GCF_014858855.1). Classification (NCBI taxonomy): domain Eukaryota; kingdom Metazoa; phylum Chordata; class Amphibia; order Anura; family Bufonidae; genus Bufo; species Bufo gargarizans. The sequence goes on along the minus strand of NC_058086.1, from coordinate 63,980,387 downwards.
CAAATTTCTTGTAAAATTTTGTTTATTAAATTTTACAGTAAAATAAATTCAAATACAACAGAACAAGCTTTCCCATGATACATAGAAAGAAAATGAAACTTGTAAATATATACTCAGTAATATGAATTGGAATCCTAATTCAGGAAAAGATTAAACCATGTTTTCAGGTGAGTTGCGTTGTAACATAGGAAAGAAAAACACAAAGAAAAGAACACGGGGTGTTAACCCAACAACAAAATAACAGTGCAGAAACAACCCTTAAATTTGAGAAGAATAGTATGAGCTGTCTCGCCAATCATCCCATCTATGGTGATATATATGTAGCTTGTTATAGCAAATTTCTATTGCGAATATCGGCAATTCGAGAATTCAAGAAAATCTAGAATATAGTGCTATATATTCGTAATCGCGAATATTCTAGTTGTGGGCCAATGAGAAGGCTGCAATGTCATTGTCAGAGCTTAGCAACATCTGTAGCAACCAATTTGAAAGTTGCCTACCCCTTACTATATAAGAACCTCCCCAGCAGCCATTTTCTGCAGTTTTTTGCTGTTCTGAGAGAGAGCAGTGATATTGCTGTGTTCTGTATTCAGTTTTGCAGACTCATCTGGATCTTTATTTAATTACATTAGATAGTTAGTTAGCTCATATATATATATAATACAGATAGTGGGAGATAGTCAGTGTATGTTAGATAGTGATATAGTGTAGCTGATAGGTTCCAGTGCAGGGTGTTAGGTAGTGTGATAGGAATTACTGTGCTGTGATAGGGATTGGTGTCTCTGTTAGGCCTCATGCACACGACCGTTGTGTGCACCCGTGGCCATTGTTCCGTTTTCCGTGAAAACTCAGATCCGACAGTATATTCTAACACAGAGGCGTTCCCATAGTGATGGGGACGCTTCTAGTTAGAATATACAACGAACTGTGTACATGACTGCCCCCTGCTGCCTGGCAGCACCCGATCTCTTACAGGGGGCTGTGATCCATACAATTAACCCCTCAGGTGCTGCACCTGAAGAGGTTAATTGTGCATATCATAGCCTCCTGTAAGAGATCCGGGGCAGACCCCCCTGCCTCCCCAGTTTAAATTTCATTGGTGGCCAGTGTGGCCCCCCCCCGGCCCCCCCCTCCCTCTATTGTATTAATAACATTGGTGGCACAGTGTGCACCCCCCCCCGGCCCCCCCTCCCTCCCTCTTTTGTAATAATAACATTGGTGGCACAGTGTGCGCCACCCCCGCCCCCCCTTCCTCCCTCTATTGTATTAATACGTTGGTGGCACAGTGTGCGGCCTCCCCCGGCCCCCCCTCCCTCCCTCTATTGCATTAATAACATTGGTGGCCAGTGTGCGGCCTCCCCTCCCCCCCCCCCCGATCATTGGTGGCAGCGGAGTTCCGATCGGAGTCCCAGTTTAATCGCTGGGGCTTCGAACAGTAACCATGGCAACCAGGACGCTACTGCGGTCCTGGTTGCCATGGTTACTTAGCAATAGTAGAAGCATCAAACTTACCTGCTGGCTGCTGCGATGTCTGTGTCCGGCCGGGAGCTCCTCCTACTGGTAAGTGACAGGTCTATGCGGCGCATTGCTAAATGAACTGTCACTTACCAGTAAGAGAAGCTCCCGGCCGGACACAGACATCACAGCAGCCAGCAGGTAAGTATGATTTTTCTACTATTGCTGAGTAACCATGGCAACCAGTAAGCTCCTCTTACTGGTAAGTGACAGTTTATTTAGCAATGCGCCGCACAGACCTGTCACTTACCAGTAGGAGGAGCTCCCGGTCGGACACAGACATCGCAGCAGCCAGCAGGTTAGTATGATGCTTCTACCATTGCTAAGTAACCATGGCAACCAGGACCGCAGTAGCGTCCTGGTTGCCATGGTTACAGATCGGAGCCCCAGCGATTAAACTGGGACTCCGATCGGAACTCCGCTGCCACCAATGATCGGGGCGGGGGGGGGGGAGAGGGATCGGCCGCACACTGGCCACCAATGATATTCAAACTGGGGAGGGAGGGGGGTCTGCCCCCTGCTGCCTTGCAGCCCTGATCTCTTACAGGGGGCTATGATACGCACAATTAACCCCTTCAGGTGCGGCACCTGAGGGGTTAATTGTGCGGATCACAGCCCCCTGTAAGAGATCAGGGGCTGCCAGGCAGCAGGGGGCAGTCATGCACACAGTTTGTAGTATATTCTAACTAGAAGCGTCCCCATCACCATGGGAATGCCTCTGTGTTAGAATATACTGTCGGATATGAGTTTTCACGATGTAACTCAAATCCGATGGTATATTCTAACATAGAGGCGTTCCCATGGTGATGGGGACGCTTTAAGTTAAAATATATCATCGGATTGGAGAAAACTCAGATCAGATGGTATAAAAGGGACTCCTGACTTTACATTGAAAGTCAATCGGGACGGATCCGTTTGCAATTGCACCATATTGTGTCAACGTCAAACGGATCCGTCCCCATTGACTTGCATTGTAATTCAGGACGGATCCGTTTGGCTCCGCACGGCCAGGCGGACACCAAAACGACTTTTTTTTCATGTCCGTGGATCCTCCAAAAATCATGGAAGACACACGGATGAAAAAACGGTCACGGATCACGGACCAACGGAACCCCGTTTTGCGGACAGTGAAAAAATACTGTCGTGTGCATGAGGCCTTAGACACAGTGCTGTGATGTTCGACAATACTTAGTGCACCAATCAGTAATATCTACTCAGACCTGATAAAATGTGAAGTTGCATGTATTGCGCAAAAAAATCTGCATCATTAGTACCGATTTGCGCAATCGCGAAACAAATGACCGGAGATAGCGAATTCTAGAATTTGCTAATTTATTGGGAATATTATGCGAAAAATTCATGAAATATTGTGAAAACAATTATTGCCTATGCCGCTCATCACTAATAATGAATAGACTCAACTGAAGTTTCTCAATCTTTTCCTTATAGCCAGCCAGAATATGGGACAACTGGGCTTCATCATTGGTCATGGTCCATGCTTGTTTTTTTTTTTTTTTACAAATGGCCTGAATTTATCATAAAATTTGCCTTCTGAACCCAGCACAAAGGGTTTGTCCAACTTCATATATTTTTTTTAAAATCCCTCCACCACCCAATGGGACCTGTGGAAGAAAGCATAATTACCTGCTTCCCGATGTTTGATTCCAGCTCCGCTATCTACACTGCACTTCAGCCGCGCCTGTAAACTTCTGGTATGGACGGGGTCACCTCTGTAGCCAATGACTGGCTGCAGCAGTAACATGTCCTCATGTGGCACGTCACTGGTGGGTCACATGAAGCTTGTGGACATGTCAATGCTGTGGCTAGTCATTTACGGTAGAGGCACATGTGACCCCGTTCATGCAAGGAATCATGGGCGGACTGGGAACTTAAAGAGACCCTGGAAAAAAAGTAAAAGTAACTGTATCACCGTCCTGAGGAGAGGGGCACCTGCAGCTGTTGGCATAAGTACCTGATGCTCATAGCATTAATTAATGCTTAGCGCTTCAGATCGTTATGTACCTGGCCTGAAGCAATGATGAGGGCTTGGGAGCCCCTCTGGGTATCGGCCCACCAGGAAATTTCCCTATAGGGTCTATGGACAATCCACCCCTGCTGGAAATGTACATGCAGGCACTATCGACACTGGTAGACCCACAAAACCAGAACCAAGCATCGAGGAGCAATTAAGTAAGTTCGCTCAACAGGTCGCACTGGGTGTGTGTTGGGGGGGAAGTTAGACAGCCGCTTTCAGATAAGCACAAAGTTCACCATCCCCACGCTTCACAGTTTGAGAATTACTGCTCTGGATGGCATAACACTGGTGCTATTTGTGACGGACCCCATTACTCAGGAAGAGTATGTCCGCCTCTGTATTATTCCCTACTCAGGAGATATTGCAAACTGCTGATCTGTAGCTCCCAGTTTCCCCAGTTACTGGTCGAGACTCAGTGTAGGTGAAATAAAGTCTGCTATATTGAGCAACTGCACAAACTTATATACAGAAAGTGATCAGATGAAACTTTATTCCCATCACATCCCCCTTCCCCTCCCCAGACATTCTGACCGCACCACACCACAGGGGTCCACCTGCTAAAATAGCTCCAGACAGCCCTGGTACAATGGAAGATAACGAAGGGGGGGGGGGGGGGGTGCTGACAGTCTTTTGATAATAAGGTAACAAGGTCACATAACATAACATAATTACACCCAACACCAATACACATATGACTCTTTTCCATGTCGTCACATACATAGCTCCCCCAAGTTTAAGAATGGCAGACCCGGTGAGACCCTCTACGGGTCCACTTGGGGATGTCCATGTTAGTTACCCTTCCAGTTCTTTTTGACAAGATAGTCCATTAGCATTCGCATTGTGTTTCCCACGCCGGTATTTGATTTTGAAATTTAACGGCTGTAGGGCCAGGCTCCACCGCAACAGCCATCTATGTGCCCCGGACACCCGGTTCAACCAAACAAGGGGGGTCTCCAAAATCCTAGGTCCGTAGTCGCTAGGAAGTAGGCTGGTCCACAGGCTTCTCCAGCAGCCCCAATGACGGTTCAGTCCGTTGTCACATTTCTCCCCTCCCAACAGTAGACTAACCAGGTACCAGACCCCCAACTGGTCTGGACCTATGTTTGTCGGACAAGATCATCTCCTGGGTAAACACATTGCCGCTGGAGAGAGAGGTCAGCTAGTTCTTCTCCCTGGGTCTCCATCTGCCGCTGGGGAGAAAGGTCGGCTACCTCTTCTCCCTGGAACGCCCTCTGCCGCTGGGGAGAGAGGTCAGCTACATCTTCTCCCTTGGTCTCCATCCACCGCTGGGGAGAGAGGTTGGCTACCTCTTCTCCCTGGAACGTCCTCTGCCGCTGGGGAGAGAGGTCGGCTACCTCTTCTCCCTGGGTCTTCATCTACCGCTGGGGAGAGAGGTCGGCTATCTCTTCTCACTGGGCCTACATCTGCCGCTGAGGAGAGAGGTCGGCTACCTCTTCTCCCTGGGTCTCCATCTGCCGCTGAGGTGAGAGGTCGGCTACCTCTTGTCCCTGGAAAGCCCTCTGCCGCTGGGGAGAGAGACCGGTTGTCTCCTCTCCCTGCAAAACATACTGCCACTGGGGAGCAGGACCAACTGTCCCTACTCCCTGAACCTCTGGCTGCCATTGGGGATCTGGCCTGACCGCCCAACATCCCTGTATGGCCGGTAGAGAGACCTCGGTCCCATCTTCACCTGACATATGGAGTTCCCCCCAGCCCCCATCTATCAGGTCCCCTACCTCTGTAGCTGGTAATGAGGAAATGGGGTTGGCTGCCATCATTCCCAGAAGCTTCAGGGGGGCTATGGGTGCGGGGCAGAGGCTAACAGCACTCTGCCCTGTTGCTAGCTCTTCTGCTGGGAAGTAAACTGCCAGTTTGGTGGCCTTGCAGAGAGTCTCCAGGGTCACTGATTGTTGTAAGCAGAGGCCTGTGGAGCTTTGCCCTGATGACAACTCTTCAGCTGGGGCTAGTAGTTCCTCTGCATCGGCCTGCGGTCAGGGAGAGGGGCTGTCTGAACTGGCTCCCTGGAGTTTCAGAGGTGCATTTGGTGCTGGGCAGAGGTCAGTAGTGCCCTGCCCTGATGCCTGCTCTTCAGCTGGGACTAGTAGTTCCATGACATCTGTGGTTGCTGGGGCATGCTGTTGAGCAATGTCGAACAGTTTTTGGTATGCCTGTTCCAGCTCCCATTCCTGTGTAACTGAAAAGTCCAAATCAGTCCTCAATCCGAGCTCACGTATGTCCTCCCTTCTCCAACCATGGACACAATTGGGTGACATACCACTGCAGCGCCCGATACCCATCATCCAGCATCAGCTCCGTTTGGAGAAGCCCATCCATCTCTGACAGCCATTCCTCCCGGGGCTGCTCTCCCAGAAAAGGAACACGTAAGTCCCATTGTTGCCAGTATCGTTCCTCAGATGTAGGGAGGACCTTGCCACAATAGTGCTGCTGCAATTAAAGAGTCTCCCTCCAGATCTCCTCGTGCAAAGTGTCTCTTCTTCTCAGCATGTCCTGGGCATAACCAGAATTCTGGAGCTGGGCCAGCGCTTTCATGGCCGTAGGCAACTGTGGCTCTTCTCCTATTTCAGCAGAAAACTTGGTCCCGGTGGTGGTTTGAATATCTCCTCAGGCAAGGAAGAGCATCACACAGCTGCCACCAATGTGATGGACCCCCAGTACTTAGGAAGAGTATGTCCGCCTCTGCATTCTTCCTTACTCAGAAGATATTGCAAACCGCTAATCTGTAGCTCCCAGTTTCTCCAGTCACTGGTCGAGACTCAGTGTAGGTGAAATAAAGTCTGCTTTATTGAGCAACTGCACAAACTTATATACAGAAAGTGATCAGACGAAACTGTAATACCATCACATCCCCCTTCCTCTCCCCAGACATTCTGACTGCACCACACCACAGGGGTCCACCTGCTAAAATAGCTCCAGACAGGCCTAGCAGGAGCCTGGCCAAAATGTCATTGTCCTGAGCTGTAGGGCCAGGCTCCACCGCAACAGCCGTCTATGTGCCCCAGATACCCAGTTCAACCAAACAAGGGGGGTCTCCAAAATCTTAGGTCCATAGTCGATATGAAGGAGGCTGGCCCTCAGGCTTCTCCAGCAGCCCCAGTGACGGTTCAGTCCGTCACACTATTATCCAGAATTTTGATGTGAGTTTTATGAGAACATGCATCGGTATATGATAACGAACATACATCGTGGTTTTAGGGGAGGCCTAAATGTTCATTCATTTTGTCTGTGCTGTGCATTGATTCAGAAAATTGGAAGCAACATCTTGTTTCAACAATTTGCAGAAATGCAGATTCAGTGATGTCACTTTCATTCAAGCACAAAGCCATACGTAGATACACATCTCACATTCACCCAGATGCATTTCTAGAGCACTGCAGATTAATTCCATCTACAAAGCCGGGGGCTGTAATTCTAAAGCAGCACTTGTTTCCGGTTTGAGTCATGCAGCTGTGTAAAACCTTGGCATGTAGGTACTTATATTTTAATGTGAGCAATACATTTCATAGCCAACATGCAACAGAATACATATTAATATGTCATTTACCATACTGTCTCCTATTTTAACGACTTGTTAGGATATCTCTTAGACTCTATCATAAATATCCTTATACTAGGCATTAAGTACATCATGAATATTTTTTGCTGTTGCTCAGTAATGGCCGGCACATTATTGAGTTTATAATTGTTACGGTATTCTTTTAATCTGTTTCAAATACCCAGAAATAGTTTGACCATTCCCTAAAGTTTGATTATTCCCTAAAAATGTAGTCAATGTAAATGTCTCAATTCTCTAAAAATATCTGTGTGCTGATTACTGTCCACTAAACTGTACAGTTCTAGTTTTTATTTTTATCTGGGCACTGTGTGCACTATTTATCTGGGCACTACATGCATTGTTTATCTGGGCACTGTGTGCACTATTTATCTGGGCACTACATGCATTGTTTATCTGGGCACTACATGCATTGTTTATCTGGGCACTGTCTGCACTATTTATCTGGGCACTACATGCATTGTTTATCTGGGCACTGTGTGCACTATTTATCTGGGCACTGTGTGCACTATTTATCTGGGCACTACATGCATTGTTTATCTGGGCACTGTCTGCACTATTTATCTGGGCACTACATGCATTGTTTATCTGGTCACTGTGTGCACTATTTATCTGGGCACTGTGTGCATTGTTTATCTGGGCACTGAGTACATTATTTATCTGGGCACTGTGTGCATTGGTTATCTGGGCACTGAGTACATTATTTATCTGGGTACTGTGTGCACTATTTATCTGGGTACTGTGTGCCCGATTTATCTGGGCACGGAGTACATTATTTATCTGGGCACGGAGTACATTATTTATCTGGGCACTGTGTGCATTGTTTATCTGGGCTCTGTGTGCATTGTTTATCTGGGCACTGTGTGCATTGTTTATCTGGGCACTGAGTACATTGTTTATCTGGGCACGGAGTACATTATTTATCTATGCACTGTGTGCATTGTTTATCTGAGTACTGTGTGCAATGTTTATCTGGGCACTGTGTGCAGTGTTTATCTGGGCACTGTGTGGACTATTTATCTGGGCACTGAGTACTTTATTTATCTGTGCACTCTGTGCACTGTTTATCTGGGCACAGTGTGCACTATTTATCTGGGCACTGTGTGCATTATTTATCTGGGTACTGCGTGCATTGTTTATCTAGGCACTGTGTGCACTTTGTATCTGGTCATTTTGTGCATCGTTTATCTGGGCACTGTGTGCACTAGTTATCTGGGCACTGAGTACATTTTTTATCTGGGTACTGTGTGCATTGTTTATGTAGGCACTGTATTCACTTTGTATCTGGGCCCTATGTGCATTATTTATCTGGCTACTGTGTGCATTGTTGATCTGGGCACTATGTGCATTATTTATCTGACCATTATGGGGTAATTCTAACCTTTGCAGTTGTTTTTGTGTTAGTTTTAAGCCTGTCTTTGCTTTGTGTGTCTGCACTAAATTGATTAATGTATTTGGCGTGAGTGCAATGTAGTTTACACCTATGTATGTAAAAGTACACCAGGAGGTTGTCTGGTGTAGGTAGTGACTTTGGGGTTGTGTCATATCAAACATTGGTGGCATATTGCTGAGTGCATTATTTATGTGGACACTACGGGGCACATTTATTAAGACTGGCATTTTAGACACCGGCCTTAATAAACCCCTAATCTGGCAGTGGTTCGGCTGAGGTTATGAAGAGGCGCCGGCCTCTTCATAACTTCGGTGCATCCAGTGTCAGTTCTAAATGTAAGACAGCTTCCTTGCTTTCTTAGATTTAGACCATTTTCTACGCCTAAAACAGGAATAGAAAATGGCAAATAAGACAGGCCTGCCGGCCCATCCCCTTCCCCGCCAGTCGCAGATAGCGTCACAACTAACTGTGCCTGAAATTTGCCTAATTTAGGAGTATTTCATCTTAGTAAATGACCCCCTAAGTGCATTTTTATATCTGGGCACTATGTACATTATTTATGTGGGCACTATGTGCATCATTTATCTGGGCACTGTGTGCATTATTTATCTGGGAACTATGGGGGAGATTTATCAAACTGGTGTAAAGTAGAACTGGCTTAGTTGCCCATAGCAACTAATCAGGTTCCAACTTTCCTTTTTTGCAGCTACTTTGGAAAATGAAACGTGGAATCTGATTGGATGCTATGGGCAACTAAACAAGTTCTACTTTACACCAGTTTGATAGCTCTCCCCTATGTGTCAATCAGCCAAAATCTAGCGCATTAATATATGCATTTTTAAAAGATGTGCCTTTGATAGGTGAGGTTCTTAGAGGTAGGATTTTAACCTAGCAGGAGGATTGGAATCATGTGACCTTCATTTTGCTAGGTGTGGCAGCTGGTGGTCACTGCATCCAAGTGAAGACTGAATGGAGAGGGTTAGCTGTTTCTGTAACTTCCATTCACTTGAATGAAGAGAGTCACGCAGCCAACTCTTAAGTCTCAATAAACTACCTTAGATGCCGGAATGAGGGGCAGAATGGAGAATGAAGAATTGCCCCCCAGCCATTGGACATTGCATCCTGTGGATACATCATATGTCTATGATGGAAAAAACACTTTAAAGGGACTTGACTCATCTGTCAGAAAGGGTATTTTTTTAATCCATTTTCACATAAAACATTTTTAGAATTTCTCAGTGTTTCTTTTATTTATTTTGGCAGCTGTGTTGAAAATGAAAGGCAAAATATTGACTTTCTGTAGCAGTTAGCACAGAGAGATAAAGCTCCTATATAGATGTAATCCTTTTGTCAGTTTACTGCTGCTGTGAGGGAAGATGTTATTCGCTAGCACAATAGTAGATTAGTAGAATTGGGAGAACAGTTCATTTGATCTTCTGATAGGGTTACATAAAGATTGCACTTATAAATGTAATGTTTGATGCTCTAATGGAGTCACTACAGGTAGGGCACTCAGTCAGACCACTGGGAATTCTCTGAGTGAGAAAGTCAAGCAAGGTAGTTTGCCCTCCTAAAGGGAGGAAAAAAAGAGCCAGAAAAGGAGGTAGAATACATAGAGTGGCTTCATAAATTTTATCCAGAAAGCCATCCACCTGTTTTTTTTTTGTAAATAAATAAATAAAATCCACAGAAGTTTCATATATATATTATTTTTTTTATTTTGTTGTCCATAAATGCTCAGCATGTTTTTTCATGTAGCATCAACAAAAAGCAATTCTGGATATTGACAAAATATAATGACATGCAACCTAATAACTATGGGGGTCCTTTACTATACGGAAATACACCTAAATTGGGCGTATTTCAAGCGCAGATGGCTATCTGCGACTTCTCCCTGCTCACGACAGGTCTAAAAAAGTGCGCGTGACCTGGGCGGGGAAGGGGACAGGCCAGCAGGCTCGTCTCATTTACCATTTTCTATGCCTGTGTCAGGCGTAGAAAAAGGTCTAAATCTAAGACAGCTCGGAAGCTGTCTTACATTTAGAACTCTGCGCTGGATGCGGCTAATTTATGGAGAGGCCGGCGCCTCTTCATAACTTCGGCAGATCCCCTGCCAGCTAAGGGGCTTTAAACGCCGGTCTTAATAAATGTGCCCCTATATGTTTTGGACACATTCTGATATCGTTGCCAATGCGAAAAAAGACTCATCAGTAACTTTCTGCAGTTTGCTTAGTACGTTTTTATATAATGCACATTCACAGCTCTGCATCATCTGTAATGTATTTTTGCTTAATGTTGGCAATTTACTTCAGCTGCTTTTGTACGATACGGGAACAGATGTTTTTTTCTCTGCCCTATATTTATACATACTGGCAAATGCTAATATTTCTGAAAAAAAAGGTAAAAATGAGCCTTATGTCAGCCCACACCTATTGCTACAGTATAGCAGATGTTTATCACTGCTCATTTCACCAACTTTTTGCATATTTTAGAAGAGGGAAAGAAACACTTGAGGGAGGGCAAGACTTCTTAGTAAGTGAAGAAAACAAATGCTGAGATGAATAATGTCGGAATGAGCAACAGTTTTATTTTAAGGCTTTCGATGCCAAAACATTTAAATTATGGGAGGCATTTATCAAAGATCAGTGTTTTACGCTGTACTCCCTGCACTGCTCGAGGATGCGCCTAATGCATGCTAATGTCGCGCTAGCGGCGTTGTACATCACCCACTGCGCATGCGCAGGGTTTGCACCTACTTCCTACAAGTGGAACGCACATGTGGCTCAATCACGTGAACGCACATGTGGCTCAATCACGTGAACCGCTCCATATGAGATGCGGTCACGTGATTGAGTCAGATGTGCTGTGCGTTCCACTTGTAGGAAGTAGGTACAAACCCTGCGCAACCCTACAACGCCACTAGCACACTAAACTACTGGGGTCCATGCTGGTTAGTGCTTATACTGTTGTTTTTTAATTAATTGTTTTTAAATACCGTATACACCTGGTTATACACAGCTGCATTGAGTTTTACATTATTGTTAAAGGGTAAATGTCATTTTTTTTTTATTTGCTAGTTTATTACAGCTAGGCATGTATACCTGAATTTGTCTGTCAATGATTGTCAAAAGATCTGTAATTACCTTATAATAACAGCTTTCATTAATGTCCTCTGTCCCTTTCCACTGCTCCCTTAACCACTTCACATCCGCCCATAGGATATAAACGTTGTATAGGTGGATGTTTATCTCTGAATGGATGTTCTGGAACGTCTATTCAGAGATGGCAGCTGCACGCTAATCGTGCAGTTAGAGAGCAGGGGGCCCGCTGTGAGTGATAGCAGGGCAACCCAGAGAGAAGCAGGGGAGGACTGGCAGCCTTAGTCCTGGGGGGCAAATCTAGTCAAGTGGCCCATTTTTAGCCCTGCCCATCATTAAAAGCCCCTCCTACATATAATAGGCCACTCCCAACACACACTGTACTGCTGACATTCTATAGTTGCGGCCTGTCTCTACACATCATACGGAGAGGGGAGGTCTGTCCTGGCTGCACTGCCTGCTTATATAACAAGCTACAGCCAGGAAGCTCCTCCGCTCTCCTCCCTACCCTGATCCTGCTCAAGGCCTGTGTTCCCCCCCCCCCCACCATCTGCAACCCGCCCGTGGCCTGCTGCCCCCCTTTGACCGTCCTCACCTTCTGAATCCTCCTTCTGCAAATGGCAGGAGGAGGAGCCGGAGCATCTCCTCTCCTACATAGCGCCACATACCTCTTACATCCAGTGATGTCACCTTTGTTGTAGACGTTCTCTTTCCTCATCTTCTCCATTCAGACCAGACCGCCATGATGATTTTTCTGCCATCTCCCTTCACTGCAGAGATTGAGAAACAGACATTAGTTTCCTGCCACCCCCAATACTATACTGCAGAAACAGTCCCCCTGGAAATACAAACTACCACACAGATAGTGCCCCCAATATTGTACCCGCTATGCCCCCAATACTATACTGCAGAAACAGTCCGCCTGGAAATACTACTACCCCACAGATAGTGCCCCTTAAACAATTATTGGCACACAGCGCTCTAAAAAATAACTGTGCCCAGACACTAATAGTATAAAGATAATGTCCCCCAAAAATAATTGTGCTAAGCTGATACTATGCCAGGGTGCCCCCAAAGTAACAATGCTCCCCAAAATCCCACCAATAGAAATAATTCTCTGCCAGAGCACACTTAGTAGTAATAATGCCCCTATAGTGCCCTAGTAATCATGTTCTTCATAGCCCCTAGTAGTAGTAAAGCTCCCCATAATACCCCCTAGTAGTACTAATTTTCCCTATAATATGACAGTACATGAAATACCCCCGCTTAGTGCCCGCAGTTGAGCTAATGTCCCCATAATGTATGCCAGTATAAAATACCCCTATATAGTGCCCCAGTAAATGCCCTCATACTGCTCCTCTCCTCCTTCCCCATAGTGTTCCCATAATATGCCAGTAAAAAAATGCCCCTTAGTGCCCCCAGCAGATGCCCCTATAGTGCTCCTCTCCCCCACAATGTACCAGTAAAAAAATGCCCCTTCTTAGTGCCACCATATGCCCCAATAGTGCTCCCCTCCCCCATAGTGCCGCTCTCCCCTATAGTGCCTTCCATAATGTGCCAGTAAAAAATTCCCCCTTAGTGCCACCAAATGCCATAGTGCCCCCCATAATGTTCCAATACAAAAGGCCCCTTTAGAGCCCCCACTTCCCCATAGTGCCCCCAAATAATGCCCCTATAGTAGCACCAGATGCCCCATAGTGCTGCTCTCCCCTATAGTGCCCCCCAGAATGTGCCAATAATTAAAAAAAAAGCCCCTTTAGAGCCCCCAGTTACCCCCTTAGTGCTCCTCTCCCCCATGGTGCCCCCGCATAATGTGCCAGTAAGAAATGCCCCCATAGTGCCAGCTCCCCCTATAGTGCCCCCCATAGTGCCAGCTCCCCCTATAGTGCCCCCCCATAGTGCCAGCTCCCCCTATAGTCCCCCCATAGTGCCAGCTCCCCCTATAGTCCCCCCCCCCATAGTGCCAGCTCCCCCTATATTCCCCCCCCATAGTGCCAGCTCCCCCTATAGTCCCCCCCCATAGTGCCAGCTCCCCCTATAGTCCCCCCCCATAGTGCCAGCTCCCCCTATAGTCCCCCCCCCATAGTGCCAGCTCCCCCTATAGTCCCCCCCATAGTGCCAGCTCCCCCTATAGTCCCCCCCCCCATAGTGCCAGCTCCCCCTATAGTCCCCCCCCATAGTGCCAGCTCCCCCTATAGTCCCCCCATAGTGCCAGCTCCCCCTATAGTCCCCCCCATAGTGCCAGCTCCCCCTATAGTCCCCCCCCATAGTGCCAGCTCCCCCTATAGTCCCCCCCATAGTGCCAGCTCCCCCTATAGGCCCCCCCATAGTGCCAGCTCCCCACAGTGCCCCCCATAGTGCCAGCTCCCCCTATAGTGCGCCCCATAGTGCCAGCTCCCCTTATAGTCCCCCCATAGTGCCAGCTCCCCCTATAGTCCCCCCCCATAGTGCCAGCTCCCCCTATATTCCCCCCCCATAGTGCCAGCTCCCCCTATAGTCCCCCCCCATAGTGCCAGCTCCCCCTATAGTCCCCCCCCATAGTGCCAGCTCCCCTATAGTCCCCCCCCATAGTGCCAGCTCCCCCTATAGTCCCCCCCATAGTGCCAGCTCCCCCTATAGTCCCCCCCCCATAGTGCCAGCTCCCCCTATAGTCCCCCCCATAGTGCCAGCTCCCCCTATAGTCCCCCCATAGTGCCAGCTCCCCCTATAGTCCCCCCCCATAGTGCCAGCTCCCCCTATAGTCCCCCCCATAGTGCCAGCTCCCCCTATAGTCCCCCCCATAGTGCCAGCTCCCCCTATAGGCCCCCCCATAGTGCCAGCTCCCCACAGTGCCCCCCATAGTGCCAGCTCCCCCTATAGTGCGCCCCATAGTGCCAGCTCCCCTTATAGTGCCCCCCATAGTGCCAGCTCCCCCTATAATGCCCCCCATAGTGCCAGCTCCCCTTATAGTGCCCCCCATAGTGCCAGCTCCCCCTATAGTGCCCCCCATAGTGCCAGCTCCCCCTATAATGCCCCCCATAGTGCCAGCTCCCCTTATAGTGCCCCCCATAGTGCCAGCTCCCCCTATAGTGCCCCCCATAGTGCCAGCTCCCCCTATAGTGCACCCCATAGTGCCAGATCTCCCCCCATAGTGACAGATCTCCCCCCATAGTGCCAGATCTCCCCCCCCATAGTGCCAGATCTCCCCCCCTATAGTGCCAGATCTCCGCCCCCCCCCCCAAAGTGCCAGATCTCCGCCCCCCCCCATAGTGCCAGATCTCCGCCCCCCCCATAGTGCCAGATCTCCGCAAAGAAGAAAAAATAAGAAAAAATACTTACCTCCATCAGCAGCGTGTGCTGCCGGCTCAGGCGTCGCGATGATAATGACGTCATCGCGCTTCCTGAGCCGGCCTCTGATAGGCTGCAGGCATTAGTGCCTGCGGCCTATCAGAAGAACAGGGGAGGGACACGCCTCTCCCTCCCCTGCCCCACAGCCCGGCCGCAGTGCAATTACATCCAGGGCCGCGCCGCTTGTGGTGATCGGCGGTGCGGCCCTGAAGAATAAAAATTTTTTGTAGACGGGCGGCCCAGCGGCCGTTTATTTAGGGCGGCCTGGGGGGCAATTGCCTCCCTTCCCCCCGGCCCAGTCCGCCCCTGGAGAGAAGGCAGGGACAGTTCCCAGGTGTCCCTGCCTTCTAAATCGCTGCATACACAGCGCTCAACGAGTGCTGTGTATACAGATCAGGAAGCACTACCGGGGCCGGGAGAGTGCAGGAGCTGTCGGGTCTTCCACAGACCTCGATCAGCCCTGCACTGAGGCTGTACAGCGCTGTATGCTGCTGTACAGCCTCACTTGTAGCTGTATTTCCCCTGTAACTGGGGCTACTATGTCAGCCCCAGTTACAGGAGAAATCAATAGTGGGAAAAAAATATAAAAATCATAAGGTCTTGTATGACCTTATGGGGGACGCAAAGTGTAAAATAATTTTTTTATTTTATTTTAAAAGTGTTCTAACAAAAAATTAACAAAAAGGTCAGATGTAAAAAAAAAAAAAAATCCCCCCCCCAAAATAAAAAAGAAAAATAGTATACATATTAGGTATCGCTGCATCCGTAACAACCAGCTCTACAAAAATATTACATGACCTAGGAACAAAGTAAAAAAATAAAAAAGCAATTTTTTGTCACCTTACATCACAAAAATTGCAACACCAAGCGATCCTCCCTGTGGTTCACAGTGAAAGAGAAGTGTTGCAGCCCTATTTCCGAATGCTTACGTGTGGGGCAGAGAAGTGCAATGTGAGGAAAATTGCTTTCATGAAATATCTTGGCCTCTGAATAGGGATGAGCGAACTCGAACTGTATAGTTCGGGTTCGTACCGAATTTTGGGGTGTCCGTGACACGGACCCGAACCCGGACATTTTCGTAAAAGTCCGGGTTCGGGTTCGGTGTTCGTCGCTTTCTTCGCGCTTTTGTGACGCTTTCTTGGCGCTTTTTGAAAGGCTGCAAAGCAGCCAATCAACAAGCGTCATACTACTTGCCCCAAGAGGCCATCACAGCCATGCCTACTATTGGCATGGCTGTGATTGGCCAGAGCACCATGTGACCCAGCCTCTATTTAAGCTGGAGTCACATAGCGCCGCCCGTCACTCTGCTCTGATTAGCGTAGGGAGAGGTTGCGGCTGCGACAGTAGGGCGAGATTAGGCAGATTAACTCCTCCAAAGGACTTGATTAACTGATCGATCTGCAGCTGTGGATCATTGAGCTGCTGATCCTCAATTGCTCACTGTTTTTAGGCTGCCCAGACCGTTTGTCAGTCACATTTTTCTGGGGTGATCGGCGGCCATTTTGTGTCTTGTGGTGCGCCAGCACAAGCTGCGACCAAGTGCATTTAACCCTCAATGGTGTGGTTGTTTTTTGGCTAAAGCCTACATCAGGGTGAAGCTGTCACACCAAGTGCATTTAACCAGCAATAGTCTGTTCATTTTTTGGCCATATACAAAATCAGGGGCAAGCTGCGCCTGTCACCAAGTGCATTTAACCCTCAATGGTGTGGTTGTTTTTTGGCTAAAGCCTACATCAGGGTGAAGCTGTCACACCAAGTGCATTTAACCAGCAATAGTCTGTTCATTTTTTGGCCATATACAAAATCAGGGGCAAGCTGCGCCTGTCACCAAGTGCATTTAACCCTCAATGGTGTGGTTGTTTTTTGGCTAAAGCCTACATCAGGGTGAAGCTGTCACACCAAGTGCATTTAACCAGCAATAGTCTGTTCATTTTTTGGCCATATACAAAATCAGGGGCAAGCTGCGCCTGTCACCAAGTGCATTTAACCCTCAATGGTGTGGTTGTTTTTTGGCTAAAGCCTACATCAGGGTGAAGCTGTCACACCAAGTGCATTTAACCAGCAATAGTCTGTTCATTTTTTGGCCATATACAAAATCAGGGGCAAGCTGCGCCTGTCACCAAGTGCATTTAACCCTCAATGGTGTGGTTGTTTTCTGGCTAAAGCCTACATCAGGGTGAAGCTGTCACACCAAGTGCATTTAACCAGCAATAGTCTGTTTATTTTTTGGCCATATACTACATCAGGGGCAAGCTGCGCCCGTCACCAAGTGCATTTAACCCTCAGTAGTGTGGTTGGTCAAGCTGTGACACCAAGTGCATTTAACCAGCAATAGTCTGTTCATTTTTTGGCCATATACTACATCAGGGGCAAGCTGCGCCCGTCACCAAGTGCATTTAACCAGCAATAGTGTGGTTATTTTTTGGCCATATCCCAGTCTAATTCTGTCACTAAATCCATACCGGTCACCCAGCGCCTAAATACTAGGCCTCAAATTTATATCCCGCTAAATCTCTCGTTACCGCTGTCCTGTTGTAGCTGGGAAAGTTATTTAGTGTCCGTCAAAGCACATTTTTTGTTCTGGGTTGAAGTACAATTCCCAATTTAGCAATTTCATAATTTAGTGGTTTCTGCTATATCAGAGCTATTTGAAATCTATCCCTAAAAGGGTATATAATATTCAAGGTGCACATTGGGTCATTCAGAATAACTTCACACACACCCGCTACTGTGTATTTTCAAGTCTAATTCTGTCACTAAACCCATACCTGTCACCCAGCGCCTAAATACTAGGCCTCAAATTTATATCCTGCTAAATCTCTCGTTACCGCTGTCCTGTTGTAGCTGGGAAAGTTATTTAGTGTCCGTCAAAGCACATTTTTTGTTCTGGGTTGAAGTACAATTCCCAATTTAGCAATTTCATAATTTAGTGGTTTCTGCTATATCAGAGCTATTTGAAATCTATCCCTAAAAGGGTATATAATATTCAAGGTGCACATTGGGTCATTCAGAATAACTTCACACACACCCGCTACTGTGTATTTTCAAGTCTAATTCTGTCACTAAACCCATACCTGTCACCCAGCGCCTAAATACTAGGCCTCAAATTTATATCCTGCTAAATCTCTCGTTACCGCTGTCCTGTTGTAGCTGGGAAAGTTATTTAGTGTCCGTCAAAGCACATTTTTTGTTCTGGGTTGAAATACAATTCCCAATTTAGCAATTTCATAATTTAGTGGTTTCTGCTATATCAGAGCTATTTGAAATCTATCCCTAAAAGGGTAGATCATATTGAAGGTGCACATAGGGTCATTCAGAATAACTTCACACACACCCGCTACTGTGTATTTCCAAGTCTAATTCTGTCACTAAACCCATACCTGTCACCCAGCGCCTAAATACTAGGCCTCAAATTTATATCCCGCTAAATCTCTCGTTACCGCTGTCCTGTTGTAGCTGGGAAAGTTATTTAGTGTCCGTCAAAGCACATTTTTTGTTCTGGGTTGAAGTACAATTCCCAATTTAGCAATTTCATAATTTAGTGGTTTCTGCTATATCAGAGCTATTTGAAATCTATCCCTAAAAGGGTATATAATATTCAAGGTGCACATTGGGTCATTCAGAATAACTTCACACACACCCGCTACTGTGTATTTCCAAGTCTAATTCTGTCACTAAACCCATACCTGTCACCCAGCGCCTAAATACTAGGCCTCAAATTTATATCCTGCTAAATCTCTCGTTACCGCTGTACTGTTGTTGCTTGGAAAGATATTTAGTGTCCGTCAAAGCACATTTTTTGTTCTGGGTTGAAGTACAATTCCCAATTTAGCAATTTCATAATTTAGTGGTTTCTGCTATATCAGAGCTATTTGAAATCTATCCCTAAAAGGGTATATAATATTCAAGGTGCACATTGGGTCATTCAGAATAACTTCACACACACCCGCTACTGTGTATTTTCAAGTCTAATTCTGTCACTAAACCCATACCTGTCACCCAGCGCCTAAATACTAGGCCTCAAATTTATATCCTGCTAAATCTCTCGTTACCGCTGTCCTGTTGTAGCTGGGAAAGTTATTTAGTGTCCGTCAAAGCACATTTTTTGTTCTGGGTTGAAATACAATTCCCAATTTAGCAATTTCATAATTTAGTGGTTTCTGCTATATCAGAGCTATTTGAAATCTATCCCTAAAAGGGTAGATCATATTGAAGGTGCACATAGGGTCATTCAGAATAACTTCACACACACCCGCTACTGTGTATTTCCAAGTCTAATTCTGTCACTAAACCCAATACCTGTCACCCAGCGCCTAAATACTAGGCCTCAAATTTATATCCCGCTAAATCTCTCGTTACCGCTGTCCTGTTGTAGCTGGGAAAGTTATTTAGTGTCCGTCAAAGCACATTTTTTGTTCTGGGTTGAAGTACAATTCCCAATTTAGCAATTTCATAATTTAGTGGTTTCTGCTATATCAGAGCTATTTGAAATCTATCCCTAAAAGGGTATATAATATTCAAGGTGCACATTGGGTCATTCAGAATAACTTCACACACACCCGCTACTGTGTATTTCCAAGTCTAATTCTGTCACTAAACCCATACCTGTCACCCAGCGCCTAAATACTAGGCCTCAAATTTATATCCTGCTAAATCTCTCGTTACCGCTGTACTGTTGTTGCTTGGAAAGATATTTAGTGTCCGTCAAAGCACATTTTTTGTTCTGGGTTGAAGTACAATTCCCAATTTAGCAATTTCATAATTTAGTGGTTTCTGCTATATCAGAGCTATTTGAAATCTATCCCTAAAAGGGTATATAATATTCAAGGTGCACATTGGGTCATTCAGAATAACTTCACACACACCCGCTACTGTGTATTTCCAAGTCTAATTCTGGCACTAAACCCATACCTGTCACCCAGCGCCTAAATACTAGGCCTCAAATTTATATCCCGCTAAATCTGTCCTTAGTGCTGTAGCTGGGCGAGTTATTTAGTGTCCGTTCAAGCACATTTCTTGTTCTGGGTTGAAATACAATTCCCAATTTAACAATTTCATAATTTAGTGGTTTCTGCTATATCAGAGCTATTTGAAATCTATCCCTAAAAGGGTATATAATATTCAAGGTGCACATAGGGTCATTCAGAATAACTTCACACACCCGCTACTGTGCATTTCCAAATCTAATTCTGTCACTAAACCCATACCTGTCACCCAGCGCCTAAATACTAGGCCTCAAATTTATATCCCGCTAAATCTCTCGTTACCGCTGTCCTGTTGTGGCTGGGAAAGTTATTTAGTGTCCGTCAAAGCACATTTTTTGTTCTGGGTTGAAATACAATTCCCAATTTAGCAATTTCATAATTTAGTCGTTTCTGCTATATCAGAGCTATTTGAAATCTATCCCTAAAAGGGTAGATCATATTGAAGGTGCACATAGGGTCATTCAGAATAACTTCACACACACGCTTCTGTGCATTTCCAAGTCTAATTCTGTCACTAAATCCATACCGGTCACCCAGCGCCTAAATACTAGGCCTCAAATTTATATCCCGCTGAATTTGAATACAATACATTGGGCCAAATAATATATTTGTTGTTGTGGTGAACCATAACAATGAGAAAAACATCTAGTAAGGGACGCGGACGTGGACATGGTCGTGGTGGTGTTAGTGGACCCTCTGGTGCTGGGAGAGGACGTGGCCGTTCTGCCACATCCACACGTCCTAGTGTACCAACTACCTCAGGTCCCAGTAGCCGCCAGAATTTACAGCGATATATGGTGGGGCCCAATGCCGTTCTAAGGATGGTAAGGCCTGAGCAGGTACAGGCATTAGTCAATTGGGTGGCCGACAGTGGATCCAGCACGTTCACATTATCTCCCACCCAGTCTTCTGCAGAAAGCGCACAGATGGCGCCTGAAAACCAACCCCATCAGTCTGTCACATCACCCCCATGCATACCAGGGAAACTGTCTCAGCCTCAAGTTATGCAGCAGTCTCTTATGCTGTTTGAAGACTCCGCTGGCAGGGTTTCCCAAGGGCATCCACCTAGCCCTTCCCCAGCGGTGAAAGACATAGAATGCACTGACGCACAACCACTTATGTTTCCTGATGATGAGGACATGGGAATACCACCTCAGCATGTCTCTGATGATGACGAAACACAGGTGCCAACTGCTGCGTCTTTCTGCAGTGTGCAGACTGAACAGGAGGTCAGGGATCAAGACTGGGTGGAAGACGATGCAGGGGACGATGAGGTCCTAGACCCCACATGGAATGAAGGTCGTGCCACTGACTTTCACAGTTCGGAGGAAGAGGCAGTGGTGAGACCGAGCCAACAGCGTAGCAAAAGAGGGAGCAGTGGGCAAAAGCAGAACACCCGCCGCCAAGAGACTCCGCCTGCTACTGACCGCCGCCATCTGGGACCGAGCACCCCAAAGGCAGCTTCAAGGAGTTCCCTGGCATGGCACTTCTTCAAACAATGTGCTGACGACAAGACCCGAGTGGTTTGCACGCTGTGCCATCAGAGCCTGAAGCGAGGCATTAACGTTCTGAACCTGAGCACAACCTGCATGACCAGGCACCTGCATGCAAAGCATGAACTGCAGTGGAGTAAACACCTTAAAACCAAGGAAGTCACTCAGGCTCCCCCTGCTACCTCTTCTGCTGCTGCCGCCTCGGCCTATTCTGCTGCTGCCGCCTCGGCCTCTTCCTCCGCCTCTGGAGGAACGTTGGCACCTGCCGCCCAGCAAACAGGGGATGTACCACCAACACCACCACCACCACCTCCGTCACCAAGCGTCTCAACCATGTCACACGCCAGCGTTCAGCTCTCCATCTCACAAACATTTGATAGAAAGCGTAAATTCCCACCTAGCCACCCTCGATCCCTGGCCCTGAATGCCAGCATTTCTAAACTACTGGCCTATGAAATGCTGTCATTTAGGCTGGTGGACACAGACAGCTTCAAACAGCTCATGTCGCTTGCTGTCCCACAGTATGTTGTTCCCAGCCGGCACTACTTCTCCAAGAGAGCCGTGCCTTCCCTGCACAACCAAGTATCCGATAAAATCAAGTGTGCACTGCGCAACGCCATCTGTGGCAAGGTCCACCTAACCACAGATACGTGGACCAGTAAGCACGGCCAGGGACGCTATATCTCCCTAACTGCACACTGGGTAAATGTAGTGGCAGCTGGGCCCCAGGCGGAGAGCTGTTTGGCGCACGTCCTTCCGCCGCCAAGGATCGCAGGGCAACATTCTTTGCCTCCTGTTGCCACCTCCTCCTTCTCGGCTTCCTCCTCCTCTTCTTCCACCTGCTCATCCAGTCAGCCACACACCTTCACCACCAACTTCAGCACAGCCCGGGGTAAACGTCAGCAGGCCATTCTGAAACTCATATGTTTGGGGGACAGGCCCCACACCGCACAGGAGTTGTGGCGGGGTATAGAACAACAGACCGACGAGTGGTTGCTGCCGGTGAGCCTCAAGCCCGGCCTGGTGGTGTGTGATAATGGGCGAAATCTCGTTGCAGCTCTGGGACTAGCCAATTTGACTCACATCCCTTGCTTGGCGCATGTGCTGAATTTGGTGGTGCAGAAGTTCATTCACAACTACCCCGACATGTCAGAGCTGCTGCATAAAGTGCGGGCCGTCTGTTCGCGCTTCCGGCGTTCACATCCTGCTGCTGCTCGCCTGTCTGCGCTACAGCGTAACTTCGGCCTTCCCGCTCACCGCCTCATATGCGACGTGCCCACCAGGTGGAACTCCACCTTGCACATGCTGGACAGACTGTGCGAGCAGCAGCAGGCCATAGTGGAGTTTCAGCTGCAGCACGCACGGGTCAGTCGCACTACAGAACAGCACCACTTCACCACCAATGACTGGGCCTCCATGCGAGACCTGTGTGCCCTGTTGCGCTGTTTCGAGTACTCCACCAACATGGCCAGTGGCGATGACACCGTTATCAGCGTTACAATACCACTTCTATGTCTCCTTGAGAAAACACTTAGGGCGATGATGGAAGAGGAGGTGGCCCAGGAGGAGGAGGAGGAGGAGGAGGAAGAGGGGTCATTTTTAGCACTTTCAGGCCAGTCTCTTCGAAGTGACTCAGAGGGAGGTTTTTGGCAACAGCAGAGGCCAGGTACAAATGTGGCCAGCCAGGGCCCACTACTGGAGGACGAGGAGGACGAGGATGAGGAGGAGGTGGAGGAGGATGAGGATGAAGCATGGTCACAGCGGGGTGGCACCCAACGCAGCTCGGGTCCATCACTGGTGCGTGGCTGGGGGGAAAGGCAGGACGATGACGATACGCCTCCCACAGAGGACAGCTTGTCCTTATCCCTGGGCAGCCTGGCACACATGAGCGACTACATGCTGCAGTGCCTGCGCAACGACAGCAGAGTTGCCCACATTTTAACCTGTGCGGACTACTGGGTTGCCACCCTGCTGGATCCACGCTACAAAGACAATGTGCCCACCTTACTTCCTGCACTGGAGCGTGATAGGAAGATGCGCGAGTACAAGCGCACGTTGGTAGACGCGCTACTGAGAGCATTCCCAAATGTCACAGGGGAACAAGTGGAAGCCCAAGGCCAAGGCAGAGGAGGAGCAAGAGGTCGCCAAGGCAGCTGTGTCACGGCCAGCTCCTCTGAGGGCAGGGTTAGCATGGCAGAGATGTGGAAAACTTTTGTCAACACGCCACAGCTAACTGCACCACCACCTGATACGCAACGTGTTAGCAGGAGGCAACATTTCACTAACATGGTGGAACAGTACGTGTGCACACCCCTCCACGTACTGACTGATGGTTCGGCCCCATTCAACTTCTGGGTCTCTAAATTGTCCACGTGGCCAGAGCTAGCCTTTTATGCCTTGGAGGTGCTGGCCTGCCCGGCAGCCAGCGTTTTGTCTGAACGTGTATTCAGCACGGCAGGGGGCGTCATTACAGACAAACGCAGCCGCCTGTCTACAGCCAATGTGGACAAGCTGACGTTCATAAAAATGAACCAGGCATGGATCCCACAGGACCTGTCCGTCCCTTGTCCAGATTAGACATTAACTACCTCCCCATAACCATATATTATTGGACTCCAGGGCACTTCCTCATTCAATCCTATTTTTATTTTCATTTTACCATTATATTGCAAGGCTACCCAAAGTTGAATGAACCTCTCCTCTGCCTGTGTGCTAGGCCTAAATATATGCCAATGGATTGTTGCAGTGGTGGCTGACGTGAAGCCTCATTCTCTGCTATGACATGCAGACTGATTCTCTGGTGACATGAAGCCAGATTGTCTGTTACGGGACCTCTCTCCTCTGCCTGGGTGCTGGGCCTGAATTTATGACAATGGACTGTTGCAGTGGTGGGTGACGTGAAGCCTGATTCTCTGCTATGACATGCAGACTGATTCTCTGGTGACATGAAGCCAGATCCTCTGTTACGGGACCTCTCTCCTCTGCCTGGGTGCTGGGCCTAAATTTATGAAAATGGACTGTTGCAGTGGTGGGTGACGTGAAGCCTCATTCTCTGCTATGACATGCAGACTGATTCTCTGCTGACATGAAGCCAGATCGTCTGTTACGGGACCTCTCTCCTCTGCCTGGGTGCTGGGCCTAAATTTATGAAAATGGACTCTTACAGTGGTGGGTGACGTGAAGCCTGATTCTCTGCTATGACATGAAGACTGATTCTCTGCTGACATGAAGCCAGATCCTCTGTTACGGGACCTCTCTCCTCTGCCTGGGTGCTGGGCCTAAATATCTGACAATGGACTGTTGCATTGGTGGCTGACGTGAAGCCTGATTCTCTGCTATGATATGAAGACTGATTCTCTGCTGACATGAAGCCAGATTGTCTGTTACGGGACCTCTCTCCTCTGCCTGTGTGCTAGGCCTAAATATATGCCAATGGATTGTTGCAGTGGTGGCTGACGTGAAGCCTGATTCTCTGCTATGACATGCAGACTGATTCTCTGGTGACATGAAGCCAGATCCTCTGTTACGGGACCTCTCTCCTCTGCCTGGGTGCTGGGCCTAAATATATGAAAATGGACTGTTGCAGTGGTGGGTGACGTGAAGCCTGATTCTCTGCTATGACATGCAGACTGATTCTCTGGTGACATGAAGCCAGATCCTCTGTTACGGGACCTCTCTCCTCTGCCTGGGTGCTGGGCCTAAATTTATGAAAATGGACTGTTGCAGTGGTGGGTGACGTGAAGCCTCATTCTCTGCTATGACATGCAGACTGATTCTCTGCTGACATGAAGCCAGATTGTCTGTTACGGGACCTCTCTCCTCTGCCTGTGTGCTAGGCCTAAATATATGCCAATGGATTGTTGCAGTGGTGGCTGACGTGAAGCCTGATTCTCTGCTATGACATGCAGACTGATTCTCTGGTGACATGAAGCCAGATCCTCTGTTACGGGACCTCTCTCCTCTGCCTGGGTGCTGGGCCTAAATTTATGAAAATGGACTGTTGCAGTGGTGGGTGACGTGAAGCCTGATTCTCTGCTATGACATGCAGACTGATTCTCTGGTGACATGAAGCCAGATCCTCTGTTACGGGACCTCTCTCCTCTGCCTGGGTGCTGGGCCTAAATTTATGAAAATGGACTGTTGCAGTGGTGGGTGACGTGAAGCCTCATTCTCTGCTATGACATGCAGACTGATTCTCTGCTGACATGAAGCCAGATTGTCTGTTACGGGACCTCTCTCCTCTGCCTGTGTGCTAGGCCTAAATATATGCCAATGGATTGTTGCAGTGGTGGGTGACGTGAAGCCTGATTCTCTGCTATGACATGCAGACTGATTCTCTGGTGACATGAAGCCAGATCCTCTGTTACGGGACCTCTCTCCTCTGCCTGGGTGCTGGGCCTAAATTTATGAAAATGGACTGTTGCAGTGGTGGGTGACGTGAAGCCTCATTCTCTGCTATGACATGCAGACTGATTCTCTGCTGACATGAAGCCAGATCGTCTGTTACGGGACCTCTCTCCTCTGCCTGGGTGCTGGGCCTAAATTTATGAAAATGGACTCTTACAGTGGTGGGTGACGTGAAGCCTGATTCTCTGCTATGACATGAAGACTGATTCTCTGCTGACATGAAGCCAGATCCTCTGTTACGGGACCTCTCTCCTCTGCCTGGGTGCTGGGCCTAAATATCTGACAATGGACTGTTGCATTGGTGGCTGACGTGAAGCCTGATTCTCTGCTATGATATGAAGACTGATTCTCTGCTGACATGAAGCCAGATTGTCTGTTACGGGACCTCTCTCCTCTGCCTGTGTGCTAGGCCTAAATATATGCCAATGGATTGTTGCAGTGGTGGCTGACGTGAAGCCTGATTCTCTGCTATGACATGCAGACTGATTCTCTGGTGACATGAAGCCAGATCCTCTGTTACGGGACCTCTCTCCTCTGCCTGGGTGCTGGGCCTAAATATATGAAAATGG
Source organism: Bufo gargarizans (assembly GCF_014858855.1). Classification (NCBI taxonomy): domain Eukaryota; kingdom Metazoa; phylum Chordata; class Amphibia; order Anura; family Bufonidae; genus Bufo; species Bufo gargarizans. The sequence goes on along the minus strand of NC_058086.1, from coordinate 63,953,994 downwards.
ACTGTTGCAGTGGTGGGTGACGTGAAGCCTGATTCTCTGCTATGACATGCAGACTGATTCTCTGGTGACATGAAGCCAGATCCTCTGTTACGGGACCTCTCTCCTCTGCCTGGGTGCTGGGCCTAAATTTATGAAAATGGACTGTTGCAGTGGTGGGTGACGTGAAGCCTCATTCTCTGCTATGACATGCAGACTGATTCTCTGCTGACATGAAGCCAGATTGTCTGTTACGGGACCTCTCTCCTCTGCCTGTGTGCTAGGCCTAAATATATGCCAATGGATTGTTGCAGTGGTGGCTGACGTGAAGCCTGATTCTCTGCTATGACATGCAGACTGATTCTCTGGTGACATGAAGCCAGATCCTCTGTTACGGGACCTCTCTCCTCTGCCTGGGTGCTGGGCCTAAATTTATGAAAATGGACTGTTGCAGTGGTGGGTGACGTGAAGCCTGATTCTCTGCTATGACATGCAGACTGATTCTCTGGTGACATGAAGCCAGATCCTCTGTTACGGGACCTCTCTCCTCTGCCTGGGTGCTGGGCCTAAATTTATGAAAATGGACTGTTGCAGTGGTGGGTGACGTGAAGCCTCATTCTCTGCTATGACATGCAGACTGATTCTCTGCTGACATGAAGCCAGATTGTCTGTTACGGGACCTCTCTCCTCTGCCTGTGTGCTAGGCCTAAATATATGCCAATGGATTGTTGCAGTGGTGGCTGACGTGAAGCCTGATTCTCTGCTATGACATGCAGACTGATTCTCTGGTGACATGAAGCCAGATCCTCTGTTACGGGACCTCTCTCCTCTGCCTGGGTGCTGGGCCTAAATTTATGAAAATGGACTGTTGCAGTGGTGGGTGACGTGAAGCCTGATTCTCTGCTATGACATGCAGACTGATTCTCTGGTGACATGAAGCCAGATCCTCTGTTACGGGACCTCTCTCCTCTGCCTGGGTGCTGGGCCTAAATTTATGAAAATGGACTGTTGCAGTGGTGGGTGACGTGAAGCCTCATTCTCTGCTATGACATGCAGACTGATTCTCTGCTGACATGAAGCCAGATTGTCTGTTACGGGACCTCTCTCCTCTGCCTGGGTGCTGGGCCTGAATTTATGACAATGGACTGTTGCAGTGGTGGCTGACGTGAAGCCTGATTCTCTGCTATGACATGAAGACTGATTCTCTGCTGACATGAAGCCAGATTGTCTGTTACGGGACCTCTCTCCTCTGCCTGGGTGCCGGGGCCTAAATATCTGAGAATGGACTGTTCCAGTGGTGGGTGACGGGAAGCCAGATTCTCTGCTATGGAACCTCTCTCCAATTGATTTTGGTTAATTTTTATTTATTTAATTTTTATTTTAATTAATTTCCCTATCCACATTTGTTTGCAGGGGATTTACCTACATGTTGCTGCCTTTTGCAGCCCTCTAGCCCTTTCCTGGGCTGTTTTACAGCCGTTTTAGTGCCGAAAAGTTCGGGTCCCCATTGACTTCAATGGGGTTCGGGTTCGGGACGAAGTTCGGATCGGGTTCGGATCCCGAACCCGAACATTTCCGGGATGTTCGGCCGAACTTCTCGAACCCGAACATCCAGGTGTTCGCTCAACTCTACCTCTGAACTACTTTTGCAGCCCTTAGACCTGTAAGACCTGTGAAACTGCAAAATTGGGGAAGATCTGCCTGTCCATGCAAAGTCTGAACTGTGAATGCTGTATTTGAATCTTACTGCAAAAAAAGAACTGTTCTACTGCTCAAACTTCCTCATCATTGCCTTCTCCAGTGCTTTAGGGGCAACAGGCGGACCCCCAGGGCGATCGAGTCCCAGTGTTTAGAAATGCTGAGTGGTGATGTTGGTTTGAAGGTTCTGTGTCATGGTGCTCCTACCTTGATACTGTCTCTCCCCGGGTTTAGGTTCCGCAGCAACAAAGGAGTTGTAGTTGGTGGAGTAAGTAGAGTCCAGACTTGGTGAAGTTTAACGGTTTAACTTAAATAAACTTGCAATAAACTGGTGTCATCCAAACAATGTTTGATCTTTCTCTTGGCTCCAGCATGCTAAGGGTACTCTGGCAGGTAAAGTTGAATACTTGGCTTTCTCTCTCTCTCTCTCTCTCTCTCTCTCTGTGCTATTCTCTGGCTTCAGTCTGGTTCCTTTCAGCTTCAGTTACTGTTTCTTATGAGCTATCCTGTAACCCATTTTGCTGTGTAGGGGTCTTTGGCACCATTTTCCCTTTCTTACGTTTTGAGCGCGCTCACCTCTCTTTTCCTACATTCTGTCCTGGTGTAAAGGTGAGGAATTTTTTCTTGGCACACATCTGCAACGTCCGACAGTGGCAAAGGATCCCTTTAAGAAATATTCATGATGCCAGTTGCAGTGAAGCAACAATGGGACAGAGTCCCTTTAAGAAATGGTGTTTGTAGTTGGTGGTACCCAGGTGTAAGAATGCCCGAGTAGTATAGGGTGGCCTACAATGTCCCTTATTGTTTTGTATGTGTCACAGTGCTCCTACCTGGATACTCTGGACCCCAGGCGTCTTCCAAAGCAGAAAATAAGGGGTAGTTGAATTGGGGGGGGGGGGGGATAAAGGAAATAACTTGAGTCCAAACCTTGTGATGAAGTTAAATAACAGCTTTACTTGGCATAAACGTTTCTCCAAATGGGTTACAGATTTTGTTTTGGTTCCAGCAGACTTTAGCATTAATTGTGGCAGGCAAACTCATCTCTGCTACATCTGTTGCTCTTCTGAGTCTGCTGTACTAACAGGGTAGCTTTATAACTTAGCTTCCTCTGGATGCTGCAACTTCTCTCGGTAGTCTGTCTCTTAAGTAGTATCAGGGAACTCTACTTCCTGGCTTCTGAGGCTTCAGTCTGTGGCCTCCATATCCAGCAGGGCTGAAGGTGCTCTAGCTGGCTTGCTTCACGTAGCTGGGGCACGTCCAACGGCGACGTGCCCAGCCCTTGCTTCCTTCCCCTTGCATGGGGTAAGCTAGACTCTCCCCTAGCAGGGGGTAAGCTAAACTGACTTCTAACTGACTAGTCCCCTCCCCTACTTAGAGGGAGAGTTAGAATGGAAAGAAGGTTTCCATTCTCTGTAACTGTGCCATGCTTGCTGCCACCTACTGGTGAACCAGGTAAATTACATTTTAACATGACAGTTGCAAAATAGGAAATGCACAGTGTTTGGACCTGAAATAAATACACAGATGACATGATTATGATCAACAAAAAACTAAGAGTACAACTCAAGTCCTTTTAAAATTATTAAAATTTTTATTAAATATGGTACAATACATATAAATACTTAGTGACTGTAGGGAAAACTACTAAGTCACGCCATATACATTCACCTACATTAGCTATTTCAGACAGAAAGAGGGTCTGTACACAGGGTTAAATAACCTTTTAAGGGTATATCATATTATATTATATATTGGTGTATAATATGTATGTTTATGGGCCTGAAAATCCATTACTACCATTCCATACCATAACTAGTTAAAGGTGACTTAGCTACTTACACATCACAATCACCTAAATATATAATGTCCGAATACCCATATAATTGACCAAAACTGTTACAAATCATAACATACCTAAGGTGCGCTTGTATACTGGCGGACTTCCCCTCTATGCAAGTTTTTTTCGGGAGGAGATATATTGAACCATTAGAGATAATAGCAAGGTGCAAAGGTGGTAATGCCACTCAGGGGCGTTACACATACACTCATTTATTTTTTGTGTTAGCGGTGTGTTCACTTTTCATGTTTTATATCTCACTAGAACTTTTCAGTGCGGCGGTTCCCTTATGGGTACGCCCCCCCCCCCCCTAAAGGCTTAGAGGGGCTGTGTGTGGTCACCCCCCTGCAAACTCCTTTGCCATGCCATTTAGGGAGAGGCTAGACCTTGACTGTGTCTCTTCTTGGCCAATACCTGGAGTGGCAGCCAGGTGGAAGCCAGAGCATTAACTGGCGCTTCTCCAGCTTTTTGGCTGAAGGGTGGCCACCAGTCTCGGTCCCTTGCGGGAGCCTTCTGGCCTGGAGGGACTGGACTGGTTTATTGGAGGCCCTTCTCTTATAAAGAGAAACTCGGTCCCTTGCGGGAGCCTTCTGGCCTGGAGGGACTGGACTGGTTTATTGGAGGCCCTTCTCTTATAAAGAGAAACTCGGTCCCTTGCGGGAGCCTTCTGGCCTGGAGGGACTGGACTGGTTTATTGGAGGCCCTTCTCTTATAAAGAGAACCTGTGATAGACTGTGATATGTATTAGATAGATCGATAGATAGATAGAGGAGAATTGTAAGAGAAAATCCAGGGCAAACAGAGATCCCAATGTTACTTCCTTCATACTGAAATCCAATTAGAGATTACAAAACTGTAAGTAAAAATATAAAGGATAGAATAGATAAATAGACTCGAGAAAGATAGATATAAAAGATATAAACGAGTGGACAACATGTTGGTGGAGTTTGTCCGTTCCTCCTGTTTTGTGTGGGTTTCCTCCTACACCCCCAAAAAATCTACTGATAGATTAATTTGGGACATGAGCTCCAGTTAGGACAGGGGCCAGTGTTAGTGATGACAGACTCTGCACTTGGAATATGTTGGCGCTATACAAAGGAGTAGAAATATCTATTCATCGTTCATATCAGTCATCATTCATCATATGTAAAGAACAAAAATATTACTTGAAAAATAATCGGCAGTTTGAGAACAGGCTTTTCAGCCACCAGCAGATGGCACTGCCTGAGTGCGCAGAGAGATAAGGGCACTTGCAAAATGATTGAAAATATGGTCTGAAAACTAAAATCTCTTATAAATTCCTCATGATCTGAAAATATATCACAACAGAAAATGCATTGTGAAAAAATAGGCTCATTTTTTTTCATGACAACTCAGTTAAGAGTCCTGGAAGCTTCCGAGTGACAGTAATATTGAAGGACATTGCTCATCTTTCCTCCAGTCATAACAATTTTAATATACTTGTTATGCATGTGAAGGGCGGTGTAAATTTAGCTGCGTTGTCAGCCTGATTGTTATGGCTTCATTAAGTAATTTAGGAACGCCATCATTACTGATTAGTCTCTATACTAGTGTCCCAACTCAATAAAGCTACTCCTGTAACATCTAGGATAGACTATCAGATAGAAATTAAACAGTTAAAGGTGTGGTCCTATTAAAATATTTTTATCCAGGAGCTAGATATGAATATTTTTGTATCTGCATGTGCCGTATTTTTTGATGCACCAAAAGTAGGGGAAAAATGGCAGTGTGTCTTATGAAGTGAATACTAATGAGCACATGCATTATGGAAGCACTAACTTGTACACAGTAGAACCGGGGAGCGGTGAATACAGCGCTCCTTGCGCTGGCTGAACTTACCGCTCCGTGGTCCTTTTCTGCCGATGCCGCATGATGTGCCGTGGCCTGGCAGCATGCAACTGGTTTGATATGAGGTCTGATGGGGGTCTGATATGATGTCTGTCATATGGGTGCTGTAAGAGGAGACAATGCAGAAGATGGGATTGGTAGTGGCCCTGATGAAATGTTGTATCACCTTCCCTCTGTCATTCCCTGAGGTTCGGTGCATTGAATAAGTGATGTGAAGGAACCAGGCAAGAGATTATAGAACAAAGAATGTGCAATGACAAATAGCAATTTCTGCAATTTCTTCTCCCAGTTAACGGGGTATAGTGGCTGGCAGTGTGGCAGAAGATCTCCAAGATAGTGGGGGTACAAAAGAGGTGGTAATGCCACTCTGGGGTATTACAAACACACAAAAAACATTAAAGGGGTATTCTCATCTTAGACATTGACTAATATAAGATAGGTGCGAGCCCAACCTCTGGAACCAGCTGCCATCCCCCGAAATGAATGGAGTGCAGCCACTCATGTGCAGGCAGCCTCCGTTTACTGCTATGGGAGTTTCTAAAATAGTGTCGGCTATTCCAGCAGTCCCATTGCAACGAATGGAGCTACGGCCGCGGTTGCACGGTGCATACCCCATTCACTGCTATAGGAAATCCTAAAACAGCTATTTTTGGAACTCCCTTAGCGATGAATGGAAAGTACGGTGGGAGCATAGTGCTCTCCTTCACTTTGGGGCCCTGTTCTGGACCTGCACCAGAGTTGGGACCTGCACCTATTTGACAATGATGGCATATCCTAGCGATATGCCATCGAAGTGTGATATGAGCCAAGCCCCTTTAACATGAGTCTGATGACAATAAGAACAGTGAAGGATACGATTACACATTTGCCGTATCATAGCTGCTGTGCAATTTTTATAAGCGGCTCATAAAAGAGCAAGCACATCATGATACCGGGGTTGTCATTGGTTTCATGTCCTCGAACTCCCAACAGTTCTGTAGCATACAATGTAATAAAGAGGTAAAGTATAGCTGTTGCTTTACAGTAGATGTTCATAGTCATTAGAGCAGTGTGAAAAAAATCGAGACGGAGCAGCAAAAGAAATTTCCGCGAATTAATTACATCCTGAGTTTCTGAGTATTTGTTCTTAACTGTTTAATAATAGATTTCAGAAGAGACAAGTCATAAGGTTCTTCAGCCATTTACATTTATGACCATGCACTACTAGTGGTCCCGCACTGCAGGATGTCTATAGCTCCAACATATTCTGGAGCAGAGTACGCAGATTGTAATCATACACAGCAGTCTTCGCCTGCACTGAGGATCACCAACCAAGTCTCCTAATCAAAAACACCTACATGCTTTCATAGGAATTCAATTTACTATATTTTTGCATTGAGGACCCCAGAAGAAATCAACAGAATCGTGGAAAAGAAAACATGCAGATTTTACCCTGGCTGGTCACTGCCCAAGGAAAAAGCTGTAGCAATCATAGACCCCCGACGATCAGATTTTTATCACCTATCATGAGTAGAGATGAGCAAATCGAAGTTGACGAAGTGGAATTCGATCCAAATTTCAGGAAAAATTTGATTTGCACCGAATCCAAATTTCCTCAAGCTTCATGGTAATGAATCAAATTTTTTCCTAAAATGGCTGCTGCACATGTGAGTACATGGAGCAAGGAACTCTGGGAACACGGGATCACCCATAACGCCATGCATGCAGCCAATCAGCAGCCGGACAGCCCTGTGATGTCACAGCCCTATAAATAGCGGCAGACATTTTAGATTCTGCCATTTACCAGCGTACTTAGTGCAGGGAGAGACATCTGCAGGCGCAAGAGACAGTGCTAGGAAAGACTTAATTGTGGTGAACAAACGATTTATAGGGGCAGGGAAAGGATAGGGAGGAATCGTTCCACACTATTTGTGTAGAACAGGGTTCAGTAGGGGAGGTTACAGACTGGGTAATTGGAACAATCCAATTATACCTTTGTGCACTGACTGGGGATCCAAATTGCCATTATACAGCTCTGTAATTCCAGCAAACCGTTCTTATTATTGGGATGCAAGTGCTGTTTAATACAGCCATTACCAGGGTTTATTACAAGGAAATATTTCTATAGTATGTCTTATTTACCCTTGTGCGGTGCAGTTATATGTTGTGAAGCCCTTTTTGCCATGTATCAGTGGCAAAAGAAAAATATATTTGCCCTTGTGCAGTGCAGTGATATATTCTAAAGCCCTGTTTGCCGTGTATTAGTGGCGGCATAAAAATATATTCACCGTTCAGCGTTGCACTTATCTTTTGAAAATCCTTTTGTGTTGTGTAAAAGTAGAAAAAAATTAGGGCCTAATTGCCGTTCAGCGGTGCAGTGATATATTCTAAAGCCCTGTTTGCCGTGTCTTAGTGGCGAAATTAAAATATATTCGCCCTTCAGCGCTACACTTATCTGTTGAAAAGCCTTTTGTGTTGTGTAAAAGTAGAAAATAATTAGGGCCTAATTGCCGATCAGCGGTGCAGTGATATATTCTAAACCACTGTTTGCAGTGTATTAGTGGCGACATTAAAATATATTCGCCGTTCAACGTTGCACTTATATGTTAAAAGGCCTTTTTTGTAGTGGAAAAGTGGAAAAGTTAGGGCCTAATTGCCGTTCAGCGGTCTAGTTATATATATGCTAATGCAGAATTCCATTATCCTTTCATTGGTAATTTTTTTTATTTCAAATATGTTTTTTGGGGGGATAATTGATGGGTGATTGTAGACCTCCTTTTGCTGTATGGACCGAATTACTTTGTCGTGGGTCCCGCAGTAAACATAATGAAGACGCTGATGACAACACACCAGGAGAATTTGCCTTTACCATCTATTCACAATTAAATCAAGCAGCTTCAGTAAGTTGAAAATATTCATGTGTTTTTATCTGCTCCGTATGCATTTGATCTCCTCAGCACACAAGACATGACAGGACAGCTTCTGCTTTGGAGTCCAAGTCCAGTTTCTTAAGATCAGGAGTTTCATCAGAATTGTGCGTAACATTCTTGCTCCCTGTGCAAAGCCATAACAAAAGGACTCTGTAGGCAAAAGAAAAATATATTCGTCATTCAGCATATCACTTATATGTTAAAAAGCCTTCTGTAGTGTATACGTTGAAAAAATTAGGGCCTATTTGCTGTTCAGCGGCGCAGTTATATTTGGTAATGCCCTTTTTGCGGTGACTTTTTTATGTGACACAGGCTTTTTTTGGGAAAATATATGGGTGATTTTACACCTCCTTTTGCTGTATGGACAGAATTACTTACTTGTGAAATTCTTTATGTGACACAGGCTTTTTGGGAAAATTTATGGGTGATTGTACACCTCCTTTTGCGGTATGGAATGAATTACCGTGTTTTTCACTTTATAAGACGCACCTGATGATAAGATGCACCTAGGTTTTTGAGGAGGAAAATAAGAAAAAAATATTTTGAACCAAAAGGTGTTTTTTTGGTATGTTTTGAACTAATGGTGGTCTGTGGATGACACTGTTATGGGGATCTGTGGATGACGCACTCTTATGGGAATCTGTGGATGACACACTGTTATGGGGGGATCTGTGGATGATGCACTGTTATGGGGAGATCTGTGGGAAAATATATGGGTGATTGTACACCTCCTTTTGCTGTATGGACAGAATTACTTACTGGTGAAATTCTTTATGTGACACAGGCTTTTTGGGAAAATTTATGGGTGATTGTACACCTTCTTTTGCGGTATGGAATGAATTACCGTATTTTTCGCTTTATAAGACGCACCTGATGATAAGACGCATCTAGGTTTTTGAGGAGGAAAATAATAAAAAAATATTTTGAACCAAAAGGTGTGCTTTTGGTAGGTTTTGAACTAATGGTGGTCTGTGGATGACGCACTGTTATGGGGATCTGTGGATGATACACTGTTATGGGGATCTGTGGATGACACACTGTTATGGGGGGATCTGTGGATGACACACTGTTATGGGGGGAACTGTGTATAACGCACTGTTATGGGGGATCTGTGGATGACGCACTGTTATGGGGGATCTGTGGATGACACACTGTTATGGGGGATCTGTGGATGACACACTGTTATGGGGGATCTGTGGATGACGCACTGTTATGGGGGCATCTGTGTATAACGCACTGTTATGGGGGATCTGTGGATGACGCACTGTTATGGGGGATCTGTGGATGACACACTGTTATGGGGGGATCTGTGGATGACGCACTGTTATGGGGGATCTGTGTATATGCACTGTTATGGGGTCATCTGTGGATGACGCACTGTTATGGGGGATCTGTGGATGACACACTGTTATGGGGGGATCTGTGGATGACGCACTGTTATGGGGGGCATCTGTGGATGACACTGAGGGGGTATCTGTGCATTACACTGAGGGGGTATCTGTGCATTACACTGAGGGGGGATCTGTGCATTACACTGAGGGGGATCTGTGCATTACACTGATGGGGGATCTGTGCATTACACTGATGGGGGATCTGTGCATTACACTGATGGGGGATCTGTGGATGACACTTATGTCATCCACAGATCCCCATAAGTGTAATCTACAGTTCCCCCATCAGATGCATCAGTGTGGAGGGAGGAGGCGGGGACACTCATGGCGGGGCCCGGTGCAGTGATTCTACTCTAATACACCGGGCCCCGCAACTGTTGAACATTCAATCTGATCTATATCTAATTGTATATGCTATGTACGGTACTTACTGTAGTACCGTAAGTATAGCATTAAGACGGCGCAGACCAGCATCTCCTTCAGTCATGCGCCGCCTTCCGCTGATCTCTTCTCATGCTCCGCCTGCCCCAGCTCCCTCTGTCATGCGCCGCCTGCCCCAGCTCCCTCTGTCATGCGCCGCCTGCCCCAGCTCCCTCTGTCATGCGCCGCCTGCCCCAGCTCCCTCTGTCATGCGCCGCCTGCCCCAGCTCCCTCTGTCATGCGCCGCCTGCCCCAGCTCCCTCTGTCATGCGCCACCTGCCTGTTCATTCATAAAGTGAGATAAGCAGGCAGGCGGCGCATGACAGAGGGAGCTGGGGCAGGCGGCGCATGAGGAGGGAGCTGCAGCAGGCGGCGCATTACCGAGGGAGATGCCGGTCTGCGCCGTCTTAATGCTATGCGGTACTACAGTAAGTACCGTACAGAGCATATACAATTAGATATAGATCAGATTGAATGTTTAACAGTTGCGGGGCCCGGTGTATTAGAGTAGAGTCACTGCACCAGGCCCCGCCATGAGTGTCCCCGCCTCCTCCCTCCACACTGATACTTCGCTGGCCACGCTGTGCAGCATAGCGGCCAGCGAAGTATTCGCTTTATAAGACGCACGGCCATTTCTCCCCCACTTTTGGGGGGAAAAAGTGTGTCTTATAAAGCTAAAAATACGGTACCTGGCAGTGAAATTCTTTATGTGACACTGGCTTTTTGGGGGAAAATGTATGGGTGATTGTACACCTCCTTTTGCTGTATGGACAGAATTACTTACTGGTGAAATTCTTTATGTGACACAGGCTTTGTTTGGGAAAATGTATGGGTGATTGTACACCTCTTTTTGCGGTATGGACCAAATTACTTAGTGGTGAAATTCTTTGTGACACTGGCTTTGTTTAGGAAAATTTATGGGTGATTGTACACCTCCTCTTGCATTATGGACTGAATTACTTAGTGGCGAAATTCTTTATGTGACAGTGGCTTTTTTTCCAAAAATGTATGGGGGATTGTATACCTCCTTTTGCGGTATGGGCTGAATTACTCAGTGGTGACATTTTTTATGTGACACTGGCTTTTTTCGGGAAAATGAATGGGTGATTGTATACCTCCTTTTGCGGTATAGACCGAATTACTTAGTGGTCAACTTTTTTATGTCACACAGGCTTTTTTGGGGAAAATTTATGGGTGATTGAACACCTCCTTTTGCTGTATGGACAGAATTACTTACTGGTGAAATTCTGTATGTGACAGGATTTTTTGGGGAAAATGTATGGGTGATTGTACACCTCCTTTTGCAGTATGGACTGAATTACCTGGCGGTAAAATTCTTTGTGACACAGGCTTTTTTTGGGAAAATTTATGGGTGATTGTACACCTCCTTTTGCAGTATGGACTGAATTACCTGGCGGTGAAATTCTTTATGTGACACTGGCTTTTTTTGGAAAGTTTATGGGTGATTGTACACCTCCTTTTGCTGTATGGACATAATTACTTAGTGGTGAAATTCTTTATGTGACACAGGCTTTGTTTGGGAAAATATATCAGTGATTGTACACCTCTTTTTGCGGTATGGACCGAATTACTTACTGGTGAAGTTTTTTATGTGACACTGGCTTTTTTGGGGGAAAATTTATGGGTGATTGTACACCTCCTTTTGCGGTATGGACCGAATTACTTACTGGTGAAATTTTTTATGTGACACTGTTTTTTGGGGGGAAAATGTATGGGTGATTGTACACCTCCTTTTGCAGTATGGACCGAATGAATTAGTGGTGAAATTCTTTATGTGACAGTCTTTGTTTGGGAAAATTTATGGGTGATTGTACACCTCCTTTTGCTGTATGGACCGAATTACTTAGTGGTGAAATGGATCAGCCAGGATTTCCACCCACCAATGCCTGATGCATCAGACTAGATCATCCATGGTGCCACACCAACAATTTGACAAAAGAGACTGGTTATTTCTGGCTATCTGACTATTTTGATGCTGCCACCCGCCTGATGCCACACATCTGATGCCAAGTGCTCCTTCTTTCACCCACCATCTTCAGCTGGTACTGCTATTGCCACGCACCTCCACACTATGTCAACTTGCCACTCTGTGGCCTCCTGATGATACTGCCACCTCCACATTATGTCACCTTGCTACTCTGTGGCCTCCTGATGCTGCTTCCACCTCCACACTATGTCACCTTGCCACTCTGTGGCCTCCTGATGCTGCTGCCACCTTCACACTATGTCACCTTGCCACTCTGTGGCCTCTTCATGCTGCTTTTGCCACCTCCACACTGTCACCTTGCCACTCTGTGGTCTCCTGATGCTGCCACCACCTCCACAATATGTCACCTTGCCACTCTCTTGCCTCCTGATGCTGCCGCCACCTCTACACTATGTCACCTTGCCATTCTGTGGCCTCCTCATGCTGCTTTTAAACATCAAAGTAAGCAGCACTACATACCCCACCATAGGGAAAAGTCAATTTCATCTGGTACCAATACTTATGGTCCAGACATGGTGCTCGCAGATTGAGATCCAGGCTAAGGGTCCCTTGGAATAACTGAAAAAAATCTGCATAACTCCTCCATTTTGTAGAAAAAATCCAGTGACTTTATTTAGCTAAGCAGCATACAATTGCAATGTTTCGAATATAATAAGTCTTTATCAAGCAGTGCAATAGTGGACAATATCATCCTTATATTACCCTAAGTGCAATGTGATAAGTACCTCTCCCCTAGAGGGGTGTGTTCACTTAATTACCCACAATTAAAAACAACCTTAGATAATATAATACATTATAGTACATTATAGTCATAATATACTCACACAGGTGACGATCCATCTGTCCACAGGGCACTCTCCTCCTGTAATACAGGGCTTTCCCGCCGTGCTCCTACCATGATTGTAAAGGTAGGTTGATGCAATTGCGCATGCGTCGGCCATCATGTGAATATAGTGTAGTCACATGACCGGAGCAGTCAGCCATTCAAAATTCAATATTCATGTGATGTAAGCTGTTACTAAGGAAAGGGGCTGGAAAAATTATCCACTTGGAATCCAACACGTCACTGTAACCTAGCGACGCATGCTGTTGTCATGCAATATACCTTTTTCGAGGAGGAATAATTACCTATAATTTCTATACAGACCAAATTACATCTAAAGTGGTACAGAATATAAGACTAAATCCTGACAAACCGGAGACCCTTGGGTATACTTAGTATATATAAACTCACAAAAAAGAATTAATAGTTAAAAGTATATTTCAAATTATCATTCTCCTCATGCTGCTGCCACCTCCACACTCTGTCATTGTGCCACTCTGTGGCCTCCTGATGCTGCCGCCACCTCCACGCTCTCTCATTAGGCCACTTTGTGGCCTCCTCATGCTGCTTCCACCTCACCACTATGTCATAGTGCCGCTCTGTGGACTTCTCATGCTGTTCCCACCCTCCCCACCTCATGACTGGGCTACTATTTAGCCTTTTTGGCTTGGCTGACATCATCATTTATTTGACCCTTCTTCTGATCTGTCAGAAGAAAGGAAAAATGAGACGCACAACGGATCTTCTCTGTGTAGCAGCTGTAAGGCCTGTATGGTACAATCAGAATTAGCTTATGATTTGTTAGCCAAAAGCAGGATCGGGTACAAAACACAGAAGAAATGCAAATATTCCGTTCACGTGTCATCTCTGTTTTGAATTCACTCCTGTTTTTTTGGCTTTAGCAATACTGATGGATTACTGACCAAATGCTGACCGAGTGAAGGGGGGTGCTCAACATACAGGATTCGTTTTTTGGCGGTTATTGTTCTGACGGATCAGAGGAAGGGCAAAATAATCAGTGACGTCAACACAAACTTACTGCTGACACCCTCTCCACTATGTCAGGGGGCTCTACTTGTATAAGCGTTTAATAGAACAGGTGTTGTAGACATCTATGTGGAATCAGCTGACAACGGTGTAAAAAGAGTGCGCTTCTTGTCGCTAACATCGACCTGTAAGGCTGAGTTCATACTTGAGATTTTTGGTCAGTTTTGGCCCCGTGACTGCCCAAATAAGTGAAGTGTGCAGTGATTCTAAGAGCAACGCCTGTCATCTGAATGTCATACAGACTCACAGTATAATTTCACTACCACAGCAGACTCCCTATCCGTGTTACTGCAAGGCACATGGTTCTACACTACTATAAAGGCTCTCTGCAGCCAGGAAATAGCCGTTTTTTTAAAAATTTGCTCATCTCTAATCATGAGGATGGGCTATCAATATAAAGATCCAGGAGAACCCCTTTAAAAGCAGCAAAAGGAGCAAGACAAACATCTATCTGAATGTGTTTTTGATTCATTATTAGAATTCACTGGGCAGGTCTTCTTCCAACCAGGAGCTCTTTTTAGCCTCTGGACCTGATACTGAGCAATCTGTCCTACGGTAAAGAGACTGCAGAGCAGATAATACTGCATGGTGTGCACTTCCTATGGCTTTCACTGTGATATTGCCCTTTTAGAACCCCTAAAGAACAATTAACTGCATTACCACATCTGATCAACAGGTGACAGTTCATTCATTTCAGACTGGATGCACAGAAGTAATTTGTAGATTATAACAGGGAACTATTCATACATGCCATCATTGAATATTAATGATGAATGCAAGGAATAGATCAACCATTTATGATCTGCATTGTCTACTTGTTTGGTTCACTTTTATTCCATGAGTAAATTCTTCCGGAACAAAAAATAGGTCTACAACCTGTAGCTCTCCAGCTGTGATGAAATTACAATACCCAACTTGCAGCTGTCAGGCTATAATTGGTGATCCATAGGTTGTAGACAACTGGACTAGGGCTATGTTTTTTATAGTGTCTGGTTCTTCCTTCTGTCCTGGAGCTCAGCCTAGGGAAGAAATAAAGGTCCACAAAAAAGTTACTCTGGTGAAGTTTTCTCCCGTTGTTTGATCGCTCTAATATATCTATTGACCATTGCTTCTTCTCAGTTTAAGTCTGAGAAGACCATTTAAAAATGGTGCACAATTTTCTAACTAATGTGGCCATAGCATTTATTGTGTCCTCTTATTGTAAGGTGTTATGGTCAGGATCCTCTAATTGTGCTGTAGAATATGTCAGTACTGTAAATAGATGGCACTGTTATGATTATTATTATAGTTGTTGTTGTCATTTTTTGGAGATTAGCAAATTTCTCGAAATTTTCACAATTCAGACTCGATTTAGGTTCAAATTTATTCAAATTGAATTGAAAGCACCCCACTTGCCCTAAAAAGTCATGTATGATACTGTGGTCTCCTAGGATTGTATCCAACCCCTTTTAAGCTCTTTAACACCAAGACAGAATTACCGTTTTTTTAACCCTATAAGATGCACCTACCCAATGTTAATAAGACCACATTGTTAATAAGACCCCAATAAGACCTCAGATGAGACTCACAATCACACCTCAGCTCAGACCCCAATGTGAATGACCCCCAATCAGACCTCAAATAAATGAAACCCCCATGCCTCAGATCAGGCCCCCATTGCCTCAGATCAGCTCCCATGCCTTAGATCAGCCCCATGCCTCAGATTAGACTCCATGCCCTAAATCAGCCCCCATGCCTCAGTTCAGCCCCCAGCCTAAAAAAAATTAACTTACCTCTCCTGCTCCGGTGCCTCAGGCTCCCAGGATCCAGCTCTCTCTCTACCTCCTGCCGTTGGCTGTGCTGTGACAAGAAGTGGTTAGGGACTGTCCTCACACTGTATGCAGCCACAGCACAGCTGACGGCAGAGGACCAGAAAGTGGTGAGTACAGAGCCTGTGGAGTGATGCATTCACTGCTTACCGGCATAGGCGTGTGCAGCCTATTGCATTGGGGTGTGCACCCTAAAGCACAAACACACAGCGCGCGCACGTGTGTATGTATGTGTGTATATATATATATATAGCCTTTATGCCATTAACCCCCATTATCAGCCCTTATGCCTCATTAGCCCCCATTATGCCTCTCATTAGCCCCCATTATGCCTTATTAGACCCCATCATCAGCCCTTATGCCTCATTAGCCCCTATCATCAGCCCTTATGCCTCATTAGCCCCCATTATCAGCCCTTATGCCTCTCATTAGCCATTAGCCCCATTATGCCTCATTAGTCCCCATTATGCCTCTCATTAGCCTCCATTATGCCCCCAGCAGGCTAATTTTTTATAAAATAAAAAAACACTTACCTCTCTGCTCCTGGATGCTGCCGATCCTCGCCGCCCACGATCCTCTTCCTCCTGCTGTCAGCTGTGCTCTGAACTGGCGCGCACGGCATGACGTCACAAAGCGCCTCACGCTGTGCGTAGCCCTGCACAACCGACAGCCGAGGACCAGTAAGTACATAGAGTTCACCGCTTTCTGGTCCTCCGGTACTAATGAGCGCTTCCAAATTGGAAGCGCTTCATTAGTATTCGCCGGCCAGCAGGCTTGATTAGGGTGTGCCCAGTGCGCACGCCTATGCTTCCCGGCCCTCCGGTACTAATGAGAACTTCATTAGTATTCCCCCTATAAGACATAGTGACATTTTCCCCACACTTTGGAAAGTGCGTCTTATGGGGCGAAAAAAATTCTTTAGTACTGTCAAAGTGACAGAGACATATATAGCTATGGGTAAGCGCAAAAAAAAAAAAAGAAAAAGTTTCAGATTTGCTTGAATCAGAACTTTTTTTTTTAATTTGTAACTAATCAGAATGGTTTAGAATCTTCGTCAGCTGTTATTATTCCTATTACTGTCATCAGTGTTAAATAAAAGGTATTATTCTTATTATATATATATATATATGTATTTTTTTTTTTAAAGGAAGATGTAATGTAACTGCAAGACTTACTTGGATGCGTGTATTAACAAAATGGCCAATTCTACCAGCTATTTATAGTCCCGTAGCTGTTAATGGCTCTTGGGAAGAGCAATTAAAAGAATTCAACCTACAGTACATGACACAATTGATTTTAAAGCTGTACTATTTCCCTATGGAACCATCTCCCTATTTAGAAGCTTTCACTTGTGATAATACTTGTCGGAGAATCTGGCGCTCTTTGATCCTGTGTCGATTGATGATGTCTGGAAATGTCACAAAGAAATCGATGAGTCGTCTCCCCATTGGGTATTTATGTCAGCAAACATTGAGACTGTAATGACACAAAGGCTCTGATTTATCACGCCTTCAGCTCCAGAATCTGGCTTCAAAAAGTTGCGTAATGGGTCTTTTGCAACCTTTTGGGCACACGCAATAATGTTGCAACTTTTTCTCATTTTTACACGACTCACTTCAGTTTTGTGTGGGCAAGTGGGCATGGCTAGTTATGTTAGTGAGCTTCACTCCAGAGTTAGGGGCCCATTTATCAACTGATATGCGCCACTTTTGTGGTGTACATTGGTGGCAGATTTTGTTGCAAAATCTGCCACTTTGCCCTGTTCAAAACACTTTCTGAACAGGTCTAAAAAAAGAGGCCATGGCAGTGGGTGGGGAAGAGGGCAGGCCAGCAGGCCTGTCTCATTCATTATTTTGTATGCCAGTTTTTCCGAATTGGAAAAAAACTATTTGGCCTCTCGTGACCCATTTTCACCATGTAGACAAATCCCTCTGGTTTGTTTCCATCCTGTATTTAGCACAGTATTAATTGTAAGAAGAAACAGTGGCTTGTTGAACAAGCCTGGAAAAATGTTCCCCTTTGTTTGGAAGCTGCAGCAGTACATTGTGGATGTGGAAAGGGTAAGGTGTGTAGAACTAATAGTGCCAGCAGTAGTAGCACAGCAGGAAGATTAGCAGTGGGGAGTAGCAGATGTGGCGGTGGGGGCAACAGCATCAGCCATACTGTACAAAACATGATAATAGGCAGGCAAAGAGCGGCAGTGGCATGGTGGGGTTGGCAGTTAATGGCCACTGTCATCAATGGCAGATCTAGCAGTTCCTGTTGCAACCACAGGTGTGTGAAAATTCTCATGGATACATGCGTCATTCAATTAGACAAAAGTGGTGTTTTGTACACAGGTAGAGGACAACTATGTCTGTTTTGTGTGACAAAGCACCACCACACTAAAAACCCTCTCGGAAAGGATTGTGGGTGTTGGACAAGACAGAACAGAGAGATCAAACTGGTTCAGTTCTGGTCAGTGTTCCAGTCTGCCTGCCCAGAAGTCAATGGGGTATGGGAACATGGTATGTACTGCAGAAAAGTCAGAGGTCAGGTAGGACTGTACCTAGTTATCCCGGCGGTACATCTCCATTTGCAGACTGGTGTCCGCATGGTGCGGCACAAGTGGAGAAAAACAAACAGACGGGAGATACTTGCCCATAGCTAGCTTCAGTCGAGCTTGGCTTAGCTCTGGCACATTATGAACCTGCTCCCACCAAATTAGCTGGGACACCAGTTTCTAAGCTGACCACAATAGAAGCAGATCTGGCCATGCAAGGTTTTGGCCATACGTTACTTCTGCTCTTTATTGCTGTTGCAGTGGCCCACCATCCTCAGCACCCCGATCTCCCATGTCCTTTCCAAACCGCAATCATTGTCATAGTCCTGAACAGTCCTGCCATTTTTAGCAGACTGTGATATATCATTTTGGGCTTCTTGGACCCTCTCCCAATTCCCTTGTTTGAATTTGCTTCCAGTGCCACTGTGCCACTGTTGCTACCACTTTACCTACTGCCCCCAACATAGCTACAAGTGCCACCATAACTACTACCAATACAGCAATGCATGTGGCCCTTCACCACCCCCTGAACCTTCTCCTCACAGCAATCCAAACACTGACTTCTTCGCACACAACAAGAAAACTCTCTTGAGTATCTTCCATAGAACATGGGGTTTTGCTTAAGAAAAAAGAAGGTGCCCCACTAAGAGGGGCCACTAAGAGGGGCCAGTGAAGACACAGATGATGCAACTGAAAGGCTTCTCTGCGGTTGCAAATAGGAAGAGCAGGAGGAATGCTGCGACCCCTGGCTCCAAGGCTAGGTGTCAGACTCAGAGGTGACATCATCCTGCCATCTACTCCATAATGTCACCCTCTTTGTCCTCAATAATAATGTGTGACACAGTGGTTCCACATCCACTGATCGTGACAGTTAGCAAATGTTTAATGTACAACCTGTAAATTTAATTTATATTTTGTGTCCTCCATCTGGTACAGCTGAGGCTACCAACTTCAAGGATGTTCATTTATTCAGCAGATGGCACCATATTCTGGAAAACATAGATGATACTGCAGCACTCTACAGGGGAAAGTGCTGCTATTCTAGTAATCAATGTGTTAAAATAGCACTGCACTCTCTGTATTACACTTGCTAACAAAGGAACCTTTTCTGTAGAGGTGGGTGCTGCTATTTTGCTGTCATATAATTGGGGTCACAGTTCAGAAGGGGACATAGTGTCAGTTATCCCTGATAATTATAGATCAGATTCAGAACTGATGAAGCTTTGTGGGATTTCTGTCTATGAGTAGACAATTTACAGAATTGTATCATGGAGAGGAAGAGGAGGATTAGACGTCTACAATTATTGTCTTTGATAATTAGTCTTTTACTTCTGCAATGGAAATCTGCTCAGCACATGGATATCAAATTGTCCAAACAAGAGGTCAAATGAATCCTGTTAACCATGGACAGCTACAGAGGTATCCCCTTTCTTCCCTTTTCTGTATAGGTCTGAAGCTCTTCTTCACAAGCCTTGAGCAATGGTTGACATTTTACGGAGGGCAGTACTAGACTTTGTGTCTCAATGTATTAGAGAGGTGGTGGCTCAATATCGTCTCTTGGTGACTGCTGCCATTAGAGAGGCTTTTCTATTGAGATCATAGACCTTCAGAGGTTACATAATTGCCTTATAGATAGTGACAGAAATCCAAGGGTAGATTTTCTTAAAGGCGCCTATGAAATTAAGAAAAGGACTGTGATTCATCCCAGGCAATTGTACTTGGAAAGTCAATTTGAAGATTGTTTTAGAGTTGCTCCAAGGGCTCCGTTAGTAACACCTAATATGTATTCTTATTCTTTATAGCTGGGGTTAGTGGTGCTTCTTTGATGTAAACATTTTGGTGAAACTCTACTTAATCCTAAAATGTTGGATCCTAACGTTTGCACAAATATAACCTATTGTTTTTTAAAACTACAACAACGAGCTTAAATGAACAAAGTCTACTCCATTATTTCCCATGGAAGAAATAGTTTTGATTATTTTTTTAAATAATTAACATTTTGTGTTACTTTTTAAATAGAGAACAATATTTTTTTTTCTATGTAAAACCTACTATGAAATAACTTAAATCTGTCACTAAATTTCACTGTACAAGCTTCATAAACTATTAACTAGATGTTTTAGCCTTGATGAGTGTGGTGTACTTAGTTTGAAAATCCATGTCAGAATCGCTGTATAATGTATATCTTTTCTGAAAGTTTCACCACTTGGTATTAAGTGAACATTTAAGGAGTCCAAGTTCATTTTGATATCGGTCACGAAAAACATTCACAAAGGAATTTGCAGCCCTTCTGACATGGATTTTCAAAGTAAGTACACCAGCCTCATCCGGTCTAATGCTCTGTTTACATGGCCCAATTGTCGGGCAGATTATCGGGGATAAATGTTCCTACGAATGCTCATTCCCGATAATCTGCCCGTCTAAAGGTGCAGCCGATCACCTAATGAACAGGCAAAATGCTTGTACTTCGGGTGAAGCAGTCGCTTGTGCAGACAAGCTCCCTAGGCCATGTAAACCCAGCTTAAGAATGTATGCAGTTTGTATTGATCAAAGATCGACTTTAATATTTGGTGATAATCACTGGCATTCAGTACATAGATGAGAGGAGGCACAATAGGTACCCCACCAATTTGTTTGTTAACAATGTTCAAAGCTCATCTGGAGAGGAGAGTCCTGAATAAATGAGGATGGGAACAACCAAACCTAGACCCACCCATTCCAAGGACAGTATACCAGCTGCATGATCTGCCTCTATGGTGTGTGTGCCCATGGTGGTATTGGCATGACTTTCTTGACAATGTCTACATATGTTTTATACTATTTCAACTTTTTCCTCTGATTTGACATGTTACATGTCTGTGTTCACTTTATGTTTGGTGAGCATGTTTGCCAAAGGTGATTTGGCCAATGGACACCAAAAGAGTATCCTCTTAGCTTTCATCGAGGTTATATGCATCAGTATATCTTTTTATGTATTGTATAGGAGAGCACAGCTATAGCTTTCCTATACAGTGGGCCACCACAAAAAAAGGTAACCTGTGCAGAAAGCATATTCTACTACATTGTGGCCAATGGTCTACGTAGAAATCTATATGGACTTAAAGTGGCGTATGTCAGGAGTACATAGCAGGGACCTGGGACCCATACCTATATCAAGAACAGAGCCCCGAAAGTGGTGGAAGGCGTACTGCGCATGAGCAGCCATCCTCCATCCATTTTCTATGGGGCCGCCAAAAATAGCCGAGCATTGGCTCGGCTATTTCCATCAGGCCCATAGAAGTGAATGGGAGCGGTGGCTGGTCATGCGCAGTGTGCTCCCATTCACTTCTATGGGGAGAGCGCTTGGTGGTGTTCGGACCAGAATCCTCCAGCCACCACTTTGCGGGCCTCCGTTCCTGATATACCCGCACCTATAAGACAATGGGGTCATACCCTAATGATATGCCCGCATTGTCTGAGATGAGACAACCTCTTTAATATCTTTGTGCTTTATGAGATGCATTTTCTTTTGCTATACACTCAGCAATTTTCCATGTGTAGTCTAAGCTTTTATGTATGGAAAGTGTATTGTCTTATTGATTTCTCACTGTGGTATTCTTGCGTTTGCTGTCTGTGTTTTCTTATGGCAAAGCTGCCCAGAGCATTCATATACTGATAAAAGAAGAAATAAAATCCCTATCCAGAGAAGTCTTACACAAACACGGCAGGGCGATAACTTATTTTCGTAACATTGCAGAAGTTGCTGTCTCCCCTTCTGGGACAGATTTACTAATAGTGCTACACTTTACGCTGTCTAAGAATATAAATCGCAGTCTTAATATTGGACAAATTTATTAATCTGGTTTATAGACCTTTATGAATCTTAAGGATTGTTAATCCGGCACCAGATTTACACCAGAATTCCATCGATGTGCCAGAATTTTATCCGTGCACTAAAAAAATTGTCTAGTCTAAGTTTACACCGCCTATAAATTGCTGCAGTTTTACTCAAAAAGTGCACCAAGATTTTGGTGCCCGGAGGTGCATATAGGCCACACCTCTTTACAACAAAACCACACCTCCTTCCTGTAAAGCCGCACCCCTTGTTGATCGAGGAGTAAATTTAATTTAGTGTGTTTTAAGAACTTAGCAAACACTTAAAGGGCATCTGTCAGCAGTTTTGTACCTATGAAACTGGATGACTTGTTACATGTGCGCTTGGCAACTGAAGACATCTGTGTTGGTCCCATGTTCATATGTGCCCGCATTGCTGAGAAGAATGATGTTTTAATATAGGTAAAAGAGCATCTAGGCACAACAGAGGCGTTTCCCTTACTCCTAGAGGCTCCGCTCTCTTGACAACAGCAGTGCACCCTGCACTTTAATTGACAGGGCCAGGCAGTGTAAATGTGATCACACCTGGCCCTGTCAATCAAAAGTGCATAGGGCGCAGCACCTGCAGAGAGAGCAGAGCCTCTTGGTGTAACAGCAACGCCCCCATTGCTCCTAGAGACTCATTTGCATATATTAAAACATCATTTTTCTCAGCAATGCGGACACATATGAACATGGGACCAACACAGATGTCTTCTGTAAGCAGTAATGAAGCAGTTACCGGGAAAGATCCTCGTGCACTGGAGTGAGATGGGCCAAATTTATTAAAGGGGTTGGTCCATTCCGGACATTGATAACATACCTGTTAGTATATGCTATCAATGTCAGATAGGTGCCGGTCCAACTTCTGGGACTCGCTCCTATCTCCAGAACAGGGCTCCCAACGTGAACAGAGAGCACATGGGTGGCCATTCTCCGTTGATCGCTATAGCAGTTCCGAAAATAGGCAAGCACTGGCTCAGCTATTTCCGGCAGTTACATAATGATAAATGAATAGGTGGCTGTGCAGGCACAGAGCCCTCACCATTTACCACAATGGGGCTTCCAAAAACAGCCGGGCTTGAACGTTTAGCGGTTTTCGGTACTCCTATAGCGATGAATAGAGAGCACACCGTGAATATGGTCTTGTTTGATTGGAGAGTCCTGTTCTGGAGATGAAGAGGGTCATGAACGTGGGATCTTCTCTGGCATTGATGGCATATCCTAACGATATGCGATCAATGTCCCAGATGGGTCAACACCTTTAGGAGGCATACCTCTTAATAAATTAGTTGCCTCTCTGCACTTCAGTAGCTATAAATTGTAATTCGAGATGAGTGAATCAATCCAATGACGTAGAATTCGATCCGAATTTCAGATAAATTTGATTCACCGCAAAGTCAAATTTCCTTGTGTTTCCTGATAGTGAATCGATTTAACCTGAAATAGTGTAAAAAAAAATAATAATAATCATACTTACCTCCTCCATTTGCTCGCGACGGCCCAGGAGCCGCCATCTTGATTGAGGATCTCAGTCAAAATCCTGTGCGTGGTGACATATAATGTCTCTACGCCAGGCGGCGTGCCAATGTCATCTCGGGCCATGCGAGATTTCGCACATGCAAGATGGCAGTGGCTGGCCCATTGAGAGCAAATAGAGGCGGTAAGTATGATTTTGTTTCTTTTTTTTCAGTTAATTTTACACTGTATTATTGCTATCAGATGCCGCGCTAGTGTATGAACGTGGCATCTGAGGGGGTACAATGATTAGGAGCGGCGCTATCGCAGCTCGCTGTCAGTGCACCCACTACTTACAAAGAAATGCACTTTGTGACAAAGTTATTCCTCACAAAGCAAATTTTTTTGTAAAATTCGGCGAAGCAGCCGAACCGAATTTTCCAAAACTTCGCTCATCTCTAATTATAATACATTTTTTATTACACGCAATTACAAAAGTATTCAGATTCAGATCCTAATTTAAAACCTTTAGGCCTCTTGCACACCAACGTATTTTCTTTCCATGTCCGTTCCATTTTTGCGGACCGTATGCGGAACCATTCATTTCAATGGGTCCGCAAAAAAAAGGAAGGTACTCTGTGTGCATTCTGTTTCCGTATTTCCGTATATCTGTTCCGCTAAAAGATAGAACTTGTCCTATTATTGTCCGCATAATGGACAAGGACAGTTCTATTAGGGGCCAGCTGTTACGTTCCGCAAAATATGGAATGCACACGGACGTCATCCGTATTTTTTGCAGATCCTTTTTTTGCGGACCGAAAAATCCATACGGTCGTGTGCAAGAGGCCCTAGAATATTTTTGTGGGACAACCACTTTAATATGTAGTCATTTGCTACTGTATGTTCAAACCACACTGATTTACTTGGCATACCAATGAAGTACATTTTACCCAGTAGTCTAAATAATATCTGGGTGTATATTATGTTTTTTTCATTACGTATAAATAGCTATATTTTGCACTTACTCCAGGATGGCCGAACTACAGTAACTGTCATAGCTCCACCATATCCCCTGATAAATGACATTAAAGCCTATTCTCTTGACATCTAGTCTCCATGTTTTAATCCCTATTGTCCAGAGTATACATACTCTCCTATATGCTCCACTGTTGTCGTGTATCTCTAAGAACCTGCTGGCTTATAGCAGGTCTGTTCCTACTAACAGGAAGCTAAATGTAATCATCTTATTAGAGGCTGATCACATTAACGTCTTCTTCTCCTGCACAGATCTCTTTCAATGACACAAAAGAGAATTTCACTGTTAAGCCTTGCATAAGCTTTTCTGCAAGATAGCAGGACAGTATACAATGCAGGACAGCGTACATCTCCAACAAGAATAGTTTTTCTTCTCCATCTTCTCCATTTATGCAAATAAAAAAAATAATACTTAGCAGCAATCCTTGCCTTGCGTTCTGGGATGCAGGGTTTATCCTTCTTCTTCATCTGCATTTTGATGGCAGTGGCACATATCAACATGCGTGACCAGTCCTTGTTCTGAGTGACAGGAGTGGACAGATGTGGTGGTTCCACTCTGCTGCCTACAAGCTGTATTTAGGCCATGGATATTGATAAATTCAATCAATATTTTTTTTTTCCTGCTAGAGCAGGGGTACTCAAGTACTTTTTGTAAAGGACCACATACCCAAGTCTGCCGTAGGATGGAGGTCCGAGCTGCAAAACAAAAAAATATATAAGGAGGGACAACACCATTGGCGTGTAGCGCTGCATTATTATTATTTTTTTCAATAATCCACACCTCCAAGCCCACCTAATCTCCTTTCAGCCGACCAAACAGTAAGAATGTCCTTTCAGTGCCCACTAACAATAATGATGCCCCTTTATTGCCCCTTAGACAGTATGATATCCCTTTAGTGCTCCACAGAGTGTGATACCCCTAAGTGCACCCTCACAGCAGGGTGATCCCTTGCTACCCCCACACATTATGATGCTCCTTAGTGCCCCTGACACATTGCGATGCCTCCCTAGTTCCTCTCCACAGAGTATGAATACCCTAAGTGCCCCTTCATAGTAGTAATGCCCTCTCTTTGCCCCTTTCACAGTAGTTACACCCTATCTGTGCCCCTTCACAGTTGTAATGCACTCTTTGTGCCCCCTTCATAGTAATAATCCTCATTGTGCCTCCTTCACAGTAATAATGTCCCTTAATAGTAGTAATGCCCATTGTGCCCCCTTAATAGTAATAATGCCCATTGTGCCCCCTTAATAGTAGTAATGCCCACTGTGCCCCTTCCCCTTAATAATGCCCATTGTGCCCTTTCACAGTAATAATGCCCTCTGTGCCCCCTCCATAGTAGAAATCCCCATTGTGTCCCCTTAATATTAGTAATGCCCTCGGTGCTAGTAATGCTCATTGTACCCCCTTCAAAGTAATAATGCCCATTGTGCCCCCTTAATAGTAGTAATGCCCATTGTGCCCCCTTAATAGTAATAATGCCCATTGTGCCCCCTTAATAGTAGTAATGCCCACTGTGCCCCTTCCCCTTAATAATGCCCATTGTGCCACTTCACAGTAATAATGTCCTCTGTGCCCCCTCCATAGTTGAAATCCCCATTGTGCCCCCTTAATAGATAGTAGTAATGCCCTCTGTGCTAGTAATGCCCATTGTGCCCCCTTCACAGTAATAATGCCCTCTGTGCACTGTGCCCATTCAATAGTAGAAATGCCCATTGTGCCCCCTTCACATTAGCAATGCCCATTGTGCCCCCTCCAGAGTAGAAATGCCCGTTATGCCCTCTTCACATTAGCAATGCCCATTGTGCCCCCTCTAGAGTAGAAATGCCCATTTTGCCCCCTTTGTGTTAAAAAAGAAAAGAAAAACACAGTACCTACTCACCTTGTCCTGTTCCTGAAGCTCACAGTCCTCTCTCCCCTGCAGACACAGAACACTCTGAAGCATTGTGTGGGCGGGGCTTATTCAGATTCCCGGACTGCAGGCTCCGCCCACACAAGCAGGGCCAAGCAATCTGTGCCTGCAGGCTGAATGGGGGAGCAGGAAGAAGTCTTCCTGCTTCACCATTCACAGAGCCGCCGGTCTGAAGAAGGGGAGGAGCGCGGGAAACAGAGTGGTGAGTGACAGGACCGCAGCTCCCTGCGCTCCAGCAATGAGCGCTTCCATCTGTATTGATGGAAGCGCTCATTGCTTCTGGACTGTGGCACCCCCTGAGAGCTGGCACCCGGGTGCATGCAGGGGTCCGGACAGCTGGCAACCACGGCCCAAATTCGGACCCCAGTCTGCCAGTTGAGTACCCCTGTGCTAGAGCATAGGTATGATAGTAAAATGGTAACAAAGTTTGTAAGGCCATAAAAACACATACATCTATCAAGTGCAGACTATTATCCTGAAAAGTTGACCCAGAGCAAGGGAACAACTTCATAGGGTACAAGCATTTTGGATGCATTGATAGATAGATTTCTTTGCTACATGCATGGATGGATAGTAGATAGATAGTTAGATAGATAGATACCGGGTAAGTAATGGATGGATAGAAAGAAATAGGTAAAGAGACAGATAAAAGACAGAAGCCTGGATGAATAGATAGATAAATATACACAAAGTGAACTCCACGGCACCTCCAAAAATTAGCTTGTGTTTATTCACCAAATGACAGCGACGTTTCGGTACACTCAATGGAACCTTTCTCAAGCAGTGACAACCTTATGCGCTACCGCCGCAGATCTCTGGCAGCAGCAATCCACTCTAACGTTCAAGCGCATTTCATTTTGCAGTCCCACTCCTGTCTGTATCTTCCCAGAGACACCCTGGGAAGGTAAAGTGAAGCGTAGCTGCCAGTGATCAGTGCTGGCAGCAGATAAAAAGCAGAGAAGTATTTTACCTCATTTTTAGTAAGCTCTATTGCACATTTTGTGAGGTATAACTGGAGTATGGTGGGCAGGGACAGGGAGACCAGAGACAAGCTGAGAAGGCCTCTGCATCATGCAATTATTTAGCCTCTTCAATAGACCATATTCTCCTTAGCGACTCTCAGTTACAGCATTGATAAGGGAGACTTTACATACATTTTCTAATAAATATTTCTCTAATAAAATGTATTATAAAAGCACTTACACTCACTGTCTACATATTAAAAAAATTAAATGACAATTACATTTTAAGGGGGTATTCCCATCTCAGAGACTGATGGCATATTGAGTCCATGAAAGATTGAAATTTTTGTCCCAAGTTAGCGGAAAGAGATTTTGTGAGAAAACACAAAAAAAATATAAATTTCCGCTAACTTGTGCCCAAAAAAAAAATTCTATGAACTCGCCATGCCCCTCATCGCCGTACTCAGGAGAAGTTGGGGAATGTGTTTTGGGGTGTCATTTTACATATACCCATGCTGGGTGAGAGAAATATCTTGGCAAAAGACAACTTTTCCCATTTTTTTTATACAAAGTTGGCATTTGACCAAGATATTTATCTCACCCAGCATGGGTATATGTAGAAATACACCCCAAAACACAATGCCCAACTTCTCCTGAGTACGCCGATACCACATGTGTGACACTTTTTTGCAGCCTAGGTGGGCAAAGGGACCCACATTCCAAAGAGCACCTTTCGGATTTCACCGGTCATTTTTTACAGATTTTGATTGCAAACTACTTCTCACGCATATGGGCCCCTAAAATGCCAGGGCAGTATAACTACCCCACAAGTGACCCCATTTTGGAAAGAAGACACCTCAGGGTATTCAGTGAGGGGCATGGCGAGTTCCTAGAATTTTTTATTTTTTGTCACAAGTTAGTGGAGTATGAGACTTTGTAAGAAAATAAATAAAAATAAAAAATCATAATTTTCCGCTAACTTGTGACAAAAAATAAAAAGTTCTATGAACTCACTATGCCCATCAGTAAATACCTTAGGGTGTCTACTTTCCGAAATGGGGTGTTTGTACTGTCTGGGCATTGTAGAACCTCAGGAAACATGACAGGTGCTCAGAAAGTCAGAGCTGTTTCAAAAAGCGGAAATTCACATTTTTGTACCATAGTTTGTAAACGCTATATCTTTTACCCAAACCATTTTTTTTTACCCAAACATTTTTTTTTAATCAAAGACATGTAGAACAATAAATTTAGCGAAAAATTTATATATGGATGTCGTTTTTTTTGCAAAATTTTACAACTGAAATGAAAAATTTCATTTTTTTGCAAAAAAATAATAAAATTTCGATTAATAACAAAAAAAGTTAAAATGTCAGCAGCAATGAAATACCACCAAATGATAGCTCTATTAGTGAGAAGAAAAGGAGGTAAAATTCATTTGGGTGGTAAGTTGTATGACCGAGCAATAAACGGTGAAAGTAGTGTAGTGCAGAAGTGTAAAAAGTGGCCTGGTCATTAAGGGGGTTTCAGCTAGGGGGGTTGAAGTGGTTAAACAGTGGAAACCCCCCATAAATGAGCCCATTGTAGAAACTACACCCCTCAAGTTACTCAAAACTGATTTTACAAACTTTGTTAACCCTTTAGGTGCTCCACATGAATTAAAGGACATTTTTTTCTTTAACAAATCGAGGGTTTACATAAACACCCCACATATGATCATAAACGGCAGGGCGCAGAAGAAAAGGAACGCCATATGGTTTTTGGAAGGCAGATTTTGCTGAACTGGTTTTTAGATGCCATGTTCCATTTAAAGACCCCTGATATACCCCTAGAGTAGAAACTCCCCAAAATTTACCACATTTTGGAAACTAGGGGATAAGGTGCCAGTTTTATTGGCACTATTTTGGGGTACATATGATTTTTAATTGCTCTATACGCTTTTTGTGAGGCAAGGTAACAAAAAGTGGCTGTTTTTTTTTTTCTTCTATTTTTTACAACATTTATCTGACAGGGTAGATTATGTGCTATTTTTATAGAGCAGGTTGTTACGGACGCAATGATATCAAATATGTCTACTTTCTTTGTTTGTTTGTTTCAGTTTTACATAATAAAGCATTTCTGAAAAAAAATTATGTTTGTGTCTCCATTTTCGGATAGCCATTTATATTTTTTTATTTTCTCATTTTTTCATTTTTTCATTTTTATGCCAATCGTCTTGTGCAGGGGCTCGTTTTTAGCAGAAAGAGTTGATGTTTTTATTGGTACCATTTTTGGGTACATATGATTTTTTGATCATTAATTATTACACTTTATGGGGCAAAGTGATAAAAAAAATTGGTTGTTTTATCACAGTTTTTATTTATTTATTTTTGCAGAGTTCATCTGAGGGGTTAAGTCATGTGACATTTTTATAGAGCAGATCATTATGGACGTGGAAATACCTAATGTGTATACTTTTTCCTTTTTATTTATATTTTACACAATAATAGCATTTTTGAAACAAAAAAAAAAATCTTTAGTGTCTCCATAGTCTGAGAGCCAAAGTTTTTTTTTTGGACCGATTGTCTTAGTTAGGATCTAATTTTTTGCGGGATGAGGTGATGGTTTGATTGATACTATTTTGGAGGGCAAACACCTTTTTAATCGCTTGGTGTTGCACTTTATGTGATGTTAGGTGACAAAAAATGGCTGTTTTGGCACTGTTTTTATTTTATTTTTATTACGGTGTTCACATGAGGGGTTAGGTGATGTGATATTTGTATAGAGCTGGTTGTTCTTGACACGGTGATACCTAATATGTATATTTTTTTTATTTATTTCACTTTAACATATATATATATAGATTTTTTTTGCAAATTTCTTATGTAGGGGCTCATTCTTTGCAGGATTAGGTGACAGTTTCATTGGTACCATTTTGTGGGACATACACCTTTTGGATCACTTGGTGTTGCACTTTTTGTGATATAAGGTGACAAAAATTGCTTTTTTTGACACAGTTTTTATTTTATTTTCTTATGCTGTTTATCAGACGGGGTAGATCATGTGATATATTTATAGAGCCGACTGTCACAGACACGGAAATACCAAATGTCTATTTTATAGATTTTTTTTCTATTTTTAACATTTTTTTAAATTATTTAATTGGCGGATTTTTTTTATTTTACATATGAAACCTTTTTTTTTTCTTTTTTTTTATAAAATACTTTTTTTTTATTTATTTTATTTTACACTTTGCATCCCCCATAAGGTCATACAAGACCTCCGGGGGACATTTAAAGGGGTTATCCCACTTAGCATTTTCATACTTACCTGCTGCCAGCGCGCCGTTCACTTCCCGGATTCTGGCTGGGGGCGGGCTTCATCTTGATTGAAGTCTTCTCCTGGCCCGGCCGCGCGCTTGACTGAATGCGCACGCCGCCGCGCATGTGCCATGGTGACTTATTCCTGACCAGTATAGTACAGAGCCGGCGTGCGCGTTCGCGGCTCTGTACTATTCTGGCCAGGAAGAAGTCACCATCGCGCATGCACGGCGGCATGCGCGTTCAGGACAGCGAGCGGCCCGGCCTGGAGAAAAGAAGGGGTCTTCTGCGCAAGCCATCTCTGAATGGACATTTTAGAACGTCCATTTAGAGATAAACAACCGCTGATAGGATGTTTATATCCTATGGGCGGTCGGGAAGTGGTTAAAGAGGCCCTGGAATAAATACTAAAAGTGGCCCCATTTTGTAGTTGGGTCCAAATTGATGGAAGGCAGGGCCAGCAATACCATATTGTGGCACATTATACCACCCCAACCAAAGCCAAATACCACGGTCCATCAAAAAATACTGCCAGCAGCACAAAATACATCGCCAAAAACTTCCACTGGGTGGCCATGAAGAGGGCTCAGGTGGCCCCCTGGGCTCTGGCCAATCCGCCCCTGCCCGCACCTATCAGACAATAAGGGCATATCCTAGCAATATGCCCCCATTGTATGTGATAGCAAAATCCCTTTAAAGCACTATTCATTCCATGGCGCTGTACATAAGAAAAGGGGTATACATAGATAACATAAAACAATTGCAGTAAGAATGTATCAGATAAGTTACAAACTGGTGCAGAAGTAGAGAGAACCCTGCCCGAGAGGGTTTACAATCCACAAAGGAATGGGGGAAAGATACAGTAGGTGATACATTCATATTACATTAGTAAATAAATCTAAAACCAATATAAACATAACATTTCTATATAACATCTTATGAACTAAAAGTGGAAATGTCCAGACTGCCAGTATTATCAGTATGTCTATACCTATGAATGTGAATGACAATGTAACGGATCTTAATTAAGTCGTTTATTTAGTTTGACACATTTATGATGCATATTCGCCCATTATCTGAGATCTAATTAACCTGCATGAGACTTGTTACAGTATAAGGCAAATGATTTCATATCATACCAAGATTAGAAATTATTTGTGAAACAGTTGGTGCTGGGGTGTATAGGCATTCAAAGATGTGTAATCTAGGTGATTCATTATGCTTTGTGCTACCAATTACTCCTTAGAGAAAAGTTCCCCATGTGTTTATTATCACTTTTACTTTCTAAACTTTCAGCCCCGCACCCCAAGGAGCCACTTCCTATTTATACTGTTGATTCCATTCTCTCCAGAATCTTGAATCCACTAATGATTATTAACACTTACTAGCAATAATGTACAGTGCAGAGAGGTGAAATAAGTAGGGGATGGAGAAAGAGTAAAAATACTACATGATACAATCTGCAAGAAGCACTAGATGAAAGGGAAAGGGGTGGGGTATATGTGCAAGTGCTGTGCTGTCTCCATGAGAAAGTGTGTGTGTGTATACAATGCTGTGTGTGCTCCCAGAGCATCTACATCTTAATTCTTCCAGCAACCCACCTTCAGCTCAGCAGAGAGGGAACCAGGCAGCATCTCCACACTGTACGCATGGTTTGTGCAGTGGTTCTCCTTACAGGTTCACCTGGGTTGACTGACATTGCTGATGCTTTTTTATGCTTTTAATTTCTTCCATGATTTGCTTCCTTGGCCATCTGAAAGTGATCTCATTGCATCTGATTTCTCCACCCAAGGCTGCATTTGATGTAAGGTTTCTTCTCTTCCATCTCAGGGGTTGTGGTGTGTTCTGTTTCCTGCATGTGACTGACAATGCAATACAGGCTCATTGTCAGGAAGTTCACATCTCTGGCAGCAGACCTCTGGACTGCTGCAGTGCTACCTTGTTCCCCCCCCCCCCCCATGCTCTTTGTAGATTGGTGTACCTGGAGAGGTTTTGGTGGGGTGCACTTGTGCATTTGGTTTTAGCTACAAGTGATGATGAGATCTGTTTCTCCAGCATTGCCTGCCCCCTGGGCTTTGGGACGTGTCCTTATGTGAATAGAGTCGTGTTGCTTCCCAACTAAATGCTAATCACAGCTCTTGATGTGTGCGCAGTGCTGGTACAGTATGTGATGTATAGGTTCTAGCTGCTGATTATTCCTTAATTGATGAGCTGGTTGGGTTACTAGATCTCCACTCTCCTCTGTAGTACCAGCAGTGGTGGACTGTAGGACACGTTTTCTTGGATTTCTAGGGCTGGGGCTTTACAGATAGACACATCTCACATACGCAGTGAGTATTGTATTGGTTGTTGATCATCATCACCATCACCTTCATGATCTCAGATCTCCTTCTCTTGCTCTGGAAGGATCATGCTGCTTCATCTGCTCTCTTTCTTTTAACTTCCAGGATGGCTCGTTTTGGAGAGGCTGTGGCTGGGAGGTTGGGGTCCGGAGATGGAGGATCAGAAAGGAGCAAGACTCTCCAAGGCTCCCCAGCTGCTCCAGTGGGGACCCAGGCAGCTTTCAAGCAATCCAAAGCCCAAAGAGCAAGGACTATGGCTTTATATAACCCCATTCCTGTCCGGCAGAATTGCTTCACAGTGAACAGGTCGTTGTTCATCTTTGGAGAAGACAACATCTTAAGGAAATATGCTAAGAAGCTCATCGACTGGCCATATCCTTTACTCTATGCTATGGAAATGTGGAATTTGTATGCTCTGGGAAGGTACGAGTTAATGTCCAGTTCATATTTGCTGGCAGGCATTCATTACAGGTAAGAAAAATATATGTGCATGCATATGCAGTCTTATGCATTTTTAGGGGATGGTTTGGTAGATATGCAATGTCCAGTTGAATGGTATTATTGGCCAGACAATGAATTGGGAAAGTCAGGCACCCCTCCCCCTCAGTGTTGTAGAGTAGAAGTTCACCTACCCCTTAGCTTTCCTGTAGCAGTTAAGGAGGAGGAGGAGGAGGAGGAGGAGGTGATGTGCGTTTTTTACCAGCCCCCACTTTTTATCGCAATGATTAATTATTAATGTTCACAGAGATCTTTCTCTAAATCAACAGGGTGATACCAATGCAATAACTGCTTGATGGCAGCAGTGACAAATCGTCCTCTATGCAGATGAAACCTTGCTTGCCAACAGGTGTAAATTGAAAGAGGAACATTAAGTTGTCCCGCTGTGCGCTCAGAGTGGTGTCCTGTGCTTCAAGCAGCACCGGCCGACTTCAGCACCATGGACAGGTTTAGAGGTACCTATGGAGGAGAAGGGTTGCATTGCAGGTCATAGGTCCAGAAATGGTTCTGATGGTGAACTGAGAAGGGTCCAAAACATGATTTCTGTGGCACCTGGATGTCCCATAAATTAAGGGATTAATCATAGCAAGACATAAAGAGTCTACAGACAATCTACAAACAATATGGCCAGTAAATGATCATTCTGGAATCAGTCAGTTAACCACATATATTCCAAACTGTTTGAGGTTAATAGATAATCCATAAAATGTCTGCAATGTTTTCCTAATGTTCCTGTTGCTTACATCAACAGGTGTAAATGGAAAGCTAGACATAAAGTAGACCTGCTGTGCGCTCAGAAGGGTGTCTTATGCTTCAAGCAGCACTGGCAGACTTCAGCACCATGGACAGGGTTAGGGGATCCTGCTGTATGTGGAGGGGAAGGGTTGCATTGCAGGTCAGAAATCCAAAACACTCTCCTTAGGGGTTCTGATGGTGAACCTCGAACTGTGTGTGTAACCAGTAACTTAACCAATGGCTCCATGCTGGTTCATAGGCAATTGTAGGACTAAGCTGTAAGACAATGGACAATTGGAAGAAAGTGACAAACATCTGAATTCTGTGCCACCTGGATGCTTCATAAATCAAATAATTAATTGTAGCAAGGCAAAAATTATCCACAGAAAATCGACAACCAATATGACTGGGGAGCCTCACAGCGAATTATCGCTTTGGAATCATCCGCTAATCACATATTTGATTTCAATAAGATAATCAGTGAAAAGTCTGCAATATTTTCTCAAAAATGAAATCCTTTCATTTCAAACTGTTCAGTCTAAATCCAGCTTTGTTGGTCTTTACAGTGATGTAACCCCCCCCCCCCCCTCCCCAGTAGTGATGTAGTCAATGACTTGATTGGCTTATCAATAAGCGTATATGTGTTTAAGGATAAGAAAGATGGGAAATATCATTTTAGATGTCATTTTGTCCAGTAGAGCAATGGTTGTCCATAACATGGAAATGAGCAATGCAGAAGAGACCTTAGAATAATGCTTGTCATGTGGAAATGTATGTCTTGTGGGGTTTTAAACTAGTGTTATATGTGAAATATTTGTCACCCTTTCTTCAGAGGCTTCTCCTCTATGACTATCCTACAGATCAGCGACACCTAAGGCAAAACTAGTGATTATTTCCATTACCAGATCCCTCTCCCACTGGTGATGACTTTTCCCATCACTAGTAATTGTCTACTTAAAGGGATATTCTGGTTTTGCCATTTTCAGCATCAATTGACAGGAAACACTGATAATAGTGATTGTGTATCTGTATTGCTCCATTTCCTGCAACGACACTATGGTCATGTGACATTTTCCACTGTGCTGGTTCCCTATCCAGATGACATCACATCTACATCTGAGGCATAGCAAGGCTTGTAAAGTTCTGCCCTGTAGACACATCATCAATGAACTTACCTTACAGGGCGGTGTTCTGCATCTTCTCCTGGACCATGCCCTGTAGATGTGATGTCAGCAATGATGCTTTGTCTTAGGGCCTAGGTTTTTTTCAACAGGGCTTCAAGC
Organism: Bufo gargarizans; assembly: GCF_014858855.1. Classification (NCBI taxonomy): domain Eukaryota; kingdom Metazoa; phylum Chordata; class Amphibia; order Anura; family Bufonidae; genus Bufo; species Bufo gargarizans. Next base: position 63,918,295 of record NC_058086.1, on the reverse strand, counting down.
AGGCTTAAATCCAGGGCTGCCATTGGGAATTTCAGGGCAACATATAGGCAACCCTTGTGCTCCACCACCATTTTTATTTAGACTGTTTACTCATCACCATAAATAATACACAGTCGAGTCACATTATTATGACCAGCAGCTAATATCCAGAGTAAAAGCCATGAGCAGCTAGACAGTCTTATGGGCTTGGAGTGACTCAGCAATGTCCTGGTAGGTTGTCACAGGTATCTGGAGCTATGCTGACTGAAAAGAATCCCACAGCTGCTGGAGGGTGCCTGGCGGAGCATCCATAGAGAGAACACGATCATTGAGGTGGTCTCACAGATGGGGAATAAGAAGGCCAGGGTAGTACTTGGAAGTCTTGGTCATGCTCTTCCAACCAATGTCAGATACTTCTAGCCATGTGACTTGTCGCATTTTCCTCCTGGGAGATCCCACCCACCTCAGCACGTTTGTGTATAGGTGTATGTGATCTGCAGGGATGGGTTCATACCCAAATCAGTTGAGATTGCCTTTCACATGCCAGAGAATGCAATGAAATCACTCCCCAGACCATATCGCTGCCACCACCAACTTGTATTCTTTCAGCAATGGTTGCAGGGTTTATGTTCTCTGATATTCTCTGATATTCTGAAATGCTAGTGTCTATCTTTTTGATGAAGCCAAAAACATGACTCATTGTTGAAGGTAACCCTTTGTCCGTCAGCAAAGGTCCAATTCTGATAGTGAAGCTTTTTCTGCCAATGCAACTTTAGTAGCAGAGGTGCAGTGACCACCCGTCTGCTGCGGAGCCCTATACGCAGTAGGTTTTGCTGAATTGTTGTTTTAGAAAGATGTCTGGTAGCCCCCCGGTTCATTTTGGCAGTGAGCTTCTCCACTATAGTGTGTCGGTCCATTCTCACACACCTTCGTAGCCAATGTTCACCTCTCACATCAATGGCACATGGTGCGCCACAGTTTCCACGTTGCTTATTCGCAGTGATACCATTTATTCACTCATTATACACTTTTACCTCGGTTCACAAACTGTGTATTTACAGAATATTTCCACCCTTGGCCTGAAAGCCAATATCCCTTTTTGCAACGCCCCTTTTACCCATGGCAGCAACAAGGGATATGTGTGCAGACAGCCTATCACACACCTTATATACCCATCAATTCAGCTCACAACATATGACATCCTTCAGGAGCTACTGGCTGCCGATGTCGAAAGTAGGAAGGGGTCATAACAATGTGACTTGACCGTGTATGTTCGCTATATTGTACGGGTTATTATGATTACAGGGATACCAAATACTGTTTTGTTATTGTTAATGGGGTTTTCCAACTTTATTTTTTACTGTGATAACCTATCATCTGTTTGATCAGCTGTTTGAGAAGGCTGTGGTGCTCCTGTGAGGCCAGTGACATCACGTTAATTGGTCACGTGGCCTATCTCAGCCCCATTCAAGTGATACCACGCACAGCCACTATACAATGTGTGGCGCTGTGCTTGGTAAGCTGTGAGGAGGCCGTACCAGAGAGCACCGCAGTCTCCTCCAACAGCTAACCTATACTGAGATTAAAAAGTCAGAAAACCACAATAATAATAATAATAATAAAAAAACAGTAATACTATAAGGCATAATAAATCCGATCTTTACAGCTCAGCTTTTCTATAGATCTTTTCTATGATTTTTATAGTAAAAGTTAACATTTAGCTTTTTTGGGTAAAAATTACAATTTTCAGTCAATACTGGTGTTTTTTTTTTTAACCAGAAACCCCCTTTAATATTGCACAGCTGTGCCTTATCTATGCAGAAACTTTCAGCCCTAGATATGTACCTTATAGTAGGTATATTTAATCAAGATCCCGCTATACACATGTAGTGATGGGAAATAGAACTATTACATATAAATGGCACATGTTGGTGGTCATTTATTTTAGCTCTGACAGTTTGTGACAAAATTTGCAACTTTTTGGTTTGTTTGTTTTTTTAGACCCTCATCTCTTTTTCAAAAAGTGGGCAGGACTTGGCTGCGACCTCTGTGGTTTGACTTATTTGAAAGGAATCTGTCATAAATTGGGCGGGTCTTCCACCAGCAGGGTGTTTAATAAGACTTGTATGTAAAATGCTGGTCTTTAGTAAATGACCCCAGGCTAAGAATATAGGAGGAAAAGCCATCTGCTTTCTTATTTATATAAGGTTATGGAAATATTTGATATAATTTCTTGCAGTACTTAATATCTCTGATTGCAGTCATCCAATAGAATATTTCATTGTATACTGTCAGAGGGTGACATTCTGTCTTGGCCATGTGACAATCACACAGACCTGCAGAGCTCCCTCTTGTAGCAAGCGGAGCACCTGCGAGTCCATCACACAATAGCAGCAGCTGCTGCATCCACAGAATGCTCATACCTTACGTTTTTCAAGATCGCAATCCAGCTGGTTAAAAAAGGTCCATAAGGGAATGAAGGTCAGAAGTTTATTCTTGAGTAAATTATTTGTTTATTAAAGGTTTTTGCAAGGTACATTTCTTAAATACAGAAAAGTATGAATACTTATTACAATGCAAAATGCCATAACAATAAAACAAGAGTAAAGTGTCAAGCCTTTTAGTGTCAGATCTGTTCTGCTGTTCATCACATGACCAGGAGTGACTTTCATCCTATGACTGCAAGTAGGGACTCTAAAAGCTGTAATGAATTGATACGAAAAGTATATTGGAAAAATCTAAACTTTGGGAACCTGCCACATTAAGCATAGTCTCTACACGGCAGGCAGCATGTTATAGAGCAATAGGAGCTTAGCACATATATATATATATATTGGGCCCCATAGCTAGAATTTGAATTGGGGCCCCATCCCTGATGCCTCCCACTACCTATCTGTGGTTCCTCCCACTATCCACTATCCACTTCTGGCCCCATGAACTGTGCCTGCTGCTGCATATTATATAATTTGTCATACGTCCCCATGAACTGTGCCTGCTGCTTATTGTATTGTGTGGCATACCCACTGAACTGTCGTATTATATAGCGTGTCATACCCTCTATAAACTGTGCCTGTTATGTATTATATACTGTACCATACCCCCATGACCTGCGCCTGCTATGGAATATATAGTGTGTCGTAACCCACACCCCCATGAACTGTGCCTGCTGCTGCATATATCTCCCCATGAAATGTGCCTACTGGTTTTTATATTTTGTCTCATACCCCCCTGAACTGTCCATGCTCTGTATTATATAGTGTGTTGTACCCCCCATGAACTGTGCATATATAGTAGTGTGTTGTAACCCAGACCCCCATAAACTGTGCCTGCTGCTTGTTTATTATGAAGTGTGCCATATTCTCCATCCACAGACACTCCCATGAACTGTGTGTGCTATATCCCCCACCCCCATGAATTGTGCCTGCTGCCATAACCCCGCTCCACCCTGTCCACAGCCTCGGGTCCCAGCCTTATGAACTTTTTCTTTTGAAACTTCATACAAACCCCATGCAGATGTTACCCTTGGTCAGATTCGAACCTAGGACCTCAGCCCTGCTAGGCACCAGTACTTACCATTGAACCACCGCGCTGCAGTGCCCACATGAATAAAATGAGTTATACTGAATCCTATGTATCGGTCTGCTCAGCTCCTCCTGCTCTATAGCATGCTACCTGCAGATCAGACGCCATGTTTAACGTGACATGTTCCCTTTAAATAATACAATGCACGGGCAGTATCCGTGCGGCTGCCGCTATGGATCCAGACCCATTCAACTTGAATAGAGCCGTAATCATGTTCTATTTTATTGCGGTGCGGAGGCACAGCGAGAAACCCTACGGAAGCACTCCGCAGTGCTTCCAGGGGATTCCGTGCCTCAAGTGAATGGGTCCGCATCTGTGATTGCGGACCCAGGCAACGGCCGTGTGCATAAGGCCTAACTGAATAAGCATTTAAGCAGAGTAAGTGGCGAAAACATAATCAACCCCCTTATAGTGGTGTCATAGCTACCATGTATCAAATAAAAGGGCGGAATATGCAACAGGAGCTACAGATCCCATGTCACAGATGCACAAATACGGTTATTTCTTATACTTGTTTATCTGTGACAGATCCCGTAAAATTTGTTGCTAGATATAATAATACCAGAACATTCTTTAATTCTTCTATCTTTATGATATTTCGCATGAAGAAACATAAAGGGAACATTACTGCAGGCAGCTATTTCTCTTGTGTCGCTCTTTTAGCTGAGAAGCCTTTTTTTTATTAGGACAGAAATATATATCATTTTAGGCATTATAACAAGGGAAATAAGCAAAACCAGATCATCGCGCATTAACATTAAACAGGCTGAAGATGCAAATATTTTGCCGTAGGTGGAAGAAGTGCGAGAAATATTTTACTTAGCCACTTATAGATGCGCTGTTTACTAAATGCCTTCACTTTCCGCTTGAGTTTTAAGGCACCAATACTGAACATAACTAATTGCGCTGCACACACCGGGGATCTTTATGTCCTCAAGTACAGTTAACAACAAAAAGCTAAATTAAGGCAAAAAAAAAAGTTATAAAAAAAATCGTGTGGAATTGCTTTCAGTCCCCATCTGAAACAAAGAAGTGTAATCACTGCCTAATTCCAGCCCGCCATTCTTAAAGTGCTTACGAACACAATGGATGCTGGTTATAGGAAATGCATGGTTAATGAACTCCTGGAGTTTTCCTTCGTCTATAAATTTGGCATGGAGCGGAGCGTGATGTATTTCCTGCGCTACAGAGCAGGTTTAGCTATAGGCTTATGTTGTGTTGCTGAGCTATTTCCCAGAGCAGAGGTCACCAGACTGTCTGTGGCTCCTCATGACTTGGCTGTAGAAGATATATTGACTGGTGTAAGTGCTCACAATTCATGCGCTTATTTATTAGACTCCATGCCAGACATCTTGGCAGCGGACATGAAAAATAAAAATATGGGTCAGGGTTTATCTTTCAAGACTCTGGGGCAGATTTACCAGGAACGTCTATGATTTCGATAAAATTCATCAGATTAACACAATGGATAGATCTGGTGGATGTTTAGATGGGAGCTTACTGTGTTTAGATCTAAGCTTACTTTGCACCAGACTTCTGCACCAAATTTAGGGTGGGTTCACATTTGCGTTATGGAATTCCATTATAGGGGTCCTTTCGACAGGACTATTTTTCCGTCATGTATAATGGAACCAAATAAAATCCTTATTTGTCCCCATAGGCATGTATTAGGATGAATCAGACGGAATGCCTATTAAAGGGAACCTGTCATGTGGATATTTGATTATAATCTAACTAATTATATACAATCATTAACTACTAAAAAGTGCCTTAGATGTATTCACTTACTGGTGTGACAGATGGTTACCTCATAATATACACACAAAGATGCCACATGCCGCATGCTAATGAGCTGATTTGAGTCCAGCGTGATGTCAGTGAGTCCAGCGTTTTTTTAATTCAGAGCTATAGCCACTCCCCTGCCCACCTGCTGCTGATTCATATGGAAAAAAACCTGTCAATCAGCAGCAGGTGGGAGGGGAGAGTCAGGAGCTAATGAATATTCAGGACTCATCATTATGAGCTGGAGCTTTTCAATACAAGATGCTGGCAGATTGACTGGGTCAATTAAAGAAAGTGACCCAGTATTTTGCTAAGAGAATCAGTCACTTATTTATGTTGCCCTTAGTTAGGACACCATAAAACTGGTCATAGGTTCCCTTTAAAGGCTTTCGTTTTGAATTTAATCCTAACATTCCATTACATTCCGTTTTAACTCTGTTATAACGGAAGCCTATAACAAAATTCCATAACACAAATACCAACCCACCCTTACTTGGTTATGGTTATGGGCATGACAGGGACAGTTTAAACTTTATTGATGTTTGTGTGTTTTTTCCAAATACCAGTTCATGCGAATTTTCATGCGAAAATATTTATGCGAATCTATGCAAATTTTTCGCAATCAAGAAAATAATGCCTGGAGATCACAAATTCGCGAATTCTCGAATATATGGCGAATATTCGCCCAAATATTCGCGAAATATGACGAATTCGAATATTGCCCCTGCCGCTCATCACTATTCTCTACTTTTCCAGGTTGGCTGACATCTTAGCCTTCTGAAGGTGGAAGAGGGCTGCTTTATTAAGGAATATCTTGGGCTGTGTAGCAGCTACAGATGTAAGCCTGGTCTTGTTTTAAAGGTGTCAGTCTTTGAAACAAGACCATGATTGCATCACTAGCTCCTCTAGCCCTTAGAAATTGGGTCGGTAGTCAGCAATGCATGTATATGCAGACCTGACTGGGACCAGTGATGTACCGGGCCAGTGCTGCAATCCTACTCTTCTTTTAAAGCTTAAGGCTGAGTTCACACCTGAGTGTTTTACAGCGCGTTCCTACGCGCTGTAAAACGCTCAACAAGGAGAAACCAATGATTCCCTATGGCAGGCATGCTCAACCTGCGGCCCTCCAGGTGTTGTAAAACTACAACTCCCACAATGCTCTGCTGTAGTCTGATAGCTGTAGGCTGTTCAGGCATGCTGGGAGTTGTAGTTTTGCAACAGCTGGAGGGCCGCAGGTTGAGCATGCCTGCCCTATGGGAATGGTTCTCACCTGGGCGTTTTACAGCGCGTACGATCGTGCTGTAAAACGCCCAACGCCCCAAGAAGTACATGAGCTTCTTTGGGGCGTCTTGTCGCGCGTTCCCGTACATAGACTTTCGGGAACGCGCAACAATGGGCGTTCGCTTGTCTCTGTATGCGCGATTGTAAACGCCGGTACAATCGCGCATACAGAGCGCTCCTTTCAGAACGCTCAGGTGTGAACCCAGCGTAAAAAAGCCATCTCTGGTATCTCTATCTGCCATACAGCCTGGTAACTGGTCATCTGTCACCAATAGCAAGGATCTATGAGATACATCCTTGGTTACTTAAGTACCACCCTTCAAGGATGTATGAGCTCATTGGCAGGGAAAGGGTTTAAAGCATACCTAAACCTTCCGATTACTTTTAGAATAAGCTGCCATATGTGTATATGTGAGTTATAACACTATATCTAACCATTATATGACTTGTATTTATCATCTTTAGCAGTTTTCTCCTTCGCAGACTGCATCCCTAATTCTCAGCTGCATTTTTCTCTGATAAAATATATTGTAAAGTTTTTTATACTCACTTGTACTATTCCTTTATGCAATTTTGGTAAAAATTGTGCCAGAATTCTGGCACATTTTGATTAGCAAATTCCCAATATCTAAAATATCAATCCCAGCTAAGAACCCTGAATAAGTGGTTAAATAAAAAATTTATCAGTAAGTAATTATGTATCTGTGACTAAAATCTTTGAAGGCTCCTTGGAAATGTTGCAAAAGCTTGATGTAAAACAGGCTGGCTGTTCTTTGTAACAGAACCAGACAGAGGTTTACATTGATGGCCGTGTTTACATACAGATATATTTTGTCAGGAATGAACAGATTTTAAGAGTAAGTGCAACTGCGCCAGTTGCCTAGGCAACCATACAATGCAGGAACGCACTCCTGTAAAGCTCCTCTAAAGGAAAACCATGCTTCTCATATTTTCATTATTTTTTTTTACCAGATAGGTCAGAAAATTTGTGTATGTTAAACCAGTCTAGAGATGGCACATTAGAAAAACCATCAGCCAGACATTCTTATTTACCCTGACCGTCTCATGGTCAGGGTAAAGTGGTCAGAAGAGTGTCTGGCTGATGGTTTTCCTAATGTGCCATCTCTAGACTGGTTTAACATACACAAATGTTGTCAGACAATGCTGCCAACATTGGTTGACCAACTGTTATCTAATGCAGTTGCAAAACTACAACTCCCAGCATGCTCGGACAGCATTTGGCTGTGTAGGCATGCTGGGAGTTGTAGTTTTGTAACAGCTGGAGGCACACTGGTTGGGAAACACTGATCTAATGTATATGGCTATCTTTAGAAATGTAATTGGCTTATGATTACAGTTTAAAGGCCTGTCCGAGAATAACCAAATATGGTGAGGGTGGTAAAAATAATACAAAAAAATCTGCCCTTCCCTTCATGCTACATTGTTTAGTTGCAGCAGTGATGTTCCATAGAATACTACAGCCAATCACTGGCCTCAGCATTCTTGCACCGGTTTAGTTCAGTTGCGGTGATCTTACTTAGATCACTATAGCCATACTTTGTCACCTGCTGCAGGCTGGGAGTTGCTGCAAGAAAGGGAGGTAATAGTGTTGGTCGAGCACCAAAGTGCTCAGGTGCTCGAGTAGAACACCTTGGGAAGTCAATGGAAGTCAATGGGAGAACCCGAGCATTAAACCAGGCACCCCCTGCTCTGAAGAGGGGAGGGTGTCTGGTTCATAGTAAAAGGTCAGAAATTGATGGAAAGACCACTGAAATGGTTCGGGAACAGCATGGGGAGGATGTCTGGATGTCACGGTCTAGTTTAGTGGACCATGACACTTTTGCCGTGCATGCTTGTTGCTGGTGGCAACATGTTGTTTTGTATGTTTTGATTTAAGTTGTGTGTCCCTTCCCATCCTGGTGTGTTCGGGGTTAAGATGTGTACTTGGTGGAGCTGGGTGTGGCCTCTGGCTCTTCCTATACAGTGTTGTGAGCCTGAAGGTCAGATGGTTGTTTGCCTGTATACTGTATGTGCAGGAGCTCTGATAGTTTCTGGATGTGTCATCTTTCCTCTGTGAGGGCATCCTAGTTGTACATCATTTGTCTCCCTTAGTCTCCTTTCCCCTCCTCACCTGTTATGTTGTTTGGTGTGGTTTATGTTGGGGTTTAGTTGTTTATGTCATGTCTGGTGTTCCATGTCTGGTTGGTTTGGTGTTGTGATCTGCATGGATGATTGATATTTTCTCCTGTCTGTTGTTACCTCCGAAAGGGGGTCCCATTGGTTTCCCAGAGGGGTGAACGTAAAAGATATTAGCAGCCTTGCCTGGAGCCACCTTGCATCGGTGTCCGCATGGGGGTCCAGGTTGTTTTGGTGGTGTTTTTCCATCTTTGCTGAGGCAGGTAAGTGTTTGATGTTCTAGTGTGCTGTTGTTTCTCCAGATGCTTACCTTCCATTCAGTTGCTGCTGATTCTATCTTTTCCCTTCTGTTACTAGGCCGCTGGAGACTCCGGTTTGTCTGTTTCCTTGAGGAACCGGTTGTCTCCTATTCCTGACCTCTATGCTAGGGACCGTTAGGATCAGTAAGATCAAGGTTCGAGTGTATGAGTCCTCCCACCATTAGGGGGCGCTCATACGGTCAGGCGATCAGGGTCAGAATTAGGGCGGCTGTAGGAGGTGACCTGCTCCCTATCCCTGTTTACCGGCTTAGTAACAGCTCTAATTATACGGTGACAGCCTGCTGCTGAGCTGACCATCTAAAAATTAGGGGTGAGGGTCTGCTGCTGAGCTGACCCTCTAAAACATTATGGTTGAGGGCCTGCTGGTGACCCTCAAAAATATTATGGGTGAGGGCCTGCTGGTGACCCTCTAAAACATTATGGGTGAGGGCCCGCTGCTGAGCTGACCCTCTAAGACATTAGGAGTGAGGGCAGCCTAATAAGCATATTGATATGATGGAGGAGGAGGACGAGAAAAGGGAGATTGAACCATATACCCTTTTTAGTGGTGGAAGGGGTGCATGGGAATATAGTGTATTCAATACACCATAAAATCCACATTTAGAGTGCCTTTATGTTCAGCCGCTTTCCTCTGGTGGAGTATAGAAGTCCGGGGCAATCCAGGCCTTGTTCCTTTTTATAAGAGTCAACCTGTCAGCATTTTCAGTTGACAGGCGGATGCGCTTATCAGTTATTATGCCCACAGCAGCACTAAATACACTGCTCTGACAAAATGCTGGCCTCCAAGGCGTAGATTGCCAGTTCGTGCCATGTGTCCAGCTTTCACACCCAATAGTTGAAAGGCACACAGGAATCACCCAAAATGTTTGAAGGTGCTGGCGGGTCTTCATAAAACTGTCCCAGGCCTTGTAGAGTGTTGCTCTGCATCTGTTGGAACTGCTGTGTGTTCCCCTCGTCTCCCCTCCTCGGTTGGCCAATGAACTACGTATTCTGCACTCAACGTTGTCAGCTGGAAATTTTTGGAGCTACTTTTCCACAAGGACCTTTTGGTATTGCACCATTTTGCTCGTTCTATCCACCACAGGAATGAGAGATGAGAAGTTCTCTTTGTAGAGGGGGTCGAGAAGGGTGAACAACCAGTGATCGGTGTTGGCCAAAATGCGTACAACGCGAGGGTCACGGGAAAGGCAGCCTAACATAAAGTCCCAACAGACAAGACTTCGCTGTCCTCTTCAGGAGGATAACTCTCAACCTCCTCATCCTCTTCATCCTTTTCTAACCATCCACGCGGAAACAGATGGAATAAAACTTCCATGGGTACTGCCCTCTGTAGCGGAGGCAACCGTCTCCTGCTCCTACTCCTCCTCATCATCATCATCCAATTTGCACTGAGAAGACCAACTCAGGGTGTTCTGGCTATCACGCTGTGTACGTTCTTCCCCCATTTCCACCTCTTCCACATGCAAAGCGTCTGCCTTAATTGTGAGCAGCGAGCGTTTGAGTAGACACAGAAGTCGGATGGTTACGCTGATAATAGTGTTACTGCGGCTCACCATCTGTGTTGATTCCTCAAAGTTGCGTAAAACCTCACAGAAGGTCAGACATCAATGCTCACTTGTTGCTTGTGAAGAGCGGAAGCTGACTGGAAAGGCGATGACCATGTTGCAGCTGGTATTCCACTACTGTCCTCTGCTGCTCACAAAGCCTGGCCAACATGTGGAAGGTCGAGTTCCAGCGCGTGCTCACATCGCACAAAAGTTGGTGAGCTGGCAATTGCAAGCGCTGCTGCAGCATTGCCAGACCGGCGATAGCTGTCGATGACTTTCGGAAATGGGCACACACTGTGGCGCACCTTCACCAGTAGCTAAGGCAAATTGGGGTAGGTTTTGAGAAACCGCTGAACCACTAGGTTGAACACGTGGGCTAGGCATGGTATGTGTGTGAGCTTGCGGAGCTCCAAAGCCACCACCAAGTTACGGCCATTATCAGACACAACAATGCCTGGTTGTAGGTTGAGTGGTGAGAACCTACAGCTCAGTCTGGTCCCTTATCCCCTGCCACAGCTCTGCGGCGGTGTGCTGTTTGTCACCTAAGTAGATCAGTTTAAGCACGGCCTGTTGCCGCTTCCCCACTGCAGTGCTACACTGCTTCCAGCTACTGACTGATGGCTGACTGGTGCTGTAATATGATAATTCAGAGGTTGAAGTGGAGGAGGAGGCGGAGGAGGAGAAGTGGGGGTTGCAGCTACTAACACAGGTGGCTGCGGAAACCCTGATGGAAGTAGGGCCGCAATCCTTGGCGTCGGTAGCACCTGTGCCATCCCAAGGTACAACTTGCTCCCAGCCTCCACAACGTTCACCCAATGTGCCGTTAGGGAAATGTTGCGTCCCTAGCCAAAAGCACTTGTCCATGTGTCAGTCATTAAGTGGAACTTCCCAATAACTGCATTGGTCAGGGCACAGGTGATGTTACAGGACACATGCTGGTGTAAGGCTGGGACTGCACACCGTGAAAAAATATTGGCGGCTGGGGACAGAGTACTGCGGGAGAGCCGCCGCCATCAGGCTGTGGAAAGCCTCAGTGTCCACAAGCCTAAATGGCAACATTTCCAGGGCCAGAAATTTTGTAAGGTATGCATTTAGTGCTATGGTCTGTGGGTGGTTGGGTATTTGCGCTTTCGTTCAAAGGCCTGGGGTATGGACATCTGTACCCTGCGTTGGGACACAGAAGTGGATGTGCTAGCTGATGGTGCTTGCGAAGGTCCAGATGCATGGCGGAAAGCATCCGGGCCTCCGTCTTGGACAGGTAATTGGCCAGCACGTAATGCAGGGGAAGAGGAGACAGTAGTGTGACCCGCAGACACTGGTTATGAACCCAGGCATTTGGCCCACCTATTAAGGTGCTTTGATGCTATGTGGCGGATCATGCTGGTGGTGGTAAGGTTGCTAGTGTTCACGCCCCTGCTCATTTTGGTACGGCACAGGTTGCAAATGACAATTCTTTTTTCGTCTGCACTTTCCTCAAAAAAGCGCCAGACTGCGGAACACCTAGAACAGTTACGGGCCTGTTTGGTGTGGCCCGCCTTCTCCTTTTTGCCACCCCACTGCCTCTTCCAGCCTGTTGCGATGCTGCGGATCCCTCCCCTCTGTCCTGCTGTCCTCGCTCGGCTTGCCACCTTCCCAGGCTGTGTCACTGACTTCATCGTCCAGCACCTAACAACAACCTCAGTTATTGACAACTGTGTCTCAACCTCATCATTAAACTCTTGAGACACTAATTGCGGTTGACTTATTGGCAACTATGTCTCATTATTATCATCCACCTCGTGAAACACTAATTGCCATTTCCCACCTTCATCTTCTTCTGACAGTGGATGCTCCAGAGTTTGGGAATCAGGGCACAAGATCTCCTCATGTCCCTCTTCAAGTGGTCTTGGCGAGAGGCCCAAATTAAGGAATGGCGAGGAAAACAGCTCCTTGGAATATCCGAGTGTGGGATCACTTGTTTGCCAAGACTCTCCATGGTGGGTGGAAGGAGTATCAAAGTGAGGATTCTGTTGACCAGACTCTTGGCTACTGAGACTGGACTTGTGGAAGACAGGGTGGTGCTCAACATGGCTACGGCATTACAGTGAATGGCAGTACTCACCTGAACTTTTATTGGCTGCGTAGCTGGCAACAAACGTGCGGGGAGAAGACTCGAGCATCGCGCTCGAGCACACACGGTATTCGGCCAAACACCGCGATGTGCCAAGCATCGCGATGCTCAATTAAAATTTGTGTTCGGCCGAGCATGCTCGCCCAACACTAGAAGGTGTGTTTTCCAATTATTTTACCAGGCCTCCCATCACTTTGGCAAAATCGTAAAAAAAAACTCGGACAACCCTTTTAATAGTCAAGAAATCTGTGTGATACTACCAATGTTATCATCAACTCATCTAAACACCACATCAGTCAACCAACATGGTAAACATTTACTTATTGGTTGAGTTTAGCCTGACGGATCGGGAGTGTAAACAAGGGATTTATTGCCGATATAATGTCATAGTAATAATCACTTCTGTCCCATGCAATAGAGATGAGCGAATTTCTTAAAAGTTTAATTTGGCTGATTCGCCGAACTAAGAAAAAAAAATTGCTTTGTGACAATTTTGTCACGAAGCGCATTTTTTTAAAGTAGCGGGTGCAATGACAGGGAGCTGAGATAGCGCCGTCCCCGTTATTGTATGCCTCAGATGCATGATCGCGGCATCTGAGTGTAACATTAACAATAAAAAAAAAATGAAATAAAACTTACCGCCTCCATTTGCCCACGATGGGCCGGCCGCAGCCATCTTGCTTGAAGATCTCGGCCAAAATCCTGTGCGACGTGAGATTACGTCATCACGACTGCTGGCATGGTAGCGTATGACGTTATCAGTGATGATGTAATCTCGTGCTACCAGGGATTTTGGCCGACATCTTCAAGCAAGATGGAGGCTGGCGACTTGTCGTGAGCAAATGGAGGCGGTAAGTATTGAATTTTTTTGTTTTTTATACTATTTCAGGTTAAATCGATTCTCTGACACGAAGCACGAGGAAATTCAGCTTCTAGGCTAATTGAATTTATCCTGAAATTCAGGTCGAATTCCACTTCGTTGAATTCGATTCTCTCATCTCTACCATGCAACTTCCATCCAGCCATGTAAAGGTCATTTAAATGACCACCGAATGACTTTTTATCACCAATCGCCATCATGTCAAAGAACCCTTAAAGGCCATCTGTCAGCAGATTTGTCCCTGTGACACTGGCTGACCTGTTCCATGTGCACTTGGCAGCTGAAGGCATCTGTGTTGGTCCCATGTTCATACGTGCCCGCATTGCTCAGAAAATGAAGTTGTGATATATGCAAATTAGCCTCTAGGAGCAATGGGGGTGTTACCGTTACTCCTAGAGGCGTGCTCTTTCTGCAACTGCTGCGCCCTCTGCACTTTAATAGGGCCAGACAGTGAAAATGTCATTACTCCTGACCCTGTCAATCAAATTACAGAGGGTGCAACAGTTGCAGAGAGAGCATAGCCTCTAGGTGTAATGGCAACACCTCCATTGCTCCTACAGACTCGTTACTAATCTGCTGACAGATGCCCTTTAAGTCTACCTTTGACCCTCTGTTCTCTTAATTATACAATATACCAGTGACATATTTGGTTTCTATAAATTTGGCCTTCTTGTATGTATCTGTACCAGTAAAATTAGATTGCTTCTCCGGGGCAAGGACCAGAAGGAATTAATGAATTACATTTCCAGCACTGTATAATATGTTAGTATGCAATAATAATAAATTATAGCCCTGCATCGTACAACACTTCTGCTATGTAATTGTATGACGTTCACCAGGCAGCCTTCATTTCTATTAGCATTCATTCATTAGGCCTGGCTAATCAGGCTTTATTATCGGATACAGAGCAGCGTCCATAACACCTCAGAGAAAAAAACTATTAGAAATCTAAGCCTCATAAGAGCAGCTCATGTAAAAATAATGAAAGCATATCCGCTTGCTATGATTTGTTAGAGCGTGTGGCAGGAAGTATCATCACGGGGACACAAGTGTACACCTACTTCTCACATCTGGTCGTCTATAACATGGACATCTGATAAAGTGTCCGATTTGGAAACTTCATTTTCTAATATCAGAGCATTCCGAGTTACTAGAGACGAATCCCTCATTATAAGGCGTCCATTGATCAACCAGATCAAAGAGCGATTGCAACGAGCGTTTCTCTCTTTCATGTGAAGACATGACCTGTTCACGCATTACTTGGACATACCATTTATTTCATGGTGTACCATGTCATTCTTCAGTTACCCTGTGGTGGGACTTAATAATTTATTGCCAGACAAGTATTATATTTTCGAGTGAATAAAAAAGACATTTTCTAGGCGAATTCCCCCTTTAAAGGGGTTATCCTATGATTAAAATACGTAAAACTCCCACAAATTTTTTTATTCTCTGACCTAATAATACAAGTATTATTAGATGCAGATGTAGATGTATTCTTCTTACCAATGACTGTATTTGTGAGTTATTACCTCCCTTCTGATCCTCAGCTGTGTCATGTGACCAACACTCTGCCTCTCCAACTGACACAGGACAGTAAGTCAGTTACTTCTCTATTTATTCCTACGAGACTGACATTTAGGCTCCCTTAGGAATACATAGAAAAACTGACTTCCTGTCCACACATAAGATGCTGTATTATTTGGAGAGTCAGAGTGCTGGTCACATGACACAGCTGAGGATCAGAAGGGAGGTTATAACTCACAAATACAGGCACTGGTAAACAGATTACCTTCACTACAGTTTACATTATCTACCTTTCTAACAGGTCAAAGAATACAAAAATGTTGTGTGTCCACTTTAATTAGAGATGAACGAATTTATGAAAAGTTAGATTTGGCTGATTCGCCAAATTTGAAACAAAAAATTTGCTTTGTGATGAATAATTTCAGCCCAAAGTGCATTTTTTTGTAAGTAGTGGGTGCAATCACAGGGAACAGTGATATTGCCCCCCCCCCCCCGTCATTGTACCCCTCAGATGCCGCGTTCATACATGATCGCGGCATCTGAGGGCAAAATCTGTGTGAAATTAACATAAATTTTTTTTAAATCAAACTTACCGCCTCCATTTGCTCACGACGGGCCAGCCGCTGACATCTTCCTTGAAGATCTGGAGCGAAATCTCGTGCGGCGGGAGAATACGTCATCCAGCCGGCCTGCGTCGTGATGTCATACGTCACCACACGCACGGGATTTCGGCCAAGATCTTCAATCAAGATGGAGGCTGGCGGCCCGTTGCGAGCAAATGGAGGAGGAAAGTATGTTTTTTTTGTTTTTTACACTATTTCAGGTTAAATCGATTCGCTGACACGAGGCACGAGGAAATTCGGCTTTATTCTGAAATTCGGATTGAATTCCACTTGGAATTCAATTTGCTCATCTCTAACTTATATGTAAAAAATAAAAATCTGATATCATATAGTACATGACAGTCTATTTTTAATACAGTTAGAACCGGCTCTGTACCTCACATGGCTCCAGAGATCTTCTCATTCATTGCCCTGATTGCTCTGCTAGATTTATTTCAAGCTGGCAGCTTAGGAGGCATGTACTTTCTCAGCGGGCATGTCCTTTCTACTGCAGCTGGTGGCAGTTGAAGGATGGAACTGATCATGTGCTTCCATCTCAGTAAACAGGACAGAGAAAATAGAAAAAGAGCAAACAGCAGGTGGCGCTATACAGATAGATTTCAATGAATAACTCACTGGCTATACAAAATTTTTAATTTCATGCAATTACAAAAGTATTCAGATCCAGGAGCTGGTCTGAAAGCCTTAGAATATTATTTGTTGAACAACCCCTTTAAGTCGCTCATACATATCGCCATTTTTGTTGGGATACATTAACTATGTGATGCTTAATGAAGAGCAGTTAAAGGGGTTGTTTCACTTAAGCAAATAGCGTTTATTATGTAGAGAAAGTTAATCCAAGGCACTTACTCGTTTCCATGGTTACAACCACCCTGCAATCCATCAGCAGTGGCCGTGGTTGCACACAATAGAAAAAAGCACCAGCCTGTGTGCTCTTCCATTTTCCCAGCCACAAGAGAGGCCAGTGCTTTTTCTTGTAGGGTGCAAGCACGACCACCGCTGATGGATTTCAGGGTGGTCGTAACCATGAAAACGAGCAGTGTATAATGTGATGGAAAAATTAATCCAGCCAGCAAAGGAGGCAATAAGGACAATCACAATACATTATAGCAAGTGCCTAGTATTAACTTTCTCTACATGATAAATGCCACTTGCTGAAGTGATACCACTACTTTAAGGAGCCATGTTGAATTTTCTGATCCCTTTACTTCCCCAGTTGTAGACGGTGGTTATATTATATCTATTAGTAGTCTTAAAGGGTTTTTCCAAGTGCTTTATATTGATGACCTATCCTTGGGATAGTTCATCAATATTTGATTGGTGGGAGTCCGACTCCTGGTACACCCACCGATCAGCTGTTTGAGGTCAGTGAGCACTGCGACCTCCTTGCAGCGTACCATGCACAGAGCCATCTATTGGATAGTGGCTGTGCTTGGTATCGCAGCGTACTTGAATGGGACTGAGGTGCACCTAGGCCACATGACCAATGAACTTGACTTCGCTGGCCTAGTGTAAGCTGTAAGCTTCAGTGAGTGTTGCGGCCCTTTCAAGCAACTGATTGGTGGGTTTTCTAGGAGTCAGACCCCCACCGACTAAATACTGATGGCCTATCCTGAGGACTGGTCATCAGTATAAAACCCCTGGAAAACCCCCTTTAAATTGGCCTTACACATTCAATAGCAAATGCTTGTTCGGCCAACAGTTATTCTTCACAACCTCTCTATTCACAGTCACTCAGTCTCGCCAAGCATGCATGTGTATTGAAAGGAGAGGGGAAGTAATCCACTGTGAGACTCCTCTGGCCATGGCTTATCTTCCTTGAGAACAATGGATGAAGAAGTTGTAATTTATAACTTAACATGCCCGATCCTTGCTTCTTCCCCTGATATAAACGTTAGCAAAACATCCAATACACATTAGAAGATCAGCTGGTCGCGCCATAATTGGCAGGTCTGGCTTACTTTGGTTGAATATGGATGACCACCTTTAGGGTGCATTTACACGACCGTATGAATGGGTCCACATCCATTACGCAACTTCGCGTAACGGGTGCAGACCCATTCATTTCAATCAGAATGAAAACTTTCCGGCACTGTAGTGTTTTTCAGTTAGATCTTCCTCTTTATTTAACGTAACATAAATCCATGTACAGACAAATCCTTACACTATGCAGACGCAATGTCCTTAATCGTAACTCAAATTGATGTTGTCTGTGAAGGGTCTCATTTATCTGTAAAGAATAAATCAAGGCAACTGGACTTACTGTACATTTCTTGAAAACGTTTCACTCGTTCTTCCAATGAGCTTTCCCAATTCTGAGTGACTGTACAAGAATTCTCTGGGAATAAATATGTAAATGAATCAACATCTGGTAATTATACCCAGCACGGGGTCAGAGGTCATTATACCCAGCATGGGGTCAAAGGTGTTGATCCCATTATCCTAATTGGAGTCAGTAGGTGATAATGACCTCCCAGAAAAAGGTGTCAAGACAGCATTGTATGCGGCAGACAATAGATGTCTAACCCCCCCGCCTCTATTCAAGCTTGGCTTCTCAATTTTTACGTAGCTGGCCTCCTTCACACCTCGTTTGTACCAATCGGCCTCCTTATCCAAAACACGTACTTGACTGTCTTCAAAGGTGTGACCTGTTCCTTTTAGATGTAAGCACACGGCTGAATCTTGACCCGAGGTTTTGGCTCTTCTATGCTGAGCCATACGCTGATGTAGTTGTTGTTTTGTTTCGCCGATATACAGTTCTGAGCATTCCTCATTGCGAAGGAACTGGAGAAGCCAAGCTTGAATAGAGGAGGTGGGTTAGACATCTATTGTCTGCCACATACAATGCTGTCTTGACACCTTTTTCTGGGAGGTCATTATCACCTACTGACTCCAATTAGGATAATGGAATCAACACCTTTGACCCCAAGCTGGGTATAATGACCTCTGACCCCATGCTGGGTATACAGTCATGTGAAAAAATTAGGACACCCTTTGAAAGCATGTGGTTTTTTGTAACATTTTTAATAAAAGGTTATTTCATCTCCGTTTCAACAATACAGAGAGATTAAAGTAATCCAACTAAACAAAGAAAACTGAAGAAAAGTCTTTTCAAGATCTTCTGTAAATGTCATTCTACAAAAATGCCTATTCTAACTGAGGAAAAAGATAGGACACCCTCACATGTATTCCCTCTTAAATTGGCTCAGATCTCACACAGGTATATCACACCAGGTGCACATAATTAGTAGATCGTTACTCTGCATGTTGAATGAGGCTTGCCCTATTTAAACCTCAGACATTTAGTTTGGTGTGCTCCTGACTGTTGAAGTGAGAGTGAGCACCATGGTGAG
This sequence comes from Bufo gargarizans, assembly GCF_014858855.1. Taxonomy (NCBI): domain Eukaryota; kingdom Metazoa; phylum Chordata; class Amphibia; order Anura; family Bufonidae; genus Bufo; species Bufo gargarizans. The sequence goes on along the minus strand of NC_058086.1, from coordinate 63,899,175 downwards.
AGCAAAAGAGCTGTCAGAGGACTTCAGAAAAAAGATTGTAGCAGCCTATGAGTCTGGGAAGGGATTTAAAAAGATCTCAAAAGATTTTGAAATCAGCCATTCCACTGTCCGGAAGATAGTCTACAAGTGGAGGGCTTTCAAAACAACTGCCAACATGCCCAGGACTGGTCGCCCCAGCAAGTTCACCCCAAGAGCAGACCGCAAGATGCTAAAAGAGGTCTCCAAAAACCCTAAAGTGTCATCTCGAGAACTACAGCAGGCTCTGGCTACTGTTGATGTAGAAGTACATGCCTCTACAATCAGAAAGAGACTGTACAAGTTTAACTTGCATGGGAGGTGTGCAAGGAGGAAACCTTTGCTTTCCAAGAGAAACAACGAGGCCAGACTGACATTTGCCAGAGATAAAGTTGACAAAGACCAGGACTTCTGGAATAATGTTCTTTGGACAGATGAGTCCAAAATTGAATTATTTGGACACAACAGCAGAGGACATGTTTGGCGTAAACCAAACACAGCATTCCAAGAAAAGAACCTCATACCAACTGTGAAGCATGGAGGTGGAAGTGTCATGGTTTGGGGCTGCTTTGCTGCAGCAGGACCTGGTCAGCTCACCATCATAGAATCCACGATGAATTCTACTGTGTATCAGAAGGTGCTTGAAGAACATGTGAGACCATCAGTTAGAAAATTAAAGCTGAAGCGGAACTGGACCATGCAACATGACAATGACCCAAAACATACTAGTAAATCAACCAAAGATTGGCTGAAAAAGAAGAAATGGAGAGTCCTGGAATGGCCAAGTCAAAGTCCAGATTTGAATCCCATTGAGATGCTGTGGGGTGACTTGAAAAGGGCTGTACGTGCAAGAAACCCCTCAAACATCTCACAGCTGAAAAAGTTCTGCATTGAGGAGTGGGGTAAAATTTCCTCAGACCGATGTCGAAGACTGGTAGATGGCTACAAGAACCGTCTCACTGCAGTTATTTCAGCCAAAGGAGGTAACACTCGCTATTAGGGGCAAGGGTGTCCTATCTTTTTCCTCAGTTAGAATAGGCATTTTTGTAGAATGACATTTACAGAAGATCTTGAAAAGACTTTTCTTCAGTTTTCTTTGTTTAGTTGGATTACTTTAATCTCTCTGTATTGTTGAAACGGAGATGAAATAACCTTTTATTAAAAATGTTACAAAAAACCACATGCTTTCAAAGGGTGTCCTAATTTTTTCACATGACTGTAATTACCAGATGTTGATTCAGTTACATATTTATTCCCAGAGAATTCTTGAACAGTCACTCAGAATTGAGAAAGCTCGTTGGAAGAACGAGTGAAACGTTTTCAAGAAATGTACAGTACGTCCAGTTGCCTTGATTTATTCAAATTGATGTTGGAATGGGGAAATTTAAGCTCCCACCAATAACTCTATAGGTAAGATCAAAATCATCCCTCCTCCATCAGGCCTCCTGTTATAAAAATCACATTTGAGTCTTAAAAGCTGGTGGCCATAAAGCAAAACATATGTTCACATTAGTCACCAAACCGCACCCACACCCCTCAGCTATACATTTCATCCACATACATAATCGCAAGGTCAATTCATTACGTGCTTTTGCCATTGAGAAAGTCGCCGATCCTTCTAGAGGAGGTGACCATAAAAAAGTTATTTTATTAGGAGATGCCCACTGGATCTTTATACTTAATACTAGAATGCCTACAGGTTTGAACCAAAGGAAAGAGCATATGTACTTCTACCAGTGACCGAATGAAAGATAATTTGTGGATAGTGATAAATTACAGCCAAATTCAACGCCATTGTATATTTGTGGACTGAGCTGTATGTGCTTCAATTTTGATTTTGTAAATATGGTGTTTGTTTTTATTCACATTGTGCGTTTTTCCTTCTTTTGTTTTAAATATATGTTAAGACTCACATGTGATTTTTATAACGGGTGGCCTGATGGAGGAGGGATGATTTTGATCTTACCTCTCCACCCCCCATTTCCTGTGGGTGTTGGGGTTATTGGTGGGAGCTTACATTTCCCCATTCCAACATCAATTTGAGTTACGATTAAGGACATTGCGTCCGAAACGCGTAAACTTCCGCATGGTGTAAGGATTTGTCTGTACATGGATTTATGTTACGTTAAATAAAGAGCAAGAGCTAACTGAAAAACACTACAGTGCCGGAAAGTTTTCTTTCTGATGTTTCAAGGATTAGGCTACTTTCACACTTGCGCTTGATCGGATCCGTTCTGAACGGATCCGATCATATTAATGCAGACGGAGGCTCCGTTCAGTACGGATCCGTCTGCATTAATAACTTAGAAAAATTTCGCAAGTGCGCAAGTAGCCTGAGCGGATCCGTTCAGACTTTCAATGTAAAGTCAATGGGGGACGGATCCGCTTGAAGATTGAGCCATATGGTGACATCTTCAAGCGGATCCGTTCCCATTGACTAATATTGTAAGTCTGAACGGATCCGCTCGCCTCCGCACGGCCAGGCGGACACCCGAACGCTGCAAGCAGCGTTCAGCTGTCCGCCTGTCCGTGCGGAGGCGAGCGGAGCGGAGGCTGAACGCCGCCAGACTGATGCAGTCTGAGCGGATCCGCGTCCATTCAGACTGCATCAGGGCTGGACGGAGGCGTTTGGGTCCGCTCGTGAGCTCCTTCAAACGGAGCTCACGAACGGACCCATGAACGCTAGTGTGAAAGTAGCCTTACCTGTTCATTCCGAGCACGCAGAGTATTTGTGAATAAGGTGAGCTGGAAGTGTAACTTTTTGGACATTCTTTTCAATGCTGCCATGTGCTATCCGCATCCGTAGTTCTGTTCCGCGGCCCTGTAAAAAATATAGAGCAAGTCCTATTCTTGTCCTCAATTGCGGACAAGAATAGGCGTTTTCTATATAGCGCCGGTCCTGTTTGTTCCACAAAATGCAAAATGCACACGGTCGGTATCTGTGTTTTGCGGATCCGCAATTTGCGGTATGGTCGTGTGAATGCGCTCTTAGTAAATCCAGTCATTCTGACCACATATCCTTGGGGAGAATAGTGTATAATAATATTAACTATGAGTAATGAGATTAATTAATTTTGGTATTAATTATGTCTGTTTGTGCTCAATAGGCGTTAATGTTATTTATTTAGACTTTTGCGCAGTTTCCTGAGTGACATCTTTGCAGAATTTTGAGCCTCTCTTTGCCATATGTTGGGAGTTTTCCATCTGTTAATGTTTCAGCTAAATTGTTTCATAGAGCAGGTAGTGTAATCCGTGAAAAGTCATAGCGCCGCAAATAATTCCGGATGTGTTTATCCTCATATTGGTGTTATGTGCAGTGAGGCGGCCTAGTATGTTCTTCTCACATATTATTACATGGTTTTTAATGATACAAACACAATTTTAAAAGTTTTTAAAGATTGTCCCATGAACAATATTCAGCACTTTTGAAACCAGCACCTGGGTCTGAATACTTTTGTAATTGCATTTAAATAAAAATTTAGTAGAGCCACCGACTTAATATCTGTATAGTGCCACCTGCTGTTTTTATACTTTTCCTAGTTTTTCTGTCCACTTTGCTGAGGTGGTCGCACATGCTCCGTTCAATACTTCAACTGCTAAAAGCTCTATTATCTGTTAGAATCTGTGGCATTTACGGGGAGAGAGCAGCCACAGAAAGGACACACTTCCTGAGTTGAGATAGAGAGAGAGAGCTGCATCAGAAAGTACACGTCCCCATGAGGTGTCATTGTGAGAGATCTGTAGCAGGAAAGAACATGTCCCTGACCTGTGATAGGGAAAGAGCTGCAGCTAAAAGAACACACCCCGACTATTCGCTGATCACTGGGTAACAGCTGCTGGAACATCTAGCGGTTAGCTTTTACCACCAGTGAGAAATGGCAGCATGTCCTCTGACCTTGAACTGTATTGTTACAAGGTTTCTCTCTAGACTTGGAGAATGACCAAATAATACATGGTCACATCAAGTCCTCCAGAGTGAGAGCTGCTTTTTGCAGCAGCTCTCCACTCTAGTTAATAGAGAATCCCTAGACGAAACCTTTCTATTATATCCATGGGCTCTAATACAGCATATGGATAGGGGTATTACTGGGACAAACCACATTTTGTAGCATATTGCAAGGCAAAACTTTACTACTAATGGTGGCTTTTCAAAGACCAGCGGCTCAAGGATGGAATCATACTGTAGAGTAATTACAAATTAATCCTGGCTTGTGGCTGTAAAGATTTTGATGCTTAAAGCCAATACCAAAGTTACAATAGGGCCGCCACCTTCCATGCTCCATTTATAATGCTGGTGTCTTCTTATGTAGCAGAGGAGCCTTTAGGTCGTGTCGGGCACTAGGTGTGACTGATGCCTTTGCTCCCCCTATAGGTATGCCCTTGCAACTACAAGCAAAGGGGTGACTGTAAAGATTCAAAAGTATGGAAATCAGCTGACCTCTTACAGGATCTGGACAGCCTAATCCTTATAGTATGAACAAATAAAACAAACCTGACACTACTAACCCTGAAAATGAAGGTACTGTAACAGGTCAGTTCTATGGCTTAGGGAATACTCTGAAAACAAAATAGCTTTTTTTTCCCACAATTCCACCCTATTTGGAAAAAAAATTCCAGCTTCTCACTACATCCTATGCAATATTAAATGGTGCCATTAGAAAGGGCCAAAAAACAAGTCCTCATATGGCTATGTGAATGGAAAAATAAAAAAGTTATGGCTCCGGGAAAGAAAGAAGTAAAAAATGAAAACACAAAAATTTAAAATTGCCATGTCAGGAAAGGATTAAAGTAAAAGTCCCAAAGGAGTATTAAGTATCGACGACAAATACAATTCTAAGCTGAACAAATATTATTGAAATGCCTTTCCAGGATCTAGTGACATCACTGGTTGCTTCTGATTGGGTCACTATAGAAATGTCTGCCTTCATTATTTGTAGGAAGGGACAAATATTTAAATTATGGATCTAGTCAAAACATATCAGAATTAAAAACCTCTTGTTAATTAGCCATCCTTTTAATATTGCACGTGCATTGTCTGCAGCCACTGTACTCTTTGTAAGAATTCCCTTGAAGATGTGTGCAAATATTTGAACACGTTTCACAGACGTAATTAAAATGTGATTTGAAGTACACATGACAGTTCTTAAATATAATTATCATGCAAATCTATTCCTATGCTTCTTGACTGATAAGCAGCCTCATGAGGTCCTGAGCAGCCTGACAGCACGGCTAAGCCACAATCATCTTCATCTTACTTCTTTCTTATGGATTTTACATAAAGGGGTTATCCCATGACTGATGTGAAAAAATGAAAATCATACATCATATAGTACATGACAATAACTTTCTAACAAAGCTGGAACCAGCCCTGTACCTCACATGGATCCAGAGATCTCTCCATTTATTGCTCTGCTAGATTTATATCAAGCTGAAAGCTAAAGGGGAGTGTCTTTTCTGCTACAGCTAAGAGGGTGTGTCTCAGCTGTCCCTATCACAGCTCAGGAGGCGTGTCTCAGCTCTCCCTATCACAGCTCAGGAGGCGTGTCTCAGCTCTCCCTATCACAGCTCAGGAGGCGTGTCCCAGCTCTCCCTATCACAGCTCAGGAGGCAGTTGAAGGATGAAACTGAGCATGTGCGGCCTTCTCAGTGAGAATGTCCTTCGTTGCCTATAGCAAACAATCAGAGCTCATATTAATGACCTGTAGCAAAATAGAAGCTGAGCTGTGATTGGTTGCTATATGCAATCTGATGAATATCCAGGCTAATTGTCACAACAGACAATGGCTCCTGGAGTTTGGCGGTTAGGTTACTAATCATATTTTTTGGCTTATAATTGGAAAGCGCGGGGTAAAAATTTCCACTCGAAACATAGTCTATGACATTCCCTGAGTCACAGGAGGCGGCTGTGCAAAATGCGACGGTGCAGATTCCTTTAGCGGAAATACTTACAGACATACATACATGCACTCAGCTTTATATATTAGATACTGTATATATCAGGAAGTGTGTGGCCAAAAGTAAAGACTACTGGATTTCAGGATTTTGTTGTAGATACTGACATCGACAATCGGTGTGTTGTGTCTGCATTTTTCGCGGCCCCATAGGAATAAATAGGTCCGTATCCAATCTGCAAATAGCCCCCCCCCCCCCCCCCAGATAGAGCAATCCAAGTTTCCAAGTTTTGTAATCTGCCTGGTGCAAGGTCAACACTTTAAATCTCAGAAAACCCCTTTAAATCGCTCATTTCTGGAGTCTCTCATTACATTTCTGTTGTATAAACTCTAGAATTTCCCGTACAGAGAAGTGCGACTACAGAAGAATACTGAATAGACTTCTAATGCTGCACGCACTGGACACTTTCAATATGACTCCCATCGTTCTGTTCCTGCTTACAAATTCTTAACCTTCTGCTGAAATGACATTGTTGCCTGATTGCAGATTTTATTACAGCATGTTAGGTGGGGTTTAACAGATTGCTTCCAGCCGCTGCTCCTCAAGCACATATAAACCGCGGTTCTGCACATTCTCCTTACATTTCCATTATGTTTATTAGCATCATTTTATGAAAAATTATCATGATAATAGACACCGAAATGTGTATATTTACACCAAATTCCATACAAAAAAAAAAATCTGTAAAATATATAGTATAATGCAAGTGAATGGTGACAAAATCTGCTCAGATTTCAGAGTAGAGAAAAAAAGTAGAGAAAAAAAGGATTGCGCTGCAAGAGAAGATTCTTAAAATGTTCTTTTCTTCTCTTTTTTCCTTTCTTACATTCGGAAAAATCTTCAGTTAGATGGACCACATTCAAAAATTCTCAACGGTTGCATGGAAACCTGAATGCAGTAACAAAAAAACGCACTATGGTGTAGTATGTTCTAAACACCTATCGCATCAGGTGCATGCGATATACTCACAAAACTCGCTCGTGATGCGCAGAGAAAAAGACCGGTGCGTCTTCAACCAAGGAGCTCTAGTTGTAAAGAAGGCAGATGACAGGAGCCGTCGATTCAGATCTTTGTCGGAACCACGATCCCACCAGCAGAGCGTCGTTTTGAGGTATCACCCGTCTCACACTTCCATCGGGTTCAAAGGGGAAGGAAGGCGCAAAAATGGTGAAGTACGTACGAGTGGTTGTAGATAGAAATGGTTTATTGTACTTGCAAAAATACTAAGATAAAATCGTATTAAGAACAGTCTTAGTTGCCCGACCCGGGTTTCACCATAACGCTTCGTCTGGGGCGTTGATTACTAATTGGAAACCGCTGAATTTTAAATCACAAGGAAACCTCCCTTCTAGAATACGTCACATTGACCTATGAACCTATTTAACACATATCGTAATATATCATAAAATAAGGGGGGGAAAAGCAGAAACCATAAGGTTCCAACCACACATGTAGATAACTAAGTCGGACACTCTCATAAAAAAATTCGAGCGGAGATATATAGTATATCAATTAAAGGGCCCGTGGCTCCTCCTATTTATTCAAATCCTAACTCCTACCTTTATACCTAAACTATACAGGCATTGACATCACATTCTATATTTAACCCCTGAGGTTGAATCGTGTTTAACAAATACATCCACTCTACCTCCCTCCTATTTAGAATCGCAACAAAATCTCCTCCACGTACGGGGGTATGAACTATCTCGATCCCAGTAAAACGCAAACCCCTAGGATTTTTTGGATGATGGATTTTGAAATGTAAAGAGATGCTATGCGTCTCGAGTCCCTTTTTTATATTGCAAATATGCTCCTGAACTCGGGTCTTAAGGCTGCGTGTGGTCCTACCCACATATTGGAGGCCACAAGGGCACTCTAATAAATAGATAACACCCACATTATTGCAGGAAATATTGCCTCTTATTTTGAAAGTTTCTCCATTTCTTTTGTTGGATTGTATAGTATCCAGATTTCAGAGCTTTCTAAGCAAAAATGTATTTATTATCTAGAAAGTAAACTTTTTTAAATTTACCTAGGCCCAATGTTCTGATTTATGATGATAGATAAGATAGATAGATACTATATGAGATCTAGACCTGCACCAGATTATCTGGTGTAGAGGCGCAGAACTGCGTCTTCCCCTTTCCTGTGAAGCTCCACCCACTTTCCACTAAGTCCCACCTCTTTTTAGAGCATGTCAGAAAAAAACTGGAGAAACCCTAGATCCCCCAAATTGTGCCACTTTTTAGGGCTCATGCACACGTGTGTGCCCCGTGCCCAGATTGTGGACTGAAAACAGATGGTCCGCGATATACGGGAACCAACAGTGTGCACCTGTTGACTTGGTTGGGTCTGCAATCCGACACAGAGCGGTGTGTAGGCATGGATCAGAAGCTCACGGAAGCGCTTCGGTGGGATTTTGGTCTGTGCCCCCAAAAAATAGCACATGTTTTATTTTTTAAAGGTGTGGATCATATCTTGCGGATCGCTGAGCCATTCAAGCGAATGGGGTCACATCCGCAAATGACATGCACTCGACCTATACCAGTGCATTGCGGACTGCTATTTTCGGTCTGCAACACGGGGCACACAGGCTCATGTGCATGAGCCCTTATCCATAGGCCCATGTTATCCATAGGCCCACATTCATCCTATAGAGGCCAAAGGAGGGTTTGTATACATTGGTATGCTTTTTGGTTTTCTTGCTGCACAGAATAGCATTGTGGGCTAGGGTATTCCTTCCAGAAGAGGCATAATGCAAAAAATAAATTTGTGGTCGACAGTCTATGTATTTTTAACAAGGAAGCCTAGGGTGAATGTATCTTTATACAGCTCCCTCTAGTGGTGGCTGCATACAGTTAGAATCTTATCATATGTCAGTGCTCCAACCAAAAAGATTAATCAGCACAGATTTTAGGACTTAAAAATGACTTGGTGCTAGAAGGCAGATATTCACTTCAGGTGCATGAAGGAAATCCTTGCAATATTTCAGACCTTTCACTGATTATCCCATGATAAAGACTTATCCCCTATTCAAAGGTTAGGGGATGTTTCTGACTGGTATGACTCTAGGGGTCCCTGCCATTCACAAAAACTGGGGTCACATGTTCAACCATTTGAATGGATTGGTGGTCGCGCATGTCACTGCCACTCCATTCAATTCTATGGGACTGCTGAGATTGCCGAGTACAGCACTTATATCCAACAGTCCCACAGAGAACGAAAGTCACTGGGTGACCGCTGCTTCTTTCATACAGGGACACAGGACCCCTGTTCTCACGATCTGTGGGAACTCTGGATGCAGACTTATACTTGTGTATATGGGATGAGCGTTTTTCACAGGACAACCACGGAGCTAAGTTGCAGTTCCGGCACTTAAATAATGGTGGCGCTATTTCTGCCTCTAATTGCATTCTAACGCTTTGTGCCAGAATAGTTCTCCTTCTAACGCTATACTAGGGAATAGCTGTTTATGCATTTCTTAAAGGGTTCTCCACCTAGGGAGGTGTTTTTGGCTAGACTGCCCTACATCACCAGAACTCCGGAGGGAAGCATACTTATCTGGTCTTGCTACATGGTTCCGACTCTCTCAACTTTCGTTCCTCCACTGCCGTGATTTGGTCTCGCCGGTTTGACAGGGGTTCTGTGTGCTGCTTCAGCCAATGAGTTGACATGCGGTATGCGTCACATGAATGGATCTTGTGATGTATGGGAGACACGTCACTGCCGTGACCCCTCATGCTGCAGTGGCACATGTGACCCCATCAAACCGAATGTTGACGAGCAGAACCAGAGCACAGCAGCAGGGAAGCGAAGGAGCTGGAACCCTGCAGCGAGGAGCTATAGGGGCAGGGGCGTAGCCATAGGGGGTGCAGAGGTGGCAGTAGCTACCATGTCCAGGAGCCTGATGTGGCCCAAAGACCCTTGTGCCACATAGGAAGACACCGGTATTATAGAAAGTGCATGTTGGTCAAGTTATACCTCAGGCTTGAGGGAAAGGGTTAGGTCAAGAATTTGGAATGGGGGAGGTGCCATTTTAATAACTTGAAGGCTATGTGCTTCCCTGCCCCCTGCCACAAAGCACTGAGGGAAGGGGGGCCCAAGCTGAACTATAGTACCAGGGCCCATGAGCCTTTAGCTACCCCCCTGCCCAGAGGTCCTGCCACATGAGAGCATTTGTCCAAAAGTCCCCCAAAGATGGACAACCCCTTTAAGCATAAAGTATTTCCACAATGGTTGTAATCTTTAAGCTGTAGCGTCTTAACTGAGTATATTAAAAATCCATGTTTTTCTAGGCGTCTTAGTATAATGACTCTGCTAGGAATTGGTTTTTGGAAAGATATATAAATCAAAAGCAGACATTAAGCCAAATAAAGGATTCTTATTCCTAGACTTGATACCCAGAGGCCTGAATTCATTGATGTGTACGCTACTTTACTGCAATCCTCTGTAACACCGAAGAGAGTCATTTATCATCCCAATGCTGTCGCCCACCCGTCATACGCCCATGCAAGAGAATTGAATAGATTCCTCCTCCTCCAGGTGGAACAAGAAGATCAGAATCCAGGTCACGGCAGAGATGAAAATGCAACATATAATAATGCAGACGCCAAACTGACAATATATACATATAAAGAAAGATTCTGATGAGCATGCAAAGCCATGTCATTAACCAATGTAAAAAGTAAAACTGCTAACTATTATTTTTCGCAAGTGTAAAAATCTGCAACTTCACAAGGAAGAAGTGTTATGGCACCGCTTAGGCAACAAACCCAGAATAGTCAACAAATTATTTTTTTTATTCACATGATCTCATTTACATTTGTATTACTTTCCTCCATGTTTGCAGGGAAGAAGTTTTATAAAATAAGAGAGAGAGAGAGAAAAAAAAAAATGTTTCTTTTTTGATAGTGTATAGGCTGTGTATGGCATTGCGGCTCATCTTCTGCTGGACATGACCATGGACAAGTTTAAGAAAAAAAGCTGGCTAAAACAGATAATAATCAAAAGTAAAATGTTCCTTTTTTTTCTTAGTATAATGTTCTGTCATTTGTCCTACTCCCAAAAATTCTAACAAAAAGATATTGTGGACTTTTGTATTCGTCACACCCTTTAATACCCATTTTCAGTTAATTATAAACTATACCGCTGATATCATTACGTTTTATTAAAGCTTTGTAGTAGTATAGTCTATAAACTACACTGGCAATAAAATACCATGCAGTACAGATGTGTCCTTCCTTATATTCCCACACTGCAAGATATTCAGCTTTGGAAAAAAAATGATCTTGTGTTACTCTGCCGGGAGATGTGTATGCTTTATGTTTTTATCTATGGCAGCTCAGTGGTTGGGATATTAACTACAGACTGTGGAGGCTTTTTCTATATTCTTTGCGGCCATTTTGTTCTGAGGTATGTAGAAAGACAGATAATCCTTCAATAAAGGGATTATCCGACCCCTATAATGGCCCCCAAAATGCCCCGGCCCCTCATACTGGTCATACTTACCCCGCTCCCCGGCACCTACGTCGCTTCTGATGCCCGCACGGCCGCCTCTGCATCTCACCGTTGTGTGGATCAAAACATCCAGCGATGGAGGGGCCAGCCAATGGCAGGCTGCGACAGGAACGAGCCTCCTTAGCATCCCTGCTATTGGATGCACCTCTCGTCGCCGGGTGTTTTGATCCACACGACGGTGAGATGCATCGGTGGCCATGAGGGTATCAGAAGCGACGCGGGTGCCGGGAAGCAGGTAAGTGTGACCAGTATATGGGGCCCGGTCATTTTGGGGGGGCATTATAGGGGTTGGATAAAACCTTTTAAGGCCTATTTCTAGGTTTAGAAAGACACAAAGGGGTGCTCCTATGTGAAGGACCTCAGGAAATAAGGCAGGTCATGTATAGTTTTGTGCTTACCGTAGGTAGATGTGCTAACTCAGACACATCTCTGGGACACATCTCTGTAAGAAGTTCTTGGGCTACGGCACGCTCCTCCACCAGGCTCAAACAAACCGCGTATCAGTTTTGTGCCTGAGTAAGGAGGCAGGTTGAAAGTCATTGCACAAGACTATTTCCCTTAACGGGGTTCTTCCAAAATTAAAAAAAATTTAAACTTTTGTATTATTTTATAATAAATATATTCACAAATATCTTTTATTACTTAGAATGGCTTGTTTTGTCTAGGGGCAATCATTAGGAGAAATAAAATGTCAGTACACACAAAACCTGTTCTAATCACACAGGAGGACAAGTTACTTCACCACAATGAGCCATAGTGCTGCCTCATCCTCCTCTCTGTTCTTCTTTTCAGGAGTCATGATCCTGAATACAGGTGAGAATCTCTGTGGGAATAGAGATGATTAGGAGACATGAGAGGAGGGTGAGGTGTGGCTAATGAGCAGCAGCACTTGTTTACAGTCTCCTCTCTATTACCACAGCCTGTCCTGTCCATCCTCTCTGTACTTCATGTCTCCTCATGAACTAAATTCCCCAGAGATTCAGCTAAGGTTCTTATCATCTGTATTCAGGATCATAATCCCTGACAAGTAGAGAGGAGGAGAAGACAGCTCTTTACCTCAGTGTTGTAAAGTAACTTGCCCTCATGTGTGATCAGGACAGGTTTTGTGTGAACTAATGGAACAGCGGCCATTTTGTGTCCCCTAATGATTGCTCCCCAGACAAAACGAGTCATTATAAATAATGAAAGGTATTTGAGAATATATTTATAATAAAGTAATATTTAAGTATTTTCATTTTCTTGATTCCTAGAGGACCCCTTTAAGCACTTTAGGGGACATTTATTAAGTGATATACGCCCTTTTTTGCAGCAAAATCTGCAAATTTTCCCCTCTCTCATCACTTTTACGAAGTGGCGGGAAAAGGGGGCGTAATGTGGGCAGGGAAGTAGGAGGTCGAGCAGGCCCAGCTCATTTATCTGCTACCTATATCATATCTCTAGGTTTAGGCTGGGACTATGCAGTGACTTTCATTAACACATGTGATGGATAATGCCTACAGTTATTATCTATGAGGAAAAAAAGTTGTAAATAATTGTTTGAAGGTCACACAGTTGCTTGCAACAAGATTTCAATTTTACTGCTTGAAATTAACCATGTAGCTCCAAGCTGTCCAGGACTCAAACATTGATATATCCTCAGTGGAGGTCCAGGTACCCTTGTCGATCAACTGTTTGAAGGAGCCAGATGAGCACCACGGCCTGTTTTTGGTATACCAAGCCCAGCTGCATGCATTGCATCGCGGCCGTGCTTGGAGACAGGAGACAGGGTCAATGGAACGTTTATGATCCAGTCTCGATTCTGTCCCTGCAGCAAGGAAAGAGAGCATGCTATGTAAGTGCTTCTCTCTGATCGCTCTAGCCATCGATGGGGTTCTTAGTAGAGTTGAGCGAACACCTGGATGTTCGGGTTCGAGAAGTTCGGCCGAACATCCCGGAAATGTTCGGGTTCGGGATCCGAACCCGATCCGAACTTCGTCCCGAACCCGAACCCCATTGAAGTCAATGGGGACCCGAACTTTTCGGCACTAAAACGGCTGTAAAACAGCCCAGGAAAGGGCTAGAGGGCTGCAAAAGGCAGCAACATGTAGGTAAATCCCCTGCAAACAAATGTGGATAGGGAAATTAATTAAAATAAAAATTAAATAAATAAAAATTAACCAAAATCAATTGGAGAGAGGTTCCATAGCAGAGAATCTGGCGTCCCGTCACCCACCACTGGAACAGTCCATTCTCAGATATTTAGGCCCCGGCACCCAGGCAGAGGAGAGAGGTCCCGTAACAGAGAATCTGTCTTCATGTCAGCAGAGAATTAGTCTGCATGTCATAGCAGAGAATGAGGCTTCACGTCAGCCACCACTGCAACAGTCCATTGGCATATATTTAGGCCTAGCACACAGGCAGAGGAGAGAGGTCCCGTAACAGAGAATCTGGCTTCATGTCAGCAGAGAATCAGTCTGCATGTCATAGCAGAGAATGAGGCTTCACGTCAGCCACCACTGCAACAGTCCATTGGCATATATTTAGGCCCAGCACACACACAGGCAGAGGAGAGAGGTCCCGTAACAGAGAATCTGTCTTCATGTCAGCAGAGAATTAGTCTGCATGTCATAGCAGAGAATGAGGCTTCACGTCACCCACCACTGCAACAGTCCATTGGCATATATTTAGGCCTAGCACACAGGCAGAGCAGAGAGGTCCCGTAACAGACAATCTGGCTTCATGACAGCAGAGAATCAGTCTGCATGTCATAGCAGAGAATGAGGCTTCACGTCACCCACCACTGCAACAGTCCATTGGCATATATTTAGGCCTAGCACACAGGCAGAGGAGAGAGGTCCCGTAACAGAGAATCTGTCTTCATGTCAGCAGAGAATCAGTCTGCATGTCATAGCAGAGAATGAGGCTTCACGTCAGCCACCACTGCAACAGTCCATTGGCATATATTTAGGCCCAGCACCCAGGCAGAGGAGGGAGGTCCCGTAACAGAGAATCTGTCTTCATGTCAGCAGAGAATTAGTCTGCATGTCATAGCAGAGAATGAGGCTTCACGTCAGCCACCACTGCAACAGTCCATTGGCATATATTTAGGCCCAGCACACACACAGGCAGAGGAGAGAGGTCCCGTAACAGAGAATCTGGCTTCATGTCAGCAGAGAATCAGTCTGCATGTCATAGCAGAGAATGAGGCTTCACGTCAGCCACCACTGCAACAGTCCATTGGCATATATTTAGGCCCAGCACACACACAGGCAGAGGAGAGAGGTCCCGTAACAGACGATCTGGCTTCATGTCAGCAGAGAATCAGTCTGCATGTCATAGCAGAGAATCAGGCTTCACGTCAGCCACCACTGCAACAGTCCATTGTCATAAATTTAGGCCCAGCACCCAGGCAGAGGAGAGAGGTCCCGTAACAGACAATCTGGCTTCATGTCAGCAGAGAATTAGTCTGCATGTCATAGCAGAGAATCAGGCTTCATGTCAGCCACCACTGCAACAGTCCATTGGCATATATTTAGGCCTAGCACACAGGCAGAGGAGAGGTTCATTCAACTTTGGGTAGCATCGCAATATAATGGTAAAATGAAAATAAAAATAGGATTGAATGAGGAAGTGCCCTGGAGTCCAATAATATATGGTTATGGGGAGGTAGTTAATGTCTAATCTGGACAAGGGACGGACAGGTCCTGTGGGATCCATGCCTGGTTCATTTTTATGAACGTCAGCTTGTCCACATTGGCTGTAGACAGGCGGCTGCGTTTGTCTGTAATGACGCCCCCTGCCGTGCTGAATACACGTTCAGACAAAACGCTGGCTGCCGGGCAGGCCAGCACCTCCAAGGCATAAAAGGCTAGCTCTGGCCACGTGGACAATTTAGAGACCCAGAAGTTGAATGGGGCCGAACCATCAGTCAGTACGTGGAGGGGTGTGCACACGTACTGTTCCACCATGTTAGTGAAATGTTGCCTCCTGCTAACACGTTGCGTATCAGGTGGTGGTGCAGTTAGCTGTGGCGTGTTGACAAAAGTTTTCCACATCTCTGCCATGCTAACCCTGCCCTCAGAGGAGCTGGCCGTGACACAGCTGCCTTGGCGACCTCTTGCTCCTCCTCTGCCTTGGCCTTGGGCTTCCACTTGTTCCCCTGTGACATTTGGGAATGCTCTCAGTAGCGCGTCTACCAACGTGCGCTTGTACTCGCGCATCTTCCTATCACGCTCCAGTGCAGGAAGTAAGGTGGGCACATTGTCTTTGTAGCGTGGATCCAGCAGGGTGGCAACCCAGTAGTCCGCACAGGTTAAAATGTGGGCAACTCTGCTGTCGTTGCGCAGGCACTGCAGCATGTAGTCGCTCATGTGTGCCAGGCTGCCCAGGGGTAAGGACAAGCTGTCCTCTGTGGGAGGCGTATCGTCATCGTCCTGCCTTTCCCCCCAGCCACGCACCAGTGATGGACCCGAGCTGCGTTGGGTGCCACCCCGCTGTGACCATGCTTCATCCTCATCCTCCTCCACCTCCTCCTCATCCTCGTCCTCCTCGTCCTCCAGTAGTGGGCCCTGGCTGGCCACATTTGTACCTGGCCTCTGCTGTTGCAAAAAACCTCCCTCTGAGTCACTTCGAAGAGACTGGCCTGAAAGTGCTAAAAATGACCCCTCTTCCTCATCCTCCTCCTCCTCCTCCTGGGCCACCTCCTGTTCCATCATCGCCCTAAGTGTTTTCTCAAGGAGACATAGAAGTGGTATTGTAACGCTGATAACGGTGTCATCGCCACTGGCCATGTTGGTGGAGTACTCGAAACAGCGCAACAGGGCACACAGGTCTCGCATGGAGGCCCAGTCATTGGTGGTGAAGTGGTGCTGTTCTGTAGTGCGACTGACCCGTGCGTGCTGCAGCTGAAACTCCACTATGGCCTGCTGCTGCTCGCACAGTCTGTCCAGCATGTGCAAGGTGGAGTTCCACCTGGTGGGCACGTCGCATATGAGGCGGTGAGCGGGAAGGCCGAAGTTACGCTGTAGCGCAGACAGGCGAGCAGCGGCAGGATGTGAACGCCGGAAGCGCGAACAGACGGCCCGCACTTTATGCAGCAGCTCTGACATGTCGGGGTAGTTGTGAATGAACTTCTGCACCACCAAATTCAGCACATGCGCCAAGCAAGGGATGTGCGTCAAATTGGCTAGTCCCAGAGCTGCAACGAGATTTCGCCCATTATCACACACCACCAGGCCGGGCTTGAGGCTCACCGGCAGCAACCACTCGTCGGTCTGTTGTTCAATACCCCGCCACAACTCCTGTGCGGTGTGGGGCCTGTCCCCCAAACATATGAGTTTCAGAATGGCCTGCTGACGTTTACCCCGGGCTGTGCTGAAGTTGGTGGTGAAGGTGTGTGGCTGACTGGATGAGCAGGTGGAAGAAGAGGAGGAGGAAGCCGAGAAGGAGGAGGTGGCAACAGGAGGCAAAGAATGTTGCCCTGCGATCCTTGGCGGCGGCAGGACGTGCGCCAAACAGCTCTCCGCCTGGGGCCCAGCTGCCACTACATTTACCCAGTGTGCAGTTAGGGAGATATAGCGTCCCTGGCCGTGCTTACTGGTCCACGTATCTGTGGTTAGGTGGACCTTGCTACAGATGGCGTTGCGCAGTGCACACTTGATTTTATCGGATACTTGGTTGTGCAGGGAAGGCACGGCTCTCTTGGAGAAGTAGTGCCGGCTGGGAACAACATACTGTGGGACAGCAAGCGACATGAGCTGTTTGAAGCTGTCTGTGTCCACCAGCCTAAATGACAGCATTTCATAGGCCAGTAGTTTAGAAATGCTGGCATTCAGGGCCAGGGATCGAGGGTGGCTAGGTGGGAATTTACGCTTTCTATCAAATGTTTGTGAGATGGAGAGCTGAACGCTGGCGTGTGACATGGTTGAGACGCTTGGTGACGGAGGTGGTGGTGGTGGTGTTGGTGGTACATCCCCTGTTTGCTGGGCGGCAGGTGCCAACGTTCCTCCAGAGGCGGAGGAAGAGGCCGAGGCGGCAGCAGCAGAATAGGCCGAGGCGGCAGCAGCAGAAGAGGTAGCAGGGGGAGCCTGAGTGACTTCCTTGGTTTTAAGGTGTTTACTCCACTGCAGTTCATGCTTTGCATGCAGGTGCCTGGTCATGCAGGTTGTGCTCAGGTTCAGAACGTTAATGCCTCGCTTCAGGCTCTGATGGCACAGCGTGCAAACCACTCGGGTCTTGTCGTCAGCACATTGTTTGAAGAAGTGCCATGCCAGGGAACTCCTTGAAGCTGCCTTTGGGGTGCTCGGTCCCAGATGGCGGCGGTCAGTAGCAGGCGGAGTCTCTTGGCGGCGGGTGTTCTGCTTTTGCCCACTGCTCCCTCTTTTGCTACGCTGTTGGCTCGGTCTCACCACTGCCTCTTCCTCCGAACTGTGAAAGTCAGTGGCACGACCTTCATTCCATGTGGGGTCTAGGACCTCATCGTCCCCTGCATCGTCTTCCACCCAGTCTTGATCCCTGACCTCCTGTTCAGTCTGCACACTGCAGAAAGACGCAGCAGTTGGCACCTGTGTTTCGTCATCATCAGAGACATGCTGAGGTGGTATTCCCATGTCCTCATCATCAGGAAACATAAGTGGTTGTGCGTCAGTGCATTCTATGTCTTTCACCGCTGGGGAAGGGCTAGGTGGATGCCCTTGGGAAACCCTGCCAGCGGAGTCTTCAAACAGCATAAGAGACTGCTGCATAACTTGAGGCTGAGACAGTTTCCCTGGTATGCATGGGGGTGATGTGACAGACTGATGGGGTTGGTTTTCAGGCGCCATCTGTGCGCTTTCTGCAGAAGACTGGGTGGGAGATAATGTGAACGTGCTGGATCCACTGTCGGCCACCCAATTGACTAATGCCTGTACCTGCTCAGGCCTTACCATCCTTAGAACGGCATTGGGCCCCACCATATATCGCTGTAAATTCTGGCGGCTACTGGGACCTGAGGTAGTTGGTACACTAGGACGTGTGGATGTGGCAGAACGGCCACGTCCTCTCCCAGCACCAGAGGGTCCACTAACACCACCACGACCATGTCCACGTCCGCGTCCCTTACTAGATGTTTTTCTCATTGTTATGGTTCACCACAACAACAAATATATTATTTGGCCCAATGTATTGTATTCAAATTCAGCGGGATATAAATTTGAGGCCTAGTATTTAGGCGCTGGGTGACCGGTATGGATTTAGTGACAGAATTAGACTTGGAAATGCACAGAAGCGTGTGTGTGAAGTTATTCTGAATGACCCAATGTGCACCTTGAATATTATATACCCTTTTTGGGATAGATTTCAAATAGCTCTGATATAGCAGGAACCACTAAATTATGAAATTGCTAAATTGGGAATTGTACTTCAACCCAGAACAAAAAATGTGCTTTGACGGGCACTAAATAACTTTCCCAGCTACAACAGTACAGCGGTAACGAGAGATTTAGAGGGATTTAAATTTGAGGCCTAGTATTTAGGCGCTGGGTGACAGGTATGGGTTTAGTGACAGAATTAGACTTGGAAATACACAGTAGCGGGTGTGTGTGAAGTTATTCTGAATGACCCAATGTGCACCTTCAATATTATATACCCTTTTTGGGATAGATTTCAAATAGCTCTGATATAGCAGGAACCACTAAATTATGAAATTGCTAAATTGGGAATTGTACTTCAACCCAGAACAAAAAATGTGCTTTGACGGACACTAAATATCTTGCCCAGCAACAACAGTACAGCGGTGGGTAACGAGAGATTTAGAGGGATTTAAATTTGAGGCCTAGTATTTAGGCGCTGGGTCACCGGTATGGATTTAGTGACAGAATTAGACTTGGAAATGCACAGAAGCGTGTGTGTGAAGTTATTCTGAATGACCCTATGTGCACCTTCAATATTATATACCCTTTTAGGGATAGATTTCAAATAGCTCTGATATAGCAGAAACCACTAAATTATGAAATTGCTAAATTGGGAATTGTACTTCAACCCAGAACAAAAAATGTGCTTTGACGGACACTAAATATCTTGCCCAGCAACAACAGTACAGCGGTGGGTAACGAGAGATTTAGAGGGATTTAAATTTGAGGCCTAGTATTTAGGCGCTGGGTCACCGGTATGGATTTAGTGACAGAATTAGACTTGGAAATGCACAGAAGCGTGTGTGTGAAGTTATTCTGAATGACCCTATGTGCACCTTCAATATTATATACCCTTTTAGGGATAGATTTCAAATAGCTCTGATATAGCAGAAACCACTAAATTATGAAATTGCTAAATTGGGAATTGTACTTCAACCCAGAACAAAAAATGTGCTTTGACGGACACTAAATATCTTGCCCAGCAACAACAGTACAGTGGTGGGTAACGAGAGATTTAGAGGGATTTAAATTTGAGGCCTAGTATTTAGGCGCTGGGTCACCGGTATGGATTTAGTGACAGAATTAGACTTGGAAATGCACAGAAGCGTGTGTGTGAAGTTATTCTGAATGACCCTATGTGCACCTTCAATATTATATACCCTTTTAGGGATAGATTTCAAATAGCTCTGATATAGCAGAAACCACTAAATTATGAAATTGCTAAATTGGGAATTGTACTTCAACCCAGAACAAAAAATGTGCTTTGACGGACACTAAATATCTTGCCCAGCAACAACAGTACAGCGGTGGGTAACGAGAGATTTAGAGGGATTTAAATTTGAGGCCTAGTATTTAGGCGCTGGGTGACAGGTATGGGTTTAGTGACAGAATTAGACTTGGAAATACACAGTAGCGGGTGTGTGTGAAGTTATTCTGAATGACCCAATGTGCACCTTCAATATTATATACCCTTTTTGGGATAGATTTCAAATAGCTCTGATATAGCAGGAACCACTAAATTATGAAATTGCTAAATTGGGAATTGTATTTCAACCCAGAACAAGAAATGTGCTTGAACGGACACTAAATAACTCGCCCAGCTACAGCACTAGGGACAGATTTAGCTGGATATAAATTTGAGGCCTAGTATTTAGGCGCTGGGTGACCGGTATGGATTTAGTGACAGAATTAGACTGGGATATGGCCAAAAAATGAACAGACTATTGCTGGTTAAATGCACTTGGTGTGACAGCTTCACCCTGATGTAGGCTTTAGCCAAAAAACAACCACACCATTGAGGGTTAAATGCACTTGGTGACAGGCGCAGCTTGCCCCTGATTTTGTATATGGCCAAAAAATGAACAGACTATTGCTGGTTAAATGCACTTGGTGTGACAGCTTCACCCTGATGTAGGCTTTAGCCAAAAAACAACCACACCATTGAGGGTTAAATGCACTTGGTGACAGGCGCAGCTTGCCCCTGATTTTGTATATGGCCAAAAAATGAACAGACTATTGCTGGTTAAATGCACTTGGTGTGACAGCTTCACCCTGATGTAGGCTTTAGCCAAAAAACAACCACACCATTGAGGGTTAAATGCACTTGGTGACAGGCGCAGCTTGCCCCTGATTTTGTATATGGCCAAAAAATGAACAGACTATTGCTGGTTAAATGCACTTGGTGTGACAGCTTCACCCTGATGTAGGCTTTAGCCAAAAAACAACCACACCATTGAGGGTTAAATGCACTTGGTCGCAGCTTGTGCTGGCGCACCACAAGACACAAAATGGCCGCCGATCACCCCAGAAAAATGAGACTGACAAACGGTCTGTGCAGCCTAAAAACAGTGAGCAATTGAGGATCAGCAGCTCAATGATCCACAGCTGCAGATCGATCAGTTAATCAAGTCCTTTGGAGGAGTTAATCTGCCTAATCTCGCCCTACTGTCGCAGCCGCAACCTCTCCCTACGCTAATCAGAGCAGAGTGACGGGCGGCGCTATGTGACTCCAGCTTAAATAGAGGCTGGGTCACATGGTGCTCTGGCCAATCACAGCCATGCCAATAGTAGGCATGGCTGTGATGGCCTCTTGGGGCAAGTAGTATGACGCTTGTTGATTGGCTGCTTTGCAGCCTTTCAAAAAGCGCCAAGAAAGCGTCACAAAAGCGCGAAGAAAGCGACGAACACCGAACCCGAACCCGGACTTTTACGAAAATGTCCGGGTTCGGGTCCGTGTCACGGACACCCCAAAATTCGGTACGAACCCGAACTATACAGTTCGAGTTCGCTCATCCCTAGTTCTTAGCACTAGGAACCCACCAATCAAAACCTTTGATATGTCGCTATGACAAATCAAACATTTTGTGAAAGTTTAGTGACCCTTTATGTCCCATACAACCCATTTAAAGAAGTTTTCTTAGGAATACAACCCCTTTTCTAAAGACAGGTGCCCAGATTCCTTAAATTGTGTCGGCTTATACATTTCAGGAGATTTTGTACATCAATTGTACAGTTGACCAGGAAGCACATGGAGGGGCTAGGTCTACCAGAGTGAGAAATGTTCTTACTTAAGGACCCTTTAGACAGGACAATTCAACAAGCGATTGTGGGGAAGGAAGTGTTTCTCCCCGGCAGTCGCCTGCTCTTCAGTGGAGGAGACCACTGCATTTACATGCAGCGATCTCCTCCGCAGTATGGGGAGAAGCAATCGCTAATGCCATCGCTGGTCCTCATACTTACTTGTCGTTTGCCAGCAGCAGAGCATGTTTAGACGGCACGATCTGCTGCCAGCAAACAACAATTAAGGTGCCTGCAGAAATTATCCAATTAACTGATGAACATGCGTTTTGATCGTCCATCAGGTAATCGGCGGCACCTTTACACTGCCAGATAATTTTCTGGTCGATTCTCGGCCTGTACAAAGGGGCCTTTAGTGGTTCTCCATGTTGACTCATACAGAAGGCTTCAGAGTGGTAGACGTCCCTCTCGATGATGATGTCCCTATGTCCTAAGGGATTGTTTCATTAAAACACCCTTTAATACTGTAAGGGATCGTCTCTTTTCAGGGGGGTCACACTCACAGATATCTCACCAGACAACGGATTTTCATGTCCAAACTGTGCATTTATTTTGACAGTCTTCTCATAAAGGATAGTCCAGTTATACATCACTGGGTGGGGTGAGGTTCCCGCACCGCCAACACTTAAAACACAAATAAACTCCTGTCCGTCTAGGCGCTACCTAAACACAATACGTCCCTATCTCACTCATAGAGCACAGTTCACACATGGACATTATATGCGGCTTTCCTCAGCCAACATCAATACTGCAGCCTCAAGGCTGTGGCAACTCCAGTACCTTTTTAGGGAGTGTGGCCCAGTAGTCCTCCAGACGCTGGGCGTGCAACCCTCGTTCTCTAGGTGTCGCTAGGTCCTCCAAACCTCAGGCTATTCAAAGCCTTGTGGCCCCTCAGTCCCCCTGACTGAGACCACACACAGAGCCTCTGCTTCACAAAACAGTCTCGCTCTCCCTCCTCAGACTGACCTACTCTGAGGCACTTTATGCCAGCCTGATTACAGCAGGCCTCACCTGCGATCACCTCAGGTAGAAAGGAAAACCCATACTGGAAGGGTGTGGACTGGGAACTCCCTTTACCAAGCCTAGCCACCAGTCCAAGTAAAATCCAGCCCAGAAAATGTATACAAAAATGTCTCAGCAAACTATGCTTTGCTGAGACTACTGCCACTCTCTGGATTTTATCTGTCTCACATATCTGAGATACCTGAAGTGGGACAACACACCTTCCAGCACTGTTCACATTACCACAATACCTATATATGAATGGCGTTATTGTTATGCTCTTGGTAGTGTCCCACATACTTTATGTAATATAAACCTCAACGTTGTCATTATGGATCAGGAAAGGCTAGTTTTACTTCGGACAGCAACGTCTGCTATTCAGGAGATACTTGTGAGCAGACAGTGACTCGGTGGAGAGGTTACAATTCAGATCATGCACTCTATTTTTATACGGGGTTCACGCTGCAATTAACAGTCCAATTTCTGGTTTACTTAGGAAGAGCTGCAAGTGATATCAGATCAGCAGTCCTGCAGTATATTTTTATCTTTTTCTGGAAATGGTGTGATTTCTGATGCCAGGAAAACAGAGTTTACTTCTCGGAAGAGAAAGAGTGATAGGTCATGCATTGCATATGGTTGCTGCTATTTTATCTCGTCTTTAGATTGTTACAGTAAGTGTGAGTTTATGTCACTACTTGAGTGATCTGCATACTTATCTGTATATTAACCTCTTACGTCACTTCCCAGGATATTTGGAACTAAGGATCGAGACAGGCGATGATTGTAGTCGGAGGGTGATATCGACCATGGAGGCATCTCATGCTGCTGTAAGGTCTTAGGTTGATCTTTTCCTCAGGTTAGACTTGGGCTAAATGGCAACTTTGGCTGTGACACACTGTATGACCAAAGATCATGGTGTAGCAAGTTGCCGAAACACAACTGCCGCAAGAAATCGAGCTGGCTTGCCCATCTGTGGCTCGCAACATGACCCCATTAGCTTACGTTGGTTGCAATTACTTGACTTGCGATGTCAACTGCATTATACTGTGATATTTGCTCATGTGTCGTGTCATGACCAATGTCATCATGTAGATCCAGCCTAATCGGAGGTGTGAACTCACACAGGGATGTGGTCTCCACAGGTGCTGCCAGTTTTAGAGGTGTGATAGTGTGAATTAGTACAAGAAGTGGCCCCGTTATTATCTTTGCTGTGGAGCGCTTCGTCCTCTATGTACATAGTAAAATCATTTCACCAGATCAGAGTGTGGAGAATCCACTAAAGGTACCATAAAAGTCTTATTGGGCATAGCGAAACAAGCAAATATACTCACTTATAAAGCATCAACCTTATTCCATACCTCATTACAGACATTATGATTACTTGCTGTCCCCAGTGGACCTCACAGTCTAAGTTCCCAGTATGTATTTGGGAGGAAACCCATACAAGCACAGGGAGAACATACAAACTCCATGCTGATGTTGTCCTTGGTTGGATTTAAACCTAGGCTAGGTCCACAGGGCTACAAGGCACTAGAGCTAACCACTGAGCCACCCTGGGCTATTTCTCTATTTCTCATAGTCTTTAAAGGGGTTGTCCAATTAGAAAATCTCATTTTCATATATCTTATTAGAGAGTTCATAGATGATCCTAGTGATGAGCAGCAGGAGCAATATTCGAATTTGAGATATTTTGCGAATACTTGGTAGAATATTCGTTATATATTTGTGAATTCGAGATTATTTTCTTGATCGTGAAAAATTGGAAATGTAATATTTGCGTAATGCACGCGAAATACAGGCGTGGGTCACTATAGCTACATTTTTCAAGCTGCTGGAAGTTTACTGAGACTGGAGAAAATGGTTGGCACGGCAGAACATTACAATAGCTTTATGTGCAGTTAGAGTGCTCCAATATATTCGCGATTGCAAAATCGGCACTAATGATGCGAATATTTTAGCGCAATACGTGCAACTTCACATTTTAACAGGTCTGACTTACTTATTAGTGATTGGTGCACTAAGTATTGTGAACTTGTGACATCACAGCACTATGTATGTATGTACGGGTATGTATCTAGCATACATATATACATACATATAGCACTATGTATGTAGCATGTATGTATGGACTGCAGCTACACTATATCACTATCTACCCTACACTGACTATCTCCACTAACTATCTATATTATATATATAAGCTAACTAACTATCTAATGTAATGACAAAGGAAAGCAGAGAGCACATCAATAACACTGCTCTCTCTCTCAGAACTGCAAAATACTGCATACAATGGCTGCTGGGGAGGTTCTTCTATAGTAAGGGGTAGGCAAGCTTTCCTATTGGTTGCTAGGGATGTCGCTAAGCTCAGACAAAGACATTGCAGCCTTCTCATTGGCCCACAAGCAAGAAAGGAGGTTACTGATGGAAAAAAAATCTAGAATATTTAAAATTAAGAAATATATCACTATATTTTAAATATTCACAAATTTTCGAAGTGCTGATTTTCGCGATTAACATTAGCTATTCGAATATTCGCGCCCAACACTAGATCCTACTCTCTTTGCCAGTAGAAAGCAGTTTCAAAGAGCACCTCTCACTGTTGAGGACTTTACCTGTCCTACATTACACAGATATCCCACTGATTTAAGTAGACACTGTGTAATGCCTAATTTCCCCAGTGGTGACGCTGCAAGGAAACTGAACATACATTGCCATATTTTCCCACAGACTACAGCTGATTGTTGGGAGTCCCAGTGATTTGCTTATTCGCAAGGAACTGGTCTAACAAATAGGACTTGTCCAAAGTAGATATTGTTGCTTGGAGCAGAAAGCTGCATGCAACTGATTATACCATAAAGTAAAATGTATATTGTTTGCATTTCATCCAGTCAGTGGATCAGGTAGAATAGCTAAACATAAGGAAAGCTGCTATTGGTGTTACGAATCGGTGAGTGTGGACCCACTGTGACAACTAACAGGTTTGCTCCCATGGTATTCACCGTTTAAACCCTATACAGGGATCTGGCCTTTGCTGCAGGGAACCACTAACTCTTAAGATTGTCCTGCTGTATCTGGCAGCTGACCCACAGCGGTCAGAGACTCCGGTGCAGGTACTGGAAGCTCAGGATACAGAAAATGCACCAAAACTTCAGGAGCAATCTGAACAGTCCACTAAGGTGTAAATTCAGGTTACTATATCAAGATTGCACACTGGTAGAGTAAATGAATGGTGACACAAAATAAACTGGAAGGCTGGGTGGTAGTGAAGACACAGGCAGGACAGACAAGCTAGGTACTTGACAGAAACACGAACAAAACAGAGAGACAGGATTAAACTTAAACAAGAACAGAACTGAAACTGGCAGTATAGGAATACACAGACAGACTGGAACAAACACAAGATAAATGCAGGCAAAAAACTGGAGAATCACAGAAGCACTAGACGTCAACACTTTTGCTGGTCACCAAGAACCATAAGGCTCAGGCACCCTCTGCATGGAGGCATAGGTCAGGCTCTTTGCATCATATCTTCCCCGTGGCTCATACAAGATAGGGATAGGAAACGCCTCTCTATGATGTCCATATGTCTCTGTGCTTTTTTTCAGGGGGATGTCCAACCTCTTTAGAAAGATCCCATACCCACCTTCCTTTATAAAACACAAGGCTGCTTGAACTAGGGTTTTCTTCTTTTTCATTAGTACAATAGGGTGATTCACCGTATTAAGTGCTTGCTTCCAAGAACAATAAACTATGGAAAAGTTCTAAAGTAGTTAAAAAGATTTTATGTTAACATTTCATCTTCTGCTTTAGCTTAAAATCTTACAAAAATGCACCATCTGTTCCTATTTTCTTTCCTCTGCACTCATCTCATATTGAAATGCTATTCCACAAATGAATCAATTGTTTTGTCATTTAGTATAGCATCACTTGTTCCATCACATCTTTAAATTGTGAATGATGATTTGATCTTTCACGTGTATTAAAGGAGCACAAAACCTACAGTAATCCTATAAAAGCCCAGATGGTAAAAAGATCTGATAATAGCATTCACACATTTGTAATGGTTACAGTAGGTTCTTAGAAATGGAGATATGTGAGAAGAATTAGAGATCAAGGAGAACTGAGGCAGATATTTTACTGGACTTGCAGGGAGAGAAAACATTTGATAGCCACAAAGAGACCTTCAATAACATCAAGTATTTCAGTTACTTTTGGATTTTGCATGGTTGCCGTATGCTAGGGAATCTGTGAATGGATTCCAGATCTGCAGACTGCTGTGCATTACATTAAATGGGTTGTTAAGCATTTACTAAATGATAGCCTATCCTCAGAAGAGACCATCACTAGCTAATTGGCGAGGGTTCGGCATCCTGCACCCCTGCTGATCAGTTGTTCAGGTGTAGCTCTGGCACCAATAGTCGGCGCCAGAAGTCAACCCATATGGTTGTATCCGCTATGTAGTGGATAAAGCTCATGACTGCAGATCTGCTCCCATTGACTTTGTAGTAACTAACTTTGTCCACTACACAGTGGACAGAGCTGTGTAGCAGGTGCTGGAGCTGCACCCAAACAGCTGATCTTCAGGGTTCGGGTGTTGGACTCCCTCCAATCAGCTAGTTATAGTTTATCCTGAGGATAGGTCATCACTTAGAAGAAGCTGGAAAACTACTTTCATTTTAAGTAAGTCTTAATAGTTATGTACATCTTTGCATGTAGCTTTGATTAAACATCTCCTACAGTCTACAGTTCCTATGCAGACCTAGGTGTATCCATGGTTAAAAACTACAAAGAAACTTTATGTGGTCTTATCCTGCAGTAAAACTCCTTGTCATCTATCCTCTGCTTCTTGCTAATCTTGCTAACCAACCAAATGTTAATTAGAAGTAGGGTGCAGGAAAATAATACAACTGTGGGATCTGACTACATAGGGCTTGTCTGTAGTCTGTAACTGAGGAGATAGCATTATGTGTTAAGCCCCATCTATCCAGTACCGACATCTTTACCCATAGAACATTTCAAAGCTTGTTCAATGAGCAGGACACCGTGATACAATACTTCCTAACTTAAGCTGCTCAGTATAAATCATATTTTTGGCAAACTAGTAGAAAGCATCATCTTTCAATGTGTTCCTACAGGTTTGTCTAAATCTACCCATTAACAAATCAGACCTATGGATACATTTCAGTGTTCAATATTCATGGTTCTTATTGATCGGGCTTCCGACTGGTTAGAAAAACTTACCTGCCTACCACATCATATGCTAGCAGCCATTGACACGGCTCTGTACTTGATGGTCATAAAGTAGGGCTAACAGGGATGCCAGAGGGTATGTGCACCATTCATTCTACCTGCCTGGTAAGTCAGAATCTAACAGTCTCTATTTAACCACTTCATGGCACTTGCTCCAGTCATTTCTATCATTTTTGAGGCTTTTTGAATTCACTGGAATTTTTCTTGGCCATATTTCCACCTTTTCTTCTCTTACTAGGCTTGCCAGACCTTTGGCAACCATCTTTTCAGTAACCCAATTTGCTCTTGATTTCAGAATCAGTCCATGCTATTAGTCTGTCCTCCAACTCAATCTGCCAGACCTAGACTGGATAACTATTTCTGAACATATGCATGGACCCATGGTGGGAGGCAAGTACCTACAAGTCATAAAGAAGTGCTGTGTTGCCCAACCAGCGGGAAACTATGACTGTGTTTTTGTCCCATGACCATAGCTGGCTGTTTTCTCTAATGAGTGTGCCCCTGGTCCAACTCATTTATTCTAAGAATTATTTCTACTTTGTTAGTTTTGGGATTAGCTAAATCCTAAAACCCACAGTCTTGGGAACAGTCAAGTAAATTGTGTAATGTGGTCAGGTTCTCCTTCTGTATATCACTAGAATCGAGAGCATGGAAATGTCGTATACTGAAAATATGTGTAGATCGATGATATAATGTGTATGGAATTTGCTGATTGACATAATGACAGATGCAGTCTTTTTTTTTTTTTTCCTGTTATGAGGCATACACTATGCTCTTTGGAGGTTAGCAGTCTTTCTTCTCAAGCCATGAGTTTTTAGTTCAGGAATGTTGTGAATTGTATAACAGTTGTGAAATCACACCAGCCTACACTAAATTAATCCCAATGGGGGGATTGGCAGATAAGAGAAGATCAGAGAACACATAGATACCCATTTGTGTTCATAGGTGGATATTAGCATTTTTTTTTAAATACACATTTTCTAATACGCTTAATAGTTTATCCTCTTCAATAATACATTAAAGAGATTAATAATGTGCTTTGCTGAGGCTTTTAGAAAATTGAATATCCATATTATATCCACTACTCTACGGAGATTTTAAAGCTTCAGAAACAGCAGGACAAGGGATTTCAGTCAACACATTGTGTAGGAAAGTCACATTTAGGTTGATTTATCTGCAATGAAAGGTTGTTGCTGACTTATAATGGTGGCCAAATAATTAGGATAGGTACAGTATCTCTGCTTCTTTTTGACTCTATACATACTAACTACTGACCTTTGAAGCACTAGAGCGCCCATTTATCAACGAATGTTCTCAAAATTAATTGGTCTTCAAAGCTATGACTTTAAAAAAAAAATACTACTAAATACAGGCACTTTTTGAAATCATGAACTTTCTCCTTTTTGGTCCCTGTCTTCATGTAGTACGGAAATGGTGGTACGTTTTTTGGAAGTTGTTCTACAAACAAATTTTTTATCCTTATAAATCAAAAGTAAAATCAGTGATAATAAACTTTGCAATATATCTTACTTACAGAAAAAAAAGCTTCTTTCTCCACTTCTAAGACTCTACTCCTCCTCACCTAACCTTCTGCACTGATCACTATTAATTCACTGGTACAATCTACAGGGGTAGTCAAAAGTCTCAGGACATCCTTTTATTTGAGGGAGAGAGACTGGAACATGGCTACCTATAATGAAAGATGTGATATTGGATAAAGGGCAAATTTTTCCAATGGGAAGGAGGTCATGTAGCATATCAAACAAGACATGAATTTTACTGGAAATTGATTGCCACAATTAGATTTGCAATATCTCTTGTGGTTCAAAAGTTATCGACACAGAAAGTTGCAAGAACAACTGGGAACATTCCCTGTAATGCACAGCTATTTGACATGTTCAATGACATGTCATGGGTTGGTCCTGGTGCTGAACAAAGAACTTTGAAGTTTTGAACTTTCTGTGTTGATAACTTTTGAACCACAAAAGATATTGCAAATCCGATTGCGGCAATCGATGTCTGTTCTTCTTTGATATGCTACATGACCCCCCCTCCTATTGGAAAATTTGCCCATGATCCAATATGATGGTTTTTAAGATTGCGGCCATGTTACGGACATAGCCTAGAAGATAGGCACCCTCACCCATTACTTGATGGGATATTCAGATATTTCATTTCCCCTTCTCTCCAGCTCTTGCAAATTTACTACTCCCAGCCTGACTTGACTACCTTAGGCTATCTTTTATCAAACCGACCCAATCTTGAATATCTCGATAAAAGAAATATTCTTGTAGTTGTACATTTATATTGATCCGATAAGAATCCCATATTAACAAAGTATTGGGAACTGACTTCTGATCTGTGTGTCTAAAACCTTTGTAATGTTCTTTTCAAGCACCTTCCATTTTATGTGAGCTTTAAAATGGTTATCTAGCACGCTCTATCAGATACACCAAGGTAAGCACATGAAAAACAGACCAAGAAGCCAAGCCATCATGGAATTGCTTGCCATCTGTCTAGTACCATTGAGCCAGATTTAGTGCTCAGAGAGGCAAAGAGTGAGTTCCCTGTTCGTAGGTTTCCTGCTTCCTTATTGGCAGGGCCGTGCTATTTCCTTGCCACTGCCTCACTATGCTCAGGATTCAGTAGGTATATAAACCAGTTATCCGTCTTCTTTTTCCTGCAATGAAGGATAATTGGCCTGTGAATATATGGATGTGTACGTGGGTGTAAGTGAGAAAATGAGCCATTCTGTATGATGAATTTCAGATAAGTCCTTGTCTTTGCAGCCTGTTTACTCTGTTTTTGCTGTGTGCGGGCCATTATGATCTACAATTGCGCTCATTGGTAGTCACGGTTCCTTTGAGAGTATTTTTACTTGTCTTGGACCATGATTGTTGCTTTGCTTCCCTCCGTCTTTACACTGGTTTGACATGTATTCATATTAATTTTAGTGTGTATTGCCTCATAAGAACATATTTCTCCAGGGAAAGTGAAGAATGATTGCCTACCCACTATGCCTAACCATTTAACGCTTATGTGATTCCTGTATCTCTATTTCTGTGAGTTGTGACTTCACCTTAAGCCCCCTGCCATTCCAATATTGACTATCATGGCTGGAAAACAGTATGACCCCGCTGAGTAGACTTTTCATTGTGCTGCCCTTTCTTTGTTCCCTGGCCATCACTTTTTTGCTTTCTAATGTCAAAGTCCCCATACGGCCACAATATCATATTTTCTACTATTTAAAGCTTGAAAATACAATTACAAACAAAATGATATTGGCGGATGACATTCAGGGGTGGTATAGCGTTGAGGCTGCATGTTGGGGGGTCTTTTATAAACTGGGAGAGTGAGGATATGAAGATGTTGTTTATTCCTTTTCTTTACCATCATCCACATATTTTTATTTAATTGCAACTATCGTCATGCACATAAGGATTAGCAAAACAAGGTTGTTAATTACAAGACAGGCATATTTATTCTCATTATAGGAAACAGAACAGAAGGGAGGAAAGTCAAGACCAGATTCTGTGCATAAATGTAAGAAGGTTTATCATTTGGGATCTAGTTCGTGAAATGAAGCATGTTTTTTATATGCAAAATAACCGTGGAGCCCCAGTTATCGAGACTCTTAAATGAGGCTCCGCAGTGTTTTCTGTAGCTGGTCTCCCTAAGATCAGCTATTGTTTTGTTTTATGTTTTTTATATGGAGATTTAGACTTGAGTACGATTGTTTCAGCAAACTTTGCGTAAATCAGTAGTACAATGGAAAATAAGAAACCTTATAAAACATTTTATTAGAGAAAAATGCCTCTTTTTCCACTTACGAGCCACTTCTTCTCTTCCCTTGCCTCCCATAATGATCTATCTCTATTCATGGCTAAAATATGTCTAAAGAGATGACCTTCAGCTCATTGAGGGATCAGGTTACATGTTGTCCATATAAGTCTATGGAGAGGGGAAGAGGAGGAGTAAGCAGCTACAGAGAGGTAGACAGACAAACACAGAGATGCTTCTGAAAGCTCTAGTATTCTTTTAATTTCATCCCAGTTCTGGGTTCACAGTAACACCGCTCAATACTGTTGTATAATGCTCCTATTCTGCTGCTGCTTCTGAAAGCATACTACAGAGAGGATGTCCTCTACGTGTGCTGTGTATGGAAAACATCATAGCCACTAGGCTCCACCCACTCTGGCGAAAACTGGAAAAAGGGAAAACTGACAATAAGAGATGGAGCCTGTATAGGGGAAAACTAGTGAAAAATGCAGAATTCAAGTCTAGTGGCCAAATATAGTGTTATTACTTATGTATACTGACAGCTTATTCTGGAAAGTCATCTGTAAGCCAGAACTGTCATCAACATGAGTAGGTGCAGACTATGCTCAGAATAGGACTGGCCCAGCAGAGTGCTAGAGAATTACTAGGCTCTGACATAATAATGGACTTTAAATGTCCAGCTGAAGACAGTCCCATGTAGTGCAGAGTTTGGAACCAAGTACTTGCTTGTAGGGTCTTTTTCTTTTGGGTTAATTTACAAATAACCTATGTGACCTTACTAATGATTTGTCTTATGTGTGGAATGGTAACAAGCTTAAGATCAAAAGGGATTTATTTTTTCTGTTCAGCCAAAGGAAGCCCAGTTTGTTGCTATGCAGCATGCGCATGGTGGCACAGATTGCCTATGAGATTGTATTATAGATCCAGATGATGAGATGATGACCAATGCTTCGAAAGGGAGAATAATAAAGCATGCACTGGAGCATGTGTGGAACCGGTGAGGAAAGACCGCCATATCAAAAGACATTTTTTGTCTATAGCATATTAGATACAGCTAGGTGACATCTTCTATTGATAGTTACTGTGGAAGTGAACTTTCAACTATAGCTGGGTGGAAGTCCAGTCCTGACTATCAGTAGGTTACTCAAAATGAATCATAGTCCTTGATCAGTATCAGTCTGCAACCTAGAGGGGGTACTCAACTCTGCTTCCATATTTTTGTGCGGAATCTTTGTACCTTTTGAGTGAAGATTACCATTTTTAAGGGATTCCCTAGAGTTGAAAACTTTCTAATAAGCAGGCTATAGAAATGTACCCACAAACCAAGAGATGTTTTAAATTAGGATTTTAGTATTCACCCAGAACCACCTGACTTTCAAGTTGCTTAATTTCTTTTTGAATCTCTGGTTTGTGGGTGAATGATAATGGAAACCCAGCTGATATTAAACATCCTTGAACAGACGTGTCCTCTCAGAGAGATAATTAATTTAGTCTTAACCTAAGACTTACAAAAGACCAAAAGGGAGCTCTATGCTTTCCAGTTTATACAGTGGTGTTAAAGAGGAATTCCAGCATGTTACAGATCCCGCCCTGTGGCTTTAAATAGGTTGTAAAAAATAAACCATTTTAGGTGACCTCAGTGATCGTCTCGGTGGATGGGTTGCCACCGTGCATGACTTTCTGCTCATGTTTTTCACATGGCTAGGAATTGTGCTCTGCCAATCATTGGCTGAAACAACAACTTTTGTGCCAAAAAAGACACACATTGTTAATTCATTTGGCGTATTTTATGGCTCCCGTTAGCCGTGTCCTTTTTGCTACTTTCAAAACTGTCAAGCTAAGTGCAAAAGGTGTATAACAATAACGGGCCCATAGGTTCTCAGCGCGAAGCATCCAATTCTCCCCTTAACGCAGTCGTTCCAAGAGAGAGTATCTGCCTAACGTGCCACGTGCAGTGGAACATCGAATATTGTCTTTCTTCTGGATTCCATCTAAATGAGACAAAATCTGCAAGTTCCTTTGTGAAAAGGTCTCTCCCTATGTGCACGTAAATAGGTGAGATTTCACATCTTTGCTTCATTTTCCTTTCTTCCGACCCATCAGAAGAACAGAAAAGATTACAAACCGGATCCTGTAAAAAAAAAAAAAAGATCCTGTTGCATATTTGACATCCGTTTCAGCCATTTCTATCTGAGATATGTTTTTTTCTTTTTAGACAGAAAAAAATTCCTGCATGCTAGACTTTTTTTCTATCTAAATTAACGGGTCTCTAATGGAAATTACTCAAACGGATGCCAAATGTGCAAATAAAATGTTGTCTGTTCTTCTGACCGGTCAGAAGAATGGAAATTGAAACGAAGATGTGTACTCTCCCTTATTTACGTGCACATAGGGAGAGACGTGTAGATTTTGTCTCATTTAGGCCGAATTCAGAAGAAAAACAATATTCGATGTTCCACTGCACGTCACGTTAGGCAGATACTCTCTCTTGGAACGACTGCGTTCAGGGGAGAATTGGATGCTTCGTGCTGAGAACCTATGGGCCCGTTGGTGTTATACGCCTTTTGCACTTAGCCTGACAGTTTTGAAAGTAGCAAAAAGGAGAAGTCTAACGGGAGCCATAAAATATGCTAAGATGAATTAACAATGTGTGTCTTTTTTGGCACAAAAGTCCACCATTTCAATAAATTTACTGAAATTTTCTCCATCTTGCAAAACGATTCATCTTTCGAGAAACTCTGACAGATTGATGGGCACTATATCTAAAACTGTGTTTGATGAGGATTTTGGGAACTTAGTCGAGCTGTGCTGTAGGTGTGAGATGCATCTATGCTCTTTCTGAATGATTTCACCTGCTCTCAGAGCCCATATGCTGCGCTGAGTGACACGACGTCAGCCGCCTGTTCATCTGGAGCAGATTGTGAGCTGAGTGCTGTTCCCTGAGCTCACTGTGGAGGAGCTTAAGTTAGAAATATATATCATAAACTCATTAGACACATTTCTCCTATTATGCACATAGTCTTCAAACTGCTCAGAAGTATTCCTCCCGACACCTCTGGGCTGTCCGTTCCTTTTAACCTTGCTTGATTGCAAAGGGGGATATGGATTGATAGTTTTATTAAGTTGTTTACTGCTGAATCAATTAGAGCTTCTGTTTAACATGGTTTTTTTTTTAGATTAAGATGGCTAAAGACAAGAAATGTTAAAGGCAATCAGCGTCAGACTGAAGTCCCTTGGGGACAACAGAGGAAATGGTTCTGAGCGCCCTCCCTCTGTGTATATAGAACCTTAAGGCCCCTTTCACACAGGGGCGAGTATTCCACGTGGGTGCAATGCGTGAGGTGAACGGATTGCACCCGCACTGAATCCTGACCTATTCATTTCTATGGGGCTGTGCACACGTGCGGTAATTTTCACACATCACTTGTGCGTTGCGTGAAAATTGCAGCCTGCTCTATATTCTGCGTTTTTCACGCAACGCAGGCCCCATAGAAGTGAATGGGGCCACGTGAAAATCGCAAGCATCCGCAAGCAAGTGCGGATGCGGTGCGATTTTCATGCATGGTTGCTA
Source organism: Bufo gargarizans (assembly GCF_014858855.1). Classification (NCBI taxonomy): domain Eukaryota; kingdom Metazoa; phylum Chordata; class Amphibia; order Anura; family Bufonidae; genus Bufo; species Bufo gargarizans. The sequence continues at coordinate 63,863,640 of NC_058086.1, read as the reverse complement.
GGTGACGATCGGACTGGGGACCCGATCTGTATTATTTTCCCTTATAACATGGTTATAAGGGAAAATAATAGCATTCTGAATACAGAATGCAAAGTAAAATAGAGATGGAGGGGTTAAAAATAAAACAAAATTAACTCACCGAGCCCACTTGATCACGTAGTTCTTCTGTAATGTTGAGCTGCCGGCTAAGGACCTGTGGTGACGTCACATCACATGATCCCTCACCATGGTGATGAACCATGTGATTGGACCATGTGATGAGCACAGTGACGTTATCAAAGGTCCTATTCCTGTCCACAGCAAAGAAGAAGACAGAAGAGATGATGGCTGCGCGAACAAGTGGATTAAGGTGAGCTACATTTTATTTATTTTTTTAACCCCTCCAGCCCTATTGTACTATGCATTCTGTATTCAGAATGCTATTATTTTCCCTTATAACCATGTCATAAGGGAAAATAATACAATCTACAGAACACCTAACCCAAACCTGAACTTCTGTGAAGAAGTTCGGGTTTGGGTACCAAACATGCAGATTTTTCTCACGCGCGTGCAAAACGTATTACAATGTTTTGCACTCGCGCGGAAAAATCGCGTATTTTCCCGCAACGCACCCGCATCTTATCCGGGCAAAAAACATGACGCCCGTGTGAAAGAGACCTAAGGCCCCTTTCAGATGAACGAGTATCACGCTCTGGACTCGCAGCGCAGCTCCCATCCTGAACTTCCAGCACTGCCGGGTCGCATAGCATTATATGTGTTTATTATGCTATGTAACCCTTAGATGTCTGGAATGTACTGGATAACACTGACATAATAATGCTGTCAGTGTTATCCAATACATTCCAGAACTGTAAGGGTTACATAACATCATAAATCAATATAATGCTATGTGATCCCAGCAGCGCTGGAAGTTCAGGACGGGTGCTGTGCTCCGAGTCCAGAACACGACACCCGCATATCTGAAAGGGGTCTAGGGTCCATTATTGTCAGAGCTTGGCCCACCGGAGGATCCTCTGGTGGGCCAGTCCGGCCCTGAAGGGAATACATCATTACAAAATTGCCTACCGTTTAAATTAAAGGGCATGCCCTAGTGATATGCCTTTGGGACATACGCCTATCTTCAGAACAGGGCCCGCCAAGGTGAAGGAGAGTACACAGCACTTACGTGGGTGCTCTATATTCACTACTATGGGAGGTCCTAAAATTGCAGAGTGAGCACAATCAGCTAATTTCAGAAGACCTATACCAGTGAATAGAGAGCGTGCCTGTACATGCGTGGACACCACCTCATTCATGTCTATGGCACAGTCAGCTGTCAACTATATTCTGAACTCCTCCCATAGCAGTGAATGGAGAGTGGCTGTGCATGTGCGATGTGCTCTCCTTCATTTTGCTGGGCCTGTTCTGGAGAGGTGGGACCAGCACCTATCTGATGGCATATCCTAGAGATAAAATATGGCTTCAATGCCTGAGATGAGACAACCTATTTAACTTTTATGTTAAACACATTTTAAAAAGAAACTTTTTCCATGTCATTATCTATATAAAAAAATCATGAAATCTTGCAGTTTTTATAATTTTCATACTGACCACTGAATCAAACAACAGTCTGATGCTTCCTGTTCTGTAGAGATCACTTCTGAGCAGTCATCCCCCTCCCTGCACAATGATGCTGGGTTCACACCTGAGCGTACTGGATGGAGCGCTCTGTATGCGCGATTCTACGGGCGTCTCACCTACGCGGCTCCTGTGCAAGCGAACGCCCATTGTCGCGCGTTCCCGGAAGTCTATGTACGGGAACGCGCGACACTACGCCCCAAACTACGGCCTTTAAATTTCAGTACTATGGTGCTGATTTTGCCACTGTCCCTTACACAATCCAGTGCAACACTAGTAAATAAAAATGTAAACTCATCTCTTTATTCACAGTCCTGTGTTGCTGGACACCATCTTAATTTGCCAGGCAGTCAAAAAGAGTACACGTGGCCAGTGCTTCAAAGCATTCCTATAGAGAAACTGAGAACTCTTGTCACCGCACTGTAAACAACCCAGATAATCCCCTATAACGGGACTTTTATTATGGAAAAATATGCTTTTTACACACCTTGGAGTTCCCCTTCAATTTTAATTGGTCAGATATAATTCGCTTTTCATATGTCGTAGGTCACTTGCCAGAAGGTTTGTATCTAAAATTTGTCTAGCTTGCCTTATGCACTTACTGTAGCTATGAAATTATGTAGAACAATGTCCACGTCCAATCATGGTAGGAATAGTCATTTTGCTGTAATGTAAATTTTTTAGCCTAAACAGAATCTGGCGGTTAAATATTTTAGTCAGTCGATCTTGGTTTTGGAAATTTGGTCAATGCATTGTGTAAGACCTTTAGAACTATCTGTATGTATTGATATCCAATAAACAGATACAATCTAAGGCTGTTAGTCCAAGCTGCTAAGTTAGGGATCATGTGACTTAGTGTTTGTCTTTCCTTGGCCCACCCCTGAGGTTCTTATCAACATTCCTTATGATAAGCTGTAGAGCTGTTGTTTCTGACCTGTACACACCTCTTTCATTTCGCCTCTCTAACTGTCCTTCTCTGCAGTTCATGGTGCCTTCTTTACAATGGCAGGATTTCTGTGGGGACCCAACGTTGCCCCAAAATCTCATCAGCCTCACTGTCCCTCTATGCTGTGCGGTTGCACAGCTTCTATTCAATGCCCGCTCTCAGCTGCTGAGAGTCTTAGTTTCCTCCCTCTTGCCACCGCTGCTGCATCCTAGTCGGAAAAGGAGGAGGTCAGAAAGAAGGAGGCAGCGCCAGACTGCAGCTAACATCTGGTACATTATCTGTGTTATCACCGTGTAATCTGCGATGTTACATAGGACTGCAGATGACATCTATCTATACTCAAAGTTTTCACTGTGTTATCTGGGGTGTTATATAGGACTGCAGGTGGCATCTACTACATCATTTGTACTCAGACTCTGATGATGTAGTAGATATGACCTGCAGTCCTATGTAACACCACAGATAACAGATAACACAGTGATAACGCATTGAGTACAGATATCGCCTGCAGCCCTATGGCCAAAGCGCTGCTGCCTCTTCATACAGAAAAAAATGACTATTGGGCAGCACATGGAAGGGTGTAAGGGGCAAATGGCGGGAGGTGCTCGAGTTGGGTAGACAGCCTATAATGCACTTATTCTGCCCCTGTTTTTTTACCCAGTTAGGTGCCTGCTAAACTGTCGACTGCCATGACCTGGTGTTTTTTAACTGGTTGTAAATAGCAGTCTGACAGTATGTTACATTAGTAGTACATGTAAACGTTAATGTTTTGGTTTACTGTATATGTATTTCTTTTGGTCTGGATGACTGTAAGCTCTACCCTTAATGGCCTACTGAATTTGTACTTGTTTTCTGCGAGAAGCAAGACAAGGGTTTTGGTTGATTAATCTGATTGGATGGAGGTAATTAAACTGCTGAATGGTTCTTGAGATTATGCTGTGCCTTCCTGCTGTGGAAGGGAGAGCAGAGCTGCTTCATTTACAGGCTGGACACAGATATCATACATTGACACATGACACATGAAGAAATAGTTCTGCGTGCAAAGGGCAATATTTCATTTCATTGCCTTTGTTTTTCTGAAGGGTCAATTTTTGCGTTCACATCCCCTTTAGATATTTTTTTCACTATTCCATTTCTTTTCTCTTTAAGGATTTCCACCGAGACATTAAGAATTGTATGTAAATTGAAAAGCCACAGATAGCGCAGGTTTGGTTTCCATGGTCACAGTCTTGTTTCAAGCAGTAACTATGGAGACACAGGAGCATTAGCCAGTGATCTGGAGGTGCTGGCAATTATGTCAACGGACACACAATACTAACTTGTGCTTTTGCACTTTTGCTTTTTTTAAGCAATTTCTTACGAATTTAAAGGCAGAGCATGGATACACAAAGAAAGCTGGCAAATAACGACTAGTGATCCTAAGATGGTTGATGGAATGGGGGTTTTATTTTACATCATAAACATAAAATATGCAGATATGTATTAGAAATATATGCCTGCATGCTGCAAATTATTCTACAGAGGGAAGGCAGAGCACAAAAATGAGGAGGGTTCTAATATGCCACATGGTACCAGTTGGACTGCTTCCAATGTATAGCTGGTTCTACCAATGTAATGTTGTAGTTACAGTAATATTGTACTGATTCTTACAATTAAAGAAGCACACCCACAAAAATGTTTATTCTCTCACCTGTTACAATGCTGTATGATATAATCTGTAGTGAAGATAATCTTCTTACCAGTGACTGTATTTGTGAGTTATAACCTCCCTTCAGATCCTTAGCTGTGTCAGGTGACTAACACTCTGATCTCCAACTGACACAGTGACTTGTCTATTTATTCCTATGAGACTGACATTGAGGCCCCCATAGGAATACATAGAGAAACTGGTTTCCTGTCCACAAATAAGATGCTGTGTTATTTGGAAAGTCTGAGTGCTGGTCACATGACACAGCTGAGGATCAGAAGATAGGCTATAACTTACAAATACAATCACTGGTAAGAAAATTACCTTCACTACAGTTTACCTTTCTAACATGTCAGAGAATAAAAATGTTTGTGGGAGTGCTTCTTTAAAGATATAAAAATTAACCAATATGATAGCAGTAAAAACTAAAGCTATTCTGCAACAAGCCTCAAAGGCAAAATAAACATGGTATGGGTCTCCTCAACCTAAGTAATTAATAAAATGTACATGTCATTGTACAATGAATCACAAATCTCTCTAAAAAAAGGCAGCATTACAATAGCTTGGCCACCCTCCCTTCCAAAATTGTGATAAAAATCATAGGTACACTGAAATGGAAAAATGTAGGTAGCAATAATTATATTTGCTATTACTCGTAGCTTTTTCAGACTCTTCAGTCATACATACATACTATAAGTTTAGTTGTGGCCTTCTACTTTGCCTGCTATACCAGCTAACTAGAGAGATTTTCCATTTAGTGCTCCATGGAACTGGATGCCAATGGAAATATGAGCAATGCGCACCAAACATATCACTTGGCACCTAGCTTACCCAAAAACAGCTGCAACCAAGAAATAATAGAAGAGAACATAGTCACATGCCTAGGTTCGGCAAACTGGACAATTGCCCAGAACCCCTGATCCTCTAAAGGGCCCCCTGCTTCAGTCTGGCAGATCGTTGTACAGTCAGGACTACAGAGTGGGGAATTTTCCGGCATAGGAAGTCCCTGCTCTGACTCCATATATGGATGTGTCCATATATGTAGTCAGTGCTATCAATGTGAAAGGGCTATGCTTGGGGATACTCTGTGTAAACAAGTCTAATTTAGACTCTATTTTTGAAATATTTCTGTGGGGATTCAAACTCATAACCATCTACATTAAAGAACCTTAACCACTGGTCTGTAGAGCTCAGTGCTAAGTCATGGCTGAAAAACCTCATAGAAGTTTCTCTTGTATCATAGAAAAACTTCTATGAGGTTTTTAATACAAGAGAAACTTATATGAGGTTTTTCAACAATGAATTAGCATTGAACTCTATAGCCCAGTGGTTAAGGTTCTTGCCTTTAATGTAGATGGGCGTGAGTTTGAATCCCCACAGAAACATTTTAAAAATAGTCTAAATAAAACTTAAATACACAGGACTCACTTCATAAAAAATTGTTTTTTTCTTTTCATTGCGATATTCTGACCCTCGTAACTTTTTTAGAGTTATGTCTATGGAGATGTATGGGGGCTCATTTTTTGCATGACTGTCGTTTTTGACAATACCATTTTGGGGTGTGTATGACTTGATCACTTTTTATTCAAGTGAATCAACAAAATGTGACTGTGTTAGTACATTATTACAAGATTTGGGGCCCTACTTTTGCCCAGGGCCACATTTTGTCTAAAACCAGCCCTGCACATGCCTATAATGTAGCATCTTTCTAGAAAAGTTCTCAAAAGGTAAAATACGTGTTTTAACCAAGGTTATACTGATAAGTAAGTAGCTTCAATGGTTGCAGAAGTTGCAATCTCAACTGGATCCTTATTCTTACGGGATCCTAAGGAGGTTGTCTTTGAGACACCTAAAGTCCTGGGAGTCCGTTTTATATTTTTTGTTGATGTGTTTCTCATGTGAACTGTGTCAGTTTTTATACAGGCCTAATTTTTTTGCCATTGTCACTTGTTGAATACTTGGCACAGGCTGACTCAGTTGATATTCATTGCGCTAAATCCCATCTCTTGGGTACATATTACGTTTATACACGGAGGTATTCAACCAAGACAAATTGATCAGTTGTTATTATTACTTGCTAAGAAAGGGATCAGGTAACAGAAGACTAATATGAGATGAGTGGCCTCACTGCATTCACCGGTGGCATGTGTAAAGTGAAGTCGTTTTATGAACCCTTAGATCAGGCATGCTCAACCTGCGGCCCTCCAGCTGTTGTAAGACTACAACTCCCACAATGCCCTGCTGTTGGCTGATAGCTGTAGGCTGTTTGGGCATGCTGGGAGTTGTAGTTTTGCAACAGCTGGAGGGCCGTAGGTTGAGCATGCCTGCCTTAGAGTATTACGGATATGTGACAACTACAGTTTATGACATTACTCCTGCATCTGCTCCAGATAGTATTGTTAACGTGCTGGAATAAAGACTTCCTCTTCCAAGGAGACTCTCACTGATATAGACTAGATTTATGTAAATCACATTTTCTTTTCTATTCTCCAGTTTCTTAGAGAGGACAATCCTCCTAGATCAAGGTCTCCTTTAGGATGTTTGGCAATATTTCCTATTGACAACTCCCTTTATAGGAGTACAATCCTAGAGTACAAAAATAGGCTATCATATAATACTGTCCACTGAGTAAAATTGGGCACGTAGCTACATCTTGAGAGGCTGCTGTTCCATAGGTTCAGGCATCAAGTGTGGGATTGAGGGTGCCAGCTCTGGTTGTCCAGATCATCGGTGCTAGTGTTGTGTACCCTGTGAAACTTCATGCACCCCAAAAGCTAGCCCTGTCCCTAGAAGGTATGCATCAGAAAATCCTTGTCTATATGGTATGTCCAAAAAAAGGCTTAGATGGCATGTGAACAGAGCGATCCAGCAGTGCCAGTTATCCACAACCAGCTTTGATTGTCTAAGAAGACAACTCTTTTAAGGGTGCTACCATACTTTTGACATTCATGACATTCATGAGTTGTTTCTAAGCATTTTTGAGGGTGGAGTTTTTTACTTTACTTATTTTATTCAGACTTTGAAAAGCTACCACTCACACTTAAAGCATGTTGGTATTTCGGAAAAAAAAAAAAAAGCCAAGGAACAAATAAAGTTGTAGGACACTATCTTAAAATGTCCCAATGTAAAATGCATTTCCTATTGACCAGTGTGTAACATCTAGCTGCAGCATTTGTGCTAAAAAAAAAACCCTAAATAAATTGCCAAAAAATACAGCATTTCTGATTTTAAAAAAAGCATTGTCTGAAACCACCCTCAGATATCAGCAGTGTATTACACTTGCTAACGGGTGGGAGTTATGCCAGGCATTAGGGTAGGACCACTTACCACAATCAGGAGTAGAGATGCAGCTGCTATGTGTTCGAAAACCATTGTTTTCTGTCATTCTGAAAAAAAAAATTGTCAGTTTCTTGTACTTTGTTAATGGTTGCACAGTTTTTGGCCCAACAAAACTAGTCCCGACCACCCACTGCCCGCTACGTCTGGCTCTGCCCTTGAACCATCACTTTTATACTATATTAGAGACTGCAATTCTCCAAATAATCTGTTTATACCATTTCACAGCAACCCCTAATCCAGTCATATGCTATGTGCTAACACCAGATGAGAATTTCCATGAGTGTTTAATCATTTATGTAACTGAAGAGACAAGAAGAAAATGAGTATTTCAAATAATTATTTAAATTAGCTTTGATAGATTATTAATAACCAGACGTATCTCATCTTCATTGGTATTCATAGAATGTATATTTCCATGCATTGTTATAATAAAGTTTATACAGTGCTTTAATCCCTAGGCAAAGCAATGAGAGTTGTGTTTGCCAGGAAAGAAGTGAATATTCATGTCCTGCAATGACTGATTTACAGATGTGAGGCTGGAGCAGGAACCTCAGGAGACTTAAACATTGTCATTTCCAGTAGGCTGGCTGCAGTGCTAGCTCCAAATGGCAAATTGTTCTCTTGGCAGCATCTGAACAGGGCCAGACAAAGCCTAAGAGACAATCCATTAACATGAGCATCTTCTAAGCATTCCTGTAACAGGAAGGGGTGTTCACGAGCAATACCTAGTTACACGAGAGGTTTGACAGGTTTTGTCAGTGTATTGTCCTTTACTCTTTTTTACATCTCACATCTTGTTGCAGCTCGTGCCCCTTACAATAGGTAGATAGATATTAGATACATTGATAGATTGATAAATAGAGTTAAAGAAAAACAGGTCTATAAAATCCAACCTATAATCTTAGTGTGTTCATCCTGAGGAAGGCAAAAATCCCAAACAGGTGGTCAACAATTGCCTTATATTATGGGAAAAATTACTTCACAACTACAAAGATGCCAATCAGAATAAACCCTTGAATAAAGGTTCCATCTAAAGAACCGAGTACATTTAAACTGTGATTAAAGATGAGAACATTTCTTAAAATTTCATTCTGGTCTGATTCAGTCAAATCACCAGCCAATTCAATTCTGGTCCCCAAAAACTCTAACCAAAATAAAAGTGCTCTAATTGCCTGGAAAAGTCACTTTCCCTCTCTCCTACTCCTTTCCATCCTCTCTCTCCCGCTCTCTCTCTCTTCCCTATCTTCCATTCTCCTGGGTCAAACTTTTGAATTTCAGAATAGATTTGCTGATCTCTACTTGTATTCAAGGCCCTTCTTGAACTTTTTCAACCATGAAAACCTCTTGTGGAAAGAGCTCCACAATCTTACAGTTCTTACAGTAAAAGAATAATGAAGAAGAAGAATAGAGTAAAGAAGAAAGCAGAATAGGAAGAAAGTAAATAATGCTCGTCTATGGTGATGGTGATACCCTCTAGTTTTGGTAACAGGTCTGAGTATAAAAAGATCAACATAAAGATCACTATACTGTAATTAGATCTCCCCAAGTCTTTTTTCCAAACTGAATAACTTTCAGTTATAAATAAAAAATTTGATATCTAGAGAGATATATAGATATGACATAGTTAGATAGATAGATAGATAGATAGTTTTTGAGGAGTTTGTCAAGTCAACCCATTAAACATTTCAAGCAGCCACGCAGTATATTACACCTGTATTTATACTTGCCAACACTGAAGAACCAAATAAGTTCTCATCTCTGTCATACTCTACACTCTTAACTCTAGCATTCTTCTAAGAAACTAGAACATGATTGTCTGATGACCCCAGGGGTGGACAGGCCATAGACCTTACAGGATAATTTCACAGTGGGCCGATGCCACGGGGACCACCCGAGCCCTTTTCGCAGCTGAGTAAATAAGGATATGATGCTCGCAGCATTAATTAATGCTAAGAGCATCGGGATACTTATGCACCTGGCTGATGGCCGTAGGTACTCCTCCTGAATTCAACTACGGTATATCGCTGTCCTCAGGGCTGTAATAATTGTTTGGCTTAGGAAAGCTTACAGGCATTAACACTAAGCCTAGATTCTCAACCAGTGGCACATGTATCTAAGGGGGTGTCTACAGTGTCTCTGGGTGGTACGCGAATTGTCTTCATACTCATACAGCTAGTGTATAATTATGGCCATGGGGTGATTTGATGTACAGTAATTTATTTCAGAGCAATTTCTGGCACCAATGCAAAATGCATGCTTCATTTATTATTAATAAGGGGCAAATATTTTCTGGACTCCACAGGCTCCAATTACAACTGCAGCATCGGTACCTCCAATTGCTATGCCTCTGTCTGATAAAGAAATAAATATATCACCAGTCCGCAATAATGCTATGCAGCAGGTCTGAAAAAGTGATGTGGGTTCAATCACGTTATAGACAAGTACAATATATTGGGTTCTGACCGCGCTTCTGGTCCAGGTCAGTATGCAAGTTCTTAATCCTTCTTACTTCCTCGTTTGCAGAGAGAGCCGAGGGCTGCAAATATCCCCCCAAATATTTGAGGGATATTTGCAGCCCTCGGCTCTCTCTGCAAACGAGGAAGTAAGAAGGATTAAGAACTTGCATACTGACCTGGACCAGAAGCGCGGTCCGAACCCAATATATTGTATATGCCTCTGTCTGCACTGATTTAGAAATGTCAGGGCCACATTATGTTATATAGCTCCTTCCACAGAACACCTGTACAACGATCAGTAAATCTAATTCCATTGGTTGGTTCTGTTGACCATCTTGAGGGCATTTATCTGGCCTGGTCACTTCCATGGATGTTTGTGAGCCATTTTCCTGTTCTGCCTTCCATCATTAACATATTACTATCATAATGAGTACAGTAATTCAACATGAAAACTCTGAAGTCGGTCAGATAATTGTCAGAGCTGCTGAATATTTTGTCCATTGACACCTAGCAAATATTTCTATTTTCATTGTGCATTAACCCAGTCCAACGAGTCTGCCATTTCTTGGCTATGGATACCTTATGTTTTTATTTATTTTACTGAAATATATGTATTATGGGCTAAAAATAATTTTTTTGCAATTGGGTTTATAAAATATCGGCACGGTTTTTCTTCTGCAGACTGAATGTAGTTTCACACGTTGCAGGCTACTCGGTTCCATCCTTTAGGACAGCTCTGTCTGTTGCCCTTAGTTCTGCCCTCCTGAACGCTCATAAAGCTGACACCCATTTTAATTTAAGTTTATTTTACCTGGTTGCAAAAATGTTAGCTTAGATTTGCGTTAGGAAGCTATAGGCTGAACTAGTTCAGGAGCTGATCTGATTGATTTTACACTGAATGAGACCAAGCAGCTTGCAATGTATAAGAATAATACAGAAGCGGAAGAAGACAACTAGAGCACAAAATATCCAAAAACTCCTGATTTTCAGTTTAAAATGTACCTCCCACCCCAAGGTATCCATAGCCTTCATTGATCACTGGCAAATGTTCTATACATCCCAGTGTGCTGACACATCTTGTACTCCAGACCTAGTGCATTTCAGTGTTTTTCCTCCCCTGCAGTTCCCTGTCACACTGCGCCCTTTGCCCCCGCTGTGCAAACTATTTTCAGTTATTCTCTATTACAGATGACTATTAATAGAGGGTATGAGAGTCATGCCGAACATTTCACATTTAAAATTAATTTTTCCTTATTTTTGTAGAAGATGGCTAATGTCCTTTGGAAACACAATTATTTACTGGAAAGCAATTCAATTTGTGTTTTATGGCAACTAAGCATATATTAGCGTGCTGTCCGTGTATGGTTTTGTCTGCTAAATATGTAATAGGGAATAGAGGATACTATCAATTCATTTTTATGTCCATCTTCTAACTAGTAGTGCTTGTCTTCTTATTTTTTAACTGTTCATTGGGGGTAAATATATTTAACAGATCGGAACTTATGTCTGATTCAATTGTTTCCTCCAAGATTTGGCAGCTGCTAGCTTCCTCCATTACATCAATGTACATGTTAATGGGGTATCTGAATTTGTAATTTTTAATTGTTTAATCTTGTGGCTGATAATTAAAAAAAATATAGGCCAGTTTGGAACAGATCTCCTCTTGGGATAGACAGCATTTCACTGACATCATCCAGATAATAAGACATATTGATGATTTTGGTTGACTGACATTTCTTGGATGTTTTATTTAAAATTGAGGACATTTATTTGCCTTCATCGTATATATATATATATATATATATATATATATGGCACAGTCATAGTCGTGATCTGAAAACTAGACTGATATTTTAAAGTGATTTTCCAGGACTATAATATTGTGCTTGAGTAGAAGACTTTGGGATGCTCGGGTGCTCGGCAGAGCACCCGAGCACAATGGAAGTCAATAGGAGAACCCGAGCATTAAACCAGGTACCCCCTGCTCTGAAGACGGGAGGGTGTCTGGTTCACATGAAAAGGTCAGAAATTGATGGAAATTGATAGAAACACCACTGAAATGGTTCGGGAACAACATGGGGAGGATGTCTTGATGCATCTTGGACTCTCAGGTCACTGCTGGGAACAATGTTGTCCAAGTAGTATGCCAATTTTACAGACTGACAATAATACGCACAAAACCGAAGATAAAATCGATTTTAGAGGAAAAAGTGCTAGGAAATATTCTTTCCTGTATATTTACTTGTATATAAAGTGCAAGTGCTGCCAAAAATTAAAAGGACGAGGCACTCCGATAAAACCTGTATATCACATAAAGGAGGGCTTCATTTACATTGTGGTACAATTGTTCAGGTAGTGGGACTCCTACTGTCACCGCCAGATCTCTGAGAAGTTCTGATAGACGTTCTTCAGTACCTCCTGCATGATCTTCTTTTGTTTTGCTTTCGCTTTGACATCTCTCCTCCCTCTTCCAGCTGTCATCTATAAGCAGTGATTGCCTCCCTATATATCTCCTCCCATACTGCCTCACTTTGCGGTTTATATTACTTCCTGGATTGTGTTCTCTGCTTGAAGTTGCTACAGCTGGTTCTTCAGTTAAGTATATTTCTGTATTTGTTGTTTTCCTGTTGGCTTGATTCTAGGTGACCCTGACTCCCTCCGTATTAAGTGCAGGGAGCCGGTGGTCGTGTCCCCTCACTATTATAGGGTTTGCAGGTGTCACTCAGTCTAGGCACGTGGACATGCAACTTTCTATCATTGAGATCTTTGCATGGGCTGAGAAGACAGGGAGAGCTTCAGGGCTTTAATAGGGCGCACCCTTTTGTTCCTTAGTTTTGGATCAAGCCAGTCAGGTCCTTATTTGTAACTTCTTGTTTTCTGTTACACCATCCGTGACACCTACACTCATAAAGCCTAAGTGCTAACTGAAAGGGCTGCCAAAAATTACAAGGAAACGTCACTCCAATACACCCTTTATTACACATAAAGGAGGGCATCATACACACCCTTGAAAAATTATGATTGATGGCCTGCTGGTGACCCCCAAAAACATTATGAGCTAGGGCCTGCTGGTGACCCTTTAAAACATTAGGGGCGAGGGCCTGCTGCTGATCTGACCATCTAAAACATTATGGGCGAGGGCCTGATGCTGAGCTAACTCTCTAAAACATTAGGGGCGAGGGTCTGCTGCTTAGCAATCCGTTTTTTAGGGGGGCAACTGGTTAATCACACCAGTAGAAATTATTGGTTCCAAAAGTGTTTGTTACTCTGTGTAGATGCGGTAACGCGGCAAAACCGCAGACAAAAGCTTCAGTACCTAAATGCACTATATAGAAAGTATATTATTGGTATATTACACACCTGCATCAATCAGTTTTTTTAGGGGGCAACTGGTAAATCACACCAGTAGAAATTATTTGTTCCAATAGCGTTTGGCACTTTGTGTGGCTGCAGTATCGCAGCAGAACCGCACACAACTGCTACACAATACAATTGCACTATAATATACAGCCAGGTCCATAAATATTGGGACATCGACACAATTCTAAGATTTTTGTCTCTATACACCACCACAATGGATTTGAAATGAAACAAACAAGATGTGCTTTAACTGCAGACTGTCAGCCTAAATGTGAGAGTATTTACATCGAAATCAAGTGAACGGTGTAGGAATTACAACAGTTTTCACTTTTTAAGAGACCAAAAGTAATAGGACAATTGGCTTCTCAGCTGTTCCAAGGCGAGGTGTGTGTTATTCCCTCATTATCCCAATTACAATGAGCAGATAAAGGGTCCAGAGTTCATTTCAAGTGTGCTATTTGCATTTGGAATCTGTTGCTGTCAACTCTCAAGATGAGATCCAAAGAGCTGTCACTGTCAGTGAAGCAAGCCATCATTAGGCTGAAAAAACAAAACAAACCCATCAGGCAGATAGCAAAAACATTAGGCGTGGCCAAAACATCTGTTTGGAACATTCTTAAAAAGAAGGAACGCACCGGTGAGCTCAGCAACACCAAAAGATCCGAAAGACCACGGAAAACAACTGTGGTGAATGACCGAAGAATTCTTTACCTGGTGAAGAAAACACCCTTCACAACAGTTGGCCAGTGTCAAAGTCAACAATCAAGAGTGAACACAGAGGGTTCACCACAAGATGTAAACCATTGGTGAGCCTCAAAATCAAAAAGGCCATATTAGAGTTTGCCAAACGACATCTAAAAAAGCCTTTACAGTTCTGGAACAACATCCTCTGGACAGATGAGACCAAGATCAACTTGTACCAGAGTGATGGGAAGAGAAGAGTATGGAGAAGGAAAGGAACTGCTCATGATCCTAAGCATACCAACTCATCAGTGAAGCATGGTGGTGGTAGTGTCATGGCGTGGGCATGTATGGCTGCCAATGGAACTGGTTCTCTTGTATTTATTGATGAGGTGACTGCTGACAAAAGCAGCAGGATGAATTCTGAAGTGTTTCGGGCAATATTATTTGCTCATATTCAGCCAAATGCTTCAGAACTCATTGGACGGCGCTTCACAGAGCAGATGGACAATGACCCAAAGCATACTCCAAAAAAACCTAAGAGTTTTTTTTAAGGGAAAGAAGTGGAATGTTATGCAATGGCCAAGTCACTCACCTAACCTGAATCCGATTGACCATGCATTTTACTTGCTGAAGACAAAACTGAAGGGAAAATGCCCCAAGAACAAGCAGGAACTAAAGACAGTTGCAGTAGAGGCCTGGCAGAGCATCACCAGGGATGAAACCCAGTGTCTGGTGATGTCTATGCGTTCCAGACTTCAGGCTATAATTGACTGCAAAGGATTCGTAACCAAGTATTAAAAAGTGAAAATTTGATTTATGATTATTATTCTCTCCCATTACTTTTGGTTCCTTAACAAGTGGGAGGCACATATGCAAACTGTTGTAATTCCTACACCGTTCACCTGATTTGGATGTAAATACCCTCAAATTAAAGCTGACAGTCTGCAGTTAAAGCACATTTTGTTCATTTTATTTCAAATCCATTGTGGTGGTGTATAGAGCCAAAAATGTTAGAATTGTGTTGATGTCCCAATATTTATGGACCTGACTGTACTTTCTATGTTATAAAGTATATTATAAGTATATTACACCCCTATCGATAGCACACCTATACCAGTCCTTAAAAGGACTTTTGTGGCCCTATAAGCTAGCGATTTGTGTCCCTAGCAGTCTGTCCCTGCTCTACACAGCAACCTCTCCCTACACTGGCAAAAGACTGAATGTAAAATGGGCGCCCAGATCAGGTTTATTTATAAGGTAGGGTGTATGTCCATGTGCTGAAATGTCTCAATTGGCTGTCCTGTACCACCTGATGGATGTGTCATGGGTCAAAGTTCTTCACAATGTAAAAGAATATGGCGGCCGCGAATATCGCCATATGTTCGTCCGTTCGGCGAACAACGAACGAGCAAAGTTCGCCGCGAAACAATCGCTGGGCGAACCGCAAGGCCATCTCTATTCCTCATCCTCTTCCTTCTCTTCGGCCCATCCATGCTGAACAGATGGAATAAACCTGCTATGGGTACTACCCTCTGTAGCGGAAGCAACCGTCTCCTGCTCCTCCTCCTCTTCATTATCCAATTCACGCTGAGAAAATGAACGGAGGGTGGTCTGGCTATCATCCTGTGTACTGTCTTCCCCTATTTCCACCTCTTACACATGCAAAGTGTCCTCCTTCATTGTGAGCAGCGAGTGTTTCAGTAGACACAGAAGTGGGATGGTTACACTGATAATAGCTGCATCGCCGCTCACCATCTGTGTTGATTCCTCAAAGTTGCATAAAACCTCACAGAGGTCAGACATCCATGCTCATTCGTCGCTTGTGAAGAGTGGAGGCTGACTGGAAAGGCGACAACCATGTTGCAGCTGGTATTCCACTACTGCCTTCTGCTGCTCACAAAGCCTGGCCAACATGTGAAACGTGGAGTTCCAGTCAGTGAGCTGGCAATTGCAAGCGCTACTGCAGCGTTGCCAGACCTGCGGCAGCTGTAGATGACTTTCGGAAATGGGCACACATGCGGCACACCTTCACCAGTAGCTCAGGCAAATTGGGGTAGGTTTTGAGAAACCACTAAACCACTAAGTTGAACATGTGGGCTAAGCATGGAATGTGTGTGAGCTTGCTGAGCTCCAAAGCCGCCATCAAGTTACGGCCATTATCAGACACAACAATGCCTGGTTGTAGGTTGAGTGGCGAGAGCCACAGCTAAGTCTGGTCCCTTATACCCTGCCACAGCTCTGCCGCAGTGTGCTGTTTGTCACCTAAACATATTAGTTTAAGCAGGCCTGTTGCTGCTTCCCCACTGCAGTGCTACACTGCTTCCAGCTACTGACTGATGGCTGACTGGTGCTGCAAGATGATAATTCAGAGGTGGAAGTGGAGGAGAAGAAGGGGGGGTTGCAGCCACTAATGTAGGTGTTGGCGGAAATCCTGATGAAAGTAGGGCCCACAATCCTTGGCATTGGTAGCACCTGTGCCATCCCAGGGTACGACTTGCTCCCAGCCTCCACAACGTTCACCCAGTGTGCCATCAGCGAAATGTAGCGTACCTGGCCAGAAGCACTTTTCTATGTGTCAGTCATTAAGTGGACCTTCCCAATAACTGCATTGGTCAGGGCACGGGTGATGTTACGGGTTTAAGGCAGGGACGGGACACCAGGAAATATTGTAGCTGCTGGGGGCTAAGTCCTAAATGGCAACATTTCCAGGGCCAGAAATTTGGAAAGGTGCGCATTTAGTGCTATGGCCTGTGGGTGGGTGGCTGGGTATTTGCGCTTTCGTTCAAAGGCCTGGGGTATGGACATCTGTACGCTGCACTGGGACACAAAAGTGGATGTGCTAGCTGATGGTGCTTGCGAAGGTCCAGGTGTAGGGCAGGAAGCATCCGTGCCTGTCTCTTGGACAGGGGATTGGCTAGCACATAACACAGGGGAAGACGAGTCAGTGGTGTGAACCGCAGACACTGATTGTGGACCCAGGCGTTCGGCTCACCTATTAGGGTGCTTTGATGCTATGTGGCAGATCATGCTGGTGGTGGTGAGGTTGTTAGTGTTCATGCCCCTGCTCATTTTGGTACGGCACAGGTTGCAAATTACAATTATTTTATTGTCCGTACTTTCCTCAAAAAAGCGCCAGACTGCGGAACACCTAGCCCTTGGCAAGGGAGATTGCCGCAAGGGAGTGCTCCAGGGAACAGTTGCGGGCCTGTTTGGTGTCGCCCGCCTTCTCCCTCTTGCCACCCCACTGCCTCTTCCAGCGTGTTACGGATCCCTCCCCCTCTGTACTGCTGTCCTCGCTCAGCTTGCCACCTTCCGAGGTTGGGTCAGTGATTTCATCGTCCACCACATCCTCTTCCACTTCCTCACTCTGCTCATTCTCCTGACTTGTTGACCTAACAACAACTTCACTTATTGACAACTGTGTCTCATCCTCATCATCAACCTCTTGAGACACTAATTGCTGTTGACTTATTGGCAACTGTGTCTCATCATCATCATACACCTCGTGAAACACTAATTGCCGTTCCCCACCGTCATCTTCTTGTGACTGTGGATGCTCAAGAGTTTGGGCATCAGTGCATATGATCCCCTAATTGTCCCTCTTCAAGCGGGCTTGGCGAGAGGCCCAAATCAAGGAATGGTGATGAAAAGAGCTCCTCAGAATATCCGATTGTGGGATCACTTGTTTGCCAAGACTCTGCATGGTGGGAGGAAGAAGGATCAGGGTGAGGATTCTGTTGAACAGACTCTTGGGTACTGAGACTGGACTTTGTGGAAGACAGGGTGATGCTTAACCGACTGGAAGCATTATCTGCTGCAATCCAGCCGAACACCTGGACGCACTGGTCTGACTTCGAGAATGGTGTCCTGCGCTGCCGTGCAAACTGGGACATGAAGCTAGGTATCGTGGATGAGTGTGTTTCTTGTGCTCTGGCAGCAGACACAGTTTCTTTGTGCCCAGGGCCACGGCCTCTGTATGCACCATCAGCAGCACGGGCACTTCCCCGTCCCTTACTACTCGTCTTCTGCATTTTAAATGGTATATATGCTTGCAAGTATGTGACACGTACAGTAGCGCAGGTTTTGTAAGTGTATGTGCAAATAAATTAAACTGAATATCATTGATATTTAGCATGTGCAAACGTTATACAGAGATGTAGTGCAGGTAATGTCGCT
This sequence comes from Bufo gargarizans, assembly GCF_014858855.1. NCBI lineage: Eukaryota > Metazoa > Chordata > Amphibia > Anura > Bufonidae > Bufo > Bufo gargarizans. Next base: position 63,845,375 of record NC_058086.1, on the reverse strand, counting down.
GCCACCAGCAGCGAAAAAATTTGACTGCATGTCACTGATATTTAGGATGAGCAAACGTTATACAGGAGATGTACCCCAGGTAATGTAACTGTCCGCAGTGGACACCGTCTACGTAAAAAGTACACTGGATGTCACAGATATTTTTAGTATGCGCACACGTTAAACAGGAGATGTAGCGCAGATAATGTTGCTGTCCGCAGCATCTACGGAAAAAGTACACTGGATGTCACAGATATTTTTTGTATACGCACACGTCAAACCGGAGATATAGTGCAGATAATGTCGCTGTTCGCAGCGTCTATGGAAAAAGTGCACTGGATGTCACAGATATTTTTAGTATGCGCACACATCAAACAGGAGATATAGTGCAGGTAATGTCACTGTCCGCAGCGTCTACGGAAGAAGTACACTGGATGTCACAGATATTTTTAGGGTGCGCACACGTTACACAGGAGATGTAGCGCAGATAATATCGCTGTCTCCAGCGGCCAAACAATTGCAAGCTTTGTGCTAAAAATATATATTGCTGACAGATACCTAAAGGTACAAAAGGACTTTTGTATCTCTAACAATTGCACGCAATTTAGAGTAGGCTGCGCTAAAAATATATATTGCTGCCAGACACAACAATAGTCCTTAAAAGGACTTTTAGGTCTCTAACACCAACCCTGCCTAACCAAAAAATATAATTAAATTCCCTACACTATCTGTCCCTTCTACACCACAGCTCTCCCTGACTAAGACTGGCCGAACCACGTGTCATTGAGTGCTTTATAGCACCTGATGACGCGTTCCGGCCAGCCAATCACTGTAATGCCAGTAACCAACATAGCTACTGCATTACATTGAGTGCGGGGAGGAGACTCAAGCATGGCGCTCGAGCACACGCTGTATTCGGCCGAACACCGCGATGTGCCGAACATTGCGATGCTTGAGCCGGACTAGTGTTCGGCCGAGCATGCTCGATCATCACTAATGATGACCTATTCTCAGTATAATATGTGATCAGTGGGGTCTGAGTCCTATCACCCCCGCCAATTTGCTGTTTGATGTGATGAGTCCTAAGGCCTCCTTACAGCATATCAAACACAACGTTGTGTATTGTAGAGTGGTGGTGCTTGGTACTGCAGCAAAGACCTATTCACTTGAATGGGACTGAGCTGCACATAGGCCATGTGATGGATGAATATGATGTTACTGGACTAGAACAAGGTCAAATCACTCATCAGACAGCCACAGCCTCTTCAAACAGCTGATCAGTAGGGAGTGCCAGCATTTGGACCCCCACAAATCCGATATTGACCTATCCTAAGGCTAAGACAGTATTAAAGTCCTGGAAAACCTCTTTAAGTTTAATATATACATGTACTTATCTTGTGGCACTGTGTCTATGTACAAAATAATGGAAACACTCCTTCCTTCTGGAATAAGGGGAACACCCTTTCATTCTGGTGTTGTTGATCACAGTGTTTACACAATTGAAGAAAAAAAAGAATGGCGGCACTCACCGAACAGTTTTTTTTCTTCATTTGTGTTATTGCTACGGACATTTATTGGGCAGAGCACCATTGATTCTATCGCATGATGATCCCTATAAATGTGAATCCTGCTGTATACTAAGAGCAGACTGGGCAGTGCCGACTGTTATATATATATTTTTGCTCACAGTGTTTTTTTAAACAGTAGTGGGCACCACGCAAATGAATGTGTTAATGAGGGCACAAGACAGGAACCGTAACCCCTTCCAGACCTATGCTATATATGTATGCAGAAGTCCAGTATTTAAACATGGCACCTGCTCAAAAGCTGAGCAGGAGCCATAGCCTCTGGGTGCCTGCTGCTTTACATAGCAGTCACCCGGGGTCTAAGCGGCTTCCCCAGATTGAAATCAGGGAAGCTGTTCATTCCTTGTGATAGCCTCGAGCCTTAAAAAAAGATTTGCCGTTTGAAGCTTCCCCTCCCCAAAAAATTGAATAAAAAGTGTTAAAAAAGACATACACACACCAAAATGGTATCAATAACAAACTACAGATCACCACAGCAAAAAAACGAGCCCTGAATGTGTCCATAGACATAACTATAAAGAAGTTATAGGGTCAGAATATGGTGATGCAAAGAAAAAATAATATTTTTTTTTCACAAACGATATAAATGCGGTTTTACATTAAAATATTATGGTTTTGGGGGGGCAGGGAGTAAAAAACAAAAATGTATAATCACAACCCCTGAAGGGGTTAAACAACAATGGGAGGAATTTACCATTCCATTTGTGCCAGAATATCAGCATTAAAAAGTCACAATTTTTGGCACAAGCATCTTCTTTGTGTAATAATTTAGCGATTTTTTTTTTTTTTTGCATTTTTATGTGACTTTTGGAACGTGGGTGGGGAAGTGGTTAGCTATGTCAATTAGAAGCACTCCAACTTTATGAACTGCCACTTTTTAAAAAGTCAGAAAAGAAAGGTGCAATCTTACTCCAGTAGGCGGGTGACGTACAAAAACTGTGTGACATCTCTAGACAAAAGTGTTAAAAGATGCGCCAAAATTATCAGACAAATAACAAATGCAAATTACACTAACGTAAACTGAGAGCATAACTGACTTCAAAACTTCTTAATGATCAATTCCCTCCAATATGTAAAGACCAGAAAACGAAGAGACGCATGAACACTTACATTCCATTAAGTTCCACGCTAGAAAATACAGCAGAAAGCACCTCTATATCTACGTCTGATTATTTTCTGGTACACGCAGAGAATGGACAGGCCATAGACCCCAACTTCCCAGTGGGGCAATGCCCAGGGGACCACTTGAGCCCTCCTTGTGGCTGCCAGCCAGGTAAGTAAGGATCTGATGCTCCCCTCTCGACTCTTGAATTCAACTGTATTGCCATCCTTACGCAATTGGAATAGGAGGCCAGAACGTGGCATCTGCCTTGCCACTGTAGAGGGGTAGTTACTGGGGAGGTATTTCGTGTTGCTGGGACATTATTTTGTGATGCACCATGGTATCTGGCTCTACTGGGGTGGTATTATGTGCTGCAATAAGGTAATGGTGGCTCTGACTACTTCTGTTGGCCGTGCCCTCTGTCAATTTGGTATTTGGATCTGCCTACAACATGAAGCCAATTGAATTTTTTTCCACGTCCACTTAAAGGCAATTTATTTTTTATTGCATGGTACTCATTTTTGGCTAAAAAAAAAACTTTTTTTTAATTGGCCTTTATTGAAAATATTGAGCTGTTCTTTCACAAAGGGTTAACCGTGAAAGACTGTGTGACTGGTACTTTCACTTTGTGCTTATCTCTAAACTACTGAGAGTTCATAAACTCTTATTTAAGCCACATTCGTATTAGTAAGAGATAAGGATTGAGCTATAATAAGCGTTCATAGGGTCAGAGAGCAGAGATAAGGAGCCCATCAGCTCCCCAACTGACGGATAAGCCAGAAAATCCAAAGCATGCTACTAGAGCTTTGTACAGGAATAAAAAAACTATATTTTTAATAAAGACAAATTAAAAAAATTATTTAAGCTCAAAATGAGTGCAATGCAATAATAATTTAACCCCTTAAGGACACAGGGCGTACAGGTACGCCCTGAAGTCCCAGTACTTTAGGACACAGGGCGTACCTGTTTGTCCTGTGTAGTTCCGATCACTGCCGCACGGCCGGCAGTGATCAGAACGGGGTGCCTGTTGATATCATTCAGCAGGCACCCTGTGACAATGCCAAGGGGGGTCCTTGTCCCTAAAAAGTGGGTTTTTTAAAATTTCGGAAAATTTTCAAGATTTGCATCTAAACTTCTAAGGCTGGTTTCACACGGGCGTTGCGGAAAAATGTGCGGGTGCGTTGCGGAAACACCCGCGATTTTTCCGCGCGAGTGCAAAACATTGTAATGCGTTTTGCACTCGCGTGAGAAAAATCGCGCATGTTTGGTACCCAAACCCGAACTTCTTCACAGAAGTTCGGGCTTGGGATTGATGTTCTGAAGATTGTATTATTTTCCCTTATAACATGGTTATAAGGGAAAATAATAGCATTCTGAATACAGAATGCTTAGTATAATAGTGCTGGAAGGGTTAAAAATAATAAAAAAGTTAACTCACCTTATCCCCATGATCGTGTAGATCCCGGTCTGTTCTTTAGCTGTGGACTGAATGACCTTTGGTGATGTCAGATCACATGCTCCAATCACATGGTCCATCACCATGGTGATGGAGCATGTGATCTGACATCACCACAGGTCCTTTAGCCACAGCTAAAGAACAGACCGACCGGGAACTAGGCGATCATGGGGATAAGGTGAGTTAACTTTTTTTATTTTTTTTTAACCCTCCCAGCACTATTATACTAAGCATTCTGTAGTCAGAATGCTATTATTTTCCCTTATAACCATGTTATAAGGGAAAATAATACAGTGAATAGACTGTCACCTAGAACCCATGTGTGGAAATCGCACCGCATCCGCACTTGCTTGCGGATGCTTGCGATTTTCACGCAACCCCATTCATTTCTATGGGGCCTGCGTTACGTGAAAAACGCTGAATATAGAACATGCTGCGATTTTCACGCAACGCATAAGTGATGCGTGAAAATCACCGCTCATGTGAACAGCCCCATAGAAATGAATGGGTCAGGATTCAGTGCGGGTGCAATGCGTTCAACTCACGCATCGCACCCGCGCGGAAATCTCGCCCGTGTGAAAGGGGCCTAAGCCTTGTAACGTCCCCAAAAAATAAAATGGCATTCCCAAAATGATCCAAACATGAAGTAGACATATGGCGAATGTAAACTAATAACTATTTTTGGAGGTATTACTATGTATTATAGAAGCAGAGAAATTGAAACGTGGAAATTTGCTAATGTTTCAAAAATTTGGGTAAATTTGGTATTTTTTTATAAATAAAAAAGATTTTTTTTTTTTACTCCATTTTACCAGTGTTATGAAGTGCAATATGTGACGAAAAAAACTATCTCAGAATAGTCTGGATAAGTAAAAGTGTTTTAAAGTTATCACCACATAAAGTGACACTGGTCAGATTTGCAAAAAATGGCCTGGTCCTTAAGGTGAAATAAGGCTGTGTCCTTAAGGGGTTAAAAAAACGTGCTCAGTCTGCTCCAGAATATAGTCTGGAATTAGTGTCTGAGCCTTACAGCGCTCTCACCGGCTCTGACACACTTCTCGAAGACATTTATTGACCCAGATATCATTAGCAAACTGTAGACAGCACCAGCTACTTCTATTGAGATTCTCGTGACCTTTTTTCAGGTGATCTCCCTATGACAGTGAATGATTCATCCTTTCATTTTTATCAAATCTAAGTAATGTCTTCATGATTAACAAATTCTGCGTAATGAATAAGCAGCTTCTGCAAACATGATCAGCATCCTCCTAATGAATTCTTGGTGTAGACTCTGCAATTGTTTCAGATGTTTGGGGCATTAGGTTTAGCTCCCATTGATGCATTCTTTTAAAGGGGCTTTCTAGGACTTTAAAGGGACACAAAGGGTTCTATTTGTTAAAAAAAATATTCATAGAAACTAATTTTTTTAAGAATGTTGGCTGTTTTACTTTTTTATTTCAGCAGCATTGAAAATTCATTCTAAAATGTTGTCCTTTGAAGCAGTCAATGCAGAGATAAAACTATATAGATAGATAATCCATGGTTAGTTTACTGCTGCTGTGAGGGGAATGTATTATCTGAAGGGTAATCCTTCTCATTAATAGTAGGTGTAGAATTGGGGTTCTCCCATAGAAAAGATATTCTCCCATCTTGACGTTTCCGCTGGACTTCTAGAAGCAGCATGGTAGAACAAGCTAGCTCCCAGTCAATACAATCAGAGTTAGGGTCCATTCACACATCCGACATCCAACGGGTGCGGACTTATTCATTTCAATGGGGGTGCAAAAGATGCGGATAGCACACCGTGTGCTGTCCGCATCCGCACTTTCGTTTCGCGGCCCCGCAAAAAAGATAGAGCGTGTCTTATTCTTGTCTGCAGCCACGGACAAGAATAGGCATTTCTATCATAGTGTCGGCCATGTGCGATCCGCAAAATGCAGAACGCACATGGCCGGTGTCCGTGTTTTGCAGATCCGCAAAGCACTCGCGGACGTGTGAATGGACCCTTAAGAAAACAGCGCCATACCACTCCACTCAGCTGTTTCTATAAGCCTTCCCACCTAGGTCCAGCACTTTGCCCCATTTCGCCATGGAAATGGCGAGATAGGACAACCTATTTAAGGAATGTGTTTGGCCTACTGCCCACAAAGGTACCACAACTGATATTTTAGATCGTGGGCAGCATATTTGCACTGCCAGATAACCGCTAATGAGCGTTGCTATGAACACTCATTAGCGATTATTTGGCGGATTCTTGGCCAATGTAAAGGGTCCTTAAATAGTTTATAAATAGATCCTCCTGGGTTGAGTAATTGACATACAGTACCCCATGGGTTAAGTAATTTATATACAGTGCCCCCTGTATAACAATGCTCACTTGTCCCAAATCCCCCCATTAGTGGTGCAGTTTTGGCCTGTTCTAGCCTGGATTCTGTCGAACAGTGCAGAATTGCAGATGGTACAATGACGTATTCGCACTGCCCATGGGTGCACCTACCCTTTCTGCTGCCTGAGGCGAAAACTAAAATGGCGCCTCCCCCCCCCCCATGCCAGTTTCATAACCTAACCCCTTTGCCACAATGAAAGCGCTCATTGCCCATGGCCCTTCTGCTGCCCCCCTCTTGCCCCTACCTCGTGCTGCCTGAGGCGATCGCCTCACCTGGCCTCATTGGTGGTGAACCCCTGACATTGCCTGCCCCATACTAAAAGCCCCTACTTATAAGGGAGTAAACCGAAGGCTCCCTTGCACCCACCGATCAGCACCCTTCCTACGGAGTCAGTCAGGATTCCGCTTCCCCCTGAATTCTATTATTTTTATAGCCAGTTCTGAGTAATCAAGAAGAACTGCCGGATCCCACCCTTGCATCCATCCAAGTACTAAGCCTAATACTGACCTCAGATATTTGAAAAATGTTGTCATGGTATGCGCCCTGCATGAGCCATACCTTTCTCCATCTCCATTTCACCTTCTGCCTTAGCAATGAGAAAGGCTTGAGTCACGCCTATCATTAGGGAAAAAAAACGTGCCTGCACACTTTATTTCCGGAACTCTTGATTTGCTATGGATTTCTGTAATATGTGGACTACCAGTATGAAGTATGGATGTAATTTGGTAAGTATGCAGTTAATAAGCATTTAATCTTCCCATCCCGCGGAGTAGTCTTGTGCAAATAATAGGATCTAAATGTGGAACCGTGTCACCTAAAGCATTGTAATAAGAAAATGATAGGCAGTTCATGACCAACAAACCCCCCACCATGCTCCAAAGCATGCACAGCTCGAATAAATGTAATGTATAATTTCAATTATATGCATGAAGGCACAAATACTTTGAGGAGAACGCTCCTTAAGATCGTTATCAGCAGCATCCAGAATCACATCCAACATCTGTCTCGTGGTTGTCAGGAAATACTTAAATGTCTACGCCATGTGATACCGCGTCCCCTTAACAAAACAGTTGCAATGTTATCAGATTGGAAATGGAGATGATGAAGAGTGTACTGCCCTACAAGACGCCTGGTGCATTCACTGCTGACGTGAGGCTAAAACGATTACACGATTATGTATCCCACTCTCGGAGATGATTATGGCTGAGCACAGGAACAGGTCTTCTCATAATCCTAACAATGCCACACATCGTGGTTTCCAAACGTCGTGTTCTTGTGGGTGGTGAAATATTGTCATGCAAACAAAATACTAATTTAGATTTGGCACTAATTAAGAGTAGAAGGAACTGTAACATTTCATTAAAGCTTATTAGTTATCAGTCATGACCATTAGCTCGATGGTGTGACGGGGCTTAGACTGGTGTTGGTCTAGACTCTAGAACATGCTCTAGAAGTTAATTAAAGGTCATCTGTACCTATTAAATTGGCTGGCCTGTTACATGTACGTCGAAGGCATCTGTGTTTCTCCAATGCTCATATGTGCCCGCATTGCTGAGACAAATGATGTTTTAATATAAGTAAATGAGCTTCTAGGAGCAATGGGGGCGTTACCATTACACCTAGCGGCTCTGCTCTCTCTGCAACTGCTGCACTCTCTGCACTTTGATTGACAGGGCTAGGCAGTAAAACATCATAACATCTGCCCCTGTCAATCAAAGTGAGAGTTGCAGAGAGAGAGAGAGAGAGAGAGAGAGCTGAGAGAACATCCCCATTCTTTTACCTTTATTGCTCCTATCTCCTGTTCTGAGCTGTGGTCACATGACCATGTCCATGTAGCTCTTTCCTATTTCCTGTTATGTTATGTCCATGGGTGGGATGGTTATAAGGGACTGTCTATGTAACTAGCTGGGTATGAGGATCTATAAGCTAGCTGGGTGGTGTTAGGGACAGTGATAGGGGAGGGTCTTGTAACTAACTGGGTAGGAGGAGCTATAAACTAGCTGGGTGGTGTTAGGGGCAGTGATAGGGGAGGGTCTATGTAACTAGCTGGGTAGGAGGAGCTATAAACTCGCTGGGCGTTGTTAGGGGTGGTGCTCGAGCTGTGGTAAAGGAAGAAGAAGTGCATCATGGGCTTGGTTGGATACAGCAATAAGAAGTGCTCCATACAGGATGGACACAAACCAGAGTGATTGGTTTACATGGTGAAAATGGGTCACGAGTGTCCAATTTGAAAAAGATGTATATCAGGTAAGCAACTACATCAGCATATCTGTTAAAAAGCAGTGTACTTTAGAAAAGACAACCCCTTAAGGGACCTAACTAGGCTGTGTGCATAAGGGGTTACAATATGGGATTTTGTGTTATCACATGGCCTCTTCTATTTATAAATCACTAGTGATGACCAGCATAGGCAATACCCGAATTTGCGATATTTCGCAAATTTTTGGCCTAAAATTGGACATAAATTCAAGAATTCGTGATCTCCAGTCATTCTTTACTTGATTGCAAAAATCGGCAACGTAATATATTTGCGATAAATTCGCGATTAGAATATTCAACACTATTCACAAATACGAATATATAGCACTATATTCTAAATATTTGCGAATTCTCGAAGTGGCGATATTCACGATTAAAATTCGCAATTGGAATATTCACGCTCAACACTATGAATCACCACTGATTTGAGATAGATGCTGCATGAAGGGCATGAAGATCATGTAATAAATATTTAGTGAAACAGGAGTGGGCAATCTTCGTTTTGAGTTCTTAATGCTCACAAGAAGAAATAATTCTGAGGACCCACCTTCTATCTATACAGAATATATATATATATATATATATATATTGTTGTGATGTGTACAGTATGTGCTGGGAGGCGTGTATATCCCACCCAGAGGGAGAAAGAAAGCCTGAGGAAGCCTGAGAGAGAGGGGAGCCTGAGAGGCTCTGTGTGGTCACAGCCAGGAGGGCTGAGGGGCCACGAGGTCTTGTAAAGCCTGAAGTTTTGGGGAGCCCAGCGACGCCTATGGAAAGAGGGTCGCACGGTCAGAGTCGGGAGGACTTCTGGACCATCTCCCCCCAAGAGTGCTGGTGTGGTCACAGCCTGGAGGCTGCTGGACCGTGTATGGCTGAGGAAGCCGGATCTAATCCTTTGTGTGAACGGCGCTCTATAGGTGAGGTAGAGACAACACGTGTATTAGGTACAGCCCAGGCGGGCAGGTGTTTATTTTTGATGTTTATGTTTGTGTTGGTGCTTAAGTGCCAAAGTAAAGCACTTTTTGGACTTGAACCCTGTTGTCAGAGGAGGTCTGTGATTGCGACCACCTGTGAGAGAGCGATCCCTTACTACGTGTATATATATATATATATACACTAATACAATATGTAAGAGATGAATAGGGGGATTCATAAAACTGCCTAAATGAAAAACTGTTTTTGTAGACCATAGCAACCAAAAGAGATCTTCTTTTGGAAATACAGTATATGGATGTGAAATAGCAAAGATGACCCTGAGCATGTTCCTTTACTGTTCAGCAGATGCACAGAAGAGGATCGGTCCAGGGGGGCAGTACATAACTTGGTGATGTGGGTGAATCTCACCTTCATATTGTGCCCTATAGATGTATCTCAGGGGGATCACAACATACTTACCGATGTTAAAGTTGGTAATTTTGGGGTATCTAATAAACCCTGACCCAGGGAATGCCTCAAGTCTACTTAGGAATGAGTTGTTATGGGTGGGGTTATCATTATCATTTTCAGCTAGGAACAGCCAGAATTTGCTGAGACTGTCTCTGAAAATCAGGGATAGTCCTGACAAATTCGGGACAGTTGGCAACCGTATTATAGATGGTTTTACAACCCACTGTTGGGGTCTTCTAATGCAAGGTGCTGGTAAATTATTGTGTTACATAAAACAGTATGTCTCACCCAAAATAAATTATGGGATATTAAGAAGGATTTTTAGAAATTAGCAAACTCCTTTAGCTCTATCATAAATTACAGGTCTAGAAAATTAAAGGGGTTGTCTCAAGGAAAGTAGTCTACATATTTCAAACCAACACATGGATTGTAATATTTTTGTGATTGGGTGTAATATACAATTTAGTATAGTAACTGAGTTATTAAATAAAATCTGTCTGTATAGTGCCACTTGTTGTTTCTTCTTTATCTTTTTTTTCTGTCCACCTTACCAAGGTGGACACACATGCTCAGTTGCATTCTTCAACTGCCACCAGCCCGATCTTCTGTTAGAAGGTGTGACAGTCACAGGGAAAGAGCTGTGACAGAAAGGACACATGCGTGAGTAAGGACACACTCCTGAGAAAGAACTGGCCCATTCGCTGCCAGGTTAAACTAAATGTAGCAGCTTCAATTGGAGAAATGAATGGGGAGATGTCTAGGTCCATGTGAGGAACAGGGCTCGTTCTAGTTTTATTAGAAGGATATTGCCATGTCCTATATGATGTCTGTATAGAATCTGCTGAGTTTTGGCGTACCACTTAATTGTAAATGAACAAAAATAGCTACTAGATCTTTAAAAGGCAATTTATTAATGGTACAGGGAATTATACATAAAAGGTTATCTAACTAAAGGACATGAACAAAGGGAAGGGGAAAGGAAGGAAGTGCTTAACTAGCTATCTATCTACAGTCTTATATACTAGCCATACATATACACACATAGCCCATACATTGCCCATCATTGGAGCACCTCCCAGATACTATCTTAGCCAATCAGCATCAGTGGCGGATTATAATTGGGGCGTTTGGGTCGGCAGCCCCGGGCCCAGGGTGAGTGAGGGGCCCATCGCCAATTTGCCATCCTAAACGCCCCATTTTGCACCACCACCAGACCCCAAGTTACTAAAATATATCTGCAGTAGCGACGCACAGCCAGCTCTTCACTTACACGCCGCTGCGCTGCCTGATGCAGTGCAGACAGTAACAGCCGGCCGGCTTGCTTGATCCCGCCCCCTTCAGCGCCGCGAAGATAGGCTGTAAAAATGAAGCAGGGCGGATTCGGCGGAATACAGAGTGCTGAGGAGAGGAGAGGAGAGGAGGGGGGCACGTGACTCAGTCAGTCACTCACTGTAGCTCCGCCTCCTCCATCACAGAAGGCACGCTGCAGTGCTTTATTCCCGCCCCCGATGTGCCCGCCCCCAGTCTTCTCAGTGCCACCACTTACTATTGCCAGCGCCAGGAGTCAGGACAGCCTGGCTGGGTCTGTGAGAGAAAGCAGCATGGAGGACCTGCTTCGTCAGAGTTAACTTCCAGTATTCAAGTGAGCAGGCGCAGCACCAGCCAAAGCTAGTAAATTCTAATGAATGGTGATGGCCTGGGCAGCAGGGCAGTGGGATTGTGGGCTGCCTGTGTCTGTGAGTGAGAGGCAGAGCAACAGTGGACATTTTAGTCAGATTACAGGCTACAGCCACTCTGCAGCTTTGGCTCTAATCTGACTGAAATGGCTGCTGCTGTCTGGCCTCTGCTCTGCCTCTTTTTTCACAGGTGCCACTGCCCATCACAAAGTGTGTTTGACTATAAAAATGATGGATTATTACACCAAGTGTTTGATATTAAAATGGTGGATTACAATTGATCCTTCTCTTACAGGTGCCCTAGCCCAGCACACCAAGTTTTTGACCATCAAAATGATGGATTATTAATCCCTGTATGATATAGGGATTAATAATCCACCATTTTGATGTTCAAACACTTGGTGGGCTGAGCTGGGCATTAGGGATGAGCGAACTTCTGTTTTCAAGTTCGGCGTATAAGGTTTGGGTTATCTAAGAATTCCGTTATGGATATTCCGCTACCACGGACCCTAAGTTATGGTTCCTGTTTGCAGAATCCATAACGGAATTCTTAGATAACCTATAGCTTAAAAACCGAACTTGAAAACAGAAGTTCGCTCAGCACTACTGGGCACCTGTGAGGAGAGAGAAAGAGCAGTGGCACAGAGACATTGGCCAGCAGTGGCCATTTTAGTCAGATTACAGGCTACAGCCACTCTGCAGCTCTGCCTCTAATCTGACTGAAATGGCTGCTGCTGTCTGGCCTCTGCTCTGCCTCTTTTTTCACAGTGGCCACTGCCCATCACAAAGTGTGTTTGACTATAAAAATGATGGATTATTACACCAAGTGTTTGATATTAAAATGGTGGATTACAATTGATCCTTCTCTTCACAGGTGCCTAGCCCAGCACACCAAGTTTTTGACCATCAAAATGATGGATTACAGGGATTAATAATCCACCATTTTGATGTTCAAACACTTGGTGTGCTGGGCTGGGCACTAGGGATGAGCGAACTTCTGTTTTCAAGTTCGGCGTATAAGGTTCGGGTTATCTAAGAAGTTCCGTTATGGATATTCCGCTACCACATTAATAAATAGAGAAAAGGGGCCCAAGTTTAGGAAACAGCCCCGGGCCTATGATGCACTTAATCCGCCCCTGCCGATCGCCTATATATAGTTTGTAGACATGATTGCAGAGGTTAACACCTTCCTGTAGGTGGCTTCCTTGAGTTCAGAGCTGTCCTTCCTCTAAAGGTCAAACAGACTTGCAGACAGGTTACCACTGCAGGACTTGTCTCCCCCCAGGTCTGGAAGCATCAGCAATCACGTGTTCATAGGTGTGTTCCTCAGGGGCAAGGCACTGGATTGTCATGGTGCTTCTTGATTTTTCAGCTAAAATAGCAGTGTCTATTGCCTTTTGAGCAGATAGGACTTGTCCTCCGTGAATGCTTTGTTGGAGAGTTGCTTAGGTTTTTACCACCCAATTACACTCTGCTGTAAAGGCCTGAAGTCAGGAGTCAATAAATGTTGGGCTTCCAACAGTTTTTGGATTAATCATGGGCTAAACCCCGTTAGTTATTAATGAACCTAGAGAAAACAGAGCCTAGTCTCCAAATTCAGCTACGAATAGGGTTGTCTTCTGCAGAACCTTTGGAGCCTATTATTGTGTTAGAACCAGGTCTTACCAGAAGAAGGTCCTTTGGTAGGTGTGGATGGTAGTCCAAGTTCATAGACCTTTACTGATACCAGTTGCTTTATTTATCATTCCCCTTTAAATACGTAATAGTAAAATGTGTGAATGTTTAAATTTTTCTGGTTTTATGCTACATTATCATATTTTGTGCTTTTACGTGTTGAATTTTACTTTGTGTTAGAACAGATGTGGATGCAGCTCTGGTCTCTTCTTCCTCCCCATAATGAATATTGTATCTGAAGATTTCTCTTTTTTAATTATTAATGATGCAGCAGATTTTTAAAAGGGTTTTTAAAAGTGAAGGGAGCCGTCTGTCCTTTATTGTTGTCGACATTTGAAGACTATGCATCAAAAAGCAATAATTACGCCGAACGCTTTGTGATCTGCCGGTCCCCATCACGCTGGACGCTCATCAGGATTCATCTCTATCTTCACGTTGTCTGTCCTCCCCCCACACACCTCATGGTGCATCTTTGCATTTTGACTGGAGGGCATTCTCATCCTTGTTCACATTCTTGACGGCTGTACAGCGTCTTAGCAGTCAGGTGCTGAATTTAAACAGTCAGGTCGTGTTGTCATGGCAACTACGTGTTGCATCTCGCTGCTATGGAGACCAAAGTAAAAAAAAAACTAAATGTATCGAAAAACTGCACAATCTTATTCTGTTTTGTTTTTCTTACCAGAAACTGGAAATTAAGAATATTATACTATCGTGAAAAACAGATCTAGGTTCTGTGTGCAGTGACATTGTTATTTCTTATAAATGTACCAATGCAGCAGAGCTAGATTTGTCATTGGACTGTTATGGGCTGCAAAGATAATACCTGCTTTTGTGTAGTCTTGTGAAAAAAACCCCACAAACAATCTCACTTTGATGTCATGCTAGGTTAACCCTTTCACACCCGGAGGTTTTTTTTGTTTTTTGTTTTTTCGTTTTTGTTTTGCGCTCCCTGCCTTCCCAGAGCCATAATTTTTTTTTATTTGTCTGTTCTGCGGGACAAGTTGTACTTTACAACGCCACCATTTAATATTGCATATGATGTAGTGGGAAGCGAATAAAAAATTCAAAATGGGGTGAAATTGCAAAAAAAAAAAAAGCAATTCCACCACAGTTTTACGGGTTTTTACGACATTAGATGTACGATAAAACTGACCAGTTACCTTTATTATACAGGTCAGTACGAATCTGGCGATGCCTTATATGTATAGTTTTTCTTACGCTTTGATAGTGATAAAAAAAATAAAAAGTGGTAAAAAGACAGTTTTATTTTTTTGTCGCCCTATTTTGACCCCTATAACTTTTTTGTAATTATGTGTATGGGGGCAATTTTTTTTGCGGGGCAATCTTAACTTTTCATTTATTCCATCCTGGGGTGCGTATGACTTTTTGTTTACTTTTTATTAAATTTTTTGTAGAAAATGAAGCGACCAAAAACGACGAATCAGCCATTTGGACACTTTTTTTCTGTTTTGCTGTTTGCCGTATGGGGGATATATTTTTTATACTATGGGAGTTGCACATCGCGACACCCATGATGTGTATTTTTTTAGTTCTATTATTTTTATTTTGGGGAAAGAGGGGTGATTTGAATTTATTTTATTTTTTTTACATTTAAATTTTAAAAACTTTTTCTTTTTTTTAATACTTTTTTACAGTTCCAATAGGGAACTATAACATGCAATCATTAGATTGCTATTCTCATAGACTCCAATGCACTAGCATTGGAGTCTATGAGAAAATAGCTTTTTTCCTATGGAGCCCTATTACAGGACAGGGCTCCATAGGAAATACTATGCTGCAGCCTCCTGTCATTCACAAAGACATGGGCTGCTGCACAAAAGCTCCGGCTCCTCCGATCGCTGCACGGGGCAGCCGGAGCACCACTGGAAGAGCGTGCTTTCGGTTTTCAGTGCACTCAGATGCCGTGGTCAGGGTTCACCACGGCATCTGAGGGGTTAAATGTCCGCGATCGGCATTACTGCCGATTGCAGACATGAGCCACGAGTGTTATAAGAAGCAGGCAGCCACCCGCGGCTGCGGCAAGACTTTAGCTTTAACAGGCAGAATGACAATTCTTGCTTAAATAGTTTTACACTAAGGCATGGTTCTCACCTGAGCGTTTTACAGCACGTACGAACGCGCTGTAAAACGCCCTACGCCCCAAGAAGTACAGGAGCTTCTTTGGGGTGTATTGTCGCTTGTTCCCGCCCATAGACCTCAGCGGGAACGCGCCTAAATGTTTTGCTTGTTTCCGCCCATTAAAAATACAAACGCCTGTAAAAAGCTCTTATCGAATACGCTCAGGTGTGAACCCAGTCCAATCTCTAGCACTCAGGTACTGAATATAATGGCAGGCAAACTCTCTGCTACATTATTAGATGCAGGATGCTCTCCTGAAATATTCAGGTTCACTATGTCCCAGAATGCATTTAGTGAAAAAGGATAATTCTGCACACTAATTATCCAGTTGTGTCCAGGTACCTTTAAGTTTCTCCTGGTCACTGGTGCTTGTGAAGTCCCTTGACTAGACTCAGCTCTAATCTTCACTAGACTTGCTTTATATTCGTACATAGACTCACTTATCTGTGCTGGGCTGCTGTGACTACTTGGTCTGTCCTCTCCAGGCTTGATCAGGGCCCAGAGGGAAGAAAGGCAGCTACTACATCTTGGACTGAGCCTGCTCTGCTCCTCCATGCACTTGCTTCTCCTCTCTGTTTCCTTTCTACACACTGAACTCAACGAACTTTAACAGACCCCAAGCTATATATAGTATGTGGTGCCAACACCACCTATGGGAGAATAGATGTAATGACAATGCCAGCCTGATATTAGTAAATATAATACATTAAATATGACAGTTAGCAGCAAAAGTTTAAAGTGCCCACATATAGCACATAGTCAGACACTGCAAACCCCGGCCCCCACAATCACATAGAGTCGTACCTAGGGTTTATGTTACACAGGGTACAAATTTATTTTGGCCTTAGCCCTGTAGCTATCCCGTGGATAAGGTGGTGCGACTTGTTGAAACCCCCTTAGCATTCTCCCTGGCTATGCCTTGGTCTAGGCCTGCACTATTAGAAGCTTGTAAGAGGTTGAGATAAACCACCTGCAGTCCTAAACCTTACAAAGATGTGTCTGGACTGGGCTGTTATTGCCATGCTTTATGACTCTCCTGGAATGTCAGGAGTCTCCCAGAAAAAAGGGGAGACCTTCCAGACTCCAATAAGACCTGCTAAATCTCCTATGTACTGTGGTAGCCAGGGTCACACTGGCCCACCAGAATACCAGAGGATCCTCTGGGGGGCCCCAGCTCTGACAATAATGGATCCCTACTAAAACAGGGCCCTTAAGGTTCTGTATGCCCAGAGGGTGGCCCTCATAATCATTTCCTC
This sequence comes from Bufo gargarizans, assembly GCF_014858855.1. Taxonomy (NCBI): domain Eukaryota; kingdom Metazoa; phylum Chordata; class Amphibia; order Anura; family Bufonidae; genus Bufo; species Bufo gargarizans. Next base: position 63,828,475 of record NC_058086.1, on the reverse strand, counting down.
TGGTGGGCCCAATGGACTTCAGTCCGACGCTGGTGGTACCAGTGCCTTCTCAAACAGCTGTTCGGCAGGGATCACAGGTGTCGGACCCCTACCAATCATGTACTGATGACATTAAGAAAAACATTTGGAAAACCCCTTTAAGTTCATGTCTGCCTTTTAGGCCTCATGCACACGACCGTTGTGTGCATCCGCGGCCGTTGTTTCAATGGGTCTGTGGAAAAATCGGAAAATGCACCGTTCGGCATCCGCGTCCGTGATCTGTGTTTTCAGTCACTGAAAAAAACTATTTTTTCATGGACAACGGTTCACGGACCCATTCGAGTCAATGGGTCCGTGAAAAATCACAGATGCACACAAGATTGTCATCCGCGTCTGTGATCCGTGTCCGTTTTTTCCTATGATTTCAAAGGCAAACCTTTTTTTTCATTTTTCATGTCCGTGGATCCTCCAAAAATCAAGGAAGACCCACGGAAGAAAAAACGGACACGGATCACGGAACAACGGAAACCGTTTTTGCGGACCGCACAAAAAAACGTCCGTGTGCATGAGGCCTTAGGGACATGTTAACATGGTGGATTTTCCATGTGGGAAAACCATGTGTATTCTGCTTCGCATTGTCTACACATTGAAGGAGGCTAATCCGCGTTTGGATTCATAGTATTCACATTTGTAGATTTCAGCCTTGGATTTCTGCTGCAAAAACATGCAGAGTTTAGTGATGTGTATTTTACACTGTGTGAACATAACCTTACTGAGCCAGAAGGGTCCCGTGATGGGGTCAAGGGTCATATACAAAATTGGACAGACTACAGACCCTACAGTACGATTATTAGATACGATGAAGGCGGCTCATCTTCTCGTTTTCGCCATCTCTGCCCTGCTGTCAGGGATACGTCTGGTCTTGATAAACAGTAGCAGCTAATGTCGTCTCGTTCCTGTCATTGAGAGGAGCATCAGCAGAAGCCGCAGCGGAGGAAGTGTGACGGCATTGGGCTATTACCCTGCAGTCCTGGCGGGACCTTCTCCCTGATTTACCTCCCTTTATCTGGGATATGACAGCAGCATGATGTAAGCTTTGCAAATTGTTGCTGCATTTACCGATCCTCCTGAGCCCGGCTAGAAACCACTTCTTTCCAATCATCCAGGTTTTTCTTCCTCTGTTTCCAGTAATAAATCAGAGTATCATTCAGATTGTAATAATCTCCATTCATTATTGACTTAGAAATGCGCTGAGCAGTGGCTTATGTCAGCGGGCGTACGGATAATCTTACATACATTTGGATTTGCAAAGTAAGAGATTTTTGGTAAGCTTAATAATAACCATTAATAAAAAAAATGCCTATGAGTTGTTGTTGACCTTCTTCAGGAGAGGCACAGAATAAATGTGGGAGTCCAATTTATCGCCTCCAGTGCAGATTTAACTGAATAGATTTACTGTAATTAATAAGGAATATTGAATATTGCCTGAAGCTGGCTGTACAGTTTTTCCAAACATTGGGAGATACATAGAACAAATACGGTAACCCAGAGCCGGGTACTTGCAAATTGTTTTGTTCTTCAATGCCATGTATACCCAGTATGGTTCTTGTATAGGTCTTACGGGGTTAACAAACCGTGATGCAACCCCATTTAGGAGGTTGAGGTCTGAACTGTTTGACTTCACCCTTAGCCCAGCTCAGTGAGTGAGTGTCCTCAGTTTGCAGAGGAAGGCAGAGTTGTGCCTTGTGCTCCCTTCACACTAGAACCTAAATTTCAGAGGATCACCTTCTCTGAGAGAAAGAGCTCACCATTTCTATACTACTCCAGTGAGAGAGAGGAAGTTCCAGGATCTGTAACAGCCTAGCAAACGTTGTCAGTAAGCTACATTGCTGCCTAAAATCTTATAGACTTTACTGCTGTGAGTGGAATACTGCTAGGACATCAGTGAGTGAGGAACCACTGTGCCAACTAACTGGTTTGGCCTTTAGCTAAACCCTAAGGCCCCTTTCACACGGGCGAGTTTTCCGTGCGGGTGCGATGCGTGCGGTGAACGCATTGCACCCGCACTGAATCCTGACCCATTCATTTCTATGGGGCTGTGCACACGAGCGGTGATTTTCACGCATCACTTATGCGTTGCGTGAAAATCGCAGCATGCTCCTCTTTGTGCGTTTTTCACGTAACGCAGGCCCTATAGAAATGAATGGGGTTGCGTGAAAATCGCATGCATCCGCAAGCAAGTGCGGATGCGGTGCGATTTTCACGCATGGGTTCTAGGTGACAGTCTATTCACTGTATTATTTTCCCTTATAACATGGTTATAAGGGAAAATAATAGCATTCTGAATACAGAATGAATAGTATAATAGTGCTGGAAGGGGTTAAAAATAATAAAAAAGTTAACTCACCTTCTCCTCTTGTTAGCGTAGATCCCGGTCTGTTCTTTAGCTGTGGCTGAAGGACCTTTGATGACGTCAGATCACATGCTCCATCACCATGGTGATGGACCATGTGATTGGAGCATGTGATCTGACATCACCTCAGGTCATTCAGTCCACAGCTAAAGAACAGACCGGGATCTACGCTAACAAGAGGAGAAGGTGAGTTAACTTTTTTTATTATTTTTAACCCTTCCAGCACTATTATACTATGCATTCTGTAGTCAGAATGCTATTATTTTCCCTTATAACCATGTTATAAGGGAAAATAATACAATCTTCAGAACATCAATCCCAAGCCCGAACTTCTGTGAAGAAGTTCGGGTTTGGGTACCAAACATGCGTGATTTTTCTCACGCGAGTGCAAAACGCATGACAATGTTTTGCACTCGCGCGGAAAAATCGCGCATTTTCCCGCAACGCACCCGGCTCTTATCCGGGCAAAAAACATGACGCCCGTGTGAAAGAGGCCTAAGGGTTTTATTCCGCCGCTTCCCTGGTATTCACAGTTTAACCCCTGTACAAGGATCTGGACTTCTCTGCAGAAGGACGAAAAGACTGCTGCTTCCAGGGATAGTCCAGGGATAGTCAATGTATAGTTGGCAGCTGGCCCACTGGGCTCATGGACCCTGGTGCAAGCACCAGGAGCTCAGGATAACGAGAAACGCACAAAAACAGCAAGTATAGTCTAAACCAGTCACTTAGACTTGATTGCTGGCTTTGAGGTCCAGGAAGCACACTGGAAGTGTAGATGAACGCAGACACAGGATAGACTGACACGCAGGGCGATAGTGCAGACACAGGCAGGACAGGCTGGGTGTTTGCAGAAATACAGACAAGGGCTGACAAATTGGGTTCACTCAAAATACAAACAACACAAACAATTCAGGATCACACATGCAGGGCAGGTCAGGACAGGACTGGAGACACACTGGATACTAAGGCAAGAGATTAAACAGGCAAATTGCAGGCAAAGTGCTGAAACACTAGACTTACACCTTTGCTGGGCACCAAGGAACCTTGAAGCTCAGGTATGGCTGAAGAGGATGGCTTAAATACCCAGGGACCCCTAGCCATTGGCTGTTGAAAGATTAGCAAGCAAGCACACTGGGCGTTTAAGAGGATAGAGGTAAGCCTGTGCACATTCTAAGGATACAGACTGGAGCACTGGGCAGCAGCATGGAGCTGGCAACTTTCAGGTAACACTTGAGGGCAGGATGCCGGCCACAGCCCTAAAATCTCCTGCCTCGCAACCACACCAAAAACCGCAATGCAAAGGTCACCCCAAATAACATCACAGTATGTGCAAGGGAAGTAGAGGTGCACCCTCATTTCACTGCCCTTGCTCCAGGGAGCAACAGTGTGAGGAGAGCCACTGTGATAGACGTTTTGCAGTCAGAACCACTCCAACTCCCATCCTCCACTCTGCTCATGTGGGGCTGGTTGGCAGACATATATTGTATGCTGATCAGTTCAGAGGTGTACACAGATTTCATAGAGCTCCATAGCAAAACTTAGTATGGGCCCCACTGCCCTGCCCAATTTCAGAGTACACATACATCAATCACTCTCAGACAATGCAGAATGCACAGTGCAATGCCCCAAATTTCTGTGTGCCTTACAACTATTGGGTGTCCAAGCTGGACACGTGGCACAAAATAGCGCTCTACGCCTTCGAGGTGCTGGCCTGCCCTCCCGCTGGCATTTTGTATTTAGTGCTGCTGGGGGCATAATAACTGATAAGCGCATCCGCCTGTCAACTGAAAATGCTGACCGGTTGACTCTTATAAAAATGAACAAGCCCTGGATTGCCCCTGACTTCTCTACTCCACCAGAGGAAAGCGGCTGAACATAAAGGCACTTTAAATGTGGCTTTTATGGTGTATTGAATACACTGTATTCCCATGCACCCCTTCCACCACAAAAAAGGGTATATGGTTCAATCTTCCTTTTCTCGTCCTCCTCCTCCATCATACCAGCATGCTTATTAGGATGCCCTCGTTCCTAATGTTTTAGAGGGTCACCAGCAGGCCCTCATCCATAATGTTTTAGAGGGTCACCAGGAGGCCCTCAACCATAATGTTTTAGATGGTCAGCTCAACAGCAGACCCTTTCCCCTAAATTTTTTGATGGTCAGCTCGGCAGCAGGCCCTCGCCCACACAATTTTTTAGATGGTCAGCTCGGCAGCAGGCCCTCGCCCACAAGATTTTTTAGATGGTCAGCTCGGCAGCTGGCCACCCCCCCTAATGTTTTAGATGGTCAGCTAAGCAGCAGACCCTCACCCGTAATGGTTTATATACAAGTAAATATACAGGAAAGAATGTTTCCTAACAATTTTTCCTCTAAAATCGATTTTATCTTTGGTTTTGTGCGTATTATTGTCAGTCTGTAGAAGTGGTGTACTCCTCGGACAACATCGTTCCCAGCAGCGACCTGGGAGTCCAAGATGCATCCAGACATCCTCCCCATGCTGTTCCCGAACCATTTCAGTGATGTTTCCACCAATTTCTGACCTTTTCCTGTGAACCAGACACCCTCCCCTCTTCAGAGCAGGGGGAGCCGGGTTTAATGCTCGGGTTCTCCCATTGACTTCCATTGTGCTCCGGTGCTCTGTAGAAGGTTTGCTTCCCTCTGCAACTAATATCATTAAAACAAGTAATATTATAGGCTTCAGATTTTCTATATTTGTATGCTTGATTCTTGGCCATATAGGTGAATGGACGGCTAGACATTTGACCCCTTAAACCCTTTATCATGCACATAAAAAAAAAGTCTAATACCTTAAATATGAATGTAAACTGTAAAGGGTTAATTCTTGTAGATTGCTTTGCAAGTGCTTTAACGCATACAATTAAAATATGGCACAATATTACTGAGTGCAAACCCCACGACACTGAATGCTTTCTTTGTATGCTTTTAAATAGACGGAGTGGCATAATGACATCATTGTATTTGCCTAGAATTTAGAAATCTTGTGCAACTAATATAATCAGGACATCGAATATTCTTTCTTTTCAGAACTTAATGGGGAAATCTTTTATAACCAGCAGAGTTATTAGTGACTCTGACAGATGAACATAACATTACATGGCCTAGGCGCAGTGGTGGCGAACCTATGGCACGGGTGCCGGAGGCGGCACTCAGAACACAATCTGTGGGCACCCGCACCCTGGAAAAAGTCTATGGTGTACCTGGTGTACTTTTCCTGCCATTCATCAGCGTAGGGCACACTATGAATGGCACAGGCAGCGCACTGAAGGTAGGCAGGCTATTATAGCTACATGATAAAGTACATGGAAGATATACTATATTGGTATTCAGGTTACCTTACCATATTAGCGCTTTGCGATAAATAAGTGGGTTTTGTGTTGTAGTTTGGGCACTCGGTCTCTAAAAGGTTCCCCATCAGTGGCCTAGGCTAGGCTGCAAGAAGGTTGCGGTGCTACTGTGAGCACAGCTGATCGGTGGGATTCCCAGGTTTCATGCCCCCAGCAACTAGATACTGATGACCTATCCAGAGGATAGGCTATCAGTATAGAGGTTTCATGAAAACCCTTTAACATAGGAACCTATAGAGGATGAATGTCGCCATCCATTGTAGAAAAATGTCTGAAGTATACGTTGAAAGATCCTCCTGACGTATACCTCCGAGGTCATCTGTCAGGTGTAACGCCAGTGGTCCATGGTGGCATGGGCGTAACCACAGCCATAGCACTTGCTATGGGGTGCAAAGAAAGAGAGAGACTTGCTCCTGAGAAGGACTTGCTGGTAGCGGTGGTAAGGAGGAGGTGGAGAAAGGCTTACCTCTATCTTTTGTTGAATGAAAGGCACAACACTTGGAAAGGCATGGGTTTTAGAGTCTGCAGCACGTCCCCAGTGTTTGGCCAATCTTTAGATGCAGTGTAGCGGGAGAGTAAGAAAAAGGTCCGTGCACTGCTCTTCTTATGAATATTCTTTATTGATATGGATGATTAAGATATCACGTTTCGGACCTGTACTAGCTCCTTCATCATTACAGATTTGATCTGTTGAAGTAGCTGGTACAGGTCCAAACTGCGTTATCTTATCCATATCAATAAAGAATATTCATAAGAAGAGCAGTGCACGGACCTTTTTCTTAATCTCCCGCTACACTTGCTATGGGGTGCAGAGGTTAGGGGAGCCCAATCAAGTGCAAAAGTATTGTACATTTTTGTGGGGAGTAACAAAAAATGGTGGCTTTTTCCTATAATGTGGATTTTCTGATATGTTGCGCTACTATACATAACTATAATTTTTGCTACTTATACTGTTGTTTCAGTTTTCTTAAACTAGATGGTGGGGCCCCATATTATTTTGCTTTTGAGCCCTATGAATTATAGTCATGCCCCTGCCTGGGGCTTTCCCTGCAGCGCAGTCCAGATCCCTGATCAGGGGGCAGCACGGTGGCTCAGTGGTTAGCACTGGTTCCTTGCAGCGCTGGGGTCCTAGGTTTGGATCCAACCAAGCACAACATTTGCATGGAGTTAGAATTCTCCCCTGTGTTTGTCTAGGTTTCCTCCCACACTCCAAAGACGTACTAATAGGTAACTTAGATTATGAGCTCCATTTGGGCACAGTGTTATGTGTTGTGGGATACTGCATGTCAGCCCTATGTAAGTGAGTAAAATAAATAAAAAGAGGGTAAAGGGTGAAGACCAGGGGGACCTCCAGCAGTCTGATACTCTATTGAAAGCAGGTGCAGACTGGTCATAGACCCTACAGGGAGATTTCCTGGTCGGCCGATGCCCAGGGGGACACTTGAGTCCTCCTCATAGCCACCGGTTTGGTACATAACAATCTAAAGCTCACAGCATTAATTGTCAGGAGTACTTATGCACCTGGCTGGGGGCTGCAGGTCCTCTCCCTGAATTCAACTGTATGACCATGCTCAGTGTGATGATACAGTGGAATACTTCAGTGGGGCAGCAATATTTTGTGCTGCACTGTGGTATTTGGTTTTGCTGGGCAATTTCTTGTGCTGCACTATGGTATCGCTGACCCTGCCTACTTGTGTTGTCCCTGCCTACTTGTGTTGTCCCTGCCTACTTGTGTTGTCCCTGCCTACTTGTGTTGGCCGCCTTCTGTAAATTTGGATCTGCCTGCAAGAAGGGGGCTCTTTTAGATTAATTTTTTTCCAGGGCCACTTTAAGCTCCCAGTCTGCCCCTGATAGAAAGAACACAAGGCGGAGTGGCCTTGGAAAAAAACAACAAAAAATGACCCTATGTTGAAGGCAGGTCCAAATTGACAGAAGGCAGGATCAACACAAGTAGGCGGGGGTAGCATTATCATATTGTGGCCCACCACCCCAGCAGAACCAAATGCCACAGTGCATCACAAAATAATGTCCCAGGCCAGCAACACAAAATACCACCCCAGTAACTGCCCCTCTATAGTGGCCAGCGCCAACTGCCATGTTCTGTCCTCCTATTCCATTTGCCTCAGCATGGTAATACAGTTGAATTCACGATTTGTATAGTGTCCCAACTTTTTGGGAATCCGGTTTGTACTAGTGCAGGGTCAACACAGGTAAGTCTACATTTTAGGTGTCTTTAGGTGTGTTTCTTAACTTTTATCTGTATCCCAGGATTATCAGAATGCAGTGCTATAAACCTCAGCACTAAGTAAGGTTGTCAATTTTTTTTTCACACGTTGGGATTCACGAAGAACGGTTTAATGTCGAGGCGGAGTGTGAATGCATTGCTGGATACACTTATTAACAAATTAGCTTTTTACAACTAAGGTGTTATTGCATGTAAATCTGCTTCTTCTGCCATATCAAAGTTAGGCTGGTGATACGGTATTTCTAGGACAGGCATATAATACTGCAAGGTGAGTTTGGGAAACAGTTTTAAGTATTTCTGTGTTGGAGCACTGGGGTGTACTGTATGTGGTTCAAAATTTGGCATGGTATATTACAATGTGCTGCACCTTTAAAGAGAATCCGTGACCAGCGACCTCCCTCTCCATCTGTTTTCATAGACATATAGCTGTGGTTCGTCTGATCAAAACTCTGTTTTTCTTTTGGTGGTCTAAGGCTCCGTTCTTGAGTTAGGATACTTTTTCCTGATATGCAAATTAGACCTTTGGTGCAATGAGGGCATCACCATTGCTCTTGTTGCACACTCCTTTCTGTGGCCAGCGCCTCCCTCACTGTTTTGCGACTGCTTGGCCCTGCCACAGAGAATAGTGGAGCTTGGGTGCAACAAGAGAAATGGTGACGCCCTCGTTGCACCAAAGGTCTAAATTGCATATCAGGGAACAGAGCCTCAGATCAACAAAAGAAAAACAACATTTAAGCCTGATGAATCACAACTATTTGTTGGTGCCAACAGTTGGATAGGGATGTTGCTGGTGACAGATCCCCTTCAAAAGGGTTGTCTGAGATTTTGATATAGATGGCCTATCCTCAACCTGCTGCTCCTCCAACATAAAATCAACCAAATACTTTATTGGAATCCACTGGTATTTAAGAACACTTTATACAGAACGATCATAGAGTGGTCTATGATAAGACCTACAGTACCATACATCTGAGAAAGAAACAATATCATATGATTAATGGGGGTCAATCATTGTCCCCCATATATCTCCAGGTAAATATCGTCTTCTTCAAAGGGTCCTCATTTATTTTCCAGAGTGGAGAAGATCTAGAGTAGAGCAAGCACAAACCCTGTCCCACATGTTTTACCAGTTAAATATAGTCTTCTTAAGGGGTCCTCATTTATTTTCCAGAGTGAAGAAACGTAGCAAAAAGCAAGAGGAGGACCTGTCCTGTCCTACATTACACATACATCTTATTGAGACCCCCTGCCTAATGCCTAAAGGGATATTCCCATCTCAGACATTGATGGCGTATCGCTAGGATATGCCATCAACAGTGTTGGACTGGGGTACCTAGGGCCCACCAGTAAAATTTATTTTGGGGGCCCACCATATGGATACATTCAAATATAATAAATAATCTAACAAGTTTTTTTATATGAACATAGGCTGGTTGAGGTGCTGTACATTGAATATATATGTATGTTGTGCAGTAAGTCTACTGTGTTATGTGCCACTTGTGCAGGGGGTGGGAGACTAGGGGCCCACTTTGCTCAGGGGCCACCGGGGAATTCCCCTGTACCCCTGTGGGCCAGTCCAAGCCTGGCCATCAATGTCAGACAGGTGTGGGTCCCACCCATTGAACCCAAACCCATCCCCAAGGCGGGCCCCCCAATGTGAAGGACAGCACACTGTGCAAGTGCTCCCTCCCTCCATTCACCTCAGCTATTTCTGCCAGTCTCATAGCGGTAAATGGAGAAGTGGCTGTGCAGGCGAGGTTCGCTCTCTCTATTCAGTTACAGAGTTTCCGAAATGATTTGCGTGATCAGTTTATAGTCAAGGGATTTAACAAGTAGGGATAATCCAAAGCGGAGAACCACTATAGAGATAATGGTGCCCTGTGGCATAACTGGGAGTTAGAAGCAAAAGTACAACCTTCATCCTGAGGCTCTATGGTGGATTAGTTGGATACTTAGGGCTCATGCACCCAGCTGTTGCCCAGCCGGCAAACAGCGGGTCTGCAATATGCGGGCACCGGTCGTGTGCTCCCCGCATTCACTTGAATGGGTCCACAATCCAGAAGGTCCGGTGAAAAACGAAGGCACGGAACCCCACAGAACCACTACTTTCTTGCGGTGCGGACAGATCACAGGCCCATTCAAGTTGCGGTCCCCGATGCACGGAACGGCCGTGTGCATGAGCCCTTATAATAATTTATGGTAAGGGTCTATAGAACAGAAGAGTAACATCCAGTGGATCAGGACCACTTCCAAAATGAACAAGATTATCATGCATAGGTGTATTATGCTGTAAATTTGTTACTCCCCTTCCATAGATTTGCCTTGAAAAGATGAATTTTTAATGATGTTTTTTCTTGAAGTCGCTGATAGATGACTGACATCTGGACGTGTCTGCAATCTGCCCGGCTTATTAACAGTATACACACCTGTCCCGTCTTGTAAAAAAACACACAGATGCCCCTATTGTCGCTCTTGTAAATGTACACAGAGCTGACATCATTCATGTCAACTTCAATGTCAACATCGTCTCTGGAAGTAGAGGGACAGCTGTAAGTCCTATTATCCCCACTTGGAATATAGAAGCTTCATATTAAGAAGACCGCAGAGTGTGATATCTGATCACAGGAGCAGCTCATGGGACATCTGCACGTCTCGTAGTGCATTATGCTGAGTATTCCTGCAGAACCTGAGGGTTTTCTCCGACACTTGTTTCTTCTTCATAAAACCTTAAAGGTGTTGTCGAGGATAGGCCATCAATATTAGATCGGCAAAGCTCCTACTCCCTGCACCTCAATCTGCTGCTACCTTGTAGCTCCGGCGCTGCGCAGCTCTGTCCATTGTGCAGTGGACGGAGCTGATAAACGCAGCACTGCTCCCCCTGAAGTGAACAGGAGCATCACTGCAGTTGCCATCTCCACCCTTCGCACAATGGACGGTGCTGTGTAGTTCTTTCGCTTCCTTCCATTACCGGAGCTGTCGCAGAACAGCTGATCGGTGCGGGTGCGGATTGTCAGACCCCCGCTGATCAGATATTAATGGCCTGTCCTGGAGATAGATCATCAATATCAAAATCCTGGAAATCCCCATAAAGGTGTTATCTAAGATCTATAATGCCCCCCATATGCCCTGGCCCCTCACAGAGGTTGTACTTACCTCGCTCCCAAGCACGGATAAAAACACGATGCTAGGGAGGCTAGTCCTCGTCACAGCCTGCTATTGGCTGTCCACGCCCCAACGTCGGATGTTTTCAGCCTCACAGCAGGGAGATGCAGTTGTGGCCGGGCCGGCATCAGAAGTGACGTGGGTGCCGGGGAGTGAGGTAAGTACAACCTCTGTAAGGGGCCCGGGCATATGAGGGGCATTATAGATCTTGGAGACCCCTTTCAGTTTTATTGTGAAAATTTTAAAAACATCATATCTATTGACACAGGAATGTTGTACAGGACACTTCAGACCAACCTAATGGTCCTAATTCATAGCTAAAACCATGCATGTGCTGTGAGAAAATGAACAGGGGGGTACCCTTTGACCAAATGAAAAATTCGGAGGTGCGCTAATAGAGTGATCATTCGACCGCCCATATCACAGTAGCTGATTTCACTCCGCTGGTCCAGTGATGTCACTAGTCTGCTGCTTGAAACCAGGTTGCTGCTAATCCATCCATGTATCAGAGTCCATCCAGTTTAGTAAACTATTGATACAATGTATATCTCAAATTCTAAACAACTATCTAAGGCAGGGTGGGTTCACATCACATTTTTTGCCATCCGTTTAACTCATACAGTACAGACCAAAAGTTTGGACACACCTTCTCATTCAAAGAGTTTTCTTTATTTTCATGACTATGAAAATTGTAGATTCACACTGAAGGCATCAAAACTATGAATTAACACATATGGAATTATATACATAACAATCAAGTGTGAAACAACTGAAAATATGTCATATTCTAGGTTCTTCAAAGTAGCCACCTTTTGCTTTGATTACTGCTTTGCACACTCTTGGCATTCTCTTGATGAGCTTCAAGAGGTAGTCACCTGAAATGGTTTTCACTTCACAGGTGTGCCCTGTCAGGTTTAATAAGTGGGATTTCTTGTCTTATAAATGGGGTTGGGACCATCAGTTGCGTTGAGGAGAAGTCAGGTGGATACACAGCTGATAGTCCTACTGAATAGACTGTTAGAATTTGTATTATGGCAAGAAAAAAGCAGCTAAGTAAAGAAAAACGAGTGGCCATCATTACTTTAAGAAATGAAGGTCAGTCAGTCAGCCGAAAAATTGGGAAAACTTTGAAAGTAAGGCCTATTTGACCATGAAGGAGAGTGATGGTCTCCACAGTCATCGGACCTGAACCCAATCGAGATGGTTTGGAGTGAGCTGGACCGCAGAGTGAAGGCAAAAGGGCCAACAAGTGCTAAGCATCTCTGGGAACTCCTTCAAGACTGTTGGAAGACCATTTCAGGTGACTACCTCTTGAAGCTCATCAAGAGAATGCCAAGAGTGTGCAAAGCAGTAATCAAAGCAAAAGGTGGCTACTTTGAAGAACCTAGAATATGACATATTTTCAGCTGTTTCACACTTGTTTGTTATGTATATAATTCCACATGTGTTAATTCATAGTTTTGATGCCTTCATAGTCATGAAAATAAAGAAAACTCTTTGAATGAGAAGGTGTGTCCAAACTTTTGGTCTGTACTGTACGTTGGGGGAAGAAAAGGATACAAATGTGTAGCACACCATGCTTTTCTATCCTGCAGAGTCCGGTAAAGTAACATATACGTTAACGTATACTTTTTTTTTTCACAATAAAACTATGGTGAACAGGTGCCACTTTATGGCATCAGTCTCAGGCACCCATTAATTTATACGGATACCGTAACAGATGGCAAAAACGCAATGTAAACCCGTCTTTAGTTATGTTGCCACTGCTTGCACCAGAAGTGCAACGAGGATCTCCTGTGCCCCTGCAAAATCTGTAACATCGCCCCACAGGCAATGTACATTACTACTGTATGTCCCCTATATATGTACCACTGGCTTGCACCATATTTTTTCAGCTTTGCTTATTTACCGTAGCATCTTATAGGGGTGCCTCACTTCAGCAAGTGGCATTTATCATGTAGAGAAAGTCAATACAAGCCACTTACTAATGTATTGTTATTACCCATATTGCTTCCTTTGCTGTCTGGATTCATTTTTCCGTCACATTATACACTGTGGTTACGACCACCCTACAATCCAACAGCGGTGGTCGAGCTGGCACACTATGGGAAAAAGCACCAGCCTATGTGAGCTCCCACGGTCCTGGTCACCAGTGATGCCAGCACTTTTTCCTATAGTGTGCAAGCACGACCGCCACTGTTGGATTGCAGGGTGGTCATAATAACCATGGAAACGAGCAGTGTATAATGTGATAGAAAAATGAATCCAGCCAGCAAAGGAGGCAATATGGATAACAACAATACATTAGTAAGTGGCTTGTATTAACCTTCTCTACATGATAAATGCCACTTGCTGAAGTGACACAACCCTTTTAAGCTGAAAAAAATAAATAAAAAAGTAAGTTCTTGCAAGATAATTATTGCCCCTGTTTTCCCACTTGAGGTTCATTGATTTAGGTGCAGGCTTTACCTGTATTCAGAATCACCCTTGGATTTTTTCAATAAGAGGTGCAGCGTATTAACGTGGAAACATAATAAAGGCTGGGGATGCTGGATATTTCCTCACCAGCCGGCAGCGCAGATGGTGCAAGTCACAAGAGGCTATTGTATGCTTTTCCCTTAATGCCATCAATCTGCTTTAACATATATGTGGAGTATGTGACAAATGATAAATAATACCTGGGAGTCTGGGACCGTCACCAAATCACAGATGACAAAGACAATATATGCTAAGAAAATTGTTTAGAATTTGAGATATACATTGTATCAATAGTTTCCTAAACAGGATGGATTCTGATACATGGAGGGGTTGAGAAGGAACCTGGTTTTGCCATTTTTCTCCACCTCCTTACAGTATTTCAGGTCTTTCTGAACACATGTATTTGTAATGTACCAATAGGGAAATGTTTCTATTAACTGCAGATTTCAGCCTTCACATTCCATAAAATGTAATGGATACTGACATAATTGCAGGACAGTAGTGCCATCTCTTCCTTGAGTCCTATGATATGAAAGAGAATTTTATGCATTAATCGAATCACACAAAAGTCACCCCATGCACTTTGGGTCTCCTAATACTCTTGTACCAAGGATCAAATGGCACCAACGTGACTCGCCAACTCACTTTACAGGCTGTCACTTTTTGCAATTTACGCCGCCAGGGAATTACGCTTATGTATGGGTCAGGCCTGGTCCCTGAAGACGGTCTGTCTGCTCGGCTGACACTTCTGTTGTGGAATTACTTCCTCACATACTGCACCGGTGCATTTCACCATTCCTCTGTTGTTGCTCCAGGAAATATATGAATAATTTGACAGCTGGATGTTACCATCACCCTTGCCAAAGGGATAGGTGTGTGTCCCTACACAATCTGATATTGGCAGCACTGATTGATAGAGCGTATAGAGAGCCCCCCCCGAACTGGTAAAACACAGCTGTCGGTCGTGCAATTACTCACTAAGACATGTCAGGATCTTCACTGTTATTACCAGACATGTTAGATTAAATTCATTAAGATTCACAATTAATCAAAGTTTAGGTTTTAGAGAATCAACAGAAAATGTACATATTCAATTAATATTGTGTTTTGTCTGCCGACTTACCTACAGTGTACGACTAATGATATGGTTTGTTCAGATATTATCAGAGCAAAAGAGAATAATACAGAAGCAACATTTATTTTCGCCTCCTTCCTTGCTAAGGTTTTAGTAGTAGGTGGGCACTGTCGGACTTGGGGTTCTTGAGCCCACCAAAGGCCCAACTCCTATGTCATCGATGCAGTCTAATAGGTTGTGAATCAAACAAATAGACCCTAGTGTTTTATTTTTTTTCCTCCTGGACCTTTTGGGGCCTACTATGGTTTCAGATCCTGGGTCCACTGGAGGATCCTCTGATGATCCAACCCAACCTTGTAGATGGGGGTGTACACAGGAGAAGGTGGGGTTCGGCAGGATAGTGGCTGGCATGTGATGCTGATTACTGATCTCAATACTTAAAGGGGTTTCCAGGATTTTGACATTGATGGCCCATCCTCAGGATAGTCCATCAGTGTCAGACTGGTGGGGGTCTGATACCCCATATTCCTACCAATCAGCTGTTATTTTGCAATGGTAATTGTGATGGCTATGGAGGTGTTAACTGCAGTGCTGATCCCATTGCAGTGACTGGGAGCAGTGCCGCAGTTACCAGCTGCATTCACTACACGATGGACAGATCTGTGCAGTCCCAGTGCTGATTTCGGTGGGGGTGCGGGGTGTCAGACACCCGCTGATCTGATATTGATTGCCTAGACTGAGGATAGACCAGGAGTAACAACCTCCGGCACTCCAGCTATGGTGAAATTACAACCCTCAGCGTGCCACATTCAATTAGTTGTGAGAAAAGCCAAATAAGTGTGCATGCTGGGACTTGTAGTTTCATCAAAGTTGGAGCATCGGAGGTTGCTAATCCCTTGGATAGACTGACCATCAATATCAAAGTCCTGGACACCCCTTGGATGTGGCCATTGTCCAATAATGAATTGGTTTATTAAACATAGGTTATCTGCTACTACTGATATTAGCATTATTAAAGGTCATCTGTCAGTAGGTTTGTGCCTTTGAAACTGGCTGATGTGTTGCTGCTAGAGGCTCATTTGCATATATTAAAATATCATTTCTCTTAGTAATGAACATGGGACCAACACAGATGCCTTCAGCTGCCAAGCGCACATGTAACAGGTCAGCCAGTGTCATAGGTACAAAACTGCTGACAGATGCCCTTCGACTATTTGACTACTATAGGCAACCCAATATATCCACACTTAGTTTACTGAGATTACAGTCCTGCTTGCAGCTACAGATAATAGTGTTGATTCCTCGGGTTTTAGATTTGCCGCAAATCACAGTAATTTGCATTTTGGAGATTCAGCAGAGAATAGAATTTTAAAAGATTTCCTCATCTCCACTACCAGCTTTTATAGAGTAAAAGTGGAATATAAGCAGCTTCTGCCCATGTTTAGTGCAGAATGTAGCTATTTTTTTTAGTGTTGTCAACAATTGAAGATAGAAACAGTTCTTTTTATGATTATTAAATTTGTTACGAGAGACAGATTTCTCACTTCCAATTCAGCAAAAAAAAAAAAATCTTTCTGGCACCTTGGATGAAAATTGGAATAATTCCCGGGAACATTTGAAGTATAGATAGAGTTACATTACTTAAATGAAAGGTTTGTGTTGCCAGCCTCCTTGGTAAATCCACTTGGATAAATCTACTTCTTTGCTAATGTTATTTGATGCAGTCTATGGGCAGAAATGAGGCTGGATGGTTCACGGGGGGCTCCTGTCTTTATCTTTGAAAAGAAGTCACTGGAAATGTCAGACTATTTAGAGCAGGCATGCTCAACCTGCGGCCCTCCAGCTGTTGTAAAACTACCACTCCCACAATGCCCTGCTGTAGGGTGTTCAGGCATGCTGGGAGTTGTAGTTTTAGAACAGCTGGAGGGCCGCAGGTTGAGCATGCCTGATTTAGACCATGGATAAATACAATAGTCCCGAAGATAATCAATAATGGGCAAGGGGTGAAGGTCACCCACAATAAATATCGTCCACAAGCACAATGGTAGTGCTTTTACTGATTCATGAACATAAATATAGGGCATAAATATAACCTATAATCCCAACATAAGGTGCAGATTTATAATACAAAAGGTCCCAGTTCGGTCCCAGAAAAAAGTTGCAAGAAAGGAAAGTTCGCCCTTCAGGTGTCTCAATGCGTTTCCCCGGTTGAAGGGTTCTTCAGGAGAATATGCCACCACAATAAACATATAAGCATGACAGGAACGTTGTAAACATAAAATAAACTAGACAGAGAAATGCTCCACACATAAGCAGTCCCAGGTTGGATGGTCAAACGATCGGGGCAATCAGTACTGCCCTTGCATCCAGGGCAAAACTGATCCTCCAAATACTTCCAGATAGTGACAATTGACATATTAGTCCCTGCTAAAGAGGACATACAGTCTCCTGACATACAGGTGAAACTCAAAAAATTTGAATATCGTGCAAAAGTCCAATTATTTCACTAATGCAAATTAAAAGAAATTGAATTAATGCAGCTTTAAATTTGAATTTTGTGAAAAGGTTCAATATTCTAGGCTCAAAGTGTCACACTGTAGTCAGCTAATTAATCCATATCCCATTAGCAAAGGGTACATCAAAATTGAGACTTTGGGGTTTCATAAGCTATAAGCCATAATTATCCAAATTATAACAAATAAAGGCTTGAAATATCTCGCTTTGCATGTAATGAGTCTCATATGTTAGTTTCACCTTTTAAGTTGCATTACTGAAATAAATGAACTTTGCACGATATTCTAATTTTTTGAGTTTCACCTGTACACTAAAGAGCTGATCTGGATCGGGTAAGACCCAGCAGCCCATGAAGTTACCCAGCACCTACAGTACAGACCAAAAGTTTGGACACACCTTCTCATTCAAAGAGTTTTCTTTATTTTCATGACTATGAAAATTGTAGATTCACACTGAAGGCATCAAAACTATGAATTAACACATGTGGAATAATATACATAACAAAAAAGTGTGAAACAACTGAAAATATGTCATATTCTAGGTTCTTCAAAGTAGCCACCTTTTGCTTTGATTACTGCTTTGCACACTCTTGGCATTCTCTCGATGAGCTTCAAGAGGTAGTCACCTGAAATGGTCTTCCAACAGTCTTGAAGGAGTTCCCAGAGATGCTTAGCACTTGTTGGCCCTTTTGCCTTTACTCTGCGGTCCAGCTCACCCCAAACCATCTCGATTGGGTTCAGGTCCGGTGACTGTGGAGGCCAGGTCATCTGGCACAGCACCCCATCACTCTCCTTCATGGTCAAATAGCCCTTACACAGCCTGGAGGTGTGTTTGGGGTCATTGTCCTGTTGAAAAATAAATGATGGTCCAACTAAACCCAAACTGGATGGAATAGCATGCCGCTGCAAGATGCTGTGGTAGCCATGCTGGTTCAGTATGCCTTCAATTTTGAATAAATCCCCAACAGTGTCACCATCAAAGCACCCCCACACCATCACACCTCCTCCTCTATGCTTCACGATGGGAACCAGGCATGTAGAGTCCATCCGTTCACCTTTTCTGCGTCGCACAAAGACACGGTGGTTGGTACCAAAGATCTCAAATTTGGACTCATCAGACCAAAGCACAGATTTCCACTGGTCTAATGTCCATTCCTTGTGTTCTTTAGCACAAACAAGTCTCTTCGGCTTGTTGCCTGTCCTTAGCAGTGGTTTCCTAGTAGATATTCTACCATGAAGGCCTGATTCACACAGTCTCCTCTTAACAGTTGTTCTAGAGATGTGTCTGCTGCTAGAACTCTGTGTGGCATTGTGTGGTCTCTAATCTGAGCAGCTGTTAACCTGCGATTTCTGAGGCTGGTGACTCGGATGAACTTATCCTCCACAGCAGAGGTGACTCTTGGTCTTCCTTTCCTGGGGCGGTCCGCATGTGAGCCAGTTTCTTCGTAGCGCTTGATGGTTTTTGTGACTGCACTTGGGGACACTTTCAAAGTTTTCCCAATTTTTCGGACTGACTGACCTTCATTTCTTAAAGTAATAATGGCCACTCGTTTTTCTTTACTTAGCTGCTTTTTTCTTGCCATAATACAAATTCTAACAGTCTATTCAGTAGGACTATCAGCTGTGTATCCACCTGACTTCTCCACAACGCAACTGATGGTCCCAACCCCATTTATAAGGCAAGAAATCCCACTATTAAACCTGACAGGGCACACCTGTGAAGTGAAAACCATTTCAGACGACTACCTCTTGAAGCTCATCAAGAGAATGCCAAGAGTGTGCAAAGCAGTAATCAAAGCAAAAGGTGGCTACTTTGAAGAACCTAGAATATGACATATTTTCAGTTGTTTCACACTTTTTTGTTATGTATATAATTCCACATGTGTTAATTCATAGTTTTGATGCCTTCAGTGTGAATCTACAATTTTCATAGTCATGAAAATAAAGAAAACTCTTTGAATGAGAAGGTGTGTCCAAACTTTTGGTCTGTACTGTATATTCATTATATAATATAGATACTTTTACATATAATCATTAATCTGCTCAAAAGAAAAGGTTTCATACTCTCAGTTGAGTTTTTTTCCCCTTTCTGCTATAAAAGAACATATACCTTTAATCGTTATGTGCCAATTATCTTTAAAGATCCAATTGAACAAGCAGCCTCATTAACACTGTTTAATCAGTCTATATAAATGACCATAGAACACATAGAAACTCAATTTCAAGCACTTCTGCCAGTTCAGCTCTGATTCTTCTGCAAGTGACCAATTCTCTACAGTTTCATTATTTGATTGTGTTCTTCCTGCCTTGTACCCTATAAATCATTATTTTTAACACAAAGGTCACATTCAAATACAGCATGTGATAATACACCTAAATAAGTTTTATGTATTTACTAAGAAAATATTCGGTAAAACTTACATTTGGATACACCTAATACAACCAAACCTTTTTTGTGGGAGCCAGAGAGAAATGTCATTTACAGGGGGTAGTATTTCCTGGGTGCCAAGGTTGGGACAACAAGTGAATCTGCCTTCCCCAGGGAAAAAACTATGCTGCTGAGCCGTAGGCCTAGTGACTGTTGTAATGTACAGTATATATCATATTGTGTGGCTTACATTCTGGCTGCGATATATTAATATTTATAGTATATACAGTAAATAATATATATATAATATATATAAATTACATTAACATCTGTTCATATGGCCATCGTTATTGTAAAGTACATATAAATATTTGGTAAATTGCTCTATTGTGGCTGTACACCAGGCATGGCCAACCTGTGGCTCTCCAGCTGTTGTAAAACTACAACTCCCACCATGCCCTGCTGTAGGCTGATATCTGTAGACTGTCCGGGCATGATGGGAGTTGTAGTTTTGCAACAGCTGGAGAGCCTCAGGTTGGCCATCCCTGCTGTACACAATACATTTTTAGACATATATTTTCTCTTATTTTTAGTACATAGTGGACATGTTTTTTTTTAGACTTAATTGTAAAAACATTTATCTGGATCGTTTAGCTAGAAGAAAATCGTAGAATGATCTCTCATTGGAAAATAAGTTTTTCGGGAATGTTTGTTATACAAAAAATATTAAATGTTTGTTAAACATAAAATCTAAAATGAAGTATTCTATAAGCCTCTAAGGGGGTCATTTATTAAGCTGAAATATGCCTATATTAGGCGTATTTCAGGCGCAGCTAGTTGCACCGCAATCTGCGACTGCTCCCTGCTCACGCTGGGTCTAAAATTATGGGCGTGGTGTGGGCGGTTGGCATGTCTCATTTACCATTTTCTACGCCTGTTCTTATGCACACGACCATTGCCCGGCCGTGGTAGTACTGCGGCCCGCATACGGCGGGTCAGCAATACACGGGCAACGGCCGTGTGCATCACGGATCGCAGACCCATTCAGTTGAATGGGTCTGCAATCCGGGAGATGCGGAACGAAGGCACGAATCGGAAGCCTACAGAAGCACTACGAAGTGCTTCTATTGGTTTACTGTATGTGCCTCTGCACCGCAAAAAGTAGTGCGGACCGCAGCACGGGCAAAAGTAGTGCGGACCTATCAGCATAACATAGATGTTATAGATGTTCTATGAATGTTATAGACAGTCTATAGGCATTATACATGTTCTTTGAATGCTACAGGTGGACTATGAATGTTATAGATGTTCTATGAATGCTATGGATGTTCTATGAAAGTTATAGAAGTTCTATAAATCTTATGGTTGTCCTATGAATGTTACAGATATTCTATGAATGTTATGGTTGTCCTATGAATGTTATGGATATTCTATGAATGTTATGGTTGTCCTATGAATGTTATGGATATTCTATGAATGCTATGGATGTTCTATGAAAGTTATAGAAGTTCTATGAATGTTATGGATGTTCTATGATTGTTATGGATGTTCTATGATTGTTATGGATGTTCTATAGATGTTATATGTAACGGCATACAAGGAAATGCTCCAAACTCCCGAACGTAACCTCACGAATAGCTGTTAGCAGACGAATAGGAAACGCACCCAAGCGGCTTACACTCCTAGCAATCAGTCTCTAACAGCATACAGTGGATCCCCCCAAGAATGGGTTGATGTAATTATCACAGGCAGGAGAATACACAATGTCTTCTGTCCTGGAGACAACCGAGGAGTAATTCAATTATCTCTCAGGACAAAGGGAAATCGCCAATACACACGTGGAGACAATAGGACAGAAATCAAAATTTAAATATACAATTTCCCAACCTCTACAGTAAATATAGACATTTAACATATCCCCAGATGGCTTGGATCTGAGCGCTCAATATCGAAACAGCGCTCAGATGCCACAAACACAGTCAAATCGCCATGGGGTTTAAGTTTAGCATGGGCTGATGAGAGGGCCCATAATCCTGGGGCAAGAGGCTTGCAACCAGGCTTCTCCAACACCCAGTGGCGAGGTTGGTTTCGCCACATTATACATAGATTTTCTATGAATGTTATAGATATTCTATGAATGTTATAGATGTTCTATGAATGTTATGGATATTTTATGAATGTTATAGGCAGTCTTTAGACATTATAAATGTTCTATGAATGTTACAGATGTTCTATGAAAGTTATAGCTGTTCTTTGAATTTTATAGTCAGTCTATGTACATTATAGATGTTCTATGAATGTTATGGATGTTATTCATAGATGTTCTATGAATGTTACAGATCTTCTATGACAGTTATGGATGTTCTATAAATGTTATAGGCAGTCTGTGGACATTATAGATGTTCTATGAGCGTTATGGATATTCCATGAATGTTATAAGCAGTCTATGGGCCGTATAGATGGTATATGAATGTTATACTGTAGATGTTCTATGAATGTTATTGATGTTCTTTGAATGAAAACATTAATCATTGCTGCTGAGCCGTAGGCCTAGTGTCGTAATGTACAGTATATATCATATTGTGTGTATTACATTCTGTTCTATACTTTGCCTTTCAAGTTAGCCATAAGTATGTGGATACTGCTCCTTATTATTATTGAGTTCAACTGTTTTAGCAACATCTATGGCTAACAGGTACTGTACATAGAATCAAGCACACAGTCATGTAATCTCCATAATCAAACATTGGGGGTCGTATGGACTGTACTTAAGAATTCACTTCACTCTAAACATGGCACTGTTATAGGATGCCATCAATGCCCATTCTACATCCATGGAGCCAACAAACACTATTTGAATGTTGGACTTGTGGAGGACACAGCATGTCTCTGGTTATGGGGGGCTTACGGTTTATGTGCAGCCGTATTAAAAATGTATTAAATGCTACTGGAAACAAAAGTAATTTTTTCTTACATGCTGTCAGGGAGAAAGGAGATTGCTATATGATTTATACTTTAATCTTGTGCATTGAAGAGGGAACTTAATTACAAGTCGGCTAATTAGGCGACAAGTTCAATAAATTATGGGTTTTGAAATTGAGATCTAAGAGCTCTATAAACGCTAGCTCTTCACAATAACACCGCCGCAATAGGGATCATTTAAAGTTTTTTATCACATGTGATTATATTAAAATACCGGACATATTCCTTATTCCCAGTATACCTTAAGTGATTATCCAAGAAAACACCTTGCTGATATCAAATTGGTGTCCAAATTATAAATCTGATTGAGTAGTCACTCACTATATATGTTCAGTCACATACATAGAGCAGTGAAGACCCTATAGAAAACCTTATAATGGGACCCCAATGGTTCTTTTCATTGAATCACACATCCTGGTACAAGGTACCCCAGCAGGGGTTTTCTCATCAGAGACATCCCATCAAACAGCTTTACTCCGAGGGCAACCAGCCCAGTACCCCTAAGTAAACAGCTAATTCTGCCAGGGAAAGCGATGGCCACCACAGAGGCAATGTAGTATTGAATGGCCACCCTTTTCATTTTTGGACTGCTTAGAGGGGTTTTCCAAGCATTTTTAACAGATGACCTATCAACCAATCAGGTGTTTAAGAAGGCATCCTCACAGCTTTCCCCTAGGCCAGTGTTGGCTAACCTTGGCACTCCAGCTGTGGTGAAACTACGACTCCCAGCATGCTCCATTTATTTCTATAGAGTTCTAAGAGCAGCCAAGCAAGGGGGGCATCTTGGGAGTTGTAGTTTTACCACAGCTGGAGTGCCAAGGTTAGCCATCACTGACTTAGGCCATGCGACGTTACGTTTATTGGTCATATGGCCCTAGATGCAGGTAAGCCCCATTGAAGTGAATAGGGCTGAGTTGTGAAACCGAGCATAGCCGCTATACAGTCTACAATGCTGTGCTTGGTGAGCTGACAGAAGGCCATGGCCGTGCTCCCATTTCCTGTGATGTCGTGTCCATAGGCATGTCAAATCATTTACGGGGCAGTGAAAGGGGAGTGTCTATGTAACTAGCCGAGTGGGAGGAGATATAAACTAGCTGGGCGTTATAAGGGGCAGTGATAGGGGAGTGTCTATGTAACTAGCCGAGTGGGTGGAGCTATAAACTAGCTGGGCGTTATTAGGGGCAGTGATAGGGGAGTATCTATGTAACTAGCTGGGTGGGAGGAGCTATAAACTAGCTGGGTGTTAGAGGCGGCGCTTGAGCTGTGGCAGAGGAAGGAGAAGTGCATCATGGGTTTGGTTGGATACAGCCACAGGAAGGGCTACATACAGGATAGAAATAAGCCAGAGGGATTTGTGTACATGGTGAAAACAGGTCAGGAGAGTCCAAAATAATGAAAAAAAGCATGGGGAGACGTACATGAGGTAAGCATTAAAGCAACTACATGAGTGTGAGCAAGGAAATTTTCATGGAGTTTGTATGTTCTCTCTGTATTCGCATGGGTTTACTCTAGGCACTCTGCTTTTCTCTCACATACCAATAGGACCAGGGCTTTTTTTCTGTCGGAATGCATCGGAACGGCGTTCCGCCACCTTTTGACATCGCAGTCTGCCAGCCTGCTCAGCGGGGAGGGACTAGGAGGAGGAGCTGGGGGCCGGTGCGTTCACTGACTGACGTCACGTGCCTGCGCCGCCTGCTTCATTCATAAAGTAGGAGGCGCAGGCACGTGACGTCAGTCAGTGATGCTGCCGCTCGTCTGCCCGGCCGGCCTGCATTACGATAACAGTAGCCCTGTGAGTACAATATATTTAATGTTATACTACAGAGGGGGTAGCATGAATCATTATTAACGTAATTACACATTTTATAACTGTACTGGAGTGGCAATGGGGGGTCTGTGGATGACACTGTTATGGGGTGGGGGGGTCTGTGGATGACACTGTTATGGGGTGGGGGGGGGTCTGTGGATGGCACTGTTATGGGGTGGGGGGTTCTGTGGATGGCACTGTTATGGGGTGGGGGGGGTCTGTGGATGGCACTGTTATGGGGTGGGGGGGTCTGTGGATGGCACTGTTATGGGGTGGGGGGGTCTGTGGATGGCACTTTTATGGGCTGGGGGGTCTGTGGATGGCACTGTTATGGGGTGGGGGGTCTGTGGATGGCACTGTTATAGGATGGGGGGTCTGTGGATGGCACTGTTATGGGGTGAGGGGGGTCTGTGGATGGCACTGTTATAGGATTGGGGGGTCTGTGGATGGCACTGTTATAGGATGGGGGATCTGTGGATGCCATCCACAGATCCCCCATAACAGTGCCATCCACAAATCCTCCACCCCATAACAGTGCCATCCCCAGATCCCCCATTAACAGTGCCATCCCCATCTGGGGGGTTTCTTTGCTGGGCTGGACTTTTTAGCCCCCCCAAAATTTTACTTGCATCCCTGTTCTCTAAAGGGGCGGTTTTAGAGGGCGGTCCTAGGGGTGGGTAGGGTCGTGGCCAGTGGAGGGGGGGTGAGTTCCACCACCTTTTCTCTGAGAAAAAAAGCCCTGTATAGGACACTCACATTGTGAGCTCCATTGGGGACAGCAAGTGATGATAATGTCTATCAAACGCGGCAGAATATGTCAGTGCTATACAGTGCTATATAAGTGAGAGAAATAAATAATCCCAGAAAACCCCTCGGTCTGTCTAAAAGAAAAAGCACTTTTTAGACCTGATATCTACTGTATGTGTCGGCTTTAACCCACCACCACGTGTAAGTAGTGCACCTTCTCCCAGCAGGTGAACAGCTTTCATCACTGGGTAAACAAGGGTGCACGGAAGCAGGCCGGAGAATATATTCATGCATCTGACTTCCTGTAGTATATGGGTCATGAAAGGTGTTGATAGCAGAGATCCCCTCACTTCAAAGCCTCGTCTTTCACGACTAACCAATTGAATGTGAAAGAAAAGCGAAAAAAGAAAGATGCACGCAGGTGCCGTTCAGAGAAAATACTGCAGGCTCGTGTTGCTATGGAGACCAGTAACTAAAGCCATAGCTAATACAAGGAGTAGACCCCCCAGGAGGGAAGACATCAGTGATTTGCCCATGTATTATAGATATAGGCAGGGTCTGAGCTTACAAATGTTTCATTTTTCCTCACCTCCGGTCCTCAGGGCCCACCTGTCGGTCATGTTTTCTGGATTTCCTTAGTATTGAGTGGGTGATATAATTAGTGTCAATGCATCAGGACTTACCACAGGTATTCATTCTGTGGGGTATTCTCAAAACATGACCACCAGGTGCAGACTGGCCATAGACACTACA
The DNA here is from genome assembly GCF_014858855.1 of Bufo gargarizans. Classification (NCBI taxonomy): domain Eukaryota; kingdom Metazoa; phylum Chordata; class Amphibia; order Anura; family Bufonidae; genus Bufo; species Bufo gargarizans. The sequence continues at coordinate 63,802,590 of NC_058086.1, read as the reverse complement.
GGGAAATTTTTCAGCGGGCCATTACCCACCAGAGACCTCCTTACGGCCATCAGCTGGGTACATAATGAACTGATGCTCTCTGCGTTAATTAATACTAAGGACATCAGGTACTTACGCACCTGGCCGGTGGACACAGGTGTCCTCCTGAATTCAATGCCGTCCCTTGGGACAGTAAGACAGTTGAATACTGCAGTGGGGGCAGCAGTATTTTGTGCTACACTATGTTACTGTTGGTCCCGCCTGCTGCTGTTGTCCCTACAAATTTATGTTACCCTGACTTCTGTAAATTTGGACCTGCCTACAACATGCGGCCACTTTTACACTTTTAGGTTTATTTACAGCTCCTAGGCCACCCCTGGGCAGGTGGGCCCTGAGGACTGGAGTTGAGGAACTCTGCTTTAGATGATCTTTTCTGATGGACATTTTGGAAGTAGCCATGTCTGCTTCCAAAAACTTACTTAAGCAATAGATATCTCCCATGGGAAAGAGGACTCAAACCCCATTAAATGTGGTCCCAATGCATCTTTTTCATTGAGAGGCTATTTAGGATTAGTGCTCATTTGGTATTATGTGAAGACAACTTACTTTCCAGATAAAGGTTTACATGCAAAGGAGCCAGATGTGCAAAATGGTGGCTTAATGATCAAACAAGCTGTCAAGTGTTCCTTCGCTGTTCTTTTATTGAAGATGTCTTTCTTGGAGAGTAATATCAGCAGTCTGACAGCACAGAAATTGAAAGCAGCACATCTTCTGCGTTTTCCTCTCTTTAAATAGTCTGTTCCTTTAACCACATGTACATTCGGCCTTTAATGAAAGCTCCTCTTCAATGAAAGCTCTTCTTCATCACGTCCCCTCTGAGGTCTGTCAGGCTTTGAAGTACCATCAATTTAACATTGCAGTGAAAGAAATTCTTATTATACTGAGGCAATTGCCCTGTTTTCTCCAGTGTTTCATAAATGCTGACCTTCCAGATATTATTATGTGACCTGTGTCCTACAAGCAAAGGATAATCATGAAAAATATGACTTTATGGTGTAAAAAGGATTATGTGAATTTTGGCTTCATCGCTTAAAAGTTTAGTCATAATATATGTATTATTAGGGGCATAAACCAAGCCAATATAGCCCAGTCACTGATAAAACAGAAAACCTGTAGGAGGAGGGGCCCTATGGCAGAAATGCAAATGGTCACCTACTCCTGGTCATGCCACACCACCTTTCCGTCCCAGGTTTTGTTTGCCCTCGCCATCTTTTCGTGGAGATAAGGTTGTTATCACTTCAAAGGTATGGCCACACGTGGCGTAAACACCATGCATTTTCCACAGCAGAATTGCATGCTGGAAATCCATAGTGTCTACAGTGGATGCCCGATTTGAAAACCTCATTCACATGCTGCAGAAAGTTTCAGCAATCGAATCTGCACATAGTGAGTCTCTTCAATCTGCAGCATGTCAGTTTATGCTTTGGATTTCCACCGCGGATTTGTCCATGATTTTAATATTGATGGCCTATCCTCAACATTGGCCATCAATATCAATAAGGTGGAGGTCCAATTCCCTGTCCAGTAATTTGCATTACTGAAATAAATGGACTTTTGCACGATATTCAAATTTTTGGAGTTTCACCTGTAAATAGGTCTTTCTTTACTAAAGTGAATAGTAGGAGTAGAAGTACATCCAGGGGTGCACCACCAATGAGGCCTATTTCAGTTTTTCGCCTCAGGCAGCACTCCTGAGTACATTAAACAGTATCAAGACTCCAACAGCAGTTCACAGTGCAATTCTTTCCCAATAGCAATGCAAGGATAGATAGCAGCAATGATGGGGGCTTTGGTACATCTTCTCTCTGCCTTTCTAAAGCCTCTCTGCAGAACCCTAGGCATGTATTGAGGTTCTTAGTATATATTTCTGAAATTCCCAGGCTGAGGGGTACAGAATTACAATATGGTTGGCCAAACCGTCACAAAATGTGGAAGAGTGTGTTAGCAATGTTCCCTCTCACTGCAGCAAAGTCCCTGTCGACCATAAACAAGGACAATACCTTGCTGATTAACTCCAAAGCACAGCCTTGCTGATTCTGGACCTTCTACTCTTCCTTTATCTTTCTAAAGCCCCTTTGGATGAAGTAGCTTTAGCTGTATCTGTCTCAGAGATGATAGTTCTCTGGGACTGAGGCCTAGCCCTGAGGAGTAAGCACTTGTAGGTCCTTTCTCTTCCTCAGTTAATCACAGACTCCCCACAAACTAGCAGGGACCCAGATCTATTTCCTAGCAACCTCAAAGGGGCTGAGTCAAGGTGGTTAACTCTGACTTATCCATACAATGCTGTTGAGTACACAAATAAAATAAATCTCAACATTTCACTTGGAAATTCGACATTAGAAGTGAAAAATCATCCTTTTGGCAGTGACGCTGTTCTGGGGGGTGCTGCACCTACATATGAATGCGTTTTATTAGCACTGATAAGTGATATAATATTTCCACCTGTATTTCCAGTATTCTCTCCTGTTAGGTTGTGTGCGGCACCATATTAGCTCACAGTGGCATTGTAATGCAGTATTGTCTTGTAGGGCCATAATGCTTCACTTATCTTGATAACTTGTCATCCTGTCAGCTGAAGATAAAGCTTTCAGTTCTAACCCCAGTACTTGATGGACAACTTCAGGTGATGTCATTTCAATTCTCTGAGTCTTCATCTCTTTGCTACTAACTGCAGTGATGAGCACGCTACTTTCATCAAATCAAGGTTTGTTTCTTGCCTGATCAGTGCAATGTTGGCTTTCTTAAAGGGAACCTGTCATCAACTTTATGCTGACCGTACTGAGGGCAGTATAAAGTAGTGACACAAATGCTGATCTAAGCGGTGTATCATTTATGAGCTAAAAGTAAGTGGTTGCCGAGAACCAGCATCATAATCATTGCAGCCCAGGCCTTGAAAAGAGTCAAATCTATCTGGGAAGAGTTCTGGTTATCTGTAATCTCCTGCTCTCACCCATCTGCTGATAATTGGCAGTTCTCTACTAGAGAGAAAGGGAGAACACTCGGTAGAAGACTGTCAGGGAGAGCAGGGATTCATGAATAACCATGACTCTTCTCAGGTAGATTTGACTCTTTCCCAGTCCTGGGCTGCAATGATTATGATGCTGATTCTCGGCAACCACTTACTTTTAGCTGATGTGTGACACACCGCTGACATCAGCATTTCTGTCAGTACTTTATAATGCCCTCAGTACGGTCAGCACAAAGTTGATGACAGGTTCCCTTTAAGTCTTCCTACACACAGTTTTTTTCTGTGTTTTTTTCATCCTTGTAAAAAATACTTTGAGTTTCAAGCATGTTTATCACATTTTTTGTGGCATAGCTTTACGTTGTATCTAAGCCCTGCAGCCAGAAGGGAGCCAAAAGTCTCCTAATTTACATAAAGACACCAGTATTATACAAGTAGTGCATGGTAGGTGAGATGGTCCAGTTACAGATTTTGCACTGGGGCCTAGGAGCTTTAAATAGCACCTTTCAGTAGGATAAACTCAATTAAACCTGGGATACTGTCTGGTGGGGTTGATCCTGGTGACCAAAATGATACGTGTCTTGTGAAAATCGTTTGCGGCGGTTCTCAGAAAAAAAAAAAAACTTTTTTATTCTTTATGAAATTAGGGCTTCAGTGCACTGAGGGACATGGCGAGCAATAGAAAGCGGAAGCTGTCTCATATTTAGAATTAGTGTAGAATCCGCCAAAGTTATTAAGAGACCTGCGCCTCTTCATAACGTCGACAGATCCACCACCAGTTTAGGGGTTTATAAAGACCGCTGTCTAAAACGCCGGTCTTAATAAATGTGCCCCATAGTTTTAAAACAAGCCGGGAATTGGAAGAAGAGATATGGGGGCAGCTCTGCTGACATTTCGTCCCTCAGCTCAGATCGACAGGTCTATAAAGGGCTAGACCTGTCCATGAAGCCAAGCAGTGAGAAGCCGGTGGGGAGCCATGCAGGTGACTATTCTCTCAATTCCTGGGTCATTTTTTAAAGCTATGATTTCTCTGAAAACAAGGCAGCCTGTCAGGATTTCATGCTGTCGGTGGTTCCAGCAGCAGGAAGCTTCTGTCGGGTTCATAAATGCTGCAGATTAGTCATAGCCGAACAGTGGGCATTTACAGTAGTAGCCAAGTGGATGAGATTTTAGAAATGTCATCCACGCGCCGCAGATAAAACCGGTAAAACAACAACGCAAGTGTGAAAGTAGCCTTACCAAAGGCGGCCTTGGGGTATGGCCACATTCGCAAAATCTGTTTTCACTGTTGCCAGTGCTGAGGTGACCTGTATTACTGGTGCCTGTAGAGTATGACCAGTAGTTGTATATGATAGAAGAGGATTAAGAATGGCTGGTATATGGTGTGACACAGTGAGAGGTTTTGTCTGGGAAAACAGGTATTTTCCTCCCAGCATGTGCTGCTGGGCTGATGTACAGCCAGGTGAGGTCAAATACCGGACCAGATTTTAAGAGCTGGTCTGGGTTTTGGCAGCACCTGGCTGTCCTTAAATAGGCAGCTGGGCTCAGAAGCGAGGTCTCTGTGTTGGGATCTGGGAGCCTTGTGTCTGGATGAAGGCTTACTACCTGTTTGGTGTGAAAACAGGTTGGTGTTGCTATGGTCAAGAACTCTTTGAGACAGAATTGCCGTATGGTGTGAACTGATTATCACTGCTTGTTTAGTCACTTGCCTAAAGTGTGAATAAAACACTGAACTGATTGATCCAAAGAACTTGTTGTTGCCTCTATACTGCGTCCGCTAAGGCTACTTTCACACTAGCGTTCGGGGCTCCGCTTGTGAGTTCCGTTTGAAGGCTCTCACAAGCGGCCCTGAACGGATCCGTACAGCCCCAATGCATTCTGAGTGGATGCGGATCCGCTCAGAATGCATCAGTTTGGCACCGTTTGGCCTCCGCTCCGCTCAGCAGGCGGACACCTGAACGCTGCTTGCAGCGTTTTCGTGTCCGCCTGGCCGTGCGGAGCCAAACGGATCCGTCCAGACTTACAATGCAAGTCAATGGGGACGGATCCGTTTGACGTTGACACAATATGGTGCAATTTCAAACGGATCCGTCCCCCATTGACTTTCAATGCAAAGTCAGGAGTCCCCATCAGATCGGAGTTTTCTCCGATCCGATGGTATATTTTAACTTGAAGCGTCCCCATCACCATGGGAACGCCTCTATGTTAAAATATACCATCGGATTTGAGTTACATCGTAAACCTCAGATCCGACAGTATATTCTAACACAGAGGCGTTCCCATGGTGATGGGGACGCTTCATGTTAGAATATACTGAGAACTGTGTAAATGACTGCCCCCTGCTGCCTGGCAGATGCTGCCAGGCAGCAGGGGGCAGACCCCCCCCCCCTCCTCCTGTAATTAACTTATTGGTGGCCAGTGCGGGCCCCCCTCCCTCCCCAGTATTAAATATGACCAGTGCGGCGGCCTCCCCCTCCCTCCCTCCCCAGTATTAAATATGACCAGTGCGGCCTCCCCCTCCCTCCCCAGTATTAAATATTACCAGTGCGGCGGCCTCCCCCTCCCTCCCTCCCTCCCCAGTATTAAATATGACCAGTGCGGCCTCCCCCTCCCTCCCTCCCCAGTATTAAATATTACCAGTGCGGCCCCCTCCCTCTATATTTATTGGTGGCCGGGCCAGTGCGGATTCCAAGTATTGTGAGCAGTGCGGCCTCCCCTCTCCCCCCCTAATTAAAATCACCCCCCCCCCCCCATCATTGGTGGCAGCGGAGAGTACCGATCGGAGTCCCAGTTTAAATCGCTGGGGCTCCGATCGGTTACCATGGCAACCAAGACGCTATTGCAGTCTTGGCTGCCATGGTTACTTAGCAATAAATACAAGCATTATACTTACCTGAAGAGCTGCGATGTCTGACCGGCCGGGCGCTCCTCCTACTGGTAAGTGACAGGTCTGTGCTATAGGCAATGCGCCGCACAGACCTTTCACTTACCAGTAGGAGGAGCTCCCGGCCGGTCAGACATCGCAGCTCTTCAGGTAAGTATAATGCTTGTATTTATTGCCAAGTAACCATGGCAGCCAAGACTGCAATAGCGTCTTGGTTGCCATGGTAACCGATCGGAGCCCCAGCGATTTAAACTGGGACTCCGATCGGTACTCTCCGCTGCCACCAATGATGGGGGGGGGGTGATTTTAATTAGGGGGGGAGAGGGGAGGCCGCACTGCTCACAATACTTGGAATCCGCACTGGCCCGGCCACCAATAAATATAGAGGGAGGGGGCCGCACTGGTCATATTTAATACTGGGGAGGGAGGGAGGGGGAGGCCGCACTGGTCATATTTAATACTGGGGAGGGAGGGGGGGCCGCACTGGCCACCAATAAGTTAAATACAGGAGGGGGGGGGGGGTCTGCCCCCTGCTGCCTGGCAGCATCTGCCAGGCAGCAGGGGGCAGTCGTGTACACAGTTCTCAGTATATTCTAACATGAAGCGTCCCCATCACCATGGGAACGCTTCTGTGTTTAGAATATACTGTCGGATCTGAGTTTTCCGAAGTGAAAAATCAGATCTGAAATAAACAGTTATGCAAACGGATCCGTTCTGAACGGATGCAAGCGTTTGCATTATAGGAGCGGATCCGTCTGTGCAGACACCAGACGGATCCGCTCCTAACGCAAGTGTGAAAGTAGCCTAAACCTGTCTACCAGAGCGAAACCCCACAATGGATACATGCATTTGCGCTTTTCTGTTAGTTCTTTCCTTTATGCTTGTTCGTGTCTCTTTTAAATTCATCAAAGCCTTTTATTTTTTCTAAGTCTGCCTACATTTCCACATCTGTCAAGGGATATTGTCCTTGCTTCTGGGGAGTAATGAAGTTATGTTTTTCTGTGCCGCTGAGTGACATGGAATCGGAAATAGTCTTTTAGTGTATCCTGGCAGCTATGAAACCACATGAAAGGCAGAAATCACAGGGTGAAGATATACTAATTTTCATATAATTATTTTTCTACATGGGCACAAAATGACCAGATGTAGTTTATTTATAAGATTAAAGATAACCAAAAGTCAATTAGCCAAAAGTAGAAGATTCACACTTCCAGACATTTCTACCCTCACATTGTAGGGAAACAATCTTCTGTCCCTTGGATATGTTCTCAAATGTTATATTCATCCCTCTATAGGGAATGTATTAAAACGTCCTCATCATTTTATGAGGCTCTGGACAGAGAGGCACCATTGCAGGTCACCTCCTTGAGATGACAGAACTTGGATAAACATATAGAAACATAACTCCACTTTTAGGCCCCTTTCACACGAGCGTGATTTCCGCGCGGGTGCAATGCGTGACGTGAACACATTGCACCCGCACTGAATCCTGACCCATTCATTTCAATGGGGCTGTATACATGAGCGTTGTTTTTCACGCATCAGTTCTGCGTTGCGTGAAAATCGCAGCATGTTCTATATTCTGCGTTTTTTACGCAGCCCTGGCCCCATAGAAATGAATGGGGCTGCGTGAATAACGCATTGCATCCGCAAGCAAGTGCGGGTGCGATGCGTTTTTCACTGATGGTTGCTAAGAGATGATGTTTGTAAACCCTCATTTTTTTTTATCCCGCGCGTGAAAAACGCATCAAAACACACTGCACCCGCGCGGAAAAAAACGGAACAACTAAACGCAATCGCAGACAAAACTGACTGAACTTGCTTGCAAAATTGTGCGAGTTTCACTGAACGCATCCTGAGCCAATCCGTCACGCCCGTGTGAACCCAGCCTTAGGGTATGGCCATGCAATAATGTTTCTGCATGCAGTTTTGAAAGCGAAAATCAGGAGAGGATCATAAATGGAGAGAAAGTATAAAGGACAGATACAACGTCTCTTCTTTTATGAATTCACTCCAAAACTGCAGTCAGAAACCTGGCCGTGTGGCTGTAAGCCGTGTACCGGGGTAGGCTCCCCAGGATACAGCGAAGTCACAAACAAGGAAAACGACTCTGATACCAGCTCTTGTAGAACAGACTTTGTTTTACTGTTATGGGCTATCAAACACACCCTCAAATGCAGTGAACATAAAATCAGATTACATACACTCAACCTAGAAACTGAGACCCCTGTGTCGCACAGAATGGCGCCCTTGGATAGTAACTGGAAAACACTTGCGCAATTTACCTACTGCGAGCAGAGCTAACTCTGTCTCGCCATAGCTGTTATTACCCTAAAGAACAGGAACAATCGTGTGTGTGTGAGATACAGGCTAGCCCACGGTGCGACACAGCAGCTTACAAATACAGTACTATCCCCCTCGCTTTATCCAAACCATAATATGGCACGTGTCCAATATATATCACTCCCGATAAACACGCTGGGGTAACTGGAGGTTATGGTGAAGTCCTCTCTGTTCTCCGGAGTGAACCAAAACTTTAACGGATAAGTCCTTGTGATAAACAAGCAGCAATTCTTAGTAGCCTGCCAGTCAGCAACACTAACTAACTACCGGCAGGTTTGATCTCAGTCTCTAGTATTTAGGCGCCAGTCTTATATTGAGGTGCGTGCACGCTCTGTCTTACAAACCCGGGTCTGCTCTGCCTCAGCTGGTGACTGCGAACTGATCCAACACATGTGTGATGTAGGGGTGCATTGCTTTGCTCTTCGGCTCTCATCAGCTATCCTGGCAGCTGTACTCCTTCTCCTGGGCAGGATCCGGGTTCTTGACATGATCAGCTTCACTTGGCTGCAGTCCTGGTCACAAAAGGGTGATTCCACGTTTGGATGTTAATGGATTCATTCTCTCACACACTTTTCCAGTCTGCAACTAAGATGGATGCCAGCTTCATTCCTCTAGACACACAGCTCTACCTCCTATGAATATTGAAATCTGAGCAGTCTGTTTAGCTGTGTGGGAAAACAGTGGTCTCTTGTGGCCAAACAGCAAAATAACAGTGTTTATGCAATAGGAGCTGTTTCACAATCTCACATGGCCATACACTTACATACCTTCTGATGTGTCTTTGAGAAAAAACAAAAGATGGTATTGGTGGGGTCACTGCTCTGGGGCTCTCACAAATTGCTCGAAGAATGGACCTTGCAATTTCTATGGTACCTCGCAGATTTCCTAATCACAGAGTTATGTTGACTGGAGCTCCATTGAGATCAGTGCTTCTCATTAATTGACAAGGCCAGACGAGATGACTATGCAGGAACTTGGCCCTGGCAATCAAGAAGGAAAGAGAGGGGCTGGCAGAGGAAGCAAGAGGGCCAATGGAGCCCAAGAGTGGCTCGGGCCAAACCTCGATGCACTTAAATGCTCATTTGCAAATAAATTAAAAGTACTTTTTATCCAGTATGACGTAACAGACCACTAAGTGAAATGAAATGTTCATACATTTTTGCAAACTTGAGCCGATGCTTCCTATGACAATATTGAAGTTAAGGCTTCTTCACCTTTTTTCAGACAACATTCCAGACTTCTGTAGTGTCGCATGGTGCTTGCATGGACGTCTATGATCTCACTATTATGAAGCACACAAGCCACTTCCACTGCCGTGTTTGTTGGGCCAGAACTGATAGACCATGTTGACTCCAATATTTTGCATGGACGTCCACCCCTTGGCTTTAGAATGGATGGACAGACTTCATTTTGTATTCTTCCATCTGTCATGATGCAGTTTGGCAATTTTCTTGGCTGAGATACCACTATCGATGAGCTGGATGATGCAGTTTCTCTTTTCTTGGGAAATCTTCTTCATGGCTGCTCCTCGATTCGAACCAGTGACCTTTCACTATGGAATCAACCTAATAACGCACTGAGCTATTAGGGAATGTGAGAACAGGTTGCTGGAGCAAAACAATAACAATGCAGTTACATGACAAGAATCTGCATAACTAATTATATGCTAAATAGTTGCAAGTCCAATTTATGTATGAGATGGCCAAGATGATTGTCTATGAAATGATGGTAGTCTCACGTTCAAAGCTATAGTGGATGGTGAGATATGGAGCCTGAAAGTCAAAAGTTCAAAGCATTGTTACCCTTTTGCTCCTCAGTGTAACTAAATTTCTTCTTGTCAGGCTCCCTTTTACAAAATTCAGGGTAAATTCTGCACCAGAATCTTCACGTGACTTGCACGACGGTGAAAACCCTGCCTTATTTCTTGAAATTGATGTTTCATTTCTTGAAATCGATCTGAATGACTTTAACAAGGGCCATCCTATTGCAGATCTTATAAGATGTTCCCAGTCTTCAGTGGTGAGTTACTATCACAAGTTATCCAAGGAAAGATAATGGTGAACCTGCTGACACCTGCTGGTCAGCAAAATGACCTCCAACTGATCTGCAGCCTTTGGCTCTCCAGCTTTTGGGAGAGCCTTCAACTAACCTTCACAGTGTAAAAAGTTAATCTAAAGGTGGCTTTAAACTGCCCGATTGTGAGGCAGAAGACTAGAGATGAGCATTTGTGTGAACGCTCTTTCCCGATAATATGCGTGTATACAGCTGTCGCCGATCACCAGATGAATGAGCTAAATGCTCGTTCATTGGATGAAACAATCATTAGTGTGAACACCTCAATCATTGCTTCTGGGCTTCTGATCGTGCTGTCTAGCGATCTGCTATCCAGAAACAATAAATCGGTCGAAGGATGAGTGATAGCAGTAACCATCGCTCATCCCCATACAGTGGAGAGGATCAGCTCTTCATCTCCACTGATAAGCAGCCATTTGTTGGGAAGGAACACTTGCCGTGCTTCATTGGGCCGCTTAAATCGGCCTTAGTACACAGTATAATCTAGGACTATTGGGGCATACTGGAAGTTGTAGTTTCATCTGGAGAAGCACAGAACCCTGACCATCTGCACCTTTGTCAGAAGTTAATCGGCTCTTGTATCTCTTCTTTTCAGTTAACTGCAAACATATTACTTTCTTTAACCTAAAATTACTCAGCGTGCATCTGTTACCTCTCATTTAGGTCGCAGTCCTGCATCTCTGAGCCACATATTTCACAATTACACTATATCACATGTCCCCATTGCTGCTTATCACTTAATTATAAAATGGATCTGTGCAGCTTCTAATTAGCATGAGAAATGTCAGCCCCTGACACCACCTGGTGAGTCAGTATTTCTTAGCCAGAGAAAGTGCTGTGTTTCACAAGGAGTCTGGATTAGCATTTGGATGGTGTGGCCTTTGATATTTTATCTATTCAATCTATCAATTATGTTTTTAAAGTTTATTCTCTTTCATCTGCTTAACAAATATCAATCCAACTCCAAGCATAACTAGAAATGCCAAAACACTCTTCTGGTTTGGGTGAGGTGGGTGGTCACTTACATATATTCATTGATAGATACTTGGAACATACTTATTGTATCCTTTTAGAGCAGTGGTTCTCAACCTTTCTAAAGCCGTGACCCCTTAATACAGTTCCTCATGTTGTGGTGACCCCCAACCATTAAATTTTTTTCCTTGCTACGTCATAACTTATTTTGCTACTGTTATGAATTGTAATGTAAATATCTGATATGCAGGATGTATGCCAGTCTATTACAAGGTGTTAGGTAGTTCTGTAATTGGCGCTGTGTTGTGGGGGATCTGTGGAGGGCGCTGTGTTGTGGGGGATCTGTGGAGGGCGCTGTGTTGTGGGGGATCTGTGGAGGGCGCTGTTATATGGGGGATCTTTGGAGGACAGTGTTATGGGCGATCTGTGGAGGACGCTGTTATATGGGGGATCTGTGGAGGACGCTGTTATATGGGGGATCTGTGGAGGGCGCTGTTATATGGGGGATCTGTAGAGGACGCTGTTATGGGGGATCTGTGGAGGACGCTGTTATGGGGATCTTGGAGGACGCTGTTATGGGGATCTTTGGAGGACGCTGTTATATGGGGGATCTGTGGAGGACGCTGTTATATGGGGGATCTGTGGAGGACAGTGTTATGGGGGATCTGTGGAGGATGCTATTATGGGGGATCTTTGGAGGACAGTGTTATGGGGGATCTGTGGAGGACGCTGTTATGGGGGATCTGTGGAGGACGCTGTTATGGGGGATCTTTGGAGGACAGTGCTATGGGGGATCTGTGGAGGACGCTGTTATGGGGGATCTTTGGAGGACAGTGTTATGGGGGATCTGTGGAGGACACTTATGGGGGACCTGTGGAGGACGCTGTTATGTGGGGGATCTGTGGAGGGCGCTGTGTTGTGGGGGATCTGTGGAGGGTGCTGTTATATGGGGGATCTGTGGAGGACGCTGTTATATGGGGGATCTGTGGAGGACGCTGTTATGGGGGATCTTTGGAGGACAGTGTTATGGGCGATCTGTGGAGGACGCTGTTATATGGGGGATCTGTGGAGGACGCTGTTATATGGGGGATCTGTGGAGGGCGCTGTTATATGGGGGATCTGTGGAGGACGCTGTTATGGAGGATCTTTGGAGGATGCTGTTATATGGGGGATCTGTGGAGGACGCTGTTATATGGGGGATCTGTGGAGGACAGTGTTATGGGGGATCTGTGGAGGATGCTGTTATGGGGGATCTTTGGAGGACAGTGTTATGGGGGATCTGTGGAGGACGCTGTTATGGGGGATCTGTGGAGGACGCTGTTATGGGGGATCTTTGGAGGACAGTGTTATGGGGGATCTGTGGAGGACGCTGTTATGGGGGATCTTTGGAGGACAGTGTTATGGGGGATCTGTGGAGGACACTTATGGGGGACCTGTGGAGGACGCTGTTATGGGGTGGATCTGTGGAGTACGCTGTTATAGGGGATGTGTGCTATGACACATAGGGCCATGAGGGGGGCCAGCATAAGACATATAGCATCTTATGCTGGTCCCCCTCATGGCCCTATGTGTCCCCTCATGTGTCCTAAACTGCGCACATAACTGTCTTTGCGTGTAAAGTATGTTACTCCTGTGTGAAACAATCTCTCTCCTATTTGTAGCGTTATACTACCCTACCTCGTGAGATTTCCCTACCTCCTGACTTCCCGTCGCACTGCTAATGACGTGAGGAGGCGTTCCTGAGTTTTGACGATCTGCGCATGCGCAAACCGACAGTTTATGGAAAATCTCAGCGGAGTTCAGCTTTACATCGGGACACTGCGCATGCGCAGGAGAGCCTTAGTAGGGAAATATTACGGCCCAGTGCGCAAGCGCGGCTAACTCCGGCCGCAGATCGTCAAAACTCAGGAACGCCTCCTCACGTCATTAGCAGTGCGACGGGAAGTCAGGAGGTAGGGAAATCTCACGAAGTAGGGTAATGTAACGCTACAATCGTGCAGCCCTAATAGGAAGCCTCAGACGACCCCCCGGAAAGGGTCGATCGACCCCCAAAGGGGTCGCAACCCCTAGGTTGAGAACCGCTGTTTTAGAGGGTATAATAGGTTATGGTGTGGTTTGAACTGTATAGCTTATTCATTATTTACTTAGTAAACCAAGATCAGTTTCAAAAGGAAGGAATGTAAAGAGAAATTTAGGAAATATTCCTTGTTTTTAATGTAGTCCAAGAGTTTAAAGGGCTTATCTAGGAATTTGTTATTGATAGCCTATTCTCAGGATACTGTAGGTCATCAAACTAGATGGGCCAAATGGTTTTTATCTGCCGACAGATTCTATGTTTCTATCAATATCAGATAAGTAGGAGTCTGACTCCCCGCAGCCCAATCGATCAGCTGTTAGAAGAGGCCACTGGTGCTTCGGTGACTCCTAACAGCATACCACGCTCAGCATCATACACTGTATAGTGGCTGTGCTTGGTATGACAGCTCAGCCTCATACCCTTGAATGGGACTGAGCTGCTCCTAGGCCATGTGACCGATGTACGGTGACGTCACTGGCCCATGAAGAGGCCTAAGCGCTGAAGGAGCATCGAGGCCTCTTCTAACAGCTGATCAGTGGGAGTTGGACCCCTGCCAATCTGATATTGATGACCTATCCTAAGGATAACCCCTTTAAAGAGCATCCATTTGACTGATCCACCCAGTTAAACCAGGCATTCTGCCTGTTATGGTTGGTCATGCTGAGTTAAATGATTCCTCTGTATTTGAAATTGGTGTCCTTGAGACAACCTGCAATTTATTGCATATGCTAAGGAGGTTCTGGGAGCATCAAAGGGTCGACCATTTCAGGCATCCTGATTGTCTTCCTGCTTGGCCCTGTAATTTCACACATGCATCAGTGAATGTTGAATGATTGACAGTTTAGATCTCAGCACTGGGGATAGCCTGCTGAGATCTGAACTGCACATGCTCTGATTCTGCATTCACTGGCAAATTCTCAGGATTACAGTGCCAGGCAGGAAGACACGTAACCTGCTGGGTCATCACAAGTGTGTTGCAGTCAGGTGAACTCAGGGATGGACATACGTACCATCAGATTAGGAGATGGAAAATCTGAACTTATATATTGATCTTGCACAGAGTTCCCATTGTTGTTGGGTCCCACCTGCGCTGAGCTACAATCCCAGACTAACACTATGGGCAACAATGGTGCTGATAGCAGCCATGTTTTTCCAGTCTCATTGAAATCCTTAATTATGATATGATTGGATTATTGTAAAAGAGATTCATAGCGAAAATCAAACTGACTCCACCCCCCCCCCCCCCCCCATTATGGTGTCAGGTTTTGCCACCTAGTACGGAAGAGTCTTTAGGCCAGTTCCTCTTGTCTGTTAGCGATCCATTTATGCATGGGATTCTTCTATATTACATATGTCGTTGGGCTTATACATGACATCCATTTAGCATTTCAAGATACATACACATTCACTTGATGTGAGATTTCCCTGCAGATCTGTTATTAGCACCGTCGGTAATGTAGTGCCATACATAGTTAGTGAGCTGTCTAGCTTTTAAACTTTGGTAACACAGAGGCCCTTTTATGACAGAATGCAATATATTATTTTCTTCAGAAACTGGGTCACCAGGAAACCAGGTCAATTTTCTCATGTTAATTTTGGGGAAAATTCTCTTCAAGAAACACACTTAATACCCATTCAGCTGAATCAAGATAAGAAGACATACAGATACAGAATATACAATTTCTCATTCCAGGTACTTTATATGTAAGAGTACACCTGGCAAAAACAGACACAGTAAATTGTATCAGACAGAGCAACGAATTCTACAAACTACCTACAGATAATGATTATGAATAACAAGTGTGACAAGCCCAGGTAGAGCTGGATTGGAGGATGGGAGTTGTAGTGGCTCTGGCTTTTACAGTCAATCACAATGGCTTTCATCACACTGTTGCTCCCACTGTTCAGTGAAAGGAACACGCACCCTTTCTTCTCCCGGGGCACACACCCTGGTTCTGGGGCTCTTGCCTGATGGTGCCCATGATGTTGTGTTTGTATCAGTTCCGGGCGTGTAGAGTGCAATGGCTGGCATATGGCGTAGGAGTCAGTAACCAGGCCAGATTTAACAGAATAAATGTTTCTCTTTATTGTATTGCAAAATGGGATTTGTAGTACATCCAACGATAACAAAAACACAGTTCCCATAATGCACAGCGTGAATCTCCCACGATGGATTTGCAAGGATTTGAGCAAGGATAGAAATGATCATACTCTTTACCCTCTATATTTCTCAAGTCTATTCCTGCAGAATACATGTATATAGCTGGAAATCTCACTTTTGCAACTGAAGCATACAGGTTTTTTTGTGTCCAAGTGTGAAGGGTGTCTTAACAGTATTCTCTTCACTGCAGTAAAGTCTAAATAGCTTAGGTAGCATATTACCTTGCCGACTCCAGTGCTTAGTCATGCAGATTTCTTAACCTTTTGGTCTTTTTCTCCCTTTATTCCTTTCTGTAGATAATCATCTTGGCATAATTCTATGTTTGCCATTGTTTTACTTGGTTTGTAGAGAAAAACTGTACTGTAACTTCAAATATGTGTTGATGGCTCAAAATATGTGTTTTAACGAGGACCCACTAAAATGTGTTTCTAGAAGCAAGTCAGAGCGTCCTGCTTTTTATTGGATTGGATATAAGGGACTGAGCTAGTGAACTTCATGATTTGCTGTTACTTGTGGATTGGTGGGGAGATTTATAGAAGCTGCATAAGCTTTTGGGGTACAAGGGGCTCATATACTGTTCATGCACAGGGGTCCTCTGCTGTCTGTTTCCACCCCTGAGTTACTATAGAACACATGATATGTTGCTTTATTGACCTGTCCTTGAGCTGTCAATACACGTTAGATAATATCTTCCACCATTATGATCCAGGCTGTGGCTTGCCTATATGTTAATTTTTTTTAATTTATTTAATTTTACGCTATATTCCGCAGTGCTTTACAGATATTAGCACTAAGCTGTTTCAAATGGGGCTTACAAACTAAGTTCCCTATCAGTATCTCTTTGGAGTGTGGGAGGAAACCAGAGTACCCAGAGGAAACCCACACAAACACAAGGAGAACATACAAACTCCGTGCAGATGTTGTCCTTGGTCAGATTTGAACCTAGCATCCAAGCACTGCAAGGCACCAGTGCTAACTGAACCACCATGCTTCATATTAATGCTTAAATAGGTAGATATCGGGACGATTACCTGCTGAGGACCTCATGTACCTTTTTTTCTTGTAATTAGAAAAAATAATCTGTTGTTCAGTGCCATGGTGGATTGCTGACTTTCAAAAGTTTATGGCAATCCACCATTGTTTTTACTTGTACAATCAGAAAATTTGGGATGTATTTTTTTTTAAAGGATGTCTTTCAAGTTTAAAGAGCTGGACCTATGAACAAAATGTACGACCTAAACACTGGGTTAGGTGATGTCCAACCAATGGGACTCCCACCAGTCACAGTCTCCAGTTGACTGGTAATGTGTAACCACTGCTCATTTAATTCTCTAGGACTAAAGCTCATACATTTGCATTTATATATGGCTCTTTTGTTGACCCCTTTAAGTCTATAGAAGCTACAGAAGGGAGTTTGGATATACTTCATAGCTTATTACACTCCATTTTTAGTAGAGGAGTAGTTATCCTCATTTGCACACATTGGAATACCACTAACACATTCTCTTGGCATTTCCCTTACGTTTTTTGAAGGACAGACATTCTGTGAATGTTTTTCAATATTATCACTTTCATATCCTACTCCTTCCAAAGATAGCTAACCTTCAGTATTAATGCTTTGCTTCTATGAGTCACCTGAGAGTTTTTAATGTTTTATGAATACTGCACTTATAATGATTGTTTAACTATTTGTTTATGATTTAGTTTATCTTATGTCAGTTACTTTCCTTATTACTTAGAGTAGATAGAGTTGGCTGAAGAACTTATGGCAATAATTTATGTCGGGAGTTTACCCAGCCAAGATACTGGCAGTGGCTGTGCTGGGAGGGTTGGTAGGCTAACCATTAAATACCCGGCTGGCAGGCATTTCAGTGAGGCTGGAAACCGGACCAATATGGTTCTTGGCTCAACATCCAATCCCAAATCTTTGTGGGGGATTTAAGACTGCTACTGAGTGATTATAATTGCCCATGATTAGTGATAGACAAACATCGGCTGGGACGGTTTGCGGTGGGCCCCATTGACTTTAATGGCAGGCGAACCTGAAAAACCTTCAGGTAATATTTGCAGATACCAAATACTAACTAGAAGTGCACAAATAGTACCACAACATGGACAGTGAAATACCAGAGGGGAATCATTGACAAAAATTCCCACAAAAAATATGTATTTTAATCAGGAGCCATTTTTATGCATCTTAAAGGGAAACTCTCAAAAATGTGCCCTGCTGGAGCCTATAAATTTTGTTTTTTAGGCCACGGGAGTACAGGCCCCAAAAATTTGGCATTCACCTGACAGAAAAGAACTTGTGATGATGTGGCTAGAGGTACATTAGGCTGTCACTGGATACAAATTTTACTGTAGGCCAGTATAGGCCCCACAAATTAGGCATTCACCTGGCAGAAAAGAACTTGTGATGATGTGGCCACTACTGAAGAAGCATTGTGCTTCAAAACGAGTCTCGTACCCTGCAGCATCACCACCCTTCAGATCGCAAACACAGTACTTGGAAATAGTATTAAAAAGACACTCATCGATCTTTTCAAAGAACGCATCATTTCGAAGATTTGCATCAATTGGAAGATTTGAATCGATAACCGTGCTTTTTTTCAAACTCCAAGCCGCCGCTCCCGCCCACGTGTGACACCACGTCATGGGTAGGTAGAGGAAGGCCGGCGAATAACACAGCAGCAGAACGGGTAACGTAACACTAATAAATGATGTGGCTGGAGGTACATTATGCGGTCACTGGATACAAATTTTACTGTAGGCCACGGGAGTACAGACCCCAAAAATTAGGCATTCAACTGACAGAAAAGAACTTGTGATGATGTGGCTAGAGGTACATTACAAATTTTACTGTTGGCCAGTAGAGGCCCCAAAGATTAGGCATTCACCTGAAAGAAAAGGTCTTTTATGCCGCTGTATATACATAAGACAAAGACCATTCTTTGTTCTGGGTGGTGGCGGATATGTGTGGGCTGGCATGAGGAAATTAAATTACACGTGGTCGTCACAGGTGTTGAATTCCACCGACATCCATGCCTCATTCATTTTTAGAAATATGGGGTAGTCCACACTGTCGTGAGCTTGGCGAGTGCGCTTATCAGTCACGATCCACCCTGCTGTGCTGAATGTCCCTTCTGACAGGACAATCGACGAGGGGCAAGCCAAGAGTTCCATGGCAAATTGTGCCAGCTCTGGTCACAGGTCAAACCTGCACACCCAGTAGTCCAGGGGTTCCTCGCTTCTCAGAGCGTCCACATCGACCGTTAACCCGATGTAGTCGGACATCGGTCGGTCTAGGCATTCCCTGAGGCTGGATCCGGAGCGGCTGTTGATGGGTTGGCTGAAAGAATGATCTCATAACCGAAGTGACCAACACATCTTCAAACCGTTCTCTTCTTGCAGGCGCGGTAGGATTGGTGGAAATGCCTCTGCAAGCGCCCATAACTTAAAAATGCTGAATTTCTTGCAGCAAGGCCTGGAAATGCTGCATTCTGCCAGCCCTCTGTGATGCTGGTAACATGTCTGCCATTTTGTGTTTGTATCGGGAGTCTAAGTACGTTGCCACCCAGTACTGGTCCTTGCCCTTTATGCTTGAAGCCCCCATTTGCACTAAATTGGAAGCGGTGGAGCGCCCTGGCTCCTGCTCATCGCCCAGGAGAATGTCGTCCTCAGTCTCCTCCCCCCAGCCACGGACAACACCAGATATCCCCGAAAAGTTTAAAGTCCCTCTCAAAGCCTGCTCTTCTTGCTCCTCCTCCCCCCAGCCACCATCCTCCTCTGACTCCTCTTCAGACTCCTGCTGACTTGTCTCAGATGGAGTAGCCCCCCCTGGGAATTCATTCAGCATTGCGACTTCCTCATCTTCCAGCTCCTGCTCCTTGACGGCTTGACCAATGACACAACGCAATGCATGCTCCATAAAGAAGGCGTAAGGTACAATTTCTCTGATGGTGCCCTGGCTGCAACTGACCAGTTTGGTGATCTCATCAAATGGCCTCAGAAGTCTGCATGCGTCGCGCATGAGCAGCCAGTGGCGCGGTGAAAAGAAACCAAGCTCCCCAGAGCCTGTCCTGCTGCAAAGTTCGTACAGGTAGTCGTTAACTGCATGTTGCTGCTGGAGCAGCCGATCAAGCATATACAATGTGGTGTTGCTGCTGAACGTCAGAAAGGCGAGCCATGGCCGTGTAAGATCTTCTAAAATGGCCAGAGATTTTCCTGGCCTGACGTAAGACACCCTGGACCCGGGGTATTGGGCAACAAATCACTGCGCGACTCAGTTCAAGGACGTGGGCCATGCACAGCACGTATGTCATTTTGCCCAGTTTCTGCGCGCTCAGCCGATTGGCACTGTTGTCGCACACCACTTTACCAAATGTCAAACTGAGCGGGGTTAGCCACTGATCGGCCTGTGACCGAGCTGAAAGCAGTGCAGGACCAGTGTGACTCTTGGCTTCCAGGCACAACAGCCGCAGAACAGCATGGCAACGTCTCACCTGGCACGTCGAATAGGTTCTGGGGAGCTTGGGGGGTGCAGCGGAAGAGGCGGTAGCAGTGGAAAAGGAGGAGACACCAAATCCACACGGGAGCCACGGGTTACATGCATGACAGTTGTCATAAGGTTCACCCAGTGAGCAGTAAAAGTTATGTACCTTCCCTGCCCATGTATGCTAGATCACATGTCTGTGGTCAGATGTATCTTGACACCGACACTGTTTGTCAGAGATATATTCACTTACGGCTGAACGTGGCCATATAGCTCTGGGATGCCCTTCTGGGAGAAATATTTCCTTCCGGGGACCTTCCATTGCGGTGTGCCAATTTGGAGGCCTTTCTAAAGGCCTCCAAATCCACTAGTTTATATGGCAGTAGTTGGCGGGCTAGCAGTTCCAAAAAGCCAGCGGTCAGCCGTTGGACAAGAAGGTTACCCGGCGTCATCAACTTTTTACGCTCAATATTTGGTGGAAACAGGTATATCAATCCCCTTAATCTGTATTTTTGGGAAGCAGGTATATCACAGCCCTCAGTCAGTATTTGGTGAAAGCAGGTGTATCAAACCCCTTAATCGGTATTTGGTGGAATCAGGTGTATCGCAGGCCTCAATCAGCATTTGGTGGAAGCAGGTATATTAATTCCCTTAATCAGTGTTTTTGGAAGCAGGTGTATCAAACCCCTTAATCAGTATTTGGTGGAAGCAGGAATATCAAACCCCTTAATCAGTTTTTGGTGGAAGCAGGAATATCAAACCCATTACTCAGCTTATTTTGTGGAAGCAGGTATAGCAAACCCCTTATTCAGTATTTTGTGGAAGCAGGTATATCGCAGGACTCAATCAGCATTTGGTGGAAGCAGGCATATCAAACCATTTAATCAGTATTTTGTGAAAGCAGGTATCTCGCAGGCCTCAATCAATATTTTGTGGAAGCAGGTATATCAATCCCTTTAAAGGGTTTCTGTCACCAGAATTAACCCTATTAAAATAGCTGATATTAGCGATGTGCTAATGTCAGCTAAACCTAACTAGCCTATTCCTACTTTTAAATCTCTCATCGTTCAATATTCTGCACAGGCGCAGTGAGGAAGCTGGCAGCCTGCGAGCGTCTTTCCCTCAGAATTCACCAGAGCACAGGGCTGGCAGACAGATGCTAACGCTTGCTGGCCCTGTCAATCAGGACTTGGAGGGAGGCGACAAAGGTGGGAGAACGGAGCCTCTATGAGCAGGAACAATGCTCCCCCTACTCCTAGAGTCTAATTAGCATATTATAAAAGTTAGATTTCAGGCGTAACGGGGGCATAGATAAAAGTAGGAATAGGCTAGTTAGGTTTAGCTGACATTAGCACATCGCTAATGTCAGCTAGCTTGATAGGGTTAAATCTGGTGACAGAAACCCTTTAATCAGTATTTTGTGGAAGCAGGTATATCACAGGCCTCATTCAGTATTTGGTGGAAGCAGGTATATCAAACCCTTTAATCAGTATTTTGTGGAAGCAGGTGTATCGCAGGCCTCAATCAATATTTAGTGGAATAAGGTATATCAAACCTCTTAATTAGTATTTGGTGGAAGCAGGTATATCAAACCCCTTAATCAATATTTGGTGGAAGCAGGTATATCAAACTCTTTAATCAGTATTTGGTGGAAGCAGGTATATCAAGCCCATTAATCAGTATTTGGTGGAAGCAGGTATATCAAACAGCTTACTCAGTATTTTGTGAAAGCAAATATATCGCAGGGCTCCATCAGTATTTGGTGGAAGCAGGTATATTAATCCTCTTTATCAATATTTTGCGGAAGCGGGTATATCGCAGGCCTCAATCAATATTTGGTGGAAACAGGTATATCAATCCCCTTAATCAGTATTTTGTGGAAGCAGGTATATCGCAGACCTCAATCAGTATTTTGTGGAAGCAGGTATATCGCAGACCTCAATCAGTATTTTGTGGAAGCAGGTATCTCGCAGGCCTCAATCAATATTTGGTGGAAACAGGTATATCGAACCCCTTAATCAGTATTTTGTGGAAGCAGGTAAATCAATTCCCTTAATCACTATTTTGTGGAGGCAGGTATATTCCAGGCCTCAATTAGTATTTTGTGGGTAGCAGGTACCGTATATCGCAAGCCTCAATCAATATTTGGTGGAAACAGGTATATCAAACCCCTTAATCATAATTTTGTGGAAGCAGGTATATCACAGCCCTCAATCAGTATTTGGTGGAAACAGGTATATTGAACCCATTAATCAGTATTTTGTGGAAGCAGGTATATCGCAGCCCTCAATCAGTATTTTGTGGAAGCAGGTATTTCACAGGCCTCAATCAATATTTGTTAGAAGCAGATATTAATCCCCTTAATCAGTATTTTGTGGAAGCAGGTATATCGTAGCCCTCAATCAGTATTTTGTGGAAGCAGGTATATCAATCCCCTTAATCACTATTTTGTGGAAGCAGGTATATTCCAGGCCTCAATCAATATTTTATGGAAGCAGGTATATCACACCCCTCAATATTATTTTTTGCCACAACAATTTTATCACACCACCCTGTTTATTTGGGGCAACAGGTATATTGCAGCCCTCAATCAGTATTTTGTGAAAGAAGGTATATCACACCCCCAATCAGTTTTTTGGGGGGCAACAGGTATATCACACCTGTTGCAATTAGTTGTTCCAATTGCGCTTGTCCCTCTATATAGCTGCGGTATCGCAGCAGAACCACACACAACTGCTGCACAATACAAATGCACTATATACTTTCTATGTTAGATGGATGTGTCATGGGTCAAAGTTCGTCGCAATGCAAAAGAATATGGCGTCGGCGGACATCACCATATGTTCACATATTTGGCGAATCGAGAACACGCAAATTTCTCCGCGACACGACCGCTGGGCGAACCACGAGGCCATCTCTACCCTTGATTGCATAAAGTGTCCTGACTCTGTTTTCACCTCTGTGCTTTATACTTGAACTTAAAAAGGGTTGTCTCACTTCAGCAAATACCATTTATTATGTAGAGAAAATTAACACAAGGCACTTCCGAATGTATTGTTATTATTCGTATTGCATTCTTTGCTGGCTGGATTCATTTTTGCATCACATTATAAACTGCTCTTTCCCATGGTTATGACCACCCTGCAATCCATCAGTAGTGGCCGTGCTTGCACACTATAAGAAAAAGCACCAGCCTATGTGAGCTGTCTCTGTCCCAGTCACCAGAGAGGCCAGCATTTTTTCCTATAGTGTGTAACAACCATGTCTTGCTTTCTGGATTAGCTTGTCATCTGCTGAATTGGCTTCTACTAATTCTATTGGCATTCCAACTATGGGTAGTTTCTGGATTAACCTTCTGCCTCTGGCTTTGTTCAGTGTTGGTGTCTTCCACAAACAGCTAATCGGGGAGGGTGCTGGGTGTCAGACCCCGACCGATCAGAGAATAGGTAATCAAGATGTGAGTAATAAAAACCCTATTAATGTTTATTATGGTTTTGACTAAATGTATTGACTATTCTTTATAGTAATAATGCCAACCTTAGTTGACTATTCTTTATAGTAGAAGTGTCAAGCTGTAGATTGGAACTAGACAGACCCATGTTGGAGAACACTTTAATACAGTCTTTGATGAGGAATGTTTAAATACTGTGAAAACTTTGACAAAAGCAAATTGATAATTACTACTGCTTTCAGTCATAGAGCTTTTTTGGGTCTTCTGCTATGAAGCTGCCTCATGTTACCTTTCTGTTTGGATGTTGGTGACATTTTGTCAGCTTCAGTTAAGGTTTACATTGAAGGAGGCGGCCCGCAGAGACACATCAGGACTTCTTTATACACCTCGATACACTGTAACGCTATTTAACTAAAATAGAACGGCAGGAACACCTCACTAACCTACCATTTCACAGGCTTCCTCAAAACAGCAAATCCTTGGATAGAAACGCTACACTGGCGGGTCTTTGTTAAACAATAAATCATTCAAAAAATAATCGTAAAGTAGTTAATTAAAAGAAACTAAGTACTGAGAACGTTGTTACTCACAAGTGTATGGTTTATTCTAAACATCCAGAAAGCGAGTTTAAAGGCTGTTTTGTTGATTTACATGCATTTTGGGCTAAAAAAAAGTTTATATAATATTTTTTTTATTAAAAATTAAACTTTGGTTTTTGCAGTTTGTGTTTTACACTACATAGCAGCTGCAGAATGCCATCCTGTGGTAAATTTTGTGGTAAATCTTGATGTCATCCTAAGATATCAGCCTATAAAAAGTTATAAACATGTTTTGTTTTATATCATATGTTTACAAAAAAAAATCAGATTTGTTAAATAAAAATATTTCATGGGGGAAGGGGGTTTGAGAGGAGAATAAGAAAAGGGTCCAAGAGCTTAAAATAGAATTTCCATCTCAGACATTGATGGCATATCGCTGGGAAATGACATCAATGTCAGATAGGTGCGAGTTCTTATTTCCATAACGGGACCCCCAAAGTGAAGGGAAAGCAGCCTTGCATGTGTGGCCACCCTCTTTCCACCGCTATGGGAGTTCCAAAAATAGCTGAGCACTGGCTTGGCTATTTCTGTTAGTCCAAAAGCAGCGGATGGAAGGGTGACTGTGCATGCGTGCTGTGCGCATCATTCATCATTATGGGACTTCCGAAAATTGTGTGCTTGGCTATTTATGGGACTCCCATAGCAGTGATTGTAGAGCACGCCACACATGCAAGGTCTGCTCTCCTTCACTTTGAGGGCCCTTTTCTGGAGATAGGAGCGAGTCCTAAAGGTGGGACTCACACCTACCTGACATTGATAACATATCCTGAGATTGCAGAATAATAAAAAAATTGGGGGGCTCACACTAGTACATATTGGATATTGTAGGGTTCACTATCGGTTTGGGCCACCCAATCTCAATCTTCCAAAAATAAATATGTAAATAAGATAGGCACTCCTCCTTCTAGTATGTATGTAAGATAAAAAATGTATTAACGTCAAAAGGATAAAAATATTGTATCACCAATTGTATATTGCATGCGCATTCAGGGCCGATGCAAGGATTTTTGCCGCCCTAGGCAAAGATCCATTTTGCCGCCCCCTCATGTCACTCACTCACTGACAGACACACACACACACTGACAGACAGACACGCACTCGGACACTGTCACGACCATGTTTATGGCCGTGACTCCTTGGGAGCCACATACAGTTGCCCGCGGTTTGGGTTGTAGTGTCAACCGCAGCTGGAGGCATAATGTTGTTAGCCTCAAGTGCGGTTGCCGCGGACAGCAGTTATGTGTGCGGTTCCCTTGGAGTTTGTGTGCGTGTATGTATGCACTTTTGTATGTCTGTGTGTTTTTTGGTGTGCGGTAGCACACCTTCGAAAGAGGGTGCAGCATGCTGTGCCATCCCCTTGTGGCCTGCATGCGCGTTCTCCGGAGGTAGAGCATTCCGGGGATCACCGTTAACGGCACGGTTGGTGGCTTATTCCCCGCCACCTTACCTTCCGTGTCTGTGTTGGTGATCCCTCGTCCCTCTCCATGTTCCCATCTATGGTCGTTTGCTGGCAGCACTCCGCTAGTGGTCCGGCTGCGTGCTGGTTAGGAGTGTCTGCTGGCAGCGACTGGAGTGGGGATGTGAGTGGAGAGTCCCCTCGTCCATTCTCAGTGGTTCTCTTCCCGTGTCGCTGTGTCGGGCTGCAGGCCTCGCTGGACTGGCTGAGTGTGTGCTGGGAGAGGTGTCACAACCAGACATCTGAGAAGCTCTGACAGATGCCTTTCAGAACCTCCTCCTTGAGCTTTCTTTGTTTTGGTTTTCAGTTCCTCATCTCGTTAGCCTCTCCCAGCTGTCATGTAGTTGGACTGATTGCATCCCTTTAAATTCCTCCCCATAATGCATTAGTGTGCGGTTTATACAACTTCCTGGAGTGTGTGTGCATGCTGATCCTATTTCCCAGTCTTCTACAAGATAAGTGTTGTACATTTATTTGTGATTTTCTGTTTGCTGGATCCCAGGTGACCCTGACTCCCTCCGTGTCTAGTGTAGGGAGCCGGTGGTCGTGTCCCCTCACTATTGTAGGGTATTCAGGTGTTATACAGTCGAGGTACGAGGATATGCGATCATCTACCATTGGGATGTTCGCATAGGCTGAGCAGTCAGGGAGAGTGCCAGGTCTTATGCAGGGGTCTCTCTTTTTGTTCCTTAGTTTTGGATCCAGTGATTCATATATTCATTTTGTATTGTCTTGTTTCCTGTACACCTTCCGTGACAAGAGGATGCAGCTGGCAGCGACTTCCTGGGAACCATGTCCTGAGAGTGGACGTTCCCTTCTCCTATCCCCTTGTCTGAGTCCCTCACAAGTTTTTTTTTGGTGGGGGGGGGCTTTGAGGGGTGGGAGTGTCACGACCATGTTTATGGCCGTGACACCTTGGGAGCCGCATACAGTTGCCCGCGGTTTGGGTTGTAGTGTCAGCCGCAGCTGGAGGCATAATGTTGTTAGCCTCAAGTGCGGTTGCCGCGGACAACAGTTATGTGTGCGGTTCCCGTGGAGTTTGTGTGCGTGTATGTATGCACTTTTGTATGTCTATGTGCACTCTGTTTATGTTTGGTGTGCACTGACATCTTCCCTTCACTGTGGCTGTCCGTGGCAACGTTTGGTTGTATTGTGTACATGTGGTGGCAGTGTCCCGGCCTTCGGGCTGACTCCCAGGACATGGTTTCCACCCATGTCGTTGCCTGCGGCAACAGCCACAGTGTGTTCTTGGCTTTGGACACTTCCCCTTTAAGTAGTGTTTTCCCTTCTGTGGTATTGGAAGGGTTAACTCCCTTTCTGTGTGTGTGAGTCACGGGGTGTGTCTGACTGTTGGGTGTGGCCTCTTGGCCCTATAAAGCCTCAGTTGTAGGCAGTAGTCAGAGAGGGTGCTTCAGCCATGCTTGCTGGAGACATCCTCCTGGTTACTTACCAACTGCCAGTGGGGGCCATCCTTCTGGTCATAGCAAATATAATGTTGTTTGGTGTCTAGAAGATGTGTTTGGTTTTATGCTTCTTTATTGCACCTATGGTCCTGGGTTCCCGTGTGATGTGTGTTGTGTGCTGAGTCCTTTTGTTTGTGGATAGCAGTACTTCCACATGGGTTCCAGGCTTTGTGTCTGTGGCAGCTGAGTGTTATGTTTGTGGCAAGTACCTGCCATTGCCATAGGTTGTATTTGTTCTTCCTTCCTTGCAGCTTGGCCAGTGAGACTCCTGTTCCTCCGTATCCAGAAGGAACAGGTTGTCTTACCCTGACTCCTAGTCCAGGGACCGGTCGGAGGGTGAGTTAGGGCTCTGAGGTTCCTGAGCATGGGTCCTCCTACCTTAAAGGTCGGCCCATGCAGCTAGGAGTTAGGGTCAGGTTAGGGACGCTTTAGGAGGTGACCTGCTCCCTAATCCTGTCGTCCTGCTCTACAATCACTGCTATGGTCGAGCGCACGGCTGAGGGTTTTCCCCATCCTCAGCCGTGACAGACACTCACTGAATGACGTACACATACACTCACTGACAAACAGACAGACACACTCAGACACTCACTGAATGACGTACATAGAAACTCACTGACAGACATACCCACTGACAGACACACATACACTCACTTACTGACAGACACTCACTGATAGATATACACCTACCCACTGAAACACACACACGCACACACGGAAACTCACTGACAGACACTCACTCGCTGGCAGACAAACACACACATATACTCACTGACAAACATACACATACTCACGGACAAACACACAGACAGTTACTGACCTACAGACATCCACACTCACTGACATACACTCACAGACACTCAATGACAGACACACATACATTTACTGACAGAAAGACAGACATACATACACTCACTCACTCACTGACATAAATAAACAGGCAGACACTCACTCATCTCCCTGGGGTCCAGTGTGGTGCAGCTCCTCAGTCCTCCAGCGCGCCGTTTATTATGCCGGGGCTGGAATGACATCATATTCCGGCATCACAGAGGGCGCGCAAGGGAGGAGTGGGGAGCTGCTAGAACAGCCTCCCTTGCTGCCTGCCTCCTCTCCTCCGGTAATTTACTGGCAGAGCAGGCACCTGCCATCAGGGTAAGCAGATGCCTGCTCTGCCATATTTAAGAAGGACCTCCACCTCCTGGCCCCCCTGTAACGGCAATGGGGGTGGCTCAAAAGCCCCTCGCCCTGTCGCCCAGGGCTGCAGCCCCCAGCAGGCCGGCACCATAGGCGAACGCCTAGTTCGCCTATATGGTTGCGCCGACCCTGTGCGCATTTATAAATTACAATGAAAAATAATAATAATAATTAAAAAAAGAATATAAAAATAAATTTAAATTTAAATTAAAATGTAGTTAGTGATTAATTGTTATTCATAATCCATTGTTCCACATGATTAAACAGTCCATGAAATATAATCCTCCAAACAATAATTCATATTTGAAAAGAGTATCAAATCCTTTATACTGTGTTTTGGTGAAAGGATATCAGATCCGTTATGTTTTGGTGCGTTTTGAATGAATATATAATATATATTATATATATATATATATATATATATATACACACATATATATATATATATATATATATATATATACATATATCAGATGAGAAAATAAATATAATAGATGAAAATGTCCCAAAAGTTCATTCAAAAAATGAATCCCCATAAACATGATCGATACTTGATCTTTGTAAACAAGTCTATTCAAAGGATATTGAGATTGCTATACCCCTTTTAACCTTCAACCCGGAGCCAGGATGAGGGCTAGGCTTTTGGAACCATTGAAAAAAATGATTGGTGGGGGATTGAGGGCTAGTTAAATTAATGATTGTCCTTCTTTTCTTCCTCTGCTCATACTGATCTGCTTTACATCACTTGTCTCATCTACCTCATTACTCCTATGTATAAATTTGTGAATCTTTAGACACTGTCTTAAGAGACGCCTGAAGAAGAAGCCCAAGTAGCCTCGAAAGCTTGCAATTGTGTCATCATATTTTCAGTTAGCCATTAAAAGGTATTAACCACTGAGGAATCTCAATCTTTTTTCATCTGATTGTCCTTCTGACAGATATTATGCTGAACTTCAAGGTCCTACATTGGTGGGACATATTCTCAAACCTCTGCCTTTGACGCTAAGAAAGCTTGTTCTACCCCATAAATTACTAGAAGGAAATGGATGTTGCTTGTTATGATATTGTCTTGAGGCTGGTTGGGTATTACAACCCTACGACTCACAGTCGATTCATTTTTGTGATTGGTCTCAAGTCACAGATATTTAAAGGTACACATTCCCTTTAATTGTATTCCACAGCATCTGTACATGTATCTGTGTTTCCCGGAATGGTCTATTTTCCTTAACTGTTGTTCTACTCCATTTGAATACATGATCCTTGCCACAATCATCGCAAACTGCATCGTCCTTGCTCTGGAGCAGCATCTTCCAGGAGACGACAAGACGCCTATGGCTCGTAGATTGGTAAGTCGTTTATAGTGAATCATTAACCCTTTATGTTCTTGTTTTTCTGTCTGATCCTCTGTTTTGCTAATTCTAATGTAAAACTGATGCTTAATGTTGCAGAATCCAAAAGTTAAAGGAGAGTACCCTAGGGCCGGTAAATCCTGGTGCCTGGGATATATTCATAGTTCTAGTTACTAAAGACTTTTCATAAGTTAACCTCTATCACTTTACCATTTTTAAACTCAGTTTTCATAGAAAGATCTATTTTTTCACGTATACTTATACTGTTATGGTTTGGCAGTACTACAGTATGCCACTGAAAATTAAGGACAACATTAACTATTGTCCTTCTGTAGCAGTAGTCGGAGAGATAAAAGTTCTTAATTGGTGAGAAATGTAATTTCAATTTATGACTTACAAGGAAGGTAATCCTATCAGAACAGGGAAGGTAATCCTCATCAGAATAGTAGGTGGAGAATTGGAATAACTAAGAATGAAAGCACAATTGCTCTCTTAATAGGCTGTGAGAAGCCCTGACCGACCACATTACTGGGGACAGAACAGGGAAATGTGGTGCTCTTACTAAATCACCACCCCTTACTCCTCTCTAGTTTGACTGATGGTCTGACCAATAGTGTTAAATGAGACTTTATGCTGTTCTAAAGGTCCAGATAGAGAGAAAGTTAAATGGGTATTCCTTTTGTGGTAAGTTATCCCCTATCCACAGGAAAGGGAACAACATTATAATCCTTCCACTGGGACCAATCATTAAAATGGGGACCCTGTACCCATAAGGGCCTCCCAAAATGAACAGATTGGCAGGTCAGACACAAAACTGCTACTCTATTCATCACTATGAGAGTTTCGGAAATAGTCGAGCACTGTACTCTGCTATCTCCGGGACTCTCATAGAGATGAATGGAGCGTTTTGTTCATTTCATGTGTCAAGCTTCCTTTATTTAAGTCTGTGGCAGTTATGACTAGAGCTGAGTAAGCTTGGTTTCAAAATCTTTGCTTGCAATCGTTGAACGGGGACCTTTTTCCAGGTGATATGATGGCTACACAGGTGCAGGGCTTTTTACAATAGGAAGAGGAAGCTCAAGAAAACAAAAATGCATCCACCGCGTGATTATCGTATGATCGGGACAGAATTTCATCCTCTGTTAGTGAACGTTCAAGGTTCCTGCACAATAATTGCAAGTAGAGATGTTGAAACCCATAATGAATTTATACACAAGGAATATTAGAAATCTCCATAACCTTCTATTGTACAGTGGATAAACTTTACCTTCTATTGTACAGTGGATAAACTTTAGGCTTTAAATGTAATGTTAGAAGCTATCATTTCTAAAAGCTAAAAACCTCAGCAATAGTACTGTATACAAAATATATATGGCTTCTACAAGTAAGGCTGAGATTACTTTTAAAAGACACAAACAAGGATGTACTGTGTACAGCAGATCAATATGGACAAGCGCTTTTATCTTATTGAATCGTTGACCATGAAACATTTGGCTCAGGCCATGTGCATTATAATGAGGTGTCTTCAAAAAAATTCATTGATTGCCTGTCTTCCATTCAATCATATTTAATGTTGGTTACCCACATAATTGGCTGATGAATTGTCCATAAATTGTTACTGATATTCCCCTTGTCAGTATTGCAGGATCCTTTTTTTTTCTAGTTTTGTTGCATATTATGCCGAAGAATGACTATTTACAGTACAGAAAAATAAAAAAATATGTAATCTTTAAGCAAAGAATATTCTAATAAGTTAAAACATCACGGTGGGGTTATTCAAAATATTAACATGAAAAATGTCATTTCAACCTATAAATGTATACATTTGATAGGGCTGCAGGCAACATCCATTAATATATACCGTAGGCATCTACGTCCTTCTTAATTAGGGTTTCCCCTATGTTCTGGAATAAATCCATAAATGTTATACAAAATAGTGGACAAATAAGATCAGTTTGATTGACTCTGGATTTTTGATTGACAGTTCCTATAAATTTCTATGGGGATTAAGCCGGCAGAGCCATTTGCACAGATGTTGTACAGAGGCAAGTTCCTGCAAGTCTGGCAGAGCTCAGTCATAAGCATAAGTCAGGCAGTGATCAGGGCAGGCAGCAGACAAGAGAGCAAGTCAGGAAAATATGTAGGAGGAGAAGCAAAAATGCACATCAAAACAGAGTGGAACCAAATGGACCTTTTTGCACAGTCCCAGAGTTGTACGGATGGACCCTAAAGAGGCTTAAAGGCATCTGTCAGCAGATTTGTACCTGGCTGACCTGTTCCATGTGCGCTTGGCAGTTGAAGGCATCTGTGTTGGTCCCATGTTAATATGTCCCCGCATTGCTGACAAAAATGATGTTTTCACATATGCAAATTAGTCTCTAGGAGCAATGGGGGAGTTGCTGTTACACCTAGAGGCTCTGCTCTCTGCAACTGCCACACCCTCTGCACTTTGATTGACAGGGCCAGGCAGTGAAAATGTCATCACACCTGGCCCTGTCAATCAAAGTGCAGAGGATGCAGCAGTTGCAGAGAAAGTTGAACCTCTAAGTGTAATGGCAACGCCCCATTTGCACCTAGAGGCTCATTTGCATTTTTCTCAGCAATGTGGGCACATATGAACATGGGACCAACACAGATGCCTTCAGCTGCCAAGTGCACATGTAACAGGTCAGCCAGTGTCATAGTTACAAATCTGCTGACAGGGTTGTCTGGAGACAACAGCACTTTAGCATGCACTGGCCCTTTAAGAGACCAGGAGGCTGTACATGCTCATGAATCAGTAGCAAAGTGGCACCAAGCAGGAGAAAGATACTGTAGAACCAGACCAAATATTGATTGATAAACTGATGCTCTAAATAACATTTCATTTTTCAGTTTTTCAGATCAGCTTGAGACAGTTACTCAAAAAATGCAAAACAAAACGCATACAGGATGTAACAATAGCATGAACAGGCCCTTAGTTATCTTTGAAGCATGCATCTAGTTGTATTTTCTATAAATGAATAGCAAAGGTGACTATAAGAAACTTTGTAAGATTTATACAGTCAGATCCATAAATATTGGGACATCGACACAATTCTAACACTTTAATTTGTCAGCTTTAATTTGAGGGTATTTACATCCAAATCAGGTGAACGGTGTAGGAATTACAACAGTTTGCATATGTGCCTCCCACTTGTTAAGGAACCAAAAGTAATGGGACAATTGGCTTCTCAGCTGTTCCATGGCCAGGTGTGTGTTATTCCCTCATTATCCCAATTACAATGAGCAGATAAAAGGTCCACAGTTCATTTCAAGTGTGCTACTTGCATTTGGAATCTGTTGCTGTCAACTCTCAAGATGAGATCCAAAGAGCTGTCACTATCAGTGAAGCAAGTCATCATTAGGCTGAAAAAACAAAACAAACCCATCAGAGAAATAGCAAAAACATTAGGCGTGGCGAAAACAACTGTTTGGAACATCCTTAAAAAGAAGCAACACCAAAAGACCAGGAAGACCACGGAAAACAACTGTGGTGGATGACCGAAGAATTCTTTCCCTGGTGAAGAAACAGTTGGCCAGATCAAGAAAACTCTCCAGGAGGTAGGTGCATGTGTGTCAAAGTCAACAATCAAGAGACGACTTCACCAGAGTGAACACAGAGGGTTCTCCACAAGATGTAAACCATTGGTGAGCCTCAGAAACAGGAAGGCCAGATTAGAGTTTGCCAAACGACATCTAAAAAAGCCTTCACAGTTCTGGAACAACATCCTATGGATAGATGAGACCAAGATCAACTTGTACCAGAGTGATGGGAAGAGAAGCATGGTGGTGGTAGTGTCATGGCGTGGGCATGTATGGCTGCCAATGGAACTGGTTCTCTTGTATTTATTGATGATGTGACTGAAGTGTTTCGGGCAATATTATCTGCTCATATTCAGCCAAAGGCTTTAGAACTCATTGGACGGCACTTCACAGTGCAGATGGACAATGACCCAAAGTTTTTTAAGGGAAAGAAGTGGAATGTTATGCAGTGGCCAAGTCAATCACCTAACCTGAATCCGATTGAGCATGCATTTCACTTGCTGAAGACAAAACTGAAGGGAAAATGCCCCAAGAACAAGCAGGAACTGAAGACAGTTGCAGAGCATCACCAGGGATGAAACCCAGCATCTGGTGATGTCTATATGTTCCAGATTTCAGGCTGTAATTGACTGCAAAGGATTTGCAACCAAGTTTAAAACAGTGAAAGTTTGATTTATGATTATTATTCTGCCCATTACTTCTGGTTCCTTAACAAGTGGGAGGCACATATGCAAACTGTTGTAATTCCTACACTGTTCACCTGATTTGGATGTAAATACCCTGAAATTAAAGCTGACAGTCTGCAGTTAAAGCACATCTTGTTAATTTAATTTCAAATCCATTGTGGTGGTGTACAGAGCCACAAATGTTAGAATTGTGTCAATGTTCCAATATTTATGGACCTTTTGGTGTGCTTTTATCATGCTGCTTTTCTCTTTCCTTGTTTTAACAGTGAAGTCTATGGAAAGAGGAGGAGGCTACTGGATGACGGGCACAAACTACAGTTTCTTAGATCTTCTACACTTAGCACTTTACTATATCTAGTAGGATAAGGCTCTACCATTATTTAAAGTAAAGAAATACATCACTTACTAGCTGGCAAATGCCTCCTCATCCCTCCTCCTCTCTTCATAGACCGTTGTATGTGGGGCTTCTAGAGATAAGAGGCTGAGTGAAGGGAAAGAGGAGGAAAGCATTCTGAGAAGCCCAGGAGGAAGCATAATTCTTTAATAAGATATATTGCAAAGTTGTGTATAGTCACCTTTACTATTCATTTTTGAAAACTTAACTGGAGGAATACTTTAGCTATTGGAAAACTGAAAGTCGCATTGAATTGCATTTGACTGCAGAACACAATATTTCTCCATGTGACTTTATTTCCCCTTAACTGGGTTAAATAATACATTAGTTTCTCAAACAACCATCATGAGGAACGCAGTGTTTATCAATGAACCTAAGACTGTTTCCAGTTACTTACCAAAAGTACACTGAGAACAGCCAATTTCACCAGTATTAGATTTCGATGAATCATTCCATCTGTCTTGCCATATGACTTGGCTGCTGGGGTAGGAAACTGTATGGTCTAGATTTTCAATGAGCCAAACAGTCTATTCTGGAACAGCGACTGCTATCCAGCACTATTTCCTGATGTTTCTCCTGTCCACTAAGAGAACCAGAAAATCTACATCCTCAGTGTGTTTTTTAAAGAGGTTGCTCCACATGGACATTTATGGCATATCAATAGGACATGTCCTAAAAGTTCAATAGGTGTGGTTCTGACATGTAACTTGCTTCTATCTCAAGAATAAAGTGTGCTCGGCTATTTTTGGAAGCCCCATAGCAGCGAATAAAAAGGACATTGCGCATTCGTGGCCAGTTCTCTATTCACTTTTATGGGACTGCCGAAAATAGCTGAGCTAGAGCTTAGATATTTTTGGACGTCCCATAACAGTGAATGAAGAAAGAGGCATGTGTGCCCAGTTTTCAAGATAGGAGTGGGTTCCGTACCTATCTGACATTTATGGCATATCAAATCAATATACCATAGGTATACAGATGGGATAACCCCTTCAAAAACCCATTCACATAAAGAGGACAGAACATAGAGACAGGGTACACAACACTTTTGGTACCAGCGATCAGGAGCCTGGCAATAAATTGCTTTCTGCAGAGACACTGCCATTGAGAACATTTGCAGCCAACGAAAGTAGGCAGCACACTGCGGATAGATTCATACAATAAAATTCAGTACTAATTGCAGAAATGTGTGTGTAATGAGCTCCATCTAGTGGTGGAAGCATGCAGCGAGAATTATATCATCTACCAAGGAAAAAAAGATTGCTCCTCTATACATACACAGCATATTATAAAACTGCACGCTGTACAGCTGTGGACCTCATAAAAGAATAATGATCATGAACATAAAGAAAAGCATATTACATTTGGCAGAGATATTTGGGGGGATTTGGGTGAGTCTTACTATAGTTTTTCTATGGGGCTTTACGATTCCCATATAAACCCTTGGTCTGCATGTTAATACTTTTAAATTCACTACAGATTTCCCCAGTATCCATTGAAGTGTATAATTTCAGACTTACCTAATGAGCCAACATCTTGCTCAGAAGAGCAGCCTACATCAAATGGAATGGAAAGGGAATGGCAGCTCCAAAATCCAGGCATAAAAATTACCAATAGTTCTGTAAGGAAAACCTCATTTATTTAAAGGGCACTGACCTGCTGAACCCTGTAGAGCTCCGCAAGGGAGGTGAGTCCGATGAGGCTTGCAGCCCCCCCTCCTTTGCAAGACAGGTGGAGCAGGGCAGGGGCAGTGAGCCTCAACAAGACTCATTTCCCTCTGAGCGCTTGTACATGCTTTTGGATTCGCATGTCAGTACTGTAAGGCCCCTTTCACACGAGTTTTCCGCGCGGGTGCAGTGCGTGACGTGAACGCATAGCACCCGCAGTGAATCCTGACCCATTAATTTCAATGGGTCTGTGCACATGAGCGTTGTTTTTCAGGCATCAGTTCTGCGTTGCGTGAAAATTGCAGCATGTTCTATATTCTGTGTTATTCACGCAGCCCTGGCCCCATAGAAGTGAATGGGGCTGTGTGATAAAAGCATTGCATCCAGAAGCAAGTGCGGGTGCGATGCGTTTTTCACTGATGGTTGCTAAGAGATGTTGTTTGTAAACCTTCAGGTTTTTATCACGCGTGTGAAAAACGCATCAAAGCGCATTGCACCCGTGCGGAAAAAACTGAATGCAATCGCAGACAAAACTGACTGAACTTGCTTGCAAAATGGTTCGAGTTTCACTGAGCGCAACCTGAACGCAT
Organism: Bufo gargarizans; assembly: GCF_014858855.1. Taxonomy (NCBI): domain Eukaryota; kingdom Metazoa; phylum Chordata; class Amphibia; order Anura; family Bufonidae; genus Bufo; species Bufo gargarizans. Next base: position 63,766,174 of record NC_058086.1, on the reverse strand, counting down.
CCGGACCTAATCCGTCAAGCTCGTGTGAAAAAGGCCTAAAGGTACTGACTGCCATCACAATGAGTGCCGCATAGTGTAGGTTCACAAGGATCTGACTAGTCAAGAAGGTGTGTCCCCACAGTCTGATGCCGTCAGTGCCCCAGTATCAAACTGTGTAGGAATACACCTCTTTGACAAAGGGAATGGTAACACATACAGTAGTTGTCAATGTATTCATGCATTTAAAGGAGGAATAATAGAAGAACTACACAAAGCCCCAGAGCTGTATATTTTATGGGGAAGGCAGGTAATCATGAAGAAAACATGTCCGATGTGGTGACAGGTCCTCTTCATGGCTTAGCTGCCTTATGCCAATATATACACAGTATAGTCTCGGGGCTGGATTTATTCCATCATATGATTTGGCGACCTATATCTCAAGGATTCTAGGCCTTCACCGTGCCTGTCAGTTATAAACTGTGACATTCTGAATACATTGCTGCTACGTATTTGAGAAGGTTTTGTTCCCAATCAGCCTTCTTGTGACCTGAATGGCTCAACTCTCATATCATTACATGATAGTATCCTGGGTCCTTCCATCAACTTCACTTCCATTTGAAGCATTGATAAATAGGGGATGGTAACTAATGAGGCACTTTTTCTGGTTAACTATGTAATAGTTCATCCCTATTCACATGTAGGAACTATTCAATGTAGTTTTCATATGTACAGCCTAGGGATGAGCGAATCAATTTTAACCCAACAATTAGGGTTGGGTTAAGGAACTGTCCCCACAGGTGAAGAAGCACCCACCTGCCTGTTGACTGATAGGGCCGGACATTTCTGGGTAGCAATGCCAAATTTGAGTTTTGGTGCCTGTGCCACTCCTCGGATTAGCATCGCAGGGTCCAGAGTGCCATGGCCGTGGCGAGATGTCCAGTCATGTCAATCAACAGGTGAAGAACTCTTACTAAAGAGACAAACTAATTCACTCATTCATAATACAGACATAAAAAAGGAGCAACACTTTTCTTACAATTTCCAAAATACTGTATCACCTGTACCAATAGGCATCAAACAGTATTGGGACAAAAGGTCAAATAATAACTCAGACTTTTTTGTCCACTGTTTCTGGACTTCCACTTTAGTTCGATGTAGAGTACTTTTCGAGGGTACTATTCTTGAACTCTTCTGTGCTGAAAATGGGCACTTGTCTCAGGATATTTATGGGCCCACTGAAACTGCAGGGATGAGATGCCAAATCAATAATGTATAAAATGCATTCACATAGGGTAGATCCAATGCCACGATGGAAAGGGGTTAAATAAAAACTTAGGCATCCTCTGTACATGTGATTAAATAAAAAAAAAAAGAAGCAATACTTATCCCTTTTCTCCCATGCTGTTTAGGCTACACTCCGATCCTTCCTACTGCTGATGTCCTCTCCCTGGCAGCAGTGGTGACCTCCCGTGTACACATGTCACCATGCAGCCTATCAGTGGCCTCAGGAGTAATCAGGGTCTTACTGCAGAGGCCAGTGATTGGCTGCAGCAGTGGCCTGTATGCATGGAATGTCACTGCTTCAGCTGGGCAGAGGACATCAGCAGCAGAGAGGATCGGAGCACAGTGCTGGAAGAAGCTGGGGAGAATAGGGGTAAGTTCTGACTCTTTTTTTTTCTCAACACTTAGGAACTACTGGTAGGTGAAGGTTGGGACATTACATCAGTTTAATTTCAGTATAAGGACTGTATATCTGTATCTACAAAAATACTTGAAACCAGTTCAAAACCATGTACTTTAGGCAGCCTTTACTTATCTTGATGTATTTGTGATACATACATGATACTTACATGATATTTCACTCAAAACTGAGAAATATATGAAGAAATCTCTTCATGTCTAAGAAGATCAGCATGTCCCACCTTTTCCATCTTGCAAGCCTATGTCTGGATGTAAGACAACTGTTTGCAGCAGATGCCTCCCCCCTCTACCATATTACTGTTATAATTTATTTGTAGAATTAGTGATGCTTAAAGAGGTTTGAGATATCCCCTATCCACAGGATAGAAGACACCTAGCTGATCAGTTGGATTCCGACTGTTTGGACATCACTGCTTTCGAGAACGGGGGTGCCAAACCCCTATTATGATGGAGCGGCTGGGTGCATGCTGTTCTCAACTATCTCAGGCAGTCCCTTAGAGAATGAATGAAGCGTCAGGACGCACGTGCGGCCTGTTTCTTCATCAGGATGAGGAACCCACTTTCCACTTTCCAGAATCGAGACCCCGACCCAACAGTCAGACCCGATCAGTTAGTTATTCTCTATCCTGTGGATAGCGGATATCTTCAAAACTAGGCACAACCCCTTTAAAATTGAGTGTACCACATCAACCATATATTTTTTCATAAAATGTATGATAGGTGTGAGTCTGACATCTGGGAACCCAATCATGACCTGAGACTCTGCTTCTATCCAGTTGTGCTTCCACAGTTGTTCTTGGTAGAAATGCTTGAGACCATGTAAACAATGATGAGTGGCCCAGAGGCTGGACCACCACCTATCACACGTAATTGACGGGACACAAAAATAAGAAAAATTTTGTTTAAAGCATAGCCTCTTTAATAACATGTGGCTGGCAGAGTTTTTTTTATATCAACAAGCGTGCCTTGTGTCTCTTGGCTCTATCCCTTTTAGATTTGGGCAGGGTCATCTCAATCTTGTTTTTGCTACTTGCCTTCAAGGTAAATTGTTGCTAAACGTGTTGGTGCTATCTTAGTAAAAGTGCCAGTGTTTTACAGATCTCTTTTTATACTTGCAGGAGAAGACAGAACCCTATTTTATAGGGATATTTTGCTTTGAAGCCGGAATTAAAATTGTGGCTCTGGGATTTGTGTTCCACAAAGGTTCTTACCTCCGGAATGGCTGGAACGTTATGGACTTTATTGTAGTACTCAGTGGGTGAGTGTCTTCTAGTCTTATTCTTGGTCCATTTGTGGAGTTGGTGAGTATCCGCCTCACACTGTGTCTTATAATCACCGCAATAGAGAATGAAGCCTTGTTTTATATAGATTTAGCCATGCCATCAGTCCATATTTTCAAATGTCATCCACGTATGACAATTTATGCTTCATTATCTGCTGAAATGCCAGAAATAAAAACAGGTAAGATATTGTAGACAAAGCAAACAAGACAAGATGAAGCGGAAATGTCAGGTGTGATGTCGTATAAATAATCAATTGGTACTGTATGAAATATCACAGCAAGTACCTGAACTCATGCAGTAAAAATATGATCACTGTAAAAGACATTTAATATGTATATTCAAAATAGAACACTTCGGCCCTGATTCATCAAGACTGGCGGTGGCTATGATGGTCTTGATGGGCCCTGTGCTGTCAGAGGTGGCATTCCATCAGTGACAAGGTGCAGGCTTTACCATAAATGAAACGCCTCCTCTGGCAGTCCATGCGCCTGGCTGAAATCTACACTAGTGCTTGCATAGATTTCAGTCATTATTTAATTAAGTCAGTAAATAATGATAAATGTGTCGGGGCTGATGACCCTGCCCTCGTCACGCCCTTTTTTCGTGAGCCTGGCAAAGGTGGCGTAAAAAATGCTAGCTGCAACTAAAAATGCTTCCTTCACAAGTGTTGAAGGAAGCGAGCTTTGGATCATAGATCTGAAGTTGCTTCGGTCAAAACTTTGTTTGAATGCTGTACGCAGATCTGTCTCCATACAGCAATTAAATGTATGGGCTCCGGCGAGGGGAAATTCGTTATCTCCAAAGTCGCTCGAGACTTCGCTGAATAATTTCGGACTTAGATTTTTAAACTTGAAAACCATTTTAAAACTTGAATCTGAAGTCGGCTTCGGAACCAAGGTACCAGCCGGAACTGAGGCCGACTTCGGAATCACATTTTAAAATTGTCTTCAAGTTTAAAAATCGATGGCCAAAGTAATTCAACGAAGTCTCGCGCAACTTCAGACATAACGAATTTCACCTTGCCAGAGCCAAAACATGGAGGCGGATCTCCTTACAGTATTCAAACAAAGTTTTGTCCGAAGCTTCCTTCGCTCAACCCTACCACCAACGACAATCACCTGCACAATCCGTCCGTTTATTTTTTTTTTGCAAAGATAAATAAACAATAAAATTACATAGAATGTTCGCATATAAGTTTTTGCCATGTGATAAAAACATATGATAGCAGTGTCCCTTTAAACTGAAATGAAAAAAGGAAGTTTTGTTCTTTTTATAGCTGCCATAGCAAAGGGTTTCCATAGTAGTGTATATATATTGTTTTTACCATATGTGCTTCGTAATTTATGCTTATGTGAATTTTTAAACAGGCTGAAAACAGCTATTGCATGATAATTGTCAACACAGGGCTGTGAATAATATGCATTAGCAATTCATATTAGGACCCAGAAATATGCATCACATATGTGTTTTTAAGACTTTCTTTGCATTAAAACTATGTAATTAACCTGCCCTAAATTTTATTAATGTAATTATTCTATATACAAAGAATTATAAAATATTGTTTATTGACGCTTATTATGATCCAAACCAGCACAGTGTAAAGCCGACCATTTTACTAAACCTACAGAGTGTGAATAAAATATTCATCCGACTTTATCCCAGAAGACTGTAATAAAAATAAAGAGTTGATACCTGTACCATCTAATTAAAATATTACATGTAACTAATGTTGGTCGCTGCTGGGTTCGTATAAAGGGTTACTGCCACTACCCTTAGTAATAAATACTGGAAGTATAAGAATATTAAATAAAACGTACCCGCGCTGACAATGACATAAAGAATCAAGATAGTCTAGTACTTGCCATTGATGGTATGATTTAAATCCCGCTTTAGTTTAAAAATAAAAATAAAAGGGGGGTTGCCAAATGGAGTGGAATCCAGCGAGATATTCAGCTCCCGCCCTCAGCTCGTGTGTATAAGAACCCCTGAAAAATATAGGTTTTTATTTTTATTTTTTTAATGCAGATTTGAGATCTATCCAAAAAATAATGCACTTAATACTAAAGAGACTAAGAGGCTGTCTGCTTTGGACAGTCCTTTCTATTGGTGGGACTTTGGGGACCATTATCACTGTGTGGGGTGCCCTGGAACAGTATCAGCTTAACAGTGCCCCCAGTAGCAATATTGCTCCCATTGTGCCCATACAAGCAATCATGTCCCCCTCCCATAGTCCACCACTAGTAATAATTCTACTTATAATGTGTGAAGGTAAAAAAATCCCCCCTTATAATGTGCGCCCGTACAAAAATATCCCCTTATAATGTTTGCCAATAAAAAAAATCCCCCTTACAATGTGCACCAGTGCAAAAAATACTCCCTAAAATGTGTGCCAGTAGAAAAATGCACCTTATAATATACTCCAATACAAGAAAAATACTCCTTTAAAATGTGCCCTAGCACAAAAAATACTCCCTTATAATACTGTATGTATCGGTGCAAAAAATTCCCCCTCTGTGTGCCACTACAAAAATGTCCCTTCTTAGTGCCCCAGTAGAGACAATTTCCCCATAGTGCCCCCCCCACAAGCAGTGCCAGTACAGAAACATGCTCCCTTGTGTGCCAGTACAAAATGTCCCTATTTATTGCCCCATAGTGATCCTCCCCCCCCCCACTCCCCATAGTGGCCCAACAGCATGGTACCAAATAATAAAAAATAAATAAACTCAAATACTTACCTTCATGCAGCTGTAAGCGATGTGGTGCAGGCAGTGGCATACATAGAGAAGTAAGGGCCCCATAGCAAGGATCAAACCGGGCCCCCCACACAGAATAGAAGGGTTTCTGCCTAAACCCCTTTCAATGACCCTTGGGCCACTGCCTTATTTGGTAAAAGTAGTTCCTTTCGAGTGTAGAGTCCTGAATAGTGATGATCAGCAGGTGCAATATTCAAATTAGCGATATTATGCAAATATTTTGGCGAATATTCATCAGAAATTCGCGAATTCGAGAATTCACCATTATTTTCTTGATTGCGAAAATCGCCAATGTAATATGCGCGTATTGTGCACGCAATACAGGTGTGGGTCACTTTTGCTAAATTTTTCAAGCTGCTAGAAGTTTCCCGAGACTAGAGAAAATGGCTGGCACGACAGAACATTACAAAAGCTTTATATGCAGTAGAGTGCTCCAATATATTCGGGATTGAGCAAATCGGCAATTAATGATGCGCATATTTTGGCTCAATACGTGCAACTTAACATTTTAGCAGGTCTGACTACATATTACTGATTGGTTCACTAAGTATTGCTGTGACATCACAGCACTATGTCTGTAGCATGTATGTATGGACAGCAGAGAAACAGTAATTCCTATCACACTACCTAACACCCTGAACTATCTAACCTACACTGACTATCTCCCACTAACTATCTGTATTAGATATATAAGCTAACTAACTATCTAATGTAATGACACAGCAAAGCACAGAGCACAGCAATAACACTGCTCTCTCTCCCAGAACTGTAAAGAACTGCTTCTCGGGAGGTTCTTATATAGTAAAGGGGGTAGGCAACTTTCCTATTGGTTGCTAGGGATGTTGCTAAGCTCAGACAAAGACATTGCAGCCTTCTCATTGGCCCACAAGCAAGAAGCAGGGAGGGACCATGGGTTCAGATGAAAAAAAAATCTTGAATATTTACGCCCAACACTAGTCATGAACAAGTTTTCACCCCCAGTAGAAGAGGAGATTATTAGTGTTGATTGGGCACCAAAGTGCTTGTGTGTTCGCGTAGAACACTCTGCGATGCTCGGGTGTTCTACCGAGCACCCGAGCACAATGGAAGAACCCCAGGGACCCCCTGCTCTGAAGAGGGGAGAGTCTCGGGACTCTATAGTTGGGCTTAGGAGTACCTGCTCTGACTCCACATATAGCTGTATCCATATATGGAGTCAGTGCTTGGGGACACCCCTGTGTATTTAAATTTAATTTCTGAAAAGTTTCTGCTGGTATTTGAACTCCCAACATTGTACAGTAGAAGCAATGATCTTATTCACTCAGCTATAAAGCTGATTGCTAAACTGTGCTAAACAGAAAAACCTCATAGAAGTTTCTGATGTAGTAAGTATTCCTGTTCAGCAGAAGACTTATTTTATATTTCTGTGCAGGCTACCATGTAGCTGTTTAGTGTAGTGGTTAATGTCCTTGTCTCTAAAGTACAAGGTTGGGCGTTGGAATCCCGGCAGAAACATATATATATTTTTTATACGTTTTTAGCCATTATATATTTGCATATATTATTATATATTTAGAATATATAATATATTATGACAAAGGCCTCATTGAGTAGGCCGAAATGTTGCTGGGGGATTAAAGTTTGGGGTCTTCACCCTTTCACGCCATTCTGGAGTGCTGCCTTGTTTTTTGGGATTTATATACAGTGGAGGAGAAGCCTGCCTTCCTAGAGGAATTGCACCCATCTGACTGTGCTGCTGTGGTATTTGCAAGTTTATAATATATGTAAATATATTATGGCTAAAAACATCAGTAGTAGTTTACCACATATTTTGCATTCATATTTATCAGAAGTATGATTTTATATATATATATATATATATAATTTATTAAAACATTTTTTGTAATTACACATTTTTTTTGTGCCATACATTTTTTACAATTATATAAAATACATCAATTTAATTTCTATCGCTCAAATTTTTCTGCTAGGATTCAAACTCTGAATCTTGTGAACCTTTATCCTTTTGAATATTTCCTTTTACAGCTTACATGATTAGAACACTAAAATGGCAATTAAAAATCTGATAATACAAACGATTGGAGATTTTGCAAATACAAGTGTAATTGTTGGAATCATCCAGCATAGTTGTGGATCTCCAGAATGTTCCCAATTATCACCACGACTTTCATGATTGCTGCTTCTTATTAGTTAACACTCATTTCTAGATCCGTCTGCATAAAAGCTTTTTCAGATCTAAGTTTTCACTTCGTGAAAACTCATATCCGACAGTATATTCTAACACAGAGGCGTTCCCATGGTGATGGGGACGCTTCTAGTTAGAATACACTACAAACTGTGTACAAGACTGCCCCCTGCTGCCTGGCAGCACCCGATCTCTTACAGAGGGCCGTGATCAGCACAATTAACCCCTTCAGGTGCGGCACCTGAAGGGGTTAATTGTACTATCATATCCCCCTGTAAGAGATCAGGGCTGCCAGGCAGCAGGGGGCAGACCCCCCCCTCCCCAGTTTGAATATCATTGGTGGCCAGTGCAGCCCCCCCTCCCTCCCTCTATTGTAATAATAGCTTGGTGGCCAGTGTGCGCCCCCCATCGGGCCCCCCCCTTCCTCCCTCTATTGTAATAAATCGTTGGTGGCACAGTGTGCGCCCCCCATCGGCCCCCCTCCCTCCCTCTATTGTAATAAATCGTTGGTGGCACAGTGTGTGCCCCCCATCGCCCCCCCTCTCTCTATATGTCACGGACGGTGTACAGGAAACAAGGCAAAGCAACATGTATAAACGACTCGCTGGATCCAAAAACTAAGGAACCAAGGGAGACCCCTGCAGAAGACCTGGCACTTTCCCTGGCTGCTCAGCCTATGCAAAGATCCGAATGGTGGAGGTTTGCATATCCACGAACCTTGACTATAAAGCCCTGAGCACCCTACAATAGTGAGGGGACACGACCACCGGCTCCCTACACAAGATACGGAGGGAGTCAGGGTCACCTGGGATCCAGCAAACAGATAATAACAGATAATGGTACAACACTTAGCTTTGAAGCAAACAGGAGGACAGAGTCAACGTGCACACACACTCCAGGAAGTAGTATAAGCCGCCCAGAAAAGCCTTCTGGGGAAGAATTTAAAGGGAAGCAATTAGTCCAACACATGACAGCTGAGAGAGGCTGACGAGAGGAGGAGCTGAATACCACAACACAGAAACTCAAGGAGGAGGTTCTGAAAGGCCTCTGTCAGAGCTTCTCAGCTGTCTGGTTGTGACAGTACCCCTCCCTCTACGAGTGGACTCCGGACACTCAGAACCCACCTTCTCAGGATGGGACCTATGGAAAGCCCTGATGAGACGAGAGGCCTTAATGTCCGTCACTGGGACCCACATCCTCTCCTCAGGACCATACCCCTCCCACTGAACAAGGTACTGAAGAGAACCGCGGACAAGACGAGAATCCACAATCCTAGAGACCTGAAATTCAAGATTCCCATCAACCATAATCGGAGGAGGAGGCAAAGGCGAGGGTACAATGGGTTGAACATAAGGTTTCAATAAGGACTTATGAAAAACATTATGGATCTTCCAAGTCTGAGGAAGATCAAGACGGTATGCAACAGGATTGATGACAGACAGGATTTTGTAAGGCCCAATAAACCTAGGACCCAACTTCCAGGAGGGAACCTTCAATTTGATATTCTTGGTAGACAACCACACCAGATCACCAACATTCAGGTCCGGACCAAGCACACGTCTCTTATCAGCCACACGCTTATATCTCTCACTCATGTTCTTTAGATTATCTTTAGGGATGAGCGAACCCGAACTGTATAGTTCGGGTTCGTACCGAATTTTGGGGTGTCCGTGACACGGACCCGAACCCGGACATTTTCGTAAAAGTCCGGGTTCGGGTTCGGTGTTCGTCGCTTTCTTCGCGCTTTTGTGACGCTTTCTTGGCGCTTTTTGAAAGGCTGCAAAGCAGCCAATCAACAAGCGTCATACTACTTGCCCCAAGAGGCCATCACAGCCATGCCTACTATTGGCATGGCTGTGATTGGCCAGAGCACCATGTGACCCAGCCTCTATTTAAGCTGGAGTCACATAGCGCCGCCCGTCACTCTGCTCTGATTAGCGTAGGGAGAGGTTGCGGCTGCGACAGTAGGGCGAGATTAGGCAGATTAACTCCTCCAAAGGACTTGATTAACTGATCGATCTGCAGCTGTGGATCATTGAGCTGCTGATCCTCAATTGCTCACTGTTTTTAGGCTGCACAGACCGTTTGTCAGTCTCATTTTTCTGGGGTGATCGGCGGCCATTTTGTGTCTTGTGGTGCGCCAGCACAAGCTGCGACCAAGTGCATTTAACCCTCAATGGTGTGGTTGTTTTTTGGCTAAAGCCTACATCAGGGTGAAGCTGTCACACCAAGTGCATTTAACCAGCAATAGTCTGTTCATTTTTTGGCCATATACAAAATCAGGGGCAAGCTGCGCCTGTCACCAAGTGCATTTAACCCTCAATGGTGTGGTTGTTTTTTGGCTAAAGCCTACATCAGGGTGAAGCTGTCACACCAAGTGCATTTAACCAGCAATAGTCTGTTCATTTTTTGGCCATATACAAAATCAGGGGCAAGCTGCGCCTGTCACCAAGTGCATTTAACCCTCAATGGTGTGGTTGTTTTTTGGCTAAAGCCTACATCAGGGTGAAGCTGTCACACCAAGTGCATTTAACCAGCAATAGTCTGTTCATTTTTTGGCCATATACAAAATCAGGGGCAAGCTGCGCCTGTCACCAAGTGCATTTAACCCTCAATGGTGTGGTTGTTTTTTGGCTAAAGCCTACATCAGGGTGAAGCTGTCACACCAAGTGCATTTAACCAGCAATAGTCTGTTCATTTTTTGGCCATATCCCAGTCTAATTCTGTCACTAAATCCATACCGGTCACCCAGCGCCTAAATACTAGGCCTCAAATTTATATCCAGCTAAATCTGTCCCTAGTGCTGTAGCTGGGCGAGTTATTTAGTGTCCGTTCAAGCACATTTCTTGTTCTGGGTTGAAATACAATTCCCAATTTAGCAATTTCATAATTTAGTGGTTCCTGCTATATCAGAGCTCTTTGAAATCTATCCCAAAAAGGGTATATAATATTGAAGGTGCACATAGGGTCATTCAGAGTAACTTCACACACACCCGCTACTGTGTATTTCCAAGTCTAATTCTGTCACTAAATCCATACCGGTGACCCAGCGCCTAAATACTAGGCCTCAAATTTAATTCCCTCTAAATCTCTCGTTACCCACCGCTGTACTGTTGTTGCTGGGCAAGATATTTAGTGTCCGTCAAAGCACATTTTTTGTTCTGGGTTGAAGTACAATTCCCAATTTAGCAATTTCATAATTTAGTGGTTTCTGCTATATCAGAGCTATTTGAAATCTATCCCTAAAAGGGTATATAATATTGAAGGTGCACATAGGGTCATTCAGAATAACTTCACACACACCCGCTACTGTGTATTTCCAAGTCTAATTCTGTCACTAAACCCATACCTGTCACCCAGCGCCTAAATACTAGGCCTCAAATTTAAATCCCTCTAAATCTCTCGTTACCGTTGTCCTGTTGTAGCTGGGAAAGTTATTTAGTGCCCGTCAAAGCACATTTTTTGTTCTGGGTTGAAGTACAATTCCCAATTTAGCAATTTCATAATTTAGTGGTTCCTGCTATATCAGAGCTATTTGAAATCTATCCCAAAAAGGGTATATAATATTGAAGGTGCACATAGGGTCATTCAGAATAACTTCACACACACCCGCTACTGTGTATTTCCAAGTCTAATTCTGTCACTAAATCCATACCGGTGACCCAGCGCCTAAATACTAGGCCTCAAATTTAATTCCCTCTAAATCTCTCGTTACCCACCGCTGTACTGTTGTTGCTGGGCAAGATATTTAGTGTCCGTCAAAGCACATTTTTTGTTCTGGGTTGAAGTACAATTCCCAATTTAGCAATTTCATAATTTAGTGGTTTCTGCTATATCAGAGCTATTTGAAATCTATCCCTAAAAGGGTATATAATATTGAAGGTGCACATAGGGTCATTCAGAATAACTTCACACACACCCGCTACTGTGTATTTCCAAGTCTAATTCTGTCACTAAACCCATACCTGTCACCCAGCGCCTAAATACTAGGCCTCAAATTTAAATCCCTCTAAATCTCTCGTTACCGTTGTCCTGTTGTAGCTGGGAAAGTTATTTAGTGCCCGTCAAAGCACATTTTTTGTTCTGGGTTGAAGTACAATTCCCAATTTAGCAATTTCATAATTTAGTGGTTCCTGCTATATCAGAGCTATTTGAAATCTATCCCAAAAAGGGTATATAATATTGAAGGTGCACATAGGGTCATTCAGAATAACTTCACACACACCCGCTACTGTGTATTTCCAAGTCTAATTCTGTCACTAAATCCATACCGGTGACCCAGCGCCTAAATACTAGGCCTCAAATTTAATTCCCTCTAAATCTCTCGTTACCCACCGCTGTACTGTTGTTGCTGGGCAAGATATTTAGTGTCCGTCAAAGCACATTTTTTGTTCTGGGTTGAAGTACAATTCCCAATTTAGCAATTTCATAATTTAGTGGTTTCTGCTATATCAGAGCTATTTGAAATCTATCCCTAAAAGGGTATATAATATTGAAGGTGCACATAGGGTCATTCAGAATAACTTCACACACACCCGCTACTGTGTATTTCCAAGTCTAATTCTGTCACTAAACCCATACCTGTCACCCAGCGCCTAAATACTAGGCCTCAAATTTAAATCCCTCTAAATCTCTCGTTACCGTTGTCCTGTTGTAGCTGGGAAAGTTATTTAGTGCCCGTCAAAGCACATTTTTTGTTCTGGGTTGAAGTACAATTCCCAATTTAGCAATTTCATAATTTAGTGGTTCTGCTATATCAGAGCTATTTGAAATCTATCCCTAAAAGGGTATATAATATTGAAGGTGCACATAGGGTCATTCAGAATAACTTCACACACACCCGCTACTGTGTATTTCCAAGTCTAATTCTGTCACTAAATCCATACCGGTGACCCAGCGCCTAAATACTAGGCCTCAAATTTAATTCCCTCTAAATCTCTCGTTACCCACCGTGTACTGTTGTTGCTGGGCAAGATATTTAGTGTCCGTCAAAGCACATTTTTTGTTCTGGGTTGAAGTACAATTCCCAATTTAGCAATTTCATAATTTAGTGGTTTCTGCTATATCAGAGCTATTTGAAATCTATCCCTAAAAGGGTATATAATATTGAAGGTGCACATAGGGTCATTCAGAATAACTTCACACACACCCGCTACTGTGTATTTCCAAGTCTAATTCTGTCACTAAACCCATACCTGTCACCCAGCGCCTAAATACTAGGCCTCAAATTTAAATCCCTCTAAATCTCTCGTTACCGTTGTCCTGTTGTAGCTGGGAAAGTTATTTAGTGTCCGTCAAAGCACATTTTTTGTTCTGGGTTGAAGTACAATTCCCAATTTAGCAATTTCATAATTTAGTGGTTTCCTGCTATATCAGAGCTATTTGAAATCTATCCCAAAAAGGGTATATAATATTGAAGGTGCACATAGGGTCATTCAGAATAACTTCACACACACCGCTTCTGTGCATTTCCAAGTCTAATTCTGTCACTAAATCCATACCGGTGACCCAGCGCCTAAATACTAGGCCTCAAATTTAATTCCCTCTAAATCTCTCGTTACCCACCGCTGTACTGTTGTTGCTGGGCAAGATATTTAGTGTCCGTCAAAGCACATTTTTTGTTCTGGGTTGAAGTACAATTCCCAATTTAGCAATTTCATAATTTAGTGGTTTCTGCTATATCAGAGCTATTTGAAATCTATCCCAAAAAGGGTATATAATATTGAAGGTGCACATAGGGTCATTCAGAATAACTTCACACACACGCTTCTGTGCATTTCCAAGTCTAATTCTGTCACTAAATCCATACCGGTGACCCAGCGCCTAAATACTAGGCCTCAAATTTAATTCCCTCTAAATCTCTCGTTACCCACCGCTGTACTGTTGTTGCTGGGCAAGATATTTAGTGTCCGTCAAAGCACATTTTTTGTTCTGGGTTGAAGTACAATTCCCAATTTAGCAATTTCATAATTTAGTGGTTTCTGCTATATCAGAGCTATTTGAAATCTATCCCTAAAAGGGTATATAATATTGAAGGTGCACATAGGGTCATTCAGAATAACTTCACACACACCCGCTACTGTGTATTTCCAAGTCTAATTCTGTCACTAAACCCATACCTGTCACCCAGCGCCTAAATACTAGGCCTCAAATTTAAATCCCTCTAAATCTCTCGTTACCGTTGTCCTGTTGTAGCTGGGAAAGTTATTTAGTGCCCGTCAAAGCACATTTTTTGTTCTGGGTTGAAGTACAATTCCCAATTTAGCAATTTCATAATTTAGTGGTTCCTGCTATATCAGAGCTATTTGAAATCTATCCCAAAAAGGGTATATAATATTGAAGGTGCACATTGGGTCATTCAGAATAACTTCACACACACGCTTCTGTGCATTTCCAAGTCTAATTCTGTCACTAAATCCATACCGGTGACCCAGCGCCTAAATACTAGGCCTCAAATTTAATTCCCTCTAAATCTCTCGTTACCCACCGCTGTACTGTTGTTGCTGGGCAAGATATTTAGTGTCCGTCAAAGCACATTTTTTGTTCTGGGTTGAAGTACAATTCCCAATTTAGCAATTTCATAATTTAGTGGTTTCTGCTATATCAGAGCTATTTGAAATCTATCCCTAAAAGGGTATATAATATTGAAGGTGCACATAGGGTCATTCAGAATAACTTCACACACACCCGCTACTGTGTATTTCCAAGTCTAATTCTGTCACTAAATCCATACCGGTGACCCAGCGCCTAAATACTAGGCCTCAAATTTAATTCCCTCTAAATCTCTCGTTACCCACCGCTGTACTGTTGTTGCTGGGCAAGATATTTAGTGTCCGTCAAAGCACATTTTTTGTTCTGGGTTGAAGTACAATTCCCAATTTAGCAATTTCATAATTTAGTGGTTTCTGCTATATCAGAGCTATTTGAAATCTATCCCTAAAAGGGTATATAATATTCAAGGTGCACATTGGGTCATTCAGAATAACTTCACACACACACGCTTCTGTGCATTTCCAAGTCTAATTCTGTCACTAAATCCATACCGGTCACCCAGCGCCTAAATACTAGGCCTCAAATTTATATCCCGCTGAATTTGAATACAATACATTGGGCCAAATAATATATTTGTTGTTGTGGTGAACCATAACAATGAGAAAAACATCTAGTAAGGGACGCGGACGTGGACATGGTCGTGGTGGTGTTAGTGGACCCTCTGGTGCTGGGAGAGGACGTGGCCGTTCTGCCACATCCACACGTCCTAGTGTACCAACTACCTCAGGTCCCAGTAGCCGCCAGAATTTACAGCGATATATGGTGGGGCCCAATGCCGTTCTAAGGATGGTAAGGCCTGAGCAGGTACAGGCATTAGTCAATTGGGTGGCCGACAGTGGATCCAGCACGTTCACATTATCTCCCACCCAGTCTTCTGCAGAAAGCGCACAGATGGCGCCTGAAAACCAACCCCATCAGTCTGTCACATCACCCCCATGCATACCAGGGAAACTGTCTCAGCCTCAAGTTATGCAGCAGTCTCTTATGCTGTTTGAAGACTCCGCTGGCAGGGTTTCCCAAGGGCATCCACCTAGCCCTTCCCCAGCGGTGAAAGACATAGAATGCACTGACGCACAACCACTTATGTTTCCTGATGATGAGGACATGGGAATACCACCTCAGCATGTCTCTGATGATGACGAAACACAGGTGCCAACTGCTGCGTCTTTCTGCAGTGTGCAGACTGAACAGGAGGTCAGGGATCAAGACTGGGTGGAAGACGATGCAGGGGACGATGAGGTCCTAGACCCCACATGGAATGAAGGTCGTGCCACTGACTTTCACAGTTCGGAGGAAGAGGCAGTGGTGAGACCGAGCCAACAGCGTAGCAAAAGAGGGAGCAGTGGGCAAAAGCAGAACACCCGCCGCCAAGAGACTCCGCCTGCTACTGACCGCCGCCATCTGGGACCGAGCACCCCAAAGGCAGCTTCAAGGAGTTCCCTGGCATGGCACTTCTTCAAACAATGTGCTGACGACAAGACCCGAGTGGTTTGCACGCTGTGCCATCAGAGCCTGAAGCGAGGCATTAACGTTCTGAACCTGAGCACAACCTGCATGACCAGGCACCTGCATGCAAAGCATGAACTGCAGTGGAGTAAACACCTTAAAACCAAGGAAGTCACTCAGGCTCCCCCTGCTACCTCTTCTGCTGCTGCCGCCTCGGCCTATTCTGCTGCTGCCGCCTCGGCCTCTTCCTCCGCCTCTGGAGGAACGTTGGCACCTGCCGCCCAGCAAACAGGGGATGTACCACCAACACCACCACCACCACCTCCGTCACCAAGCGTCTCAACCATGTCACACGCCAGCGTTCAGCTCTCCATCTCACAAACATTTGATAGAAAGCGTAAATTCCCACCTAGCCACCCTCGATCCCTGGCCCTGAATGCCAGCATTTCTAAACTACTGGCCTATGAAATGCTGTCATTTAGGCTGGTGGACACAGACAGCTTCAAACAGCTCATGTCGCTTGCTGTCCCACAGTATGTTGTTCCCAGCCGGCACTACTTCTCCAAGAGAGCCGTGCCTTCCCTGCACAACCAAGTATCCGATAAAATCAAGTGTGCACTGCGCAACGCCATCTGTAGCAAGGTCCACCTAACCACAGATACGTGGACCAGTAAGCACGGCCAGGGACGCTATATCTCCCTAACTGCACACTGGGTAAATGTAGTGGCAGCTGGGCCCCAGGCGGAGAGCTGTTTGGCGCACGTCCTTCCGCCGCCAAGGATCGCAGGGCAACATTCTTTGCCTCCTGTTGCCACCTCCTCCTTCTCGGCTTCCTCCTCCTCTTCTTCCACCTGCTCATCCAGTCAGCCACACACCTTCACCACCAACTTCAGCACAGCCCGGGGTAAACGTCAGCAGGCCATTCTGAAACTCATATGTTTGGGGGACAGGCCCCACACCGCACAGGAGTTGTGGCGGGGTATAGAACAACAGACCGACGAGTGGTTGCTGCCGGTGAGCCTCAAGCCCGGCCTGGTGGTGTGTGATAATGGGCGAAATCTCGTTGCAGCTCTGGGACTAGCCAATTTGACGCACATCCCTTGCTTGGCGCATGTGCTGAATTTGGTGGTGCAGAAGTTCATTCACAACTACCCCGACATGTCAGAGCTGCTGCATAAAGTGCGGGCCGTCTGTTCGCGCTTCCGGCGTTCACATCCTGCTGCTGCTCGCCTGTCTGCGCTACAGCGTAACTTCGGCCTTCCCGCTCACCGCCTCATATGCGACGTGCCCACCAGGTGGAACTCCACCTTGCACATGCTGGACAGACTGTGCGAGCAGCAGCAGGCCATAGTGGAGTTTCAGCTGCAGCACGCACGGGTCAGTCGCACTACAGAACAGCACCACTTCACCACCAATGACTGGGCCTCCATGCGAGACCTGTGTGCCCTGTTGCGCTGTTTCGAGTACTCCACCAACATGGCCAGTGGCGATGACACCGTTATCAGCGTTACAATACCACTTCTATGTCTCCTTGAGAAAACACTTAGGGCGATGATGGAACAGGAGGTGGCCCAGGAGGAGGAGGAGGAGGAGGAGGAAGAGGGGTCATTTTTAGCACTTTCAGGCCAGTCTCTTCGAAGTGACTCAGAGGGAGGTTTTTGGCAACAGCAGAGGCCAGGTACAAATGTGGCCAGCCAGGGCCCACTACTGGAGGACGAGGAGGACGAGGATGAGGAGGAGGTGGAGGAGGATGAGGATGAAGCATGGTCACAGCGGGGTGGCACCCAACGCAGCTCGGGTCCATCACTGGTGCGTGGCTGGGGGGAAAGGCAGGACGATGACGATACGCCTCCCACAGAGGACAGCTTGTCCTTATCCCTGGGCAGCCTGGCACACATGAGCGACTACATGCTGCAGTGCCTGCGCAACGACAGCAGAGTTGCCCACATTTTAACCTGTGCGGACTACT
Organism: Bufo gargarizans; assembly: GCF_014858855.1. NCBI lineage: Eukaryota > Metazoa > Chordata > Amphibia > Anura > Bufonidae > Bufo > Bufo gargarizans. Next base: position 63,748,306 of record NC_058086.1, on the reverse strand, counting down.
GGGTTGCCACCCTGCTGGATCCACGCTACAAAGACAATGTGCCCACCTTACTTCCTGCACTGGAGCGTGATAGGAAGATGCGCGAGTACAAGCGCACGTTGGTAGACACGCTACTGAGAGCATTCCCAAATGTCACAGGGGAACAAGTGGAAGCCCAAGGCCAAGGCAGAGGAGGAGCAAGAGGTCGCCAAGGCAGCTGTGTCACGGCCAGCTCCTCTGAGGGCAGGGTTAGCATGGCAGAGATGTGGAAAACTTTTGTCAACACGCCACAGCTAACTGCACCACCACCTGATACGCAACGTGTTAGCAGGAGGCAACATTTCACTAACATGGTGGAACAGTACGTGTGCACACCCCTCCACGTACTGACTGATGGTTCGGCCCCATTCAACTTCTGGGTCTCTAAATTGTCCACGTGGCCAGAGCTAGCCTTTTATGCCTTGGAGGTGCTGGCCTGCCCGGCAGCCAGCGTTTTGTCTGAACGTGTATTCAGCACGGCAGGGGGCGTCATTACAGACAAACGCAGCCGCCTGTCTACAGCCAATGTGGACAAGCTGACGTTCATAAAAATGAACCAGGCATGGATCCCACAGGACCTGTCCGTCCCTTGTCCAGATTAGACATTAACTACCTCCCCATAACCATATATTATTGGACTCCAGGGCACTTCCTCATTCAATCCTATTTTTATTTTCATTTTACCATTATATTGCGAGGCTACCCAAAGTTGAATGAACCTCTCCTCTGCCTGTGTGCTAGGCCTAAATATATGCCAATGGACTGTTGCAGTGGTGGGTGACGTGAAGCCTCATTCTCTGCTATGACATGCAGACTGATTCTCTGCTGACATGAAGCCAGATCCTCTGTTACGGGAGCTCTCTCCTCTGCCTGGGTGCTGGGCCTAAATTTATGACAATTGACTGTTGCAGTGGTGGGTGACGTGAAGCCTGATTCTCTGCTATGATATGAAGACTGATTCTCTGCTGACATGAAGCCAGATTCTCTGTTATGGGACCTCTCTCCTCTGCCTGGGTGCTGGGCCTAAATTTATGACAATGGACTGTTGCAGTGGTGGCTGACGTGAAGCCTGATTCTCTGCTATGACATGCAGACTGATTCTCTGCTGTCATGAAGCCAGATTGTCTGTTACGGGACCTCTCTGCTCTGCCTGTGTGCTAGGCCTAAATATATGCCAATGGACTGTTGCAGTGGTGGGTGACGTGAAGCCTCATTCTCTGCTATGACATGCAGACTGATTCTCTGCTGACATGAAGCCAGATTGTCTGTTACGGGACCTCTCTGCTCTGCCTGTGTGCTAGGCCTAAATATATGCCAATGGACTGTTGCAGTGGTGGGTGACGTGAAGCCTCATTCTCTGCTATGACATGCAGACTGATTCTCTGCTGACATGAAGCCAGATTGTCTGTTACGGGACCTCTCTGCTCTGCCTGTGTGCTAGGCCTAAATATATGCCAATGGACTGTTGCAGTGGTGGGTGACGTGAAGCCTCATTCTCTGCTATGACATGCAGACTGATTCTCTGCTGACATGAAGCCAGATTGTCTGTTACGGGACCTCTCTGCTCTGCCTGTGTGCTAGGCCTAAATATATGCCAATGGACTGTTGCAGTGGTGGGTGACGTGAAGCCTCATTCTCTGCTATGACATGCAGACTGATTCTCTGCTGACATGAAGCCAGATCCTCTGTTACGGGAGCTCTCTCCTCTGCCTGGGTGCTGGGCCTAAATTTATGACAATTGACTGTTGCAGTGGTGGGTGACGTGAAGCCTGATTCTCTGCTATGATATGAAGACTGATTCTCTGCTGACATGAAGCCAGATTGTCTGTTACGGGACCTTTCTCCTCTGCCTGGGTTCTGGGCCTAAATTTATGAAAATTGACTCTTACAGTGGTGGGTGACGTGAAGCCTGATTCTCTGCTATGATATGAAGACTGATTCTCTGCTGACATGAAGCCAGATTCTCTGTTACGGGACCTCTCTCCTCTGCCTGGGTGCTGGGTAGTGTTGAGCGCGAATATTCGAAAAGCAAATTTTTTTCGCGAATATCGCAACTTCGCGATTTCGCGAATATTTCGAATATAGTGCTATATATTCGTAAAAACGAATATTCGTTTTTTGTTTCCCCCCCCCCCCCCACAAAATTACAGTACACATATAATTGATTGTTTCCCAAAGGTCCAACAGCTCAGATCTTACTCACATTGCCTAGAAAGTGATTGAGGCGCGAATCTTCGTAAGGCGATTTTATTAGCGCACATGCGAATATCGGCACGTCCCAGAACAGAGGCAAAGGGCTTTGCATTCATACATTAGTGAATTGAGTTGCGAATCTTCGTAAGGCGATTTTATTAGCGCACATGCGAATATCTACACTTGTCCCAGAACAGAGGCAAAGGGCTTTGCATTCATACATTAGTGATTGAATTGAGCTGCGAATCTTCGTAAGGCGATTTTATTAACGCAAATGCAAATATCTACACTTGTCCCCAGAACAGAGAGGCAAAGGCCTGTGCATTCATATAGTATAGCACCATATTCGCGAATACGTAGAACTTCGTAAAAGTCGATTTACGAATATTCGTATTTTTTATTTTACTTTCCACCTTACAGATTACATTGATCTGTACTCTGTCAACTACTGTCATCACCCCCCACTGTATCTCGATTGATTCCCAAAAGTCTCACATTCCCTAGAAAGTGATTGAGGTGCGAATCTTCGTAAGGCGATTTTATTAGCGCACATGCGAATATCTACACTTGTCCCAGAACAGAGGCAAAGGGCATTGCATTCATACATTAGTGATTGAATTGAGTTGCGAATCTTCGTAAGGCGATTTCATTAGCGCACATGTGAATTTTGCATAGCATATGTATTATGCGATAATTCGAATTATCGCATATGCGAAATAATAACGAATTTGAATAATCGCGAATATTTTACGAATATTCTTTCGAATATTCACAAAATTTCGCGAATTCGAATATGGGACATGCCGCTCAACACTAGTGCTGGGCCTAAATTTATGACAATGGACTGTTGCAGTGGTGGGTGACGTGAAGCCTGATTCTCTGCTATGACATGCAGACTGATTCTCTGCTGACATGAAGCCAGATTGTCTGTTACGGGACCTCTCTCCTCTGCCTGGGTGCTGGGCCTAAATATATGCCAATGGACTGTTGCAGTGGTGGCTGACGTGAAGCCTCATTCTCTGCTATGACATGCAGACTAATTCTCTGCTGACATGAAGACAGATTCTCTGTTACGGGACCTCTCTCCTCTGCCTGGGTGCCGGGGCCTAAATATCTGAGAATGGACTGTTCCAGTGGTGGCTGACGTGAAGCCTCATTCTCTGCTATGACATGCAGACTAATTCTCTGCTGACATGAAGACAGATTCTCTGTTACGGGACCTCTCTCCTCTGCCTGGGTGCCGGGGCCTAAATATCTGAGAATGGACTGTTCCAGTGGTGGGTGACGGGAAGCCAGATTCTCTGCTATGGAACCTCTCTCCAATTGATTTTGGTTACATTTTATTTATTTAATTTTTATTTTAATTCATTTCCCTATCCACATTTGTTTGCAGGGGATTTACCTACATGTTGCTGCCTTTTGCAGCCCTCTAGCTCTTTCCTGGGCTGTTTTACAGCCTTTTTAGTGCCGAAAAGTTCGGGTCCCCATTGACTTCAATGGGGTTCGGGTTCGGGACGAAGTTCGGATCGGGTTCGGATCCCGAACCCGAACATTTCCGGGATGTTCGGCCGAACTTCTCGAACCCGAACATCCAGGTGTTCGCTCAACTCTAATTATCTTGAATCTTTTGCCAAATAGATGACAAAGACGAGGAGAATCTGTCCTCATCAGGTAAACCAGAAGACCCCTCTCCCGAGAAAGTCCCAAACTGTGGATGAAACCCATATGCACCAAAAAATGGTGACTTATCAGAGGACTCCTGACGACGGTTATTTAAAGCAAACTCAGCAAGGGACAAAAAAGAACACCAATCCTCTTGATTCTCCGCCACAAAACAACGCAGATATGTCTCCAGATTCTGATTGACGCGCTCTGTCTGGCCATTCGACTGCGGGTGGAAAGCAGAAGAGAATGACAACCGAACCCCCAAGCGAGAACAGAAAGCCTTCCAGAATCTGGAAACAAACTGCGTGCCCCTATCAGAGACTATGTCTGAAGGAATACCGTGCAATTTGACAATGTGATCAACAAATGCCTGCGCCAGCGTCTTAGCATTGGGCAAACCAGGAAAAGGGATGAAATGCACCATTTTGCTAAAACGGTCCACCACCACCAGAATCACAGTCTTCCCCGAGGAACGAGGCAGGTCCGTTATGAAGTCCATGGACAGATGTGTCCAAGGACGGGAAGGAATGGGTAAGGGAAGGAGAGGACCTGATGGCCGTGAATGAGGGACTTTGGCACGAGCGCAAGTCTCGCAGGCTGCCACAAAACCCTCAACCGACTTACGAAGCGCAGGCCACCAGAATCTCCGAGCGATGAGATCCAGTGTGGCTCTTACCCCCGGGTGCCCAGCAAGGACCGTATCGTGGTGTTCTTTAAAAATCTTGTGTCTTAAAGCGAGAGGCACAAACAACCTCCCAGGAGGACAAAGATCAGGAGCCTCTGACTGGGCTGCCTGCACCTCTGCCTCCAATTCAGGAAAAAGAGCAGAGACCACCACACCTTCAGCCAAAATGGGACCCGGGTCTTCAAAATTCCCGCCTCCCGGAAAACAACGTGACAGGGCATCTGCCTTCACATTCTTAACTCCAGGGCGGAACGTGACAACAAAATTAAACCTAGAAAAGAACAACGACCATCTGGCCTGTCTCGGGTTCAGACGCTTGGCTGACTCCAAGTAGGCCAGATTTTTATGGTCAGTAAATACGGTAATAGGGTGTCTGGCTCCCTCTAGCCAATGGCGCCATTCCTCAAAAGCCAACTTGATGGCCAACAATTCCCTATCTCCCACATCGTAATTTCTCTCTGCGGAGGAGAGTTTTCTTGAGAAAAAGGCACACGGTCGCCAATTGGCAGGAGAGGAACCCTGAGACAAGACCGCCCCCACACCCACCTCAGAAGCATCAACCTCAACTATGAAGGGTAAAGAAACATCAGGTTGCACCAAGATGGGAGCGGAAGCAAAACTCTCCTTGATATCAGAAAAAGCCTTACGCGCCTCTACTGACCAAGAAGAAAAATCTACCCCCTTTCTGGTCATATCAGTGAGTGGTTTAACAATAGAAGAATAATTCAAAATGAACTTCCTGTAATAATTGGCAAAGCCCAAAAAACGCATCAGCTGCCTTTTGATTCTCAGGAAGCTCCCACTCAAGCACAGCGCGGACCTTCTCGGGGTCCATGCGAAAACCAGAAGCGGAGAGAAGAAACCCCAGAAATTGAATTTCTGGAACCGCAAACACACATTTTTCCAGTTTCGCATATAATTTATTCTCCCGCAGGATGAGCAAGACCTGACGTAAATGTTCCTTATGAGTTTTGAAATCGGGAGAAAAAATCAAAATGTCATCCAAATACACCAATACAAATTTTCCCATCAAATGATAAAAAATGCTGTTCACGAAATGCTGAAAAACGGCTGGGGCATTCATCAAACCAAAAGGCATAACCAAATTTTCAAAATGGCCCTCAGGGGTATTGAAGGCCGTCTTCCATTCGTCCCCTTCTCTGACCCTGACCAGGTTGTATGCCCCTCTTAAATCTAATTTGGAAAAGACTTTAGCCCCAACAACCTGGTTAAATAGGTCCGGGATCAGAGGAAGCGGATAAGGGTCACGAATTGTGATATTGTTCAGCTCCCTGAAATCCAGACAAGGTCTTAAAGAACCATCTTTTTTCTTAACAAAGAAAAAACCAGCGGCAACAGGTGACTTCGAGGGTCGTATGTGTCCCTTTTCTCAGACTCTCAGAGATATAAGCACGCATAGCGATCCTCTCAGGTTGGGAAAGATTGTATAAACGAGATTTAGGCAGCTTGGCGTCTGGGATGAGATTAATAGGGCAATCGTACTCCCTGTGCGGGGGCAAATCCTGAACTCCACTCTCAGAGAAGACATCCGAAAATTCAGAGAGAAAAGATGGTACAGTCTTAGTAGCAACCTCAGAAACAGATGTCATGAGGCAATTCTCTCTGCAAAAGTCACTCCAACCATTTATTTGCCTCGCTTGCCAATCAATGGTGGGGTTATGCTTAGTGAGCCAGGGCAGCCCCAACACCAGAGGGGTGGGTAAACCGCTAAGGACGAAACATGACACATCCTCAACATGAGCATCACTCACAATTAAACGGATATTGTGAACTATGCCCTTTAATGATTTTTGAGAAAGTGGAGCGGAATCGATAGCAAAAACAGGAATATCCTTTCCCAAAGTGCGCACCTGGAAACCATGAGTTATCGCAAATTGATTATCAATGAGATTAACCGCTGCTCCACTATCCACAAAAATCTCACAAAAAATGTTCTTGCTCTCTAGCGCCACCCTAGCCGGCAGGACAAAACGGGAACTACAAGCAAATGGAAAACCTTCAATTTCCGCCTCAACCCTGCCAATAGTAACAGACGGAACATTTTTAAAAGATTTTTTCCTGTTTGTTTCTTTATTACTCCCAGAAAACTGCCTGAATCTCCTAGAGGGACAAATATTTGCCAAATGATTTATACCTCCACAACAAAAACAAACCCTCCCATGCGAGCTGAATCTTCTATTGTCAGAAGCAATCAACCCCAGCTGCATGGGCTCCTGCTCAGAAGGGGCTGACGGCGACTGAGACCCCTGCGCACAGAGCGGGACCGCTGCACTGTCCTGGGACTGCGTATGACAGGAAGGAGACATCTCTCCTCTCTCTCTAAGACGCCTGTCAATACGAACGGCCTGAGACATAGCAGAGTCCAAAGAAATAGGCCTCTCATGAAAGGCAAATGCATCTTTCAATCCCTCTGAAAGACCATGGCAAAATTGACTTCGGAGCGCAGCATCATTCCAACCAGTATCAACTGCCCATCTCCGAAATTCTGAGCAGTATATTTCTGCGGATTGTTTACCCTGGCATAATAGACGTAGTTTAGACTCAGCCAGAGCAATACGATCCGGATCATCATATATCTGACCCAGGGCTAAAAAGAATTCATCCACTGAACGGAGAGGCCGTGCCCCCTCCGGCAGCGAAAAGGCCCAGGACTGAGCGTTACCTCTGAGCAGCGATATAATGATCCCCACCCTCCGTTCCTCATCACCAGAGGAGTGGGGAAGAAGGCGAAAATGGAGTTTGCAAGCCTCTCTAAAACGCACAAAATTCTCACTACCCCCGGAGAACGTATCCGGGAGCGAGATCTTAGGCTCAGAACAAACTCCATGAACGCAAGCTGAACCGGTCACTTGAAGCTGAGAAAAAGTCTTACGGAGATCAGCTACCTCCAATGAAAGACCCTGGAAGCGTTCAGCCAAAAGTGAAACCGGATCCATGCTTGAGACGGTTATGGCGGCTTATAATGTCACGGACGGTGTACAGGAAACAAGGCAAAGCAACATGTATAAACGACTCGCTGGATCCAAAAACTAAGGAACCAAGGGAGACCCCTGCAGAAGACCTGGCACTTTCCCTGGCTGCTCAGCCTATGCAAAGATCCGAATGGTGGAGGTTTGCATATCCACGAACCTTGACTATAAAGCCCTGAGCACCCTACAATAGTGAGGGGACACGACCACCGGCTCCCTACACAAGATACGGAGGGAGTCAGGGTCACCTGGGATCCAGCAAACAGATAATAACAGATAAATGGTACAACACTTAGCTTTGAAGCAAACAGGAGGACAGAGTCAGCGTGCACACACACTCCAGGAAGTAGTATAAGCCGCCCAGAAAAGCCTTCTGGGGAAGAATTTAAAGGGAAGCAATTAGTCCAACACATGACAGCTGAGAGAGGCTGACGAGAGGAGGAGCTGAATACCACAACACAGAAACTCAAGGAGGAGGTTCTGAAAGGCCTCTGTCAGAGCTTCTCAGCTGTCTGGTTGTGACACTATAGCAGTAACAACATTGGTGGCCAGTGTGCGGCCTCCATCTCCCCCCCCCATCATTGGTGGCAGCGTAGTTCCGATCGGAGTCCCAGTTTAATCGCTGGGGCTCCGATCGGTAACCATGGCAACCAGGACGCTACTGCAGTCCTGGTTGCCATGGTTACTTAGCAATAGTACAATAGTAGAAGATTCATAGTTACCTGCTTGCTGCTGCGATGTTCGTGTCCGGCCGGGAGCTCCACCTACTGGTAAGTGACCGGTCTGTGTGGCGCATTGCTAAAGAACTGTCACTTACCAGTAGGAGGAGCTCCCGGCCGGTCACAGACATCGCAGCAGCAAGCAGGTAAGTATGAATCTTCTACTATTGTACTATTGCTAAGTAACCATAGCAACCAGGGCTGCAGTAGCTTCCTGGTTGCCATGGTTACCGATCGGAGCCCCAGCGATTAAACTGGGACTCCGCTCGGAACTACGCTGCCACCAATGATCGGGGGGGGGGAGATGGGAGGCCGCACACTGCCACCAATGTTGTTACTGCTATAGAAGGAGGGGGGGCCGATGGGGGGCGCACACTGTGCCACCAACGATTTATTACAATAGAGGGAGGGAGGGGGGGGCGCACTGGCCACCAATGATATTCAAACTGGGGAGGGGGGGGGTCTGCCCCCTGCAGCCTGGCAGCCCTGATCTCTTACAGGGGGATATGATAGTACAATTAACCCCTTCAGGTGCGGCACCTGAGGAGTTAATTGTGCTGATCACGGCCCCCTGTAAGAGATCAGGTGCTGCCAGGCAGCAGGGGGCAGTCATGTACACAGTTTGTAGTATATTCTAACCTGAAGCGTCCCCATCACCATGGGAACGCCTCTGTGTTAGAATATGCTGTCGGATCTGAGTTTCACGATGTAGCTCATATCCGACAGTATATTCTAACATAGAGGCGTTCCCATGGTGATGGGGACGCTTCAAGTTAAAATATACCATCGGATTGAAGAAAACTCCAATGTATTGTGATTGTCCATATTGCCTTCTTTGCTGGCTTGATACATTTTTCCATCTCGTTATTCACTTCTCATGTCCATGGTTATGATCACCCTGCAATTCAGCAGCAGTGACCATGCTTGCACATTATAGGAAAAGGCGCCAGGCTTTCTGGTGACTGGGACAGTGGGAGTGCGCATAGGCCAGTGCTTTTTCTTATACTGTGCAACCATGACCACCGCTGCTGGATTAAAGAGTGGTTGTAACCCCTGAATACAAGCAGTTTATAACGCAATGGAAAAAGTAATAAAGCCAGCAAAAGAGGCAATATGGACAATCACAATACATTATTAAGTGGCTTGTATTAACTTTGTCTACACGATAAATGTTATTTGCTAAAATGAGACAACCCCTTTTTTTCTTTTTTTAATTCTTTTTAAAGAGAGAGACAACCCCTTTAACGAGGCGTAGATGCCTGCCCATGTTTATACACACGCTAGAAAAAAACATGTTGCAGGTGATGCTGGAAATCTTGGTTATCTAGAAGCTTTGCAACTCATTTCTCATTTTTTATTTTTTTTAAAAGGTGCAATTGCACAATCTGGGTGGTAAAACTATATACTGCTTGTGATGCAGTAAAATATATTTATTGTATACCCATTAACTATAAAAGCTTTGCAGCAGCTTTTTTGCGGCGAAAATATATGCTGCCAGTGACACAATAAAATACTCTCATTATATATTTATTAAAGGCAAAAGCTTTACAACAGATGCTTGGAAAAAAGTGCAACTATGCAATGTGGGTGGCAAAATATACATTCCTCATGATGCCGGAGAATACGCTTATTTTACTTTTATTAACTGTAGAAGCTTTGCATCCAGTTTTTGGAAAAAAAAAGGCTGGTTCCTACACATAAAAAAAAGTACTGCCATTTAAAAAACTGGAGTGTAGTTGCAGCACTGTCTACTGTAGCTCTGCGCCGCACTCTACTCTGTTTCCTGCTTGAGACACACAGCACACAGGATTGCACCTTACATCAGACTCTGCACACTTCCTACGCCTCCCAAATCTTTTTCCCGGGCAACCAGTTTCCCTCATGTAGTGTCATTTAGCACAGGCTACAACCTTGTGGGTTGTCAGCCCAGAGGAACTCCAATGTATGGAACAACTTAATTTTGCACACTGAAATTTCATCTTGTGTCTCAAAAGTCAACTGGCAGCTTGTCTCTCATAAAGCAACCGTAACTAGCCTGTTACTATAGCCAGTCCTGGGGTAACGGGGTCTGCCAAAATGAGATTTTACTTACAAAATTTATAGTAATACACCGAGTTGTGTGCACTGATAGGAGGGCATCCAGGGAGGTCAAAAGGAAGGCTTAGCAGGGAAAGTCCTATCTCATTTATTAATGGCGGACATATATTTTAAAGCCATGAATAACTGCTGGAGTTTCCTTCTTGATGGGTGAATCTAAAGAACCAGACATTCGTTTGCTGCATGCTCCTTTGATGGAACTCTAGAGTTGTCCATCAGTATGATGAATTATGATTATACAGCTAATGAAGTTTCCATCAAATACCAAAGCCCAACTTCTATTAAAATAGTGGAGTTGGATACTATTATGGGTGCAGAGCAGCAGTTATACCTGAGACCTGGGGTCTGACGGGACCAAAACTTCCCTCTGCCACCTATGATGAAACCAGTGCTATAAATGATGCATCATTGTTGAATGTCCTTTTACAGATTTTGCAATGGAATAAGGAGTTTCAAGTTAACGTCTCTGCTACGTTTTCTAAGTAGTCTTGGGTTTATGCATTTTCTTGATAAGCTGCTTATTTGGCATGTAAGATCCTTCATACATAAATAAAGCATATATATTTACCCCGTTTCTAAGTATTATACCTTTTAAAAATGACTATGCCTAGCGCATAAGCATTAAAACATCACCTACTTTGCAGCTGCACTAGAGCCTGGCACTTAGGATGTGGAAATAATTTAGACCCTTACTAAACCATATCTATCTTGCTTCTATGCACCACAGAGTGCCCAATATTTGTGTCACGGCCACGGTTATGGTCGTGACTCCTTGGGAGCCGCATACAGTTGCCCGCGGTTGTGGTTGTTGTGTCAACCGCAGCTGAGGCATAATGTGTCTGACTGTGGGTGTGGCTTCTTGGCCTATAAAGCCTGAGTGTTTTGCATGGTTCAGTAGGTTGCTTCAGCCCTGCTAGCTGGAGCAGCCTCCTGTGTATTTGACCTGCCTGTGAGAGCCACCCCTGTGGTCATAAAATTATTGTTCTTGTTGATGTCTTTATGTTGGTGAGGTTGTATGTTCTTCTGTTGGGAGCTTTCTATGTTTTGGTGCAGCTAATGGTTCTGGATTCCTGTCTCTTGAGGGATCCAGTCAGCAAGGCTGTGGCAGGTTGGTAGAACTACTTAGTTCGCCTGCCATTTCCATTAGTCTGTTAGTGTTCCCCTTTTCCCAACAGCTTGGCCATTGAGACTCCTGCTCCTCCGTGCCAAGGAGGAGTAGGTCGTCTACCCAGCTCCTAGCGCAGGGATCTGCGGAGGGTAAGATAGGGCTCCGAGGTTCCTGCGCATGGGTCCTCCTACCTTTAAGGTCGGCCCATGCAGGTTAGGAGTTAGGGTCAGGTTAGGGATGCGTTGAGGAGGTGACTTGCTCCCTATCCTGTCCTCATGGCCGAGTAGCCACTACAACACCTGGCATCGCACGGCTGAGGGTTTCCCCCATCCTCAGCCGTGACAATTTGTTTTAAAAATCTACCTAAAATGTTACTTGGATTTTAGTAGAGTAATCATTAACATATATTTTTTTTGTCATTTTGACTTTGTACTCAGAACATAGAACAGGAATTAATCAGCTGCTTGGGATCACATTTCAGTAAAGTACAACCTGAGACTTTATAGTGACTGCTTATTCAGTTAAAGTATGCAGAACAACATAGAATACAATGGACAGACATTAAAGAGGTTCTCCGAGAATGATTTCAAATGACCGCCAGCAATTTGTCCTACAATGTGATGAGAACTGGTTGCAACCACTTGCAGAGCTGCCTCGGGGGGGGGGGGGGGGGGGGGGATGCTAATGATGTTATTCTGACTATGGCTGAGCAGCCTGACAGGAACACTCACTAATATGTAGTATATCCAACTGCCAGAGCGTAGTGTGTTTTTTTACTCCACCCCCTCTAAGCAGCTCTGCAAGTGGAGGCAACCAGTCCAAATTATATAGTAGGACAGGTTAATAGGTCTATTTTAAATCATTTCTTGAGTACCCATTTAAATGAGCTAGTAAAAGGTCAGATCTTACACAAAGGATCTTTATTGTCCAGGAGTAACGTGTGTGGCTACAGACTCCGGGATGACAGGAGGAATTAGACAGAAACAGTAAGGAGTTAGACAAGGTAGTTTTAATTGATCTGTCATGGGGCATCAAGATTGGAGGTTACAAGTAGTGTTGATTGCTAATATTTTAATCGTGAATTTTTATCGCAAATATCGGCACTTCAAAAATTTGCGAAGATGTAAAATATAGTGCTATATCTTCATAATCGCGAATATTCTAGAATTTTTTTCATCAGTACCCTCACTGCTTCTTGCTTGTGGGCCAATGAAAAGGCTGCAATATCTTTGTCACAGCTTAGCAGCATCCCTAGCAACCAATAGGAAAGTTGCCTATCGCTTACTATATAGGAAACTCCCCACAGCCATTTTCTGCTGTTTTTTGCAGTTCTGAGAGAGAGAGAGAGAGAGAGAGAGAGAGAGAGAGAGCAGTGTCATTGTTGTGCTCTGTGCTTTTCTGAGTCATCTGGATCCTTATTCAATTACATTAGTTAATTAGTTCATATATATATATTACAGATAGTTAGTGAGAGATAGTCAGTGTAGGTTAGATGGTGATATAGTGTAGCTGGTTCCAATGCAGGGTGTTAGGTAGTATGATAGGAATTACGGTGCTGTGATAGGGATTAGTGTCTTTGTCTTTCGTCTTTGGAAAAAAAGTAATTTTCTGTCTGTTTTTCTGTGCTGTGATAGGGATTACAGTGCTGAAAAATTTAGCAAAAGTAAGCCACGCCTGTATTGCGCACACAAAACGCGCATATTACATTGCCGATTTTCGCAATTAAGAAAATAATGACTGGAGATCACAAATTCTAGAATTTGCAAATTTATGGTGAATATCAGGCCAAAAATTCTCGAAATATTGCGAAAATGAATATTGCCTATGCTGCTCATCACTAGTTACAAAGATTCTTTGACAGGCAACACGTTTAGAGATTATATATGTCAAGGTGGGCACAGGCTACTTCTAGGATGCACTGGCTAGGTAGTTTCTTTTTACCCTTAAGCTCCCGCCTCTAATCTTCTGTGATGCTCAGCTGCCCTGTAACCATATCTATCCCTTAAGGTGGTCTACCTTTATGAATAGTACCAATCACCTCCACTTGCTAGCTAACTACACTGGTTTTGTTTCTATCAGCAGATTCCCAACTCTTTCATCAACCTCCCTGCTGCTGAAATAAGGTCTGCAGACCATCACTATTTGTCATCTCCCAGATATGTGATCTCATTAGACATAAATGACCTGAATAAATTAAGCCAAATGATCAAACAGTCATTGTGCATCCACACAACATATTATCTAACAGCAATACAACAATTATTTAGCAGATGGCGCATAACCTCAGTAAACATATTCTGACTGCACCTATTAAAGGGGTTTCCAGGATTTAAATGTTCATGATGTGTGCTTTGGAGAGCTAACAATATCAGATCATCGGGAATTGACTCCTGGCAGTCCCACTGATTAGTCTCATTCAAGGAACCTTGAATGAGACTGAGCTTGCAGCACATTTTCCGACCACTACACATTATATGGAAGTGTCCTTGTTCTGATGCGCTGTGGTTCCTACTTTCAGCTAATCGTAGTGGTACCAGGAGTTGGACCCTCATCATGCTGACACTGATTACCTATTCTAAGAATAGTACAAGAATATTTAAGTCCTGGAAACTACTTTACGTCAAGTTGCCCATTTACTTTATATGATACACCTTATGAATCCCTAAAAATAGGGAAATTCCAATGTTGTAATATATATAATATGAATAATATTAGTGTAGAATGGGCTTTCCTTATGGTGCTGGCTGATGCTGACCAGTGCACTCGAGCCTGTCTATTTAGGGGATTCTCATGACAGCTTGATCATGTGGATTAAATGATGGGTTTCCTCAACTTTCAAGTTGTAATGAGATTTCTGTCCGTGGTGGAATTGTTCTGATTGTTGTCAACTTTTTCCTCATAAGGAAAAATTAGCCCACAAAAATATTGTACAGTTTTCAAACCAGCACCTGATCTGAATACGTTTGTAATTGCATGTAATTAAAAATATATTATAGCTACTGAGTTATTCAATGAAATCTATCTGTATAGCGCCACCTGCTGTTTGCTCTTTTTCAAATTTCTCTGACCTGCTTACTGAGATGGAAACACATGCTCAGTTCCATCCTTCAACTGCCACCAGCTGTAGTAGAAAGTACACATCCCTGTGAAAGAACATGCCCCCAAGCTGAAAGCTTGATATAAATCTAGTAGAACAATTGGAACAATGAATGAGGAGATCTCTGGATCCATGTGAGGTACAGGGCTGGTTCTCACTTTGTTAGAAAGAAGTTGTGATGTACTAGATTGTGTGTGATTTTAATTTTTTACAATGTTCATGGGATAGTGCGATGGTCATGGCAATTTGGTCAAAATTAACCCTATAGTCTTTATGTCTGGTTTAACTCATACATTCTTCTCCCCTTGTAAGCTTCAATCATCTCTTGACATTTTTATAGAAAAACTTGTAGTCTGAATTAAAATGGAAGTTACTGGTTTATGCTTGGTGCCATGACAGTGGTTTCAGACAGTGGTTTTGTCTCAGTGTCTGGGCCGGATGCCAGGTATTAAATTGACCATAAAAACCTTTAACTGGACACAGTCACGTCGGGTTACAAGAGTGGGAGAATTCTGATGTTTTATTCTATTTGGAGTATTTAACAGAACCAGCTTTTTACATCTATCAAACTGACTTGTACAGTTCAGCCACATTTATATGCCAATTAATTGGTTAGTCATCAAATTAGGCTCTATTCACAATAGCATTATGGCTTTCATTCATAGCAAAGTCATGGCAGCAAATTTATTTGGTATGGATCCCAGCAAATCCTGTTGATCCTATTGCTACTTTAAAGGGGATCTGTCAGCATATTTGTACCTATGACACTGGCTGACCTGTTACATGTGCACTTGGCAGCTAAAGGCATCTGTGTTGGTCCATGTTCATATGTGCCCGCATTGCTGAGAAAAATCATGTTTTAATATATGCAAATGAGCCTCTAGGAGCAACTGGGGCGTTGCCGTTACACCTAGAGGCTCTGCTCTCTCTGCAACTGCTGCACCCTCTGCACTTTGAGATCTCAGAAAAGTGCACTGGGCATGGCAGTTGCAGAGAGAGTAGAGCCTCTAGGTGTAATGGAAACTCCCCCGTTTCCCCCTTGCATATAATAAAACAAAATTTTTCAGGGCAATGTGGACACATATGAACATGGGACCAACACAGATGCCTTCAGCTTGCCAAGCGCACATGCACACTATACAGAGGTAGATTACACTATATTGAGTCTTGCAAAAAAGACGTAAAGCAGCTCATCATGAGTCTAAGGTTTCATCCTTTGGACTCTGCTTGCCTCATTAAAGCGAATGGATCCACTGTTTTTGGGCTATTCAAATGTATCCCTCAGGTGGAAAGATCTGCTGAGCGCTAAAACATGATGTCATTATTGTCAATATTATGTGTTCACTCAAAAAATTACATTATACTACATTTATGTACCACAAAATGGTGTAATAATACAAAAAAAAACTCATACTATACCTTAGAAACATTCTATCATATTTCTATGTTGATGAAAAGTTACGGCTTTAATAAAAAACAAACTTGTTGCATCCTATGGTCCAAATAGGTCACATCCTTTAGGGGTGAACAACAAATCAGTGCAATAGACATAAAAATGCCATAATCCCTGGGAGAACGGCAAACGTGAACAGAGCCTTGCTTAGCTGCCCGTGATGGCCCGTAGAAGTGCACGGCTTTGTCATAAGACATTGTAAAGGTATTAGAAAATATAGAGAACTGAAATCCTAGTTTAATGTATCTCCAGCATAATCCTCCTAACAAGATTGGATTAATTATTGAATTTGCATGGCTTCCAGTAAGCCTCTCTACAGTCTAACCTTATCTTTCTTCCCAACGTACTAAATCTATTTCTAGAGTTAATTATGGCTTTAGTCATATTTACATTCTTCCATTCATCTTTTTATTGCTTGGATCCTTCTTTGATATTTAGGCAAGAAATAATATAATTAGGTTATTTGTGCTTATTTGTTGTCCACGGATACATCAAACATTTGCTGTATTATTGCAAAATGCGGTTGTGCCTAGAAGATTGTGCGGCGACTCAAGACAAAAATTATTGCAGTCAAAAATACCAAAACCAATGAACTATTAACCAGGTTACAACCATTGTAAATATACAGTGCAAGTCTGTCTGCCCTGACCTAAATCCTTCTTTCCATGTGGAGGGTGACAACCTAGTGATGGTAACTAAGACCTCCTTAACTTCTTGTGCATCAAAATACATGAAATGCATATATCACATGAAAGCACATTTGAACCTATTTGCAGTGTACCATCATGGTAGTAGTGGGACACTGCACACCCAGAAAAGTCTGGATAGAAAAGGTCTCCATAGAAGAATTATGGCCCTTCGACATGGAAAAATGGCCAAGCGACTCAACTATGCACAAATAGTGATGAGCGAACTTCTGTTTTAAGTTCGGCGTCTAAAGTTCGGCTTCCGGTTAGCGGAGAATCCCGATATGGATTCTGACTTCCGTTGTGGTCCGTGGTAGCGGAATCAATAATGGCCGATTATTGATTCCGCTACCACGGACCACAACGGAAGTCGGAATCCATATCGGGAACCATATCGGGATTCTCCGCTAACCGGAAGCCGAACTTTAGACGCCGAACTTAAAACAGAAGTTCGCTCATCACTATGCACAAAAGCATAGCAACTAGAGTGCAGGAAAATAGTAGTAGGTGCTCTGGACTGATGAGTCAAAATTTTAAATATTTGGCTGTAACAGAAGGTAGTTTGTTTGCTGAGGGGCAGTTTTTGTCTGCAGGCAACGGTGGAGCATATTTGACGTTCCTTTCAAGTTTCAGGCTGCATTTCAGAAAATGGAGTTGGGGATTTGTCAAGATTAAAGGGCATCTGTCAACAGATTTTTTTTACCTATGAAACTGGCTGATCTGCACTTTCATAGACAGGACCAGGCAGTGTAAATGTGATCACACCTAGCGCTGACTTCTAAACATCCAGAAGCTCTGCCCTCTCAGCAGCTCCCACTGCTCCGTCCACTTTGACCGGGCCAGGCATTATAATGTTTGTACTGCCTGGCCCTGTCAATCTAAGTGCAGTGGGCGTGGCAGTTGCAGATGAGAGAGCAGAGCCTCTAGGTGTAATGGCAACACCCCTGTTGCTCCAAGAGGCTCATTTGCATATAATTAAACATCATTATTCTCAGCAATGCGGGCACATATGAAAATGGGACCAACACAGATGCCTTCAGCTGCCAAACGCACATGTAACAGGTCAGCCAGTTGTATAGGTCTAAATCTGCTGACAGATGGCCTTTAAAGGGATTTTCAAATTTGATGCCTTATCCTAAGGATAGGTTATCAATATTAGATCAGCAAGGGTCCAACTCCTGGCCCAGTAGCTGTTTGAAGGACCTCCTGTGAGTGCTGTGGCCTCCTCGATGCTTACTAAGCACAGTGCCGTCCACAGGATAGCGACTGTCTTTGGTTTTGCAGTAAACATACAATACTATCCATACATCTCCCAACCGCCAGTTGATTTAGCTCTTTGCACTCAGGACCTGCCGATACTTTACATGAATCGCAACCAAAATACATCAAGGGATGCTTATAGTGTATTGCAAAACTTATTTTCTTTATCAAATATTTCCACATACAATAGTTAATGAGACAGTATATTCATACCAATCCATTAGATGTTGTATAAAATTCTATTAGTCCATTTATAGCAGCAGCAGGATATACATAGCCACTTGGTTCACCTCAGAGATGGACAAGCCTTGGTGCACTTCACTTGAACGTTTCAGGGGCGACCCTTCTTTCTTAGGCATTGAATGGGACTGAGCTGCGAATAGGCCATGAGACCAATGAATGTTATGTCACATGGCCTAGGAAGAGGCCAGAGCGCTCACAGAGCTTTATATAGCTGATTGGTGGGTGTGCTGGCAGCCAGACTCTTGCCGATCAAATATTGAGGACCTATTCTGAGGATAGGCCATCAATATGAAAATACTTTAATGGTGTTCTCAATGCTGAAAAATACAGGCAGATACTTGAAGATCCTTTATGCGATACCATCAGAGAGGGTTCTGGCTCCACATTTATTCTACAGCAGGATAACGACCACAAACTTATAGTCAATGGGCCAGATTTATCATTAGCTGAAGTCAGAATAATGGAGTGAAAAAGGTGCAACTTTTTTCGGCCCTGTGCTATTCTTGCCAGTTTTCTGAAAGTGGGCGTGTTTTTTAATGTAAATTAATCTCTAGACAGATTTACTATTGCGACAATTAAAAAAGTTGCAAAAAATTGCGCAATTTCACTCCAGTGAGCACCATGCTTATCTAATGTGACTTTTTATTGGAACATGCGACTTTTTTTGTAAAGAGTCGACGTGCGACTTTTGTAAATCCGCTTACTGATGGATAACTGCTACCGTCAAACCACATTTATTACAGTCTTAAAGGGCCGATCATAAATCTGACTTGGCTAAAACTGACTTTAGCCATATGTGAAAGTGGAGTGAGCTGTCAGAGTAATGATAAATCTGGCCTAATGTCATTAAGAACTATTCTCAGTGTAATGGAGTCCTGGAAGTAATAATATGGCTCTCAAAGAGCTACTACTGCCGAGTTTCTGCTGTTTCAAATAGCAGAGGCCCGGGACTAATATCTGCTCTTGGCAATAACGCAGATTGCAGGCTTTTAACCATGATCAACTGTGATGCCATGATGAAATGTGACCATGGTATCTGTAGGCTGAAAACTTGGAAGTGCTGCACTTCCGGGCTGGGAATATCTACCCCAGATGGTGGTTAGGGAAGCCATTTGTTTGCTCTGATGCGTTGGGTCTCTCTGAAGAAACCCAGTGCATTAGAGCTGTAGTTTTGTCACCGCGGGCGTGCACTCAGACTCACAGATAACATACCAACCAGGCTCTGGGTGAGAGACAGGGGAAGGGTCACCTCCTAGCTAATCCCTGACCTCTTTCCCTGCACTGCTCAGCCCACATGCAGACCTTAATGGTAGGTATGATGTGTCCCCGTGCCTGGGCTGAATTCACCCTAAATTCCCTGAGATGGTGAAGAGGGGAAATAGGAGCAGCCTGCTCGCACAGAACCTGGATGGGAGAGATAACACAAAACAACCAAACTAGAAATCACACTTATCTTTCAGAGCTGGAACAGACAGCCTTCCTTCCTAGCTTCCAAGACCACAATGATTCCTATAATCCGCTCAGAGCACTGGGCTGGTGTGCTATTTAAACTAATGACCCCACCCAATGCACCTGATGAGAGGCGGATCCAGCACGGCCATCGTCAGAGGGGGGCATGACAAGTTCCTATATAGGCCTGTAGTTGGGCTCCATAGGATAACAGCAACTAGGGATTACAATGCAGTACATTTTTTTCTTAAACATATAAAAAAATATAAAAATGAAAATCATCCCCCTTTCGCCAGTATTAAGCTAAAACTAAACAAAAAACATAAACATCATAGGCATCACTGCATCCCATGGTACCAGAACTATTAAAATATAAATGTATTTATCCTGTACGATAAACACTATAATGGGGGAAAAAAACTACGATAAGTGGACAATTCGTCATTTTTTAATTGCTTTATTTCCCCAAAACAGTGAATAAAAAGTGGTCAAAATGTCATAGACACTCCAAAATGGTATGAATAAAAACTACAGATTGCTCTGCAAAAAAAAAGAGCCCTCACCCAGCTTCGTAGACATTACTAAAGTTTTTAAAATATTTAAAAGTTAATAAAATTATTAAAAAAGTTATGGGGGCCAGAATATATCAATTAAAAGAAAAATAGATGTTTTCAAAGTGTTTATTTTTTTCAGTATTAAAGCACAAGAAAAACTATATACCGTAAGTGTGGTATTGTTGTAATTTTTTTTACTGAAGGGCACAGGTCAGTTTATTCCACCCCATTTAGAATTATTTTCCAGTTTCTCACTACATTGTACACAATATTATATGGTGTCATTAAAAAGTACAACTTGTCTTTCAAAAAACAAGCCCTCATAAGACACTGTAAATGGAAAAATAATAAAATTATTGCTCCAGAAAGGCAGGCAGTTAAAAATGAAAAGGGAAGAACGAAAAATTCTCTGGGACTCAGGGCGTTAAATCTGTTGAAATGTATTTAAATATAATACTAAGTGCACATATTGCTTATTGCACTGAGTTTTATAGATGTAGGGTTTGGGTTTTGTAGAAATAATGAGTTCCACAATATGTCATTCTGAATCATTTAAATCCTACTGTTATTATTTTGAGAATGGGAAGTCACAACGAGTTATACATATCCATCTTAAATGTATTTTACAAGTGAAATCCATGCAGAGATAATATAATGTCATGGAAGGGAACTCACTGCAAGTCTACTGTACATGCAAAACCTGTCATCCATTCATTTGTTTTTCGGGGTTCAGCATTAATGTAAATCATAAACTGAGAGGCTAGAATGCTTATTTAAGAAAGGTTATAAATGAAGGTGTAACTCTACACAGATATAAAAACTCTCCTACCTGTCTCAGGCTATATTGTTGTGCACAGCAGGCAGGATTTGCAGATTTTGCACTAAGTAGGAGGTTTCACAGTCCTTTTAGAAGGTCATGTAAACTAAGCAAAGTACATTGCTTAACTGAAGACATAACACAAGAGAGGGTAAAAAGTAGAATTTGTTCTGTCATGTTATATGGCCTTTTGCTGACATCTTGGTATAAAACATGAATGGAATAAAATTTCAGAGGAGTCTGTGGAAATTAAAGGGAGTCTGTCAGCATGTTTTCACTAATAGAAGTACCAGCAATGCCCAACTATACATGTTAACCTCATTGCAAACATACCTGTATGTCGCTCGTGATATTTGTAGAACTGCACAAAACAAATGTGTATTATTATTGAAAATGGGTGGCAAGTGCCCACCTAGACTGGCTTTAATTTTGAAAGTATCCAGGCGCTCCTCCCCTCTCCCTTACATTATTTCAGGGGGATGCTTCTACAACTCTCCCGCAGGCACCGTCTGTCGCACTCCTGGCCTGTGCAAAACAGTGCCCACAGAAGGGAACATACTGTGCAGATACGGGGAGAGCAACACAGAGTTGTAGAACCATCCCCATGATGTCAGGCAGAGGGGAGGAATCCTAGGGAGGAGTGCTTCTATTAGTGAAAATGTGCTGACAAACTCCTTTAAGTTCCTCCATGTGGCTACCATGAAAATAGTGTAGGGAGTCCAGAGAGTTCTCTTAGAAAAAGGGACTGTATATAAAGCTATTATCCATGAGGTGAAAGGCTGACTCTCTAGGCAACCTGTTGAATGGCTATCCCATGGGTCAATGCCTGGCCTTCTCAACAGGCCTTGGAACAATGACTTGGAGGTAAGCCAAAATGAGACCTTTTTCATAAAACCAAGACAGGCAACAGTTTTTTGCTCTTCATCAATGCAGTGGAGACCATCAAGTCAGCATAGGGAGTCTTATAGACCAGGCAGTGCTTGCTGGAGCAAATGGGAATGTAAATAATTTCTTAGCCATGTGACCAAAAGCTTGTTGTCACCTAATGGAGGATATCCTAATGTCAGTGCAAGGCTTTTCCCTACATTTTACAACTACATTGTCAGTGCAGTGCAGTGTTTTTCACATTGTCAGTGCAGGTACTGGTTTGTATGGACAAAAATAATTCCCTGTGAGTCCGAGGAAATTAAGTTTAAAATTAAGTCTCCTTG
This sequence comes from Bufo gargarizans, assembly GCF_014858855.1. Lineage (NCBI taxonomy): Eukaryota > Metazoa > Chordata > Amphibia > Anura > Bufonidae > Bufo > Bufo gargarizans. The sequence goes on along the minus strand of NC_058086.1, from coordinate 63,726,061 downwards.
GGGGTGCTAATATTTTGGCATCGGGAGTCTTATACGACAGACCATACTTCCTGGAAAAAAAGAAATGTAAAAAAGCTCTTAGCCATGAAATCAAAAGGGACTCTCTAGTGCCACCTAATGGATGGCTACCCTATAAGTTAGTGTCTGGTCTTTTTAAACTGGCCTTGGAACCATGACTTCAAGATCGGCCACAACCAGAATATTTAACATAAGAAAAAAAGAACCCAGACACAGCCCATGCTCCCTGCAAAAAAAAGAATGTAGATAAATTCATAGCCTCTACTCTACTGTGCACTGATGAGGGGGAAACTAAAACAGCTTCGTTTTTCTCCTCATCAGTGCATAGCAGAGTACAGGCTAAGAGTTTATCTACATTCCTTTTGTCTTAGGGAGCCTTTCCTGGCTTATACGATTCCCTATGCCAACTTGGCGGTCTCCACAAAGAGTAAATTAATTTCCTCTGACCCAAATCAAAAGCCACTCACCTAGACAAACCAGCACCTTGCTCTCCACCGATAATGGGCAACCCCAAAACAGTCTGTGGACGAGTATGTTTTTTTTTTTGTTTATATCCAAGTCACTGTTCTAAGGCCTGTTTAAAAGGCCAGACGTTAACAGCTTTTTTCCTCATAGATAAGACCTTGTTTACATTCCCAAGGGGTGGTATGGTGTTTGCTGCATGTAATAACATTGACTTTTTCATTTAACTTGAAATATCTAAGACTATTACAGTGGTGGATTTATCTTCTTCAGACATTATGAACTTGAGATACATCTTTACTGTAGTTTAAAAGTAACACGGAGGAGGCATTTTTGGTGTTGGAGTTAGGGTCCTTGGGTCCACCAAAGAAAGTGGTTCAGGTTGTCCATCCTCATCTATGCAGAATGTCTTCATATCTACTTTAAAATGCTTTGTAATCTTATATTTTCACACACATAAGTCATATCTAAATAATATATTTGTGAATTACCCATAAGAAATAGTGGCAAGTGTTTGGCCTGAGATTAGTCTCCGAATGAAATTTGTCTTTTTCTGGATCTTTTGCGCCTATTATTGAAGCAAAATCTTAGCCCACCGTAAGATCTCTTGGAAGGCCAGTTCTAATGGTCTCCACCATTTAGTCCTCTCCATCACTGTACAGATGATATGCTTCATGCAGCAAGCAGTGAGTGAATTGCTTGAAGAAGCCTAATGTGGCAAAACCTGATCCTCTGCAAAGAAAGTAGACATTGATATACAAAGGCTCATCAAGGCAATATGACTTTAATCAGTTTGACTTGGAGGTGTTGTGCAGTGGCTGCTTATGAATGGCACTAACCTTAGGCCTCATGCACACGGCCGTTGTTTTGGTCCGCATCCGAGCAGCCATTTTGGATGCAAACCCATTCACTTAAATTGGGCCGCAAAAGATGCTGACAGCACTCCGTGTGCTGTCCCCATCCGTTTCTCCGTTCCGTGGGCCTGCAAAAAAAAAAAATAACATGTCCTATTCTTGTTTGCGCTTTGCGGACAAGAATAGGCAGTTACATGTAAAGGCTGTCTGTGCCGTTCCGCAAATTGCGGAAAGCGCACGGACGCCATCCGTGTTTTGTGGATCCGTGATTTGCGGACCACAAAACACACCACGGTCGTGTGCATGCGGCCTTTACCTGAGAACAGAAAAACAACCTAGAACCTAATATATTCTGCACCATCTGAATGTCTTCACAATACTTTCATGCTATCAAAGGTTAGGGAGCCACAGGTAGCTTCTGAGCCACTGTTTGGGTGATACTGGTTTACAGAAAGGAGGCGTAGGTGCTATATATATATATGCAGCGAGCCCCTGAGGAGCCAGTGTAGAACATGGGAGCGTTAGTAACCCTGATAGGAGGTTGTGTCATGCTGTACACCCTTAGGCCGTTGTTCCCTGTAGATCGGTGCAGTGGAAATGTAGTTTGAAGAATGCGGCCAGAATTAAACGTATTCCAGTCTCTTTTTACCTCAGTACAAAATACAACTTGTGTTATATCCAGTAGCACCAACTTAAAAGTTCAGTTTATGGCACCAGTTATGGTGGCAGGTTGGATAACTGTATATTGGGACTTGAGGGTATAGGTGTCCACTGTAAGGTTCAGATTTGAGTTTTATCTGGCCTAGTGGTGGTATAGATAATGGGTAGGCTTGAGCGAATTGAGCTTCGGATCATATATCTGAACGTTCAAAAACGTTGTTTCCGTACAGTATTAGAATGTATTGACTCTGTTTAGGCAAAGTACGTATTGCCTGAAGTCACGCAAGACTTTGGTGAATGACTACCGGAATATCGGGGCCGCGCCCTGGAAATGCAGATGCGGACAGCACACTGTGTGCTGTCCGCATCTCTTGCGGCCCCATAGAGAATGAATGGGTCCTCCTGATTCGTTTTGCAATGTTGCGGAACGGATCCGGGCCCATACTACGGACGTGTGAATGGACCCAAAGACTGGAGGAACAGGATGGTTAGCCCTATTCCTGCCAACCTTTGCCATCCAATCCTCGTCATAACAATACAGAACTATGTACAATTGCAGATACCGCAGGTCTTGGATACTGCATATACGGTACTCAGTGGAAACACATACTGTTATTAGTGTTCAGTAGTTTTCTTCCAAGAAATGCATCTGTGTGGCTGTCCTCCATATTTGGCTCAATCAAAGTCTAATGTATCAGATGAGCACAAGGTGAATTCTGCATGAACTGATTCTGTTCCTATTTATAGCCAGCTCAAATAGGGCAAAAACTGCATAAACAATGCTCTATAAATAATGGCAACTTTGCTAAGGGTCTGATACATGTTCTATTTAGATATTTTAGGTTAAATGTGCTCAGTAGTTTTGCCTTTGTATGAAATATTCATTTGATTAGGGGAATATGTCTCTGAAACATCTGTACTGGAGACTCAGCACGGAATCTCTGAAATCAGAGGTGCCAATCACGGTTGTGATACAGTATAGTGATTATTCATTAGACTATAAGTGGCGTAAGTTATGTGATGACCATGAGCAGCCAGTCTGCAGTGCCCACTCATTACAAAGGCTGGAGGCACGTTCTGCACGAACGTATTTCCAGAGAATTGGTACAAATAAAATTAGTTCCGCTGTGAATGTGGGTGCCTTGCAGTGGCAGTGCAACCTGATTGCTTTTGATCTATTATGTACTAGAGTATTTTGCATCATTATTTTCTACTGCACAGTTACAATTAGACATTGGGGTAGTTCACAATTAAAAATGTCACACCCCAGCTGTTATAGCGGCAGCCTGTGCCCGCCGCTGCACTGCTCCCTGCTTCTCTGTGGCTCCAACCCGCTGGTGACTCTCCCGACTTAGCAGCAGGTCAAGCCGCCAGAGTAGCCCGCCTCTCCCCACAGGCTGCAGCCTGCTTCATACAGGCTGAGGGTAGATAGACAGACCTTGTCTCTGGTAGATGAGTCCAAAATTGTGAGAAAAATTGAGAAAAGAGCTTCTAATTTTCATATAGTATGTATGGCAGTAATGCAATTTAATTCATGTTTCCAATGTTTGCATATGTCTTTGCGCATGGTATTTTTTTGCTACTAGTAGTTCTTGTTAGATTGCAGGCATCTCAAACTCGCGGCCCTCCAGCTGTTGCAAAACTGCAACTCCCATTCCCGGACAGCCTACAGGTATCAGCCTATAGCAGGTCATTGTGGGAGTTGTAGTTTTACAACAGCTGGAGGGCCGCGAGTTTGAGATGCCTGGATTAGATAGATAGATAGATAGACAGATAGTTAATAATAGATATAAGGATAGATAATTAGATAGATAGATAGATAGATAGACATAGATAATGAATATATAGTGAATAGAGCATAGACAAATAAATAGATAGATAGCTCATACCACCCTAATGTAAGTCCTTGCATCTGGTACATGAGCCCAACATAATTGTGATTAAAAAAAAATGTGAGCAAAGAGCTTCTAATTTTCATATAGTTCATGTTTTAACTTTTTTAAGTATAGCAGTAATGCAGTTTACTTTGATTCATATTTCCCGTGTATGCATGAGTCTTTGCGCATGGCATTGTGTTGATACTAGTAGTTCTTGTTTGTAAATAGATAGATATATAATAGATAAATATGAAACAGATAAATAGATATGAGATATGTATGATAGATAGATAGATAGATAGATAGATCATGCCACCCACTTGGTAAAATGCATTCAGTATAGATTATTGCCATTCTATCCCACAGACACAATGGAGACACATTGGGCCAGATTTATCATTAGCTCAAGTCAGAATAATGGAGTGAAAAAGTCGAAAATTTTTGCGCAATCACTAAAACTGCGCAAAAATTTGCGACTTTTTTCTTCTCTGCACTATGCTCGCCAGTTTTCTGAAAGTGGGCGTGTTTTCTTATGTAAATTAACCTCTAGACAGATTTACTATTGGGACTTGGCTAAAACTGACTTTAGCCATATGTGAAAGTGGAGTGAGCTGTCAGAGTCATGATAAATCTGGCCCCATTGTATTTGCTTTATTGTATTATGTACATGGCAATATTAAATGGAAACAAAGCAAGAGATGACGTCTCAGCTTTCTTCTATAAAAGTAAACTCTCCAGATTGGGATAATACAACATTTGACAGTAATAAGTAACAATGTAGCAATCTGCGAACTGCACATACTGTACCCCAGTTCATTCAAATTTACCATTTTTTTTTAAACATCCCACAATGGTCGTTATAGATTTAGTAGCTGATGTGAATGCTGATATAGTTAAAGGAGTCATTTACGTTTCCATGTATATAAAGTTAAAAAGGCCCCGTCAGCTCTCCTGTCACGTCTTGCACAGAGCCTGTCACGTCTTGCACTCCAGAGTTGTTCTATTATGGAGAATGCACATATTTACTAAAATAGGCATGTCAGGAGAAGTGACAGATTCTTAGGTATAACATTTTTATCTTATATCAGATAACCTTATTAAAGAGAAATTGTTGTCACAAAATGACTTATTATATAAATCCGGTTTTTATAACGAACATGTATTTTTCTAATTTTAGTGAAATTTTTATTTGACTATCCACATAAAAAATAATAATCCTAAAATACTGTATTAGAGATTTCATACTAAAGCAGTCACCATAAGCTGATATTTCCTGTTTTTTGTTGCTCATACTTTAGAAGTTGGACAAGGTATTGGCAGCCATATTTCACTGCTGGAGGTGTAGATATAACACTATCAATGGTATATACTGTACACACAGATAAGGCTCTGAATGTGTCTCACATGGTCTCTCTGGACAGGGGTCTGTGCACTATCAATTCCTAGAGACTGCAAAGGCCCCCATACACATTACTGTATTGTTGGTCAAAACCCTGTCTCTTACCAACAGCTATTGAATATGTATGGCCATCGTAAGGCGGCTATAGGGTGCCCTAATGCACTGACTACAGGAAAAACAAATTGAGTGTTTACATTATGGCGACTCTACGGATGGTTTTATAAATAAAAAACGAATAGCTACAGGACAACATTAAAGTATAACGGTCATATTTTTATTTGCTAGTTTAATACAGCTAGGCATGTATACCCTGAGTTAGTTGCTCCCTTAAAGGACAGTTGCTAAGGCTTGTCTGTCTCCGGCTAATCGTAAACAGAAGACTGAGGGGCGGTCCTCCACACTGCATAAGTACTTTCAATAGTTGAAGCAGTTTGTGAAATCAGTTAAAATTTAGGTATTCCCAGACAATTTCTTTAATGTGCACCGGCTGTTTCCAGTAACTTTTATTCTGCATTCTGCCAGCTCCATCTTTAATTGTCAGCTTTCCCTAAGCTAGTGGGTAAAGACTAACTGCCATAATGTCTCCCATACACAGCACGTATAGAGAGTAGAAGATCTTGCTCCCTCATCTCTTTGTAGCACCCTCTCAGAAGCATATGCAGCATGGAGGGTATTAATACTTTTAAACAACAGTGCCGAGCAGTATAGCTATGAATCCAGTATCTCTGTGTGTCATTGCCTCTGTCTCCCTCCAGCAGCTCACTCTTCCTCCTTCTCCCTCTCTACTTCATAAACTTTTATTTGAAGCATGTGACATGATCCCTCAGTACGCTGATAATCAGTTTCTGAATCTGCATTTTAGATGTGAATTAAGGGTGAACTATCCATGCAGGGAATAGAGAGAGGAGAAGAAGAAGTGGAGAAAGAAGCTCTTTTTTTGAATACTATATAATACAGATTTTTTTTATATTTTCTTATGCAAGGTTTATTGAAAGGGCAGTGCCTATTACATGTTCCCTTTAAGAAGCACATAGTTAAATGTACATTTCCTATTCCTAGTTTACATCTCCAAATTGCAGGGATGAAGTGCTGTAATATATTGATGTTGGTAAATTCATGACTGCAATGCTTCCGTCAGAAGCGTTTTTATGCCCAGACTTTTCATTCCCTCAGTGTGTGTTTCCAAGAATGGCATTAGCACTTTTAATTAGAAACGCTGTAATTCTAATACTTTGTGTGACATGTGGCTGTACATCAGGGGCCTGTATACCTTGCTATAAGTATTTGTTTTTACTGCTTAACTACACATAATTTGTGGAGAATAGAACACGCTGTAGTACAAGAATCTGCAAGATATCTTAAAACAGACCAGTCAATAAATCTCAGTGAACTTCTCTGGAAATGCTGGATATTAATATGTTGTTAGGAGCTGTAGTCCAATAAAATATGCACGTGACATGCCCACATTTAGGGATACATTTTGTAATCGGACAGAATGAATTCAATTAGAACAATGTTTCCAGATTTACAATTCTGTAACCATGTACATAATCTACTTTGTATAGATATACTGCGTAACAGATTGTATCTAATTATATTTGCACTAGTGTTGGTCGAGCACCAAAGTGCTCGTGTGCTCTGGTAGAACACTTCCTGATGCTCAATGGAAGTCAATGGGAGAACCCGAGCATTAAACCAGGCACCCACTGCTCTGAAGAGGGGATGGTGTCGGGACTCTAGTTCGGCTAAGGAGTCCCTGCTCTGACTCCATATATAGCACATATGTCCATTTATGGAGTCATTGCTTGGGGACACCCAGTGTATTTAAATCTAACTGCCTCTATTTCTGAAAAGTTTCTGGCAGGATTCAAACTCACAACCTTCTACATTACAGTTAAGAATCTTAACCACTGCACTATAGAGCTGCATGGCCCGTTAGTTTATTAAAAAAAAAAAAAAAAAGTTGTAAGTATTCCTATACAGGAGAAGTCTCATAACATTCTGTGCTGTATTATAGAAGGTTGTGAGTTTGAATCCCGTCAGAAACTTTTCAGAAAAAGAGGCTAAATTTATTTTAAACATATATATAAGTTTTTAGCCATAATATATTTACATATATTATTATATATTTAGAATATATAATATATATTATAATATATGTAAATATTCTATGGTTAAAACATCAGTAGTAGTTTCCCACATAATGTATTATGCATTCATATATATCAGAAGTATGAGCCCTAAGGAAGAATTCACTGAGAGTTAATTTTATATATATATATATATATATATATATATATATAAATTGGAAAAAATTTTGGTTGGTGCTCCCGCTGGACTTTTTTACAATAAATATATATATATATATATATATAGAAGTGAAAAATAGCCAGCAGCACTCCAAATCAATTCAAAAGTTGATGATTTATTGGACCCAAAATCAGGCGACGTTTCAACAGCTTGTTGCTGTCTTTATCAAGCACAGTGCACATGTGTTACAGACACACTTTAAATAAGGGCATCAATCGAAAATAGATTAACATCAATTGAACATAATACAGTGAATATACAGTGAACGAACAATACATGTGATCATAAAAAATACATGTAACAAATTGGCCTCATTTGGCCAAAATAATACATCAAAGTAAACCTACATTAATTCCACATATCGTGATTTATATGGAATATAACATAATAAGTGTCAGTGATTACCCTAATAAGGTGAATTAAAAACTCACTGTCAGGTGGGCAGCTGCATGGTTGGCGTTAAACATGCTCCATTGGCGTCCCCATGCATGATTTGCGCATGCGCGAAAATACTATACGTAATTAGCGCATGCGCGAAAATCTCGTAATTAGCGCATGCGCGAAAATACACGTAATTAGCGCATGCGCGAATATATCAAATCTCGCGATTCCTCCGTTTTCGAGCGGCTGACTAACGCCCACAACTAAGATGGACGAAACTGGATCAAATGCATTGTGCGCATGTCAGAGCAGTAATGGGTGCCACCCAACACATATCACATGATCAAAGTGATCTCAATAGAGCTGCTAGTCCATGGAACCCGATATTATAAATGAATGGGTCCTAGGGCAATGCCGCACGGCCACCCACATGTCAAAGCACGTATGGTAGTCGGGCACAGTGCCCCAAAGATCCAAAATCTAAATTAGAAAAATTGTTTTACATGGTTTGTATATGAATGTCACATATTAATTGACAATTCATAATAATGAGATGTCGGCGTGAACAATGGGAAAACAACCCTACATCGCAGGGGGATCCCCACGGAACGCCACTATTCTCTCAAAAAGTAACAACATTGATACCCATAAATGAATATAAGCATTCAATACAAGGAAAAAAGGTGAAGAACAACCATAATAATACAGGTACCATGGTCAAACGGATCAAATTTTTCTATATGAACGGTATACGGGGGCATCCAGAACAATGTACAACAAATCCCGCACAAATAGTAAAGCACTGAACCAGGCATATATTGGTTGAATAGAGTAAATAGATATTGGGGAGCCAACATGGAACCAGGATGAACGTCACATCATGCAGTGTCCTCCACCAAGGCAGTGAGATCAAAATGAATCTAAAAACAAAAAGAGAAAATTTTAGCAATTCTCATAAAAAATTATACTTGATTCAAGATAATCATTCAAATGCAGAAACACACGTGCATTTGACCTATAGAAAGGAATACGGATCCTGCAGAGTAGAGAAGGCATAAGATATGGGCAGTGCCAGGACCAAACTACACTAATCCACCCTAAAGTCCACGTTTAACCCATTAGGTTTTAACGTCTTTAGCGTATATATCCAGTATAACTCGCGTTTTTTAAGGATAGCCTGTCTATCTCCACCACGCCTCCCCAATTCTACCTGTTCCAAAATACGAAATCTCAAATCACTCTGTGTGTGCCCTGCCTCTTTAAAATGTTTGGACACTGGTAAATCCATCTTTTCTTTCCTGATGGAGTAGCGATGTTGATTCAATCGTGTCTTTACATCCCACGTGGTCTCACCAACATACCACTTCCCACACGGGCAGGTCAGTTGGTAGACCACGTAGGATGAGTCACAGGTCAAGAATTGAGTGATTTTCATCATCCCACCAGTGGCCGGATTTAAAAATGTATCTCCTTTGATCATAAGTTTGCAATTTATACAATGATAGCAAGGGTAGCAGCCAGTACGAGTAGAACCACACATTGTCCTCACATTAATCCTGGCACTGCCCACATCCGCCTTCACCAGTCTATCACCCAGTCTATGGCCCACCTCGAGGAGTCGTCGATCTATGGCAGCCACCACTTCAGACATGTTCTGGGGTGGTGGCGCTATATCGACGATATCTTCTTGTGGTGGACGGGCGACACGTTGGACCTCCTTGCGTTCCATGCTTTTCTCAACGAAATCGACCCCACTGTGAAATTCACTATGGTGCAGTCCATGGATAAACTACAGTTCCTGGACACAGAGGTCCGGATCATGGGACGAGGTTTGAGTACTGATTTATTTGTCAAGCCTACTGACAAGAACACTCTGTTACGATATGACAGCCACCATCCTCGTTCCATGATCCGATCTCTACCCTACAGCCAGTTCTTGCGAGTATATCGCATAGTCAAGGACAGACAAGTGAGACATACTAGATTCCAAGAAATGAGTCAGAAATTTGCCATACGTGGATATCCGAAAAAGCTGATCAGAAACACCATTGATAGATTGGGGAATCAACTCACTGATACTACCGTTCAGAAAGAGGCCCAAAGTCCTCGCATTCCCTTCATCTCCCATTTCTCGACTGACAGCCCGCAAATTGCGGGTGTCATTCGGAGACATTGGAGATTGATAGGGAATAGTTTTCCCGAAATTGCGGAATTTAAATCACCCCCTCTTTTCTCCTATCGGAGAGGACGGAATGTGGGTGATAGACTGGTGAAGGCGGATGTGGGCAGTGCCAGGATTAATGTGAGGACAATGTGTGGTTCTACTCGTACTGGCTGCTACCCTTGCTATCATTGTATAAATTGCAAACTTATGATCAAAGGAGATACATTTTTAAATCCGGCCACTGGTGGGATGATGAAAATCACTCAATTCTTGACCTGTGACTCATCCTACGTGGTCTACCAACTGACCTGCCCGTGTGGGAAGTGGTATGTTGGTGAGACCACGTGGGATGTAAAGACACGATTGAATCAACATCGCTACTCCATCAGGAAAGAAAAGATGGATTTACCAGTGTCCAAACATTTTAAAGAGGCAGGGCACACACAGAGTGATTTGAGATTTCGTATTTTGGAACAGGTAGAATTGGGGAGGCGTGGTGGAGATAGACAGGCTATCCTTAAAAAACGCGAGTTATACTGGATATATACGCTAAAGACGTTAAAACCTAATGGGTTAAACGTGGACTTTAGGGTGGATTAGTGTAGTTTGGTCCTGGCACTGCCCATATCTTATGCCTTCTCTACTTTGCAGGATCCGTATTCCTTTCTATAGGTCAAATGCACGTGTGTTTCTGCATTTGAATGATTATCTTGAATCAAGTATAATTTTTTTATGAGAATTGCTAAAATTTTCTCTTTTTGTTTTTAGATTCATTTTGATCTCACTGCCTTGGTGGAGGCACTGCATGATGTGACGTTCATCCTGGTTCCTGTTGGCTCCCCAATATCTATTTACTTTATTCAACCAATATATGCCTGGTTCAGTGCTTTATTATTTGTGCGGGATTTGTTGTACATTGTTTTGGATGCCCCCGTATACCGTTCATATAGAAAAATTTGATCCGTTTGACCATGGTACCTGCATTATTATGGTTGTTCTTCATCTTTTTTCCTTGTATTGAATGCTTATATTCATTTATGGGTATCAATGTTGTTACTTTTTGAGAGAATAGTGGCGTTCCGTGGGGATCCCCCTGCGATGTAGGGTTGTTTTCCCATTGTTCACGCCGACATCTCATTATTATGAATTGTCAATTAATATGTGACATTCATATACAAACCATGTAAAACAATTTTTCTAATTTAGATTTTGGATCTTTGGGGCACTGTGCCCGACTACCATACGTGCTTTGACATGTGGGTGGCCGTGCGGCATTGCCCTAGGACCCATTTATTTATAATATCGGGTTCCATGGACTAGCAGCTCTATTGAGATCACTTTGATCATGTGATATGTGTTGGGTGGCACCCATTACTGCTCTGACATGCGCACAATGCATTTGATCCAGTTTCGTCCATCTTAGTTGTGGGCGTTAGTCAGCCGCTCGAAAACGGAGGAATCGCGAGATTTGATATATTCGCGCATGCGCTAATTACGTGTATTTTCGCGCATGCGCTAATTACGAGATTTTCGCGCATGCGCTAATTACGTATAGTATTTTCGCGCATGCGCAAATCATGCATGGGGACGCCAATGGAGCATGTTTAACGCCAACCATGCAGCTGCCCACCTGACAGTGAGTTTTTAATTCACCTTATTAGGGTAATCACTGACACTTATTATGTTATATTCCATATAAATCACGATATGTGGAATTAATGTAGGTTTACTTTGATGTATTATTTTGGCCAAATGAGGCCAATTTGTTACATGTATTTTTTATGATCACATGTATTGTTCGTTCACTGTATATTCACTGTATTATGTTCAATTGATGTTAATCTATTTTCGATTGATGCCCTTATTTAAAGTGTGTCTGTAACACATGTGCACTGTGCTTGATAAAGACAGCAACAAGCTGTTGAAACGTCGCCTGATTTTGGGTCCAATAAATCATCAACTTTTGAATTGATTTGGAGTGCTGCTGGCTATTTTTCACTTCTAGTACATTGGACCAAGGTGCTGGTCCACACTGGCCGGACGTGCACCCCCTGCTTATACAGTGTGCTGCTTCCTCACTTTCTTCAAATTATATATATATATATATATATATACAGACGTGGACAAAATTGTTGGTACCCTTTGGTCAATGAAAGAAAAAGTCACAATGGTCACAGAAATAACTTTAATCTGACAAAAGTAATAATAAATTAAAATTCTATAAATGTTAACCAATGAAAGTCAGACATTGTTTTTCAACCATGCTTCAACAGAATTATGTAAAAAAATAAACTCATGAAACAGGCATGGACAAAAATGATGGTACCCCTAACTTAATATTTTGTTGCGCAACCTTTTGAGGCAATCACTGCAATCAAACGCTTCCTGTAACTGTCAATGAGACATCTGCACCTCTCAGCAGGTATTTTGGCCCACTCCTCATGAGCAAACTGCTCCAGTTGTGTCCGGTTTGAAGGGTGCCTTTTCCAGACTGCATGTTTCAGCTCCTTCCAAAGATGCTCAATAGGATTGAGGTCAGGGCTCATAGAAGGCCACTTTAGAATAGTCCAATTTTTTCCTCTTAGCCATTCTTGGGTGTTTTTAGCGGTGTGTTTTGGGTCATTGTCCTGTTGCAAGACCCATGACCTGCGACTGAGACCAAGCTTTCTGACACTGGCTAGTACATTTCTCTCTAGAATTCCTTGATAGTCTTGAGATTTCATTGTACCCTGCACAGATTCAAGACACCCTGTGCCAGACGCAGCAAAGCAGCCCCAGAACATAACAGAGCCTCCTCCATGTTTCACAGTAGGGACAGTGTTCTTTTCTTGATATGCTTCATTTTTTCGTCTGTGAACATACAGCTGATGTGCCTTGGCAAAAACTTCGATTTTTGTCTCATCTGTCCACAGGACATTCTCCCAGAAGCTTTGTGGCTTGTCAACATGTAGTTTGGCATATTCCAGTCTTGCTTTTTTATGATTCGTTTTCAACAATGGTGTCCTCCTTGGTCGTCTCCCATGTAGTCCACTTTGGCTCAAACAACGACGGATGGTGCGATCTGACACTGATGTTCCTTGAGCATGAAGTTCACCTTGAATCTCTTTAGAAGTCTTTCTAGGCTCTTTTGTTACCATTCGGATTATTTGTCTCTTAGATTTGTCATCAATTTTCCTCCTGCGGCCACGTCCAGGGAGGTTGGCTACAGTCCCATGGATCTTAAACTTATGAATAATATGTGCAACTGTACTCACAGGAACATCTAGTTGCTTGGAGATGGTCTTATAGCCTTTACCTTTAACATGCTTGTCTATAATTTTCTTTCTGATCTCTTGAGACAGCTCTTTCCTTTGCTTCCTCTGGTCCATGTCGAGTGTGGTACACACCATATCACCAAACAACACAGTGATTACCTGGAGCCATATATATAGGCCCAATGGCTGATTACAAGGTTGTAGACACCTGTGATGCTAATTAGTGGACACACCTTGAATTAACATGTCCCTTTGGTCACATTATGTTCTGTGTTTTCTAGGGGTACCATCATTTTTGTCCATGCCTGTTTCATGAGTTTATTTTTTTACATAATTCTGTTGAAGCATGGTTGAAAAACAATGTCTGACTTTCATTGGTTAACATTTATAGAATTTTAATTTATTATTACTTTTGTCAGATTAAAGTTATTTCTGTGACCATTGTGACTTTTTCATTCATTGACCAAAGGGTACCAACAATTTTGTCCACGTCTGTATATGTGCTCAATGGCATATACTCTCGGCAGCCATCTGTATGCAGACCATTCAGATTACATCCTTGAGGTATCTCAGATACTATGTGATAGGTTGAGAATACTGGCAGTTACGGTTACGTTCACATCTGCACTGGGAACTCAGGTAGCCTGTTCCGGAGGTGGCATACCTGGATACTACTGTGCACCGCTGGATCGTCTTTCACTATAATGGGATCAGGCAGGTATCTGGTCACTTTCCAGCATATATGTCGGCTTTCAGATGGACAAAAAATGATGTGTGTAGTATGTTTTTTTGTCCAGCCTAAAGCCGGCATATCTATCTGTCTGTCTGTCTAGTTTGTTTGGGGTGGTTGATGCAGTTCTCTCACAGCTAATCCCTTACGATCGATCATCTGACCTCTCTGCGGCAGCCCAGAGTCGTTTGGAAGAGGAGTTCCTGATTGGTTAGTCTCCTTTGAAATATTTCTGGCTTCGGCAGTGGGTTGCTGGTTAGAGCATATACTCTGTGTGTATAAATTTAGTGTATATTTCTATCATCTTGTTTTCCTGTGAATATTATACTTCACTTCTTTTTGAGTCTTTTGTTTCTGAGCTTTTGTTTAGTTTTCTCCCTGTTTGAATCTGTCTTGCCTTGATTGTAGTTCAGTTATGCTCAGTTTGGGTTTCTTGTCTCTGGTTCCTAGAATCATTTTGCTGTTGTGTTAGGGTCATCTTTGCAGATTAGGGTTTCCAATAGGGATATCTTTCGGGAAAGTGAAGATGTCACGGTTAGTGGTAAGGAATAGATCTAAGGGCTCATGCAAATAAACGTATTTTCTTTCCGTGTCTGTTCCGTTTTTTTTGTGGACCGTATACGGAACCTTTCATTTCAACAAAAAAAAAGGAAGTTACTCCGTGTGCATCCCGCTTCTGTATGTTTGTATTTCCATTCCGCAATAAAATAGAACATGTCCTTTTATTGTCCGCATTACGGACAAGGATAGTACTGTTCTATTAGGGGCCACCTGTTCGGTTCTGCAAAATACGGAATGCACGCAGACGTCATCCATAATTTTTGAGGACCACAAAACACATACGTTCGTGTGCATGAGCCCTAAGGAAGGATTCACTGAGAGTTAATTAGTTATGATCACTTGTCTGTTTTGTCTCTAGTTATCATGATCCGCCTGTTCCATTGCTTATCTGTCATCACCATCATTCATTTAGGTCATCATCATCCATTACCACCATTAGAGATGAGTGAAGTTCTTAAAAATTCTGATTCGGCTGCTTTGCCGAATTTTACAAGAACATTTGCTTTATGAAAATTTTTCACAGTGCATTTCTTTGTAAGTAACATAGTAACATAGTATATAAGGCCGAAAAAATACATTTGTTCATCCAGTTCGGCCTGTTATCCTGCAAGTTGATTCAGAGGAAGGCAAAAAAAAAAAACTGTGAGATAGAAGCCAATTTTCCCCACTTAAGGAAAAAAAGAATTCTTCCCGACTCCAGTCAGGCAATCAGACTAACTCCCTGGATCAACGACCCCTCTCTAGTAGCTATAGCCTGTAATATTATTACACTCCAGAAGTACATCCAGGCCTCTCTGGAATTCCTTTATTGTACTCACCATCACCACCTCCTCAGGCAGAGAGTTCCATAGTCTCACTGCTCTTACCGTAAAGAATCCTCTTCTATGTTTGTGTACAAACCTTCTTTCCTCCAGACGCAGAGGATGTCCCCTCGTCACAGTCACAGTCCTGGGGATAAATAGCTGATGGGAGAGATCTCTGTACTGACCCCTGATATATTTATACATAGTAATTAGATCTCCTCTCAGTCGTCTTTTTTCTAAAGTGAATAACCCTAATGTTGATAATCTTTCAGGGTACTGTAGTCCCTCCATTCCAGTTATTACTTTAGTTGCCCTCCTCTGAACCCTCTCCAGCTCTGCTATGTCTGCCTTGTTCACAGGAGCCCAGAACTGTACACAGTACTCCATGTGTGTTCTGACTAGTGATTTGTAAAGGGTAGGACTATGTTCTCCTCAGAACTCCCTCAGTGCGCCTGCGCCGATGACATCACCGAAATAGAAGACGTAATCGGCGCAGGCGCACTGAGGGAGTGCTGAGGAGACGAGCCTCCTCATCTCAGAGCGCCTGCGCCGAATCAACAGAGGCGCGCGATTTTTGAAATGCCGACAGGGCTGGCCGGAGGAGGAGATCCCGGCTGGCCCTGTCAATCAACACGACGAGGGGGCGGATTTCTGCAGCAGCTACCAGCAAGTAGCCGCCCTACTTGCTGGTAGAGACCGAATTTACATATTATAAAACTTCGTTTTTTGCAGAAACTGCTGGATCAAAGTAAGTAACACAATTATATTGTCATATATCGCAATATAACTAATTTCACTAGCCCAAAAAAAAATAATCACTTTAGTGGGGTGACAGAAGCCCTTTAATAAACACATTGAAGAGAATAGGGCCCAATACTGACCCCTGAGTTACTCCGCTAGTGACAGTGACCCAATCTGAGTGTGTACCGTTAATAACCACCCTCTGTTTTCTATCACCGAGCCAGTTACTTACCTACATACAGACGTTTTCTCCCAGTCCGAGTATTCTCATTTTATATACTAACCTTTTATGTGGTACAGTGTCAAATGCTTTGGAGAAGTCCAGATATACGACATCCATTCATTCGCCGCGGTCAAGTCCAGAACTTACCTCCTCATAGAAACTGATTAAATTAGTTTGACATGACCGATCCCTCATAAAGCCATGCTGATATGGTGTTATTTGCCTATTTTCCTTGAGGTACTCCAAGATAGCATCTCTTAGAAAACCTTCAAACTGTTTACCCACGAAAGATGTTAAACTTACCGGCCTATAGTTTCCAGGCTTTGTTTTTGGACCCTTTTTGAATATTGGCACCACATTTGCAATCCTGTGGAACACTCCCTGTCAGTATAGAGTCCTTAAATATCAGAAATAAGGGTCTGGCAAGCCAAAATCTCACGCAGTGCGCAATTACATCATCATACTGGCCGTTGTGGTGATGCCATATGTCACTACGCACGAGATTTCGCATGGGATCTTCAAGCAAGATGGCTGCAGTGGCCTCTTCATGCTCAAATGGATGAGGTGAGTATAATTTTTTCTTTTACTTCCATTTCAGGAAAAATTTATTCATTACCTCGAAGCAAAAGGAAGTTTTGCTTTGCAGCGAATCTAATTTTTCCTGAAATTCGGATCGAAGTCCACTTCATATACTTCGATTTGCTTTATTAAGAATGTTATCCTAACATTTCTTAATAAAAACTGTTTTAACCATATTATTGCTCTTACAACTATCTACTGTAGTTGTTCCACAATTCAGCCAGACTATAAGTCCTTTGGGTAGCTGAGAATTGGGAAACACTGTTAGGCTACTTTCACACTAGCATTAATATTTTCTGGTATTGAGTTCCGTCATAGGGTCTCAATAGCGGAAACAATGCTTCCGTTTTGTTCCCATTCATTGTCAATGGGGACAAAACGTAACTGAACGAAACAAAATGCTCCAAAATGCATTCCGTTCTGTTCCAATACTGTAGAGCATCCGTCCTGGGATGCGGAGCAAGACGGATCTGGCATGACCCATAATACAAGTCAATAGGGACGGATCCATTTTCTCTGACACAATAGAAAACGGATCTGTACCCCATTAACTTTCAATGGAGTTCATGACAGATCCGTCTTGGCTATGTTAAAGATAATACAACCGGATCATAACAGATGCAGATGGTTGTATTATCAGTAACGGGAGCGTTTCTGCTGAACCCTGCCAGATCCAGCAAAAACGCTAGTGTAAAAGTAGCCTTAGTACCCAGGTAAGCCTGGGTACCTAGCCAGTGCTGTTATGAGGACATATTGATGACATAATTGGCATAAATTTCTCTGGAACCATTGCCCAAAAAGTCCCTACCTTTACTCAACATAGAAAAAATGACTCCCAGAGCCTGTAGAAATGCACATGGCTAAATGTGAGGTGCGCAGCTCGATTTAGTGGAGTTGACAGGGAAGCAAAGAAGATGTCAGTTCATCAGAACTGAGCAGTAGAAGAAGCAATTAGCAGTACGGGAATGTCATTCACAGAACGAGAGGCAGTTCCTCATAACAGCATTAGAAAGAGCATAGATACTGAAAAGTCATATGTAAATGGAGAATAAGCAAGACAGACAGGAACAGAGGCAAAGTATTTTAGAAATGTTATAACCTGCCATAAAACTCATTTAAGGGTATTTGCTATAAACAAGCTGGAAGACAGGTTGGCTGCCTCGCTGAATAGCAACAAGGTTGTCAAGTCATAAATCAGGACCATGCCACGGAAGCAAATGCAGTGGTCTATTTGTATCCACCAGTGCAAATAATGATCCAAACACTACTGGAGAATGTCACTGAAGGAGAGATCAGGGCGTTCAGTGATGCATCATAAATACTACAGGTCACCTGTCTCCGAATAAAGTCACAAATAATCCTGTCAGATGTCTGGATGATTTCATGTTGATCTGCGAAAACTGCCATTGGTCAACATGTGTCAATAGAGGCAATTGTCATCCATGATATTATCTGGCAATGTGGTTTTGGTCCAGGGTGAATATACTATAGAGGTGAGCCATGGTACCGCCATAGGACCACTGGATAGAGGGGGCCCAGACCAGGTTTTTAGGGTGAATATACTATAGAGGTGAGCCATGCCACTGCCATAGGACCACTCGATATAGGAGGCCCAGACCAGGTTTTTAGGGTGAATATACTATAGAGGTGAGCCATGCCACTGCCATAGGACCACTCGATATAGGAGGCCCAGACCAGGTTTCTAGGGTGAATATACTATAGAGGTGAGCCATGCCACTGCCATAGGACCACTCGATATAGGAGGCCCAGACCAGGTTTCTAGGGTAAATATACTATAGAGGTGAGCCATGCCACTGCCATAGGACCACTCGATATAAAAGGCCCAGACTAGGTTTGTGGATCCATTTTGAGGGTGGTGAAATTCTGTGCAAAGATCTTTTCTCTACAGGTCCTACAATCAAGGGTGGAGAGAATTAACCAAAGGATCATGAAAAAGATGTTTGGACAAACAAGTACCACGTGGTTAGCAGTATAGTAGTGTTAACCAGCACCAGAAAGGGTCTTGATTTTAATGCTTGTTATAAGGTCCCCTCACCTTTATAGGAATCTTACAGGGAATGTTGAGACACCTTTTTTGCCACAAAATACTTTTTAGGTGGGTTACTGGTTCTCTTTATAGAGACCAGATGTGTATGAACGCTTAATGGCAACGCATGCACCATGTGAAGATAATATGCAAAGAGGTATCTCCCAGGTAAAGAGAACCATCTTATTAGTCGGTGGCTATTTGGCTTGCTTATTGTGCCTTGTGATTTCCCAAAACTTGTTAAAAAGTTAAACTTTGACTCAACGTCCAAAAGGTTGTACTACTAAGGAGATGATTCTCTTTACCTACAGTGATGGCAAGAAGACCCTCCAACCTGAAAGATTTGGAGCTCATCGCTAAAGATGAATGGGCAAAAATACCTGTGGAGACATGCAAAAAGCTGGTCTGCAATTATAGGAAGCGTTTGATTGCTGTAATAGCCAATAAAGGCTTTTCTATTGATTATTGAGAAGGGTATGAATAATTTTGGACTGAACACTTTTTGCTCAAATGTCAATAAAAGATGAGAAATGTTTTTTTTCCACAATAATGCCTCTTGTACATCGTCTTATTATCTTTTGGGAGACACCTATGTCATTTCCCGTCAAAAAATCTCTTTGCATGCCACAAAATTCCCTAATAGGTTATAGAGAAAGATATTCTGTAGTCCAGTCACTCAAATGAGATGAACGTTCATTATTCTGATCATGATATCTTGCCTGCACGGTAGAACATGGGCTTTATTCGATTTTAATTGTGTTGTGTATTTATTTCCTTTTATGTTTTATATCTATATTCCATAACAGTCTATACTTTCTTCCCATGTTACATAAAATGAAGATAATAATTGGAAGCAACTTAGTATTTGTTATATGATGTTCTAGCTATAGATCACAGATACAGTCTGTCTATGAGCATTTATTTAAAGGGGTTAGCCCATGATTAATGTAAAAAATGAAAATCAGACATCATATAGAATATGACAATCTATTTCTAATAAAGCTAGAACCAGCCCTGTACCCCAAGTGGATCCAGAAATCTCCCTATTGCTAAACTAGATTTATATCAAGCTGAGAGCTTGAGGTGAGTATCCTTTCTTCTGCAGCTTATGAAGCATATCCTTTCTGCTGCAGCTCATGAGGCATATCCTTTCTGCTGTAGCTCTCTCCCTACCACAACTCAGGAGGCAGTTGAAGGATGAAACTGAGCATGTGCGACCATCTCAGTGAGACTGACAAAGTAATAAGAAAAAGCCAAACAGCAGGTGGCGCTATACAGATACATTTTATTGAATAATTCAATGGCTATGGTACATTTTTCATGACAGCCAATTGCAAAAGTATTCAGATCCAGATGCTGGCTTGAAAACTGTAGAATATTTTTCGTGGGACAACCCCTTTAAGGAACACTCCAAGTTAAACGTCATCCAGTAACTTTGGCCTGCGTAACATTAAATAAATTTATCAGCGGAGTCCATGCCCTTTCCTAGCACTTTTCTAAGCAGAAAAGTGGGGGATTTTTTTTTTTTAACTAAACAAGTAGCGCTGTGTACCACACTGAAGCCTCACACATACTTTATAAATATGATGCATACTATGAACACCATATATTTTTTTAGCCTATTTCCTAGAGAGAGGAATTTAAACACCTACCCCTGAATTCAACGGAAGCTGCAAAAATCTCTGTTCACTAAGCTTCCCCCTAGTGGTGGCTGCTGGAAAG
This sequence comes from Bufo gargarizans, assembly GCF_014858855.1. Lineage (NCBI taxonomy): Eukaryota > Metazoa > Chordata > Amphibia > Anura > Bufonidae > Bufo > Bufo gargarizans. The sequence continues at coordinate 63,705,276 of NC_058086.1, read as the reverse complement.
ACCCCTAACTCTATATCAGGGAGCAGGAGAAGGAGTTTCCGTGTTGAGCTTGCTTTCACCAAAAGCCTCTTCCTTTGGATGAATGGAAGAAATTGGGGTACTCTTTTAAAAATCAATCACTAAATTGAAATCAGTGTGATTAGGGGTGTGTGACCTGTGCAGAGGCACAGGGCATAATATGCCTCCCGAAGCAAAGGTGGCCCTCTCTGTTCTACAGCTAACATTAGCTTCACTCCCTCCATTCTCTCACTGGTGCATACAGTACTGTGTATAGCTCTGAAATGAACTCATTCTCATCAGATATATATCTTCAGTCCCATAACCAACTCTTCAGCACCCTGGACAGAGCATCGAGCATTTGCACTATATCTGGCTTACTCCCCTGACAAATCCCAAGTCTTGTTTGAAAGTCGGATTTTGACTCATAGGGAGCCACTTCCAAGAGGTGGCGCTAGTGAGATTGGTTCTCTTCCTTGGCATATACTATACATTAGAACAGTTTTGTTTAGTGTGGGAACCACAGCTCCATTTGTGTCCTTCTTAGTGTTGAGCGAAAATGAAGCATTCGAAGCGGAATTCGGTCTGAAGTTTAGGAAAACTTCGATTCGCAATGAATCTGAATTCCCTCGGGCTTCATGGTAAAGAATCAGTTTTTTCCTAAAATGGCGGCTGCACGTAAGAAGCATGGGAAGACAAGATTACTAGAGACGAGTGAAGTTCTTGATTTGGCTGTTTCGACGAATAAAAATAAAATAAAAATAAATCGCTTTGTGGTGAATTACTTTGTCCTGAAGCACATTTCTTCGAATGCAATGACGGGGAACGGCGATAATGCCTCCCCCATCATTGAACTCCTCCTCCTCCAGCATTTATCGCTGATCGCGGCATCTGAGATGAATATTAAGGCTTTTCAGGGGTTAATCAAACAATGTTTTACTTATCTTATGCATTTGAGCTTGAAAAGGCCATCGCGGTCATCTTGCTTGAAGATCCAGTGCGAAATCTTGCACAGTGCGTGATGACATACGTCACCGTGCACAAGATTTTGCGCAGGATCTTCAAGCGAGATGAATGCAATGGCCTTTTCACGATCAAATGAAGGAGGTGAGTTAGATTTTTTTAATTTTTACCGCCATTTTAGGGAAATTGATTTATTACCACCAAACACAAGGAAATTCGGCTTCATGGTGAATCTAATTTTCTATCATTCGGATCAACACCCATAATGTTGTGCAGCCAGCCAATCTGCAGATAGCCATCCCCTGTAATGTCACAGCCCTAGAAAACCCTCCGACATTGTCCTGTGAGCTGAGCATAGGCAGAGACGTGGCAAGCGCTCATGGGCTAGGGACAGTGTTTCTGTCCCTAGAAGATTAATATAAGATTAATAGAAGATTATTGGAGAGGGAGACTGCAGGGAGAGTGCAAGGAGACTGCAGGGAGAGTGTAGGGAGAGTGCAAGGAGACTGCAGGGAGAGTGTAGGGAGACTACAGGGAGAGTGCAAGGAGACTGCAGGGAGAGTGTAGGGAGACTACAGGGAGAGTGCAAGGAGACTGCAGGGAGAGTGTAGGAGACTGCAGGGAGACTTATTCTGCATCAGTTTTATTTATTATTTCCTACATTTACTTATTCCAACATTAGCAGTAAATGTAATTCAATACCAATAAGATGGAAGCCTTTATCATTCCAGTGCCAGCATGCCAATTAATTTTAATATATGCAAATGAGCCTCTACGAGCAATGGGGGTGTTGCCATTGACAGGACTAGGAGTGATGATGTTTTCACCCTGTCAAAGTGCAGGGGGCGCAGCAGTTGCAGAGAGAGCAGAGCCTCTAGGTGTAACGGCAACGCCCCCGTTGCTCCTAGAGGCTCATTTGCATATATTAAAACTTCATTTTTCTCAGCAATGCGGGCACATATGTACATAGGACCAACACAGATGCCTTCAGCTGCCAATCGCACATGTAACATGTCATAGGTGCAAATCTGCTAACATGCCCTTTAATATAAATGTGGCTGAAATTCTAAATCGGACATAGCCATGGGGAAAAATTGTGCTCCTCCTCCTTAGAAATTAGCAAATTTCTGTAAATTTGGTTCAGGTCCAATTCAGAGCCTAATTGAATCTACCTGAATCAAAAGTGCTTCAGTTGCCCTGAAAAGGTGTGAATGGCAATCTGGTCTCTCTCTCTCTCTTTCTTTTTCTCATCTACCCTAAAAGTCTGATTCCATAGAACTGAATTGCAGTCATTATGTTGTTAACATATAACTTAGACCATATGTAGACTCCAAACGCGTCGTACTGAAGAGCTGTTAGCAACCATTCTAGGACAGATTGCACCATCCAATCAATTATATTCATCTGAGGGTGGACGATTTTCCTAATGCCATTTTAGAGACGAGACTCCTGATATATTGTGATTATAGGAAGCCTTGATTGGAGCTGGAGCCAGCACTCGTGTAATTCAACAGTGCGTTTCTCGTTCGGACCCCCTCCTCCCCCACATAAAACGCATACATTTCGCCCCTTTTCAGGACAATTAGCAAAGTGTTTAGTCTTTGGTTTGAATGAATAATTCATTAGTATTCTTTGTTAATGATTTATCATGTGCCATATGCCAGTAGTACAGGATGAATGTGTTAAAGTCACCTAAAGGATACAAGGGAAGAGAAGTGTTGTTATGATGATTATCGGTATTAACCCCTTCTCCCCAACCTCAGATCTGTTACAGTGATGTAAGGGCTCGTAGCAAATGTACCAGTAGTTTTCAGGCAATTATTCAACCAAGTGATGGATAATGGGCTTGGGAGATCTGAAATGATTGCAGACAAAATACATCAGCCATGAACATCCATTAGAGCTGATTATTTTACTGCCAAACAATTTAGATTAACAGGAAAATGGCTTCATTCAGCCTTAAAATAACATAATTGAGCATATTGCAGCTTTGGAAGATTCACAATAAGTTTCTGCATTTTTAGTCTCCTTAAACGCATGAATTTTACACTAGAGCTTTCTACCAGTGAAAAAAGCACCATAATATTCTTATGTGTTTTAGGCATTTTTTATATATATATATATATATATATATATATATATATATTTTAGTATGTAACTGGGTTCGTGAACTGCATGTTTTCCCTATAGTGAGAGATGTAAAAATGCCTGTAAAAAAAATACCAGAGCTCTAGCATGCTGTGTTTTAAAGGCTGAAGAACAAAAAAAAAAAAAAAAACACACTTGTGGGTATTTACCAAAGGACTTCAACTAACATCGGGTGTTGGTGCTTGTACAGCAAAAAAAGCAGAAAAAGGCTACAAAAAAAACCTACAGTAGGTGTGAAAGCAGCCTAAATTAGTCATCCCCTCCCTCGCCACTTACTTTCTTTCCTTGCATATTACTATTATCATTGTTATTATTATTATGCCTACATAGAATCATTAACCCTTTCAACCCCGGGCCAGTTTTCACGTTCCTGCCCAGGCCATTTTTTGCTAATCTGACATTATCACTTTATGTGGTGGTAACTTTAAAACGCTTTTACTTATCCAGGCCATTCTGAGATTGTTTTCTCATCACATTTTGTACTTCATGACAGTTGTAAAATTGAGTCAAGATATTAAATTTTTATTTATAAAAAAATATAAAATTTACAAAAAATTTGGAAAAATTAGCAAATTTCCAAATTTCAATTTCTCTACTTTTATAATAGATAGTAATAACTCCAAAACTAGTTATTACTTTACATTCCCCATATGTCTACTTCATGTTTGGATCATTTTTTGAATGACATTTTATTTTTTGGGGACGTTACAAGGCTTAGAAGTTTAGAAGCAAATCTTGAAATTTTTCAGAAAATTTACAAAACCCACTTTTTAAGAACCAGTTCCGGTCTGAAGTCACTTTGTGAGGCTTACATAAGAAACCCAATTTTAGAAACTACACCCCTTAGGGCTGTTTCACACAAGCGGATGCCGTGCGTGACATCCGCTGCGTGAATGACAGCCAAGACCCGATGCGGACAGCAGAGGCACGGAGCAGTAACATGATTGATAATGCTCCGTGCCTCTCTCTGATCTCTTTACTACGAAATCACAGTGACAACTTTATCTCACTGTGATTTCGTAGTAAAGAGATCACAGAGAGGCACAGAGCATTATTAGTCATGTTAATGCTCCGTGCTTCTGCAGTCTGCATCGGGTCTTGGCTGTCATTCACGCAGCGGATGTCACGCACGGCATCCGCTTGTGTGAAACAGCCCTTAAGGTATTCAAAACGGAGTTTACAAACTCTGTTAACCCTTTAGGTGTTTCACAAGAGTTGATGGAAAATGGACATGAAATTTCAGAATTTCACTTTTTTGGCAGGATTTTCATTTTAATCAATTTTTTTCCACTAACAAAGCAAGGGTTAACAGCCAAACAAAACTCAACATTTATTGCCCTGATTTTATAGTTGACACAAACACCCTATATGTGGTCGTAAACTTCTGTACTGGCACACGGTATTGAGCAGAAGGAAAGGAACGCCAAATGGTTTTTGGAAAGCAGATTTTACTGGGATAATTTTAAGCTGCCATGTCACATTTGAATACCCCCTCATGCACCCCTAGAGTAGAAACTTTACAAAAATGACCCCATTTTGGAAACTACGGGATAAGGTGGCAGTCTTGTTGGTACTATTTTAGGGTACATATGATTTTTGCTTGGTCTATATTACACTTTTTGTGAGGCAAGGTAACAAAAAATAGCTGTTTTGGCACCATTTTTATTTTTTGTTATTTACAATGTTCATCTGACAGGTTAGATCATGTGGTATTTTTATAGAGCAGGATGTTACGGACACAACAATACCAAATATGACAATTTTTTTTGGTTTGTTTCAGTTTTGCATAAAACTTTTTTGAGAAAAATTTTTTTTTAGTGTCTCCATATTCTGAAAGCCATAGTTTTTTATTTTTTGGGCGACTGTCTTATGTAGGGGCTCATTTTGTTCGGTATGAGATGACGGTTTGATTGGTACTATTTTAGGGTGCGTATGTCTTTTTTTTTGCTTGTTATTACACTTTTTGTGATGTAAGATCACAAAAAACTGCTTTTTTGCCACACTTATTATTATAAGTTCCGTCGTGCTGCCCCACAGAAATGAATGGGTCCGCAATTCCGTTCCGCAAATTGCGGAACAAAATTGCGGACGTGTGAATGGACCCTTAGTCCATCCAAGCAAGCAGCATTGTCTGTGGAGGGGGTGGAGGGCTGCTGGTGGTCACTCTCATTGTAACAGCCCTGCACTGCCCTCAAGTATTGATGGTCACTGATCTATGAGTTCCCTTTATGATCGCCCTGTACCCCCTCTGTGAGCTCCCTGTGCCTCCTCTGTGAGCGCCCTGTGCCCCCTTTGTGAGCGTCCTGTGCCCACTGTGTGTGCCCCCCTCGTGCGCTCCTTGCGACCCCTGTGTGCACTCCCTGTAACCCCTGTGTGCACTCCCTGCATGCGCTCCGTGTGCCCCCTACGTACGCTCCGTGCGCCCCTTGCGTGCGCTCCATGCATGCGCTCTGTGTGCCCCCTGCGTGCGCTCCGTGCGACCCTTGCGTGTGCTCCGTGCGACCCTTGCGTACGTTCTGTGCGAACCCTGCATGCGATCCGTGGGACCCCTGCGTGCACTCCGTGTGGCCTCTGTGCTCCCAGCTGTGTGTTTACTTCTTGTGTCTGGTATCATCCACAGATCCCCATAACAGTGTGTCATGCACAGATCCCCATAACAGTGTCATCCACAGATCCCCCATAATAGTGTCATCCACAGATCCTCTATAACAGTGTCATCCACAGATCCCCCATAACAGTGTATCCTCCACAGATCCCCCATAACAGTGTGTCATCCACAGATCCCCATAACAGTGTCATCCACAGATCCCTCCATAACAGTGTATCCTCCACAGATCCCCCATAACAGTGTATCCTCCACAGATCCCCCATAACAGTGTGTCCTCCACAGGTCCCCCATAACAGTGTCATCCACAGATCCCATAACAGTGTGTCATCCACAGATCCACCATGACAGTGTCATCCACAGATCCTCCATAACAGTGTCATCCACAGATCCCCATAACAGTGTGTCATCCACAGATCCCCCATAACAGTGTGTCCTCCACAGATCCCCCATAACAGTGTGTCCTCCACAGATCCCTCCATAACAGTGTCCTCCACAGATCCCCCAGAACAGTGTGTCCTCCACAGATCCCCCATAACAGTGTGTCCTCCACAGATCCTCCCCATAACAGTGTCATCCAAAGAACCTCCATAACAGTGTCATCCAAAGAACCTCCATAACAGTGTCATCCACAGATCCCCCATAACAGTGTCATCAACAGATCCTCCATAACAGTGTATCCTCCACAGATCCCCATAACAGTGTATCCTCCACAGATTTCTCCTTTCCAGTGTCATCCACAGATCCCCCAGAACAATGTGTCATCCACAGATCCCCCAGAACAGTGTGTCATCCACAGATCCCCCAGAACAGTGTGTCATCCACAGATCCCCCAGAACAGTGTGTCATCCACAGATCCCCCAGAACAGTGTGTCATCCACAGATCCCCCAGAACAGTGTGTCATCCACAGATCCCCCAGAACAGTGTGTCATCCACAGATCCCCCAGAACAGTGTGTCATCCACAGATCCCCCAGAACAGTGTGCATTTGCAGCATTATCTCCATTCAATGTTCTGGAATTGCCAGTGATCAGCTATTTTCAAAATACTATTAGCATAATTGTGGATGACCATGCATGCACATTGTGCTCTCCCTTTACTTCAGGGGCCCGGATGGGACAACCCCTTTTTTTCTGCTTATAAACTGCACCATGAAAAAAAATGAAGTGACATGGCCATTCTTCATGCGGGTTCCATGTCCAGAATTTCCTTTGAAAATGGGCATTATTAGAAAAAAAAACACATCCAATAAAACCTGATGCAGATTCTGCATTAGGTTTTTTTAAGCACAGAAAATACTTTGTGTGAACATACCCAAAGAGGCTGCAGTATCAGCAGTTTACAGTGGAAAGGCTAAAGAGAGATAATGTGGCATTCTGCAATCAGCTGCTGTGGTTGCAACCGCTGTCCGTGCCTACAAGGTCCTGTCAGACTTCTGGTCCTTCTGGCTAGTGTTGATCACGAATATTCGAATTGCGAATTTTAATCGCGAATATCGGCACTTCGAGAATTCGCGAATATTTCGAAATTCACAAAATATATTCGTAATTGCGAATATTCGCTTTTTGTGAAAATACCAGTCCATGCGAATTTTTTATGCGTAATCAAGAAAATAATGCCTGGAGATCATGAATTCGCGAATTCTCGAATATATGGCGAATATTCGCCCAAATATTCGCAAAATATCGCGAATTCGAATATTGCCCCTGCCGCTCATCACTACTTCTGGCCCAATATTTCAGGATTTAGGGCCCCACTTTCAATTTTGCCCAGGGCCACACTATGTCCAACACCGGCCCTGGTCTTTGTCTTATGATGTTTTTGTCATCCTAAAATGACCATTATACACCACAAACATGATGATATCCATTACATTTCCCATATTATAATCTTACCTTTCATATTGCTGTCCGTCGCCTATTCGCTCTTAAAAACACTTTTAATCGATATGCTAATCAGGTTCTGAAGGTGCCCAGGGGCGGCGTTTATGCGGCCGGTGCCCAGGCTCCACGGCGCTGTTCAAATCAAACCCCTCCCCTTTCACCCCTCTGGCCCGCCCTCGGTTCTTCAGATACCATCCTCCAGTCAATGACAAATCCGGCGCCTGCGCACTCCATTACTCACTAGGGCAGAGGCAGCAGAGCGTTTAATGCGCATGCGCCGGCTGCCTCTGCCCTAGTGAGTAATGGAGTGCGCAGGCGCAGGCGCCGGATTTGTCATTGACTGGAGGATGGTATCTGAAGAACCGAGGGCGGGCCAGAGGGGTGAAAGGGGAGGGGTTTGATTTGAACAGCGCCGTGGAGCCTGGGCACCGGCCGCATAAACGCCGCCCCTGGGCACCTTCAGAACCTGATTAGCATATGGAATAAAAGTGTTTTTAAGAGAGAATAGGCGACGGACAGCAATATGAAAGGTAAGATTATAAAATGGGGAATGTAATGGATATCATCATGTTTGTGGTGTATAATGGTCATTTTAGGTGAAAGACTCCCTTTAAGTACCTTGAAATAGTCAGCCATAAATCTCCCACTGGCATCAGATATGCCACGATTGCTAACAGACACACACCTCAATCATTGTGGCACATCTGTGCAGATCCATGCACAGAAAAATAAATATATGCAGCAAGGGAACTGGTGTCACTTTCTGGTATAATCTGCACCTGTTACCTGGTGTAGATTATAAAAAATGTGCTAGGCCAACTATGGCTGCCCCTGTAAAGCCCACTCCAATTTTGCTCTGTAAACTTTTTAATAAAAAGTGTCTAGAGCTACTTTAAACCCCTAAAAAGTTGCAAACTCTTTTGCAGGCATGTGTCCAGGGGTTGATAAATGTCCCCACAAGTCCTTGCCATGGCCTGCATAATCAGATGGCATTGTGCCCACTGATTAACATGGATAATTAGAATATTTTAGCACTTACTTATCTGTTCTATTGTCTTTGGAGAATCACATTTCCAAGAAAAGGAAAAGACATTAAGTAAAATATGCACCCGCTGTAACGGTTGAAGAATAATCGGACTTTTCCATCCCAGTACTAATTTAGGGCAATAGGGATTCATTTATCAAACTGATGTAAAGTTGTAAAGTAGAACAGGCTTAGATTCCCACAGCAACCAATCAGATTCCACCTTTCGTTTTGGACAGCTCTTTTGTAAAATTAAAGGATGAATCTGATTGGTTGCTATGGGCAATAAGCCAGTTCTACTTTAGACCAGTTTGATAAATAACCCCCCATAGTCTTGATCTGATACTCATAAAGAATTTGAGATAGCACTTATCTGTGATGTAACATCACATAGCAAACAACAAAGAGTATAATGGAGATTGTGTTGTCCTAAAATTCCATGGTATACATAGAAGTCCCTCTCATCACCACCATTACCACTACTAGGGTGTCAGGTTTTGTCACCCAGTACGGAAAGGAGTCCTCTCTGTCTTGCTTGAGTGAAAGGCATGGAGCTACGGTATATGAATGCAACGTACTGCTCCCCAGGGGCGATCGTGTCCTAAGTTTTTAGGAATGACGAGTTGTAATGCAGTGGACACGTAGAAGAGGAAAAAAAAAGAGGGGAGGAGGAGGTTAACAAATGCCTACTTGGGTCAATGAAAGGCGCCAGAGGTGATGGAATTAAGTAAGGGAAGGACAGGGTGTGACAGGTGGTGAAGAAGGCTGCTGAAGATAGTGTTAGCGTGAGCTATACACTTGGTGATCAGAAGAGTACTTACAACTTGGTAGTCAGGAGAACGGCATCACACAGGGCGCCTACCAACTAGCCAAAAAGGAGAGACAGCGCCACTCTCACACACCGAGGGGAAGAGTTTGTGGTGGCCCAAAGGGACAGGGTACACGATAGATTGGGGTGAGTAGTAGGTCCCCGTAAAGAAATACAATAATGGAGATGGTATAGGTAAATAAATTGGGGGGTGCCAATTGATCAGATTAAGACCCACAACAGTAATAATAAAAAGAACATAAAACACATACACAATAAAATATGCTTAAAAGCAAATCCGGAGTAAGACTCCAGTTAACTCACTTCGCTGGGGGGTTGCCATCAGGATAAATCTCAAGACACCTGGGGCAAAACCCCCTCCAGCCGGGATCGCCTGTAGTATAGTGGAGATTGCAGTCAGCGCTTCAGTGGTGCGATAAGGATAGCAAACAGCGCACGGATCAGCAACTCGTGGTCAATCTCTTTATTCCAAGAATGTGAGGCTCAACGCGTTTCGGGGAAGACATATGTAACGGATCACCTAGCACCCCGACCGGGTACCTCCGTCGATAGATGCTCCTAGTGCTTTCCGAGGACTCCAAGCACTCCACTTGACACCGTACGCACTGCAGACCCCACGAACCGCCGTAGCTTGGTTGGGGTCTCACCGTCCTCCACCCACGCTGGACCTACGACAAGGCTCCAGGCTCCAGTGGGTGAACCTCTCCTACAGCCAGAGAGCAGGAACAGCTCTTACAAGAGCTAGTAGTTATGCCAGGGGAGTATAGCAAATCTTCAGCGTATAGCAATCCCCCAGTTTGATCAGTTATCCAAACACCAGTCTCAGCATGATGAAGGATAAAACAGGAACACTTTATTGAGGGCTACTCGCCCGTATTTATGCAGGTCCATATCTGGTGGACACGCCCCCAGGGGACCAGAATGGAGACTGCGACACACCGAACAGATACAGCACATCCCCACAATGCATCATGGTTTCCTCCTCTCTGCCCCAGAGACAACCGAGGTATAATCCAATTATCTCTCAGGACAAAGGGGAGATCGCCAATACACATGTGGAGACAACAGGACAGAAATCACCAGTTAAACACACAATGTCACACCCTCCCAGCAACCACAGACATTTAACATATTCCCAGATAGCTCAAGTCTGTCATGGTCTTACCTTCTTACTGTTCTCCTTCGTTTGACATGTGCTGGCGGCCATCTTGGTTTCTGGGTTTCTTGTAGCCTCCCACCCTGCGGCTTCTCCTTCCCACTGGGAGGAGCTGGATGCCTAGCTCATATATATAGGAGGTCTGTGGCTTCAGTTCCTTGCTTGGTCCTCCTGTGTTCACATGCTTCTAGACTGCTGCTGCTTCTGGTTCCTGATCCTGGCCTCGTCTGACTACCCCGTTGGTTCCTGATCCTGGCTTCGTCTGACTACCCTGCTGGTTCCTGATCCAGGCTTCGTCTGACTACCCTCCTGGTTCCTGACCTCTGTCTACGCAAGACCCTGCTTCGGTTTAGCCATCCGTTTGGACTTTTGCTTACAGCTTGATTTTCAATAAAGCCTTCTTATTTCCACTTATCTCTTGTTGTACGTCTGGTTCATGGTTCCATGACAAAGTCTGAGTGCATATCGTTAGGCGAATGACACTCAGACCACACGAATACAATTAAACTAGCCATCTGGGTGCCCTCACATAACAAAATACAATTCCAAAGACAGATTTAAGCTGTGCGGCCGGCCTGTCTTCTTTAAAGTTAGTATGGGCCATAATCCTGAGGCAGGAGGCTGGCAACCAGCCCCCTCCAAAACACCGTGGCGAGGTTGGTTTCGTCACACATCTCCCCCTTCCAGGGAAGACTAACCAGATACCTGACCTCACGGTCAGTACCTGAGTTAGTCTGGCAGTCCAACCACAACCCCATACTGGACCTGTTGAATTTTGGGGCCTGGCTTGTTTCTGTATGTCCCCAGCTGTTGAGTGGGCATCTGCGACTCCTTGCTGCCTTGTGGTTCTCCAGCTTGGAGCTGTAGGTACTTGGTGGGCAGAGGCCGACTGCGCTCTGCCCAGATGCCAGCTCTTCCGCGGGGGTAGCCTGTGGAAAGTCCGGCTCTGAAGAAGAGGGTAGGGGAGGGCAGAGGCCGACTGCGCTCTGCCCAGATGCCAGCTCTTCCGCTGGGGTAGCCTGTGGGAAGTCCGGCTGTGGAGAAGAGGATAGGGGAGGGCAGAGGCCGACTGCGCTCTGCCCAGACGCCAGCTCTTCCGCGGGGGTAGCCGGTGGGGAGTCCGGCTCTGGAGAAGAGGATAGGGGAGGGCAGAGGCCGACTGCACTCTGCCCAGATGCCAGCACTTCCGCTGGAAAGAAATCAGTGGGTAGCGCAGGCTCATCCCCTGCCCCCAGAACTCTGTTGGGAAGTAGCTGGGAAGGGGAGGGCTCGCTTACCTCCTCCTCCTGGTATCCCTGCGGAGATGGATGGGGATCTGGACCGACTGTCCAGCATCCCTGTAGGACTGGCACCGAGCCCGCGGTCTCATCTGCGCCTATGCAGAAGGGCTTGTGTTCCCCTTTTCCTGGTATCTCCGGCTGCTGGTGGAAGGTGAGGCCGGTTGCCTCTCCTCCCCAGGACTCTGGTTGCTGTAAGGCAGAGGGACCCCGCATCTCCTCCCCCTGGAACTCAGGTTGCCGCTGGGGAGAGAGACCGGTTGTCTCCTCTCCCTGTGATATGCACTGCCGCTGGAGATCTGGGCAGGCGGCCCAGCATCCCTGTAGGGTCAGTAGAGAGACCTCGGTCCCATCTCCACCTGCCATCTGTGGGTCCTCCCAGGACCAGTCTGTGAGGTCCCTCAACATTTGCGAGTCAGGATCACCTGCGTCCACACCTGGCAACTCCGGCTGCTGCTGAGGGTCTGGGCCAGCATCCCAGCATCCCGGTAGAGAGCCCTCGGTCCCGTCTCCACCTGCCTGTTGTGGTTCCTCACAGGACCAGTCTATGAGGACCCCTACCTCTGTAGCTGGTACTGAAGCAGGGGATACTTCAGTCGGATCTTCCCAGCTGTAGGGTTGTAGGTCTGGGACTGCCACCCAGCTCTCTGGCAGTGTATATTGGGACCGAATTGAGCTGAAGAAGTATTGGTAGTCCTGCTCCAGCTCCCACTCCTTTGTCACTAGAGATGCCAGGTCTTGTCTCACCTCTCTCGCTGTAGCCCAATCATGCATAGCCTCTCTGTAGTCATAGATATCCCAGAACCGGGACCCTCCAGCATCTCCGAACTCCGGTTCTGCGAAGGCCTCAAACAACAGGCCAGGGCCATCATAATCCTCACCCTCGGGTCTGTCGTGCTCAGCCATCCAGGGAGAGTGCCGAATCACATACCACCAGAGTGCCTGGTAGGCGTCATCTAGCCAAAGCTCCTTCCATACCAGGCTCTCCAGTTCTGTCACCCACTCATTCAGGGGCTCCTCTCCCAGAAGGGGCATTCGCAGGGCCACTCGCATCCGCAACTGCTGCTCCTCACTGGGGAGACACTCGCCCCGCCGACGCTGTACATCTTCCAGGGCCTCGTGCCAGACGCCTTTCCGGACTGCATCCCTCCAGTCCGGGTCATCATCCTCCTCGTAGTGGAACGCTGTTCGAAGACTAGCCGATTCCATCCTGCTGTAGCCAGGGGCGCTGTACGGATACTAGCGTTGCCCTCAATATACTCCACGAACGGTGTCTCCGAGCTGCTTCTCCTCACCTCACACTAGGACGCCATCCCACTGCTTACCACCAATGTAACGGATCACCTAGCACCCCGACCGGGTACCTCCGTCGATAGATGCTCCTAGTGCTTTCCGAGGACTCCAAGCACTCCACTTGACACCGTACGCACTGCAGACCCCACGAACCGCCGTAGCTTGGTTGGGGTCTCACCGTCCTCCACCCACGCTGGACCTACGACAAGGCTCCAGGCTCCAGTGGGTGAACCTCTCCTACAGCCAGAGAGCAGGAACAGCTCTTACAAGAGCTAGTAGTTATGCCAGGGGAGTATAGCAAATCTTCAGCGTATAGCAATCCCCCAGTTTGATCAGTTATCCAAACACCAGTCTCAGCATGATGAAGGATAAAACAGGAACACTTTATTGAGGGCTACTCGCCCGTATTTATGCAGGTCCATATCTGGTGGACACGCCCCCAGGGGACCAGAATGGAGACTGCGACACACCGAACAGATACAGCACATCCCCACAATGCATCATGGTTTCCTCCTCTCTGCCCCAGAGACAACCGAGGTATAATCCAATTATCTCTCAGGACAAAGGGGAGATCGCCAATACACATGTGGAGACAACAGGACAGAAATCACCAGTTAAACACACAATGTCACACCCTCCCAGCAACCACAGACATTTAACATATTCCCAGATAGCTCAAGTCTGAGTGCATATCGTTAGGCGAATGACACTCAGACCACACGAATACAATTAAACTAGCCATCTGGGTGCCCTCACGTAACAAAATACAATTCCAAAGACAGATTTAAGCTGTGCGGCCGGCCTGTCTTCTTTAAAGTTAGTATGGGCCATAATCCTGAGGCAGGAGGCTGGCAACCAGTCCCCCTCCAAAACACCAGTGGCGAGGTTGGTTTCGTCACAACATAAAATCTCCTTCATCAGGAGCAATTGTAAAACAGGTACACGTGGGACAAATGTATATAGGGACAAACATGAATTGAAGTTCCCGCCAGAATGACATCACTTCCGGTTTCCGGGTAAACCGGAAATGGTGCGTTCCACTGTGGAACCCATATTATATGGTAAAATACAGATAATGGCCATGCATGAGATAAAAATTATACCAATATATACATACACACATGAGCGGCACACGTCAGGAGTTATAGATAAAAAGGAGAGTAACTTTCTTAAAACTCAACAAAAATACTTGGTTACATTTAACTTCTTCAGTTCCATAATTTCATTACACCGATCCCAAGGGAGTAATGGTCTGAGGGAGTACACCATGACCAAACATTTCATCAGGGCCACTACCACTCCAATCATCTACACCAGCTTCTCAGGGGTCGTTGCAGATTCACTTTTTTCCCCCAGAACTATTTACATTATCTGTGACACAGGCGCCAGATGGAGCCTCCGACGAAAGTGTGAACACAGTCTAACTTTGTATGAGTCTTTAAAAAACAAAAACAAATTTGAACTCCCTTCTTCCCCAACTATCACTTTCTTTCTTCTTATTATTCAAATGACTTGATTAGATTTGGGTACAAATGTTACACTAAAAAGTGTGAGATGCAAGATCTGTGATGGAGCCAAGAAAATAATTAGCATGTTCACAACCTGGACTCGGTTGTTAAAATGAAATAATATGACAAGCCATCCCATTGCAATGTTCACGAGACAGTGGTTTGTGCCAGGACTTGTGTTATTTAGCCAATTTTAGAGGTTCCCATTGGGGCATGAAGGAGTTAATTTTGGGGATTTAATGAATACCAAATGTTATTCTGGGACCAACGTCTGGTGCTACAGCTGGGCAAGCATCTTTTTGGAGCCAGTGATTCACTGTAGTATGAAGCCTCTATTAAAATAATGGTTGTTGACTTGTAACTGCAGTGTACTTTCTTGATAAGCTAATTATTGCCTTATAATTCCAATCTAGTCAAATCCATCTGGATTATGAATGATCTAGAACAATTCAGAAATGTACATGGAGTTACCAGAGGCATGCACACTAATTGTTAACTACTGACCCGGTAGCATGCTGAGGCAAGGAAATGAACCCTGGGAATGCTGGAGACCACAGGATGATGAGCTGATTATGCCTTTTTAGGCCTCATACACATGGACGTTGTTGGCTGGTGCCCCTATTGCGGCCCGCAATATACGGACGCCGGCCATTTGTGCACCGCATTCCAGATGTGGACCTATTCACTTGAATGGGTCTGCAATCTGGAAGGTGCCGTGCAGTGCGGAATGAAACTCTGTAGTGCTTCCGTAGGTTTTCTGTCCATGCCTTAGCACCACAAAAACGTAGTGCATGCACTGCAGAGCGTGGAATGCGGATCTCAAGACGGCGGCCACACAGTCGGTGCCCATGCATTGCGGAGTGCAATTTGGGGTCCGCAGCACAGGCAAGGCCGGCACACTGTTGCGTGCATGAGGCCTTAGGCTGCATTGGCTATGACAACATAAAACAGTGTATCTCCGATTAGTTTATTATTAAAAAACATAGACCACTAGAACGTCAATCAAGAGGTGGTCGCACATGCTCAGTTCCACCCTGTATCTACTCTTTAGAAGTGTTACAGTTACAGGAAGAAATGACACCCCCTGATCTGTGACAGGAAGAGAGCTGCAGCAGAAACAACACGCTCCATGAGATGCCAACTTGAAATAAATCTAGTAGAACAATTGGAGCAATGAATGGGGAAATCTCTGGAGGTACAGGCAATAGTAATAATGTCCATCATTTTGCCCCCAGTAGTAATAATTCCCCCTATAATGAGTGCCAGTACAAAAAATAACCCTTATAATGTTTGCCAGTAAAATAATCCCCCCTTGCAATGTGTACCAGTACAAAAATGTTCCCTTATAATGTGTGCCAGTACAAAAATACCCTCTTATGTGTGCCAATACAAAACAATGTTCCTTTATGACATGCACCAGTACAAAAAAAAAAAACTTTTAGTGCCCCATGTAGAAGAAATGTCCCCATAGTGGCCACCTTAGAATGTGCGCTAAATACAAAAATGCCCCTTATGTGCCAGTACAAAAAATGTTCCCTTATAACGTGTGTCCAAGGCCCTTCTGCTGCCCCCCTCTGTGCCCCTAGCTGGCGGTGCCTGAGGCGATCGCCTCACCTGACCTCATTGGTGGTGCACCCCTGGGAACAGGGCTGGTTTTAGTTTTGTTAGGGTACATGCACACGTTCAGGATTCATGTGCGGAGAATCCGCACTGAAATCCGCAGGTATTTGCAGGCAAATCTGTGCGGTGAATCCGCATAAAATGGTGCGGATTTGCTTGCTGATTTGGTGCGGATTTTCCGCATGCGGATTTCACTAAGTGAATGCAGAAAATCCGGTCAGGAAAAATCTAATAAATAGACATGCTGTGGATTTAAAAATCCGCACCGCAGGTCAAAATCCGCGCGTAAAAAATCTACATTGTGTGCATTGAGAATTTAATCCGCGTTTAGCCTTAGGCCTCATGCACACGGCTGTTGTTTGGGTTCGCATCCGAGCTGCCGTTTTTGCGGCTCGGATGTGGACCCATACACTTTAATGGGGTTGCAAAAGGTGCTGTGTGCTGTCCGCATCCGTTGCTCTGTTCCGTGGCCCTGCAAAAAAAATAGAACATGTCCTGGCCAAGAATAGGCATTTCTACGATGGGCCGCCCGTTTCGTTCCGCAAATTGCGGAAGGCACACGGGCGGCTTCCGCTTTTTTGGGATCCACGGTTTGCGGACCGCAAAAAACTGAACGGTAGTGTGCATGAGGCCTTAGAAACATATTGTCATGTCCTAAACAACTTCTGATTTTCATTTTTCATTAATAAGCCTTTTGAATACTACATTGATAGACATTTGGGGCCCTGTTCCAACCAGAAACACCTCTTAAAAGCTCAAGAAATACCGTACATCTTTTGGAGATTAATTACAACTTTTGTCTAGTTGGCAGGATGCCTGGTGAGAATCAGCAGTGTTGGTACAGTAACTATGTGTAGGCTCTAATTTCTCAAATAGGCTTTGGGCTGAGGACATCCACAACTAACATTTTACCTTTAAAGTGTACCTAAACTTTTAAAACAGTTGATTAAAAACTATTCTAAATGGCATATAATGATTTTTGTAATATACTTTATTTATTTTCCATTTTCCTGAAGTTCAGGTACCTATAGCTGAATCCACACACTCATACACTCATACGCCGATGACATGTCTGCGGTGTACGAGTGTACAGATTCCAGGCAGGAGCACACTTCGCCGCTCCTGCCTTTGCCAGTTCTTCTCTGCTAAATAAAGCCTGGCAGAGATGTGCTATATCAGACTTTAGCAGAGCGGCACAGGCAGGAGGAGCAATATGCTAGGCAAAGCTCCTGCCTGCGCCCGCTCTGCGAAAAGCCTTGCACACCACATTGATACAGGCAAAGCTTTAGCAGACAGAAGCGAGCGCAGCGAAGATTGCTGCTGCCTGTACATCGCTCACTAAAGACCTATAGTAGAATCTGTACACTACTGACAAAGTAAAGAAAATGTAAAAAATATATAAATAAGGTATATTCCAAAAATTCATAATATGCGATTTAGGCCTCATGCACACGAACGTATGTTCTTTCCATGTCCGTTCTGTTTTTTTTTTTACGGACCGTATACGGAAACCATTCTTTTTAATGGGTCCTAAAAAAAACAGAAGTTACTCCGTCTGCATTCCGTTTCCGTATTTCCATTTTGCAAACATTTTTTGAACATGTCCTATTATTGTCCGCATAACGGACAAGGATAGTACTGTTCGATTATGGGCCAGCTGTTCCGTTCCTCAAAATACGGAATGCACACGGACGTCATCCGTATGTTTTGCGGATCCATTTTTTGCAGACCGCAAAATACATACGGTCGTGTACATGAGGCCTTAGAATAGGTTTTAATAACATTGTTTAAAAGTTTAGGCACGTTTTAAATACCCTTTCCGTCCTGCAGTGTTAGAGCTCATACACACGAACGTAATTTCTTTCCGTGTCTGTTGTGTTTTTTTTGTTTTTTTTGCGGGCTGTATCCGGAACCATTTATTGTAATGGGTCTGCAAAAAAACGGAAGTTACTCCGTGTGCATTCCATTTCCGTATGTCCGTTCTTCAAAAGAATAGAACATGTCCTATTATTGTCCGCATTACGGACAAGGATAGGACTGTTGTATTAAGGGCCATCTGTTCCGTTCCACAAAATATGTAATGCACACGGACGTCATCCGTATTTTTGCGGATCTGTGTTTTGAGAACCGCATGAGCTCTTCTATTAGGGGCCAGTTGTTCTGTTCCGCAAAATACAGAGTGCACACAGACATCATCCGTATTTTTTGCGGATCCGTGTTTTGCGGACTACAAAATATATACGGTCGTGTGCATGAGCCCTTATCCTGTACACTGAAGCATGATTGTGATGTTTCTCAAGTAATTATTCTTGCACTGCTCTCCGGTAGTAAGTGTAGCATCTGTGCATACAGACTAGTTTATTACAACTATGAGCATCTTCTTCTGTGAGTCCCAGAAGTTCACACTTACCTGCCCCATGATGTTCTCCGTACTGCACCCGCTGTCTCCATCTTCCAGTCCCCGCGCTGTTTGCATCAGGCTGGCTATGGCCATGGTCACATTCACCTCTCCAGCCAGTGACTAGCTTCAGCAGTGATGTGGCCACAGGCAGCAGCTTGTAGATGGAGGCCGGTAATGTGTGCTAATGTATAGGGGGTCAGTGCAGTCCTGTCATACTTGGAAATTAGGCTGCACCTCACAGGTAACCTGTATGTGTGAAGCAACACCCCATTTTCACATGCGGCGTGTAACCCTGTACAGTATGTATGTAACCCTGTACAGCAAGCATGTCAAACTCAAAGGCTAACATGGGCCAAAAAAACAAAATTTAAGTTTATGTGGGCCGCATAAAAAAAATGGAGAATCGCGCAGTTTTTATTTATTTTTTTCTGTTCCGGCGTTCACCACCTAGATTTTTTTTTATATTTTAATAGTTTGGACTTTTCTGACGTGGCGATATGTAATATGTTTATTATTTATATATTTTATATATGTGAAATTGGGAAAAAGGGGTGATTTATACTTCATATTTTGGTGGGGGGTTTTTTTAACTTTTTTTTTTTTACACTTTTTATTTAATAACTATTTCCCCCCTTAGGCTACTTTCACACTAGCGTTCGGGTGTCCGCTTGTGAGCTCCGTTTGAAGGCTCTCACAAGCGGCCCCGAACGCATCCGTCCAGCCCTAATGCATTCTGAGTGGATGCGGATCCGCTCAGAATGCATCAGTCTGGCGGCGTTCAGCCTCCGCTCAGCAGGCGGACACCCGAACGCTGCTTGCAGCGTTCGGGTGTCCGCCTGGCCGTGCGGAGGCAAGCGGATCCGTCCAGACTTACAATGGAAGTCAATGGGGACGGATCCGTTTGAAGATGACACAATATGGCTCAATCTTCAAACGGATCCGTCCCCCATTGACTTTCAATGTAAAAGTCTGGACGGATCCGTCTGAGGCTACTTTCACAGTTAGAATTTTTTTTACAATATAATGCAGACGGATCCGTTCTGAACGGATCCACCGTCTGCATTATATGAGCGGATCCGTCTCAGACGGATCCGCTCTGAACGCAAGTGTGAAAGTAGCCTTAGGGGCGAGAACCTGGGATCTTTCATCCCTTGTCCTATTCAGCTCTATCAGGGTGAATAGGACTTCACACTGTCCCTGCTGCTCTGTGCCTTGTGCACACAGCATCAGGGATGTTACCATGGCAACCAGGGCTTCTGTAGCGTCCTGGCTGCCATGGTAACTGATCGGAGCCCCAGGCTTACACAGCTGGGGCTCCGATCAGAAGCTGCCACTGCACCACCAATGAGGGGGAGGGGAGAGGTCCCTGTGGCCACTGCCACCAATGATTTTAATACTGGGGGGGTTGAGAGGGGCTGGCGCACTGTGCCACCAATGATTTTAATGGGATGGGGGGTTAAGGGGGGGGGGGCACACTGCACCACCAATGATAAATTACCCCTTTATACAGGAGGCTGGTACTGGCAGATCAGCAGTTAACCCCTCAGGTGCGGCACCTAAGGGGTTAACTGCCTCTGATCGCAGCTCCCTGTCAGCGGCAGGGTGCCGGCAATGCGATTCTGCTGCCGGCACCCGCCTCCTGTATTGTGTTAAACTTCTTTCACTATCAGGCCACACAGAGCGGCGCCCAGCGATGTCTCAGCACTCACCATTAGTCCTGGGCGCCGCTCCGTTCGCCCGCAGTGCCCCATTACTGTCTCCTCTCCTGCTCCACATGCTGCTGATTACTATCGGAGCGATGGGAGGAGACATCAGCTTCACTAGTGGGCGTTCCTTCTTCCTGGCTGTAGCGCTGTCCAATCGCAGCGCAGGGAGAAGGAACGCCCACTAGTGAAGCTGATGTCTCCTCCCATCGCTCCGATAGTAATCAGCAGCATGTGGAGCAGGAGAGGAGACAGTAATGGGGCACTGCAGGCGAACGGAGCGGCGCCCAGGACTAATGGTGAGTGCTGGGACATCGCTGGGCGCCGCTCTGTGTGGAAATAGTCCGATCATTGGTGGCGCAGTGCGCCCGCCCCTCCTCCCCCCCCCTCTATCCTCATTGGTGGCGCAGTGCGCCCGCCCCTTCTCCCCCCCCCCCTCTCTTCTCATTGGTGGCAGCGGCAGCAGCACAGGGGGAGGGAGGACAGCTTCCTTCTCCCTGTGCTGCTGAGAGAACATGAGCGCGCCGATAGCAGCGCGCTCATGTTCAGAGATACTTGCCGGGCCGCAAAGATATTCATTGCAGGCCGCATGTTTGACACCCATGCTGTACAGTATGTATGGTGGAAACAGTCTGTTCTATTAGGTTTCTTGAATTATTCTGAAATTATGCAGAGTTAAAGGAGTTCTCTGAGACCAAGAACCCAAGGCAGGACAGAGTGCAGAAATAAGAAATGTCATGTGTCGGTTGCTGCTGTTTTCGGTTCCCGCTGCTGGAATGAAGTGTGACGTATTGTCCACATGCGCGTCACAGCTACTGGTCAATCAGTGGCCACAGCCTAACGCTACATTCACATGATCATAATGTTTTGCGGATCCACAAAACACGGATACCTGGCACGTGTGCGTTCTGCAATTTGCGGATAGCACATGCTGCCATTACCATAGAAAATGCCTATTCTTGTCCGCAATTGCGGACAAGAATAGGACATGCTCTGTTTTTTGCAGGGCCGCGGAACGGAACTACGGATGCGGACAGCACACTGTGTGCTGTCTGCATCTAATGGGCCCACACCCTTCTGTAAAATTGCTGAACGGATGCGGACTCAATTATATGGTCGTCTGAATGTAGCCTAAAAGGCACATGACTGTTGGTACTGGTTACTGGTCCGCTGACCCTCCAACCTATGTCCCAGGATCATTTTTCCCTTTACCCAATAACAACTCTGACAGCAGTGGATTTTAATCGGCCACAGCAGCCATTTTATTATTTACATCCATACAGATTATGATCATTACCAACGGAGGAAGGTCCTCGAAGCCTAAAATAATTAAATCCCATACGGGGAACTCCACCTTGCCTGCAGCTGTTAAACAACAGCTCGGAGGCACCAACCGATGGACCCCTTAAATCCTCCACCAACCACCAACCGATGAACCCCTTAAATCCTCCACCAACTGATGGACCCCTTAAATCCTCCACCAACCACCAGCCAAGGGAGTCCAGCCCCAACTGTAGGGCCCTCCCCTCCTCAGCAACCTGGTAACTTCAAGAACCTCCCACTGCCACAGCTGCTGCGACAACACCAATCCCGCAAACATCCCCCCAACTCATTTTATATATATATATATATATACTGTATATATATATTTTTTTTCCATTTTGAGGTTTTTCACATTAAACAGTGATTTTTATTTATTTTTTATGTAAATACAATTGTCACACTACGCGCTCTGTAGATTTGTAGGTAAGCAGTTGCTACGCTAAACAAGTTTACTAATGGCCATTGTCAAGTAGATGGATTGGTTGGAAGGGGCTGGCTGGAGAACAACATTTTAGATTGCTAATTACAGAGTTTGTTGGAATCACAGTAGGGAGGGAAACTCTGGTCTATAATTAAAGAAATTAGTTGAACAAAGGCCCAATTTAGTATTTTCTAAATTGCCAGGATCTTTTTATTGCTCAATCTTAATGTCTGTCAGGTATTCCAATGATTTTTCTGTTAAATATATATTTTAATACTTATGTTCAGCAGGATGTATGAAACGGGCATCTGGTAATCCAGAAAGTCTGATAGTCCAGCTTGCGTTTCCAATATAGAATTTTTCACCTAAAGTAGAAACGGTAACAAGTAGAAAATATTTTTCTGCTTTAACAAAGTTAACCAAACTCCTGACTAAACACCATGATCTCCGGCACGCTGCATTTTTTAAAAGATGCCAGAAAGACAACAAAAAAAGCCATGTAATGGAAAAGAGCAAAAAAAAAAAAACACTTGTACCGTATGTCCTACATTTCATATTTCCTATAACCTTCAGCCAACATCTGGACCTATGGTTTTCACTACCAAAACACAAAAAAAACTGCAGGTGCAAAAAACACTACTAAAAGTGCAAGAGTGCAGAAAAACGGCAGAAAAAAACCTACGTCAACTCACACTTAGGGCTCATGCACACAGCCGTTGTCCGGCCGTTCCGTGCATTTGGGACTACAATCTGCGGTCCTCAATGCACGGGCAACATGAATGGGTCCATGATCCATACGTACCGCAAAAAATAGAACATGTACTATTTCTTTGCGGTGCGGAGGCACGGAGAGAAACCCCATGGAAACTCTCCGTAGTTTTTCCCGTCCATTCCGCACCGCACCTTCCAGATTGTGGACTCATTCAGGTGAATGGGTCCACATTTGTGATGCGGTGCACAAATGGCCGGGGCCCTTAGGCCACATTCACATTTCCATGTCCATTTGAAAATGTCCAGTAAAAAAAATCTGTCTGTATTTCATCCTTAACACTGGGTTCACACCTGAGCATTTTACAGCAAGTTCAAACGCGCTGTAAAACGCTCAACACATGAAAACCAATGCTTCCCTATGGCCCTGGTTCACACTCGAGCGTTTTACAGCGCGTTTGAACGCGCTAAAAAACGCCCTACGCTCAAAAAAGTTCTTGAGCTTCTTTGGGGCGTTTTGTCGCGCGTTCCCGTACATAGACTTTCGGGAACGCGCGACAATGGGCGTTTGCTTGTCTCTGTATGCGCGATTGTAAACGCCGGTACAATCGCGCATACAAAGCGCTCCTTTCAGAACGCTCAGGTGTGAGCCCAGGGTAAAGAATCCATGTTTGGTCCATCTGTATTAATTTCAGAGCAACTCCTATCAGTGGTCAGTGAAAAACGGACCAAACACAGATGTCATCTATGTTATGTCCGTGTGTTTGGTGCACATCACAGACCAAAGTAGTTCATGTTCCTGTGATTTTTTTTTTTTGCTGACCCACAGTCAGTAAAAAATACTGATGTGTGAACAAACACATTAAAATCAATGGAAAGGTGTGCTGTCCGTGGAAAATGTGGACAGCTCACGTCAGTAAAAAACAGAATGTGAATGAGGCCAGAGTCAATGTTTGGTCAGTGTCTAATCAGTGAATTCCTTCAGTGATTGTGTGTTGTGCATTTTTTGGAGCTCTTGTTCTGTAGAGCTGTATGGGAATAATATATGGCAAAAAAAAAACATAATTAAAAACGCAAACACACATTGCGTATGCATTTTTTAAAGCTGCAAAATAAGCCACTTGAGGTCTATGGGAGAAAAATGCCAGGCAATGGGGGAAGAATGCTAGAGCCAGAGCATGCTGCGGATTCTAAAAACTGCCATTGATTAACCTAAAAAACCCTCCTCAAGGGTGAAAAACACCATGCACACGACCGTTGTTGTTTTGTGGTCTGTTTTTCACAGATCCGTTGTTCCGTATCTGAGGCTTTTTTTTCTCTGATTTAGGTCCTCTTCCGTTCCGTTAATCCACAAAACATATCCGTATGGTTTTGGTATTTGATCCGTTTTTTGCGGATGTGAAATGGAAACAGTAACTTATTATTAACCAAACAGATGAGCAATATGGGCTGGGCATAGCATTTCTGCAGTATGGATCCGCAAAATACAGTTAAAATACGGATGACATACGGATGTGTTTGTTCTACGTTCCGTATTTTTCACGGACCAATTGACTTGAATGGGGCCTCGGACCATGATTTGCTGACAATAATAGGGCATGCACTACTTTTTTGCTGAACGGAAATACGGAAACGGAATGCACACAGAGTACCTTCCGTTGTTTTTGCGGACCCATTGAAGTGAAAGGTTCCTCATACAGTTTGCAAAAAAAAAGGGAAGGGAAGCGGAAAGAAAATACGTTTGTGTGCATGAGCCCTTATACAAACCGGATTCCAAAAAAGTTGGGACACTATACAAATCGTGAATAAAAACTGAATGCAATGATGTGGAGGTGCCAACTTCTAATATTTTATTCAGAATAGAACATAAATCACGGAACAAAAGTTTAAACTGAGAAAATGTAGCATTTTAAGGGAAAAATATGTTGAATCTGAATTTCATGGTGTCAACAAATCCCCAAAAAGTTGGGACAAGGCCATTTTCACCACTGTGTGGCATCTTCCCTTCTTCTTACAACACTCAACAGACGTCTGGGGACCGAGGAGACCAGTTTCTCAAGTTTAGAAATAGGAATGCTCTCCCATTCTTGTCTAATACAGGCCTCTAACTGTTCAATCGTCTTGGGCCTTCTTTGTTGCACCTTCCTCTTTATGATGCGCCAAATGTTCTCTATAGGTGAAAGATCTGGACTGCAGACTGGCCATTTCAGTACCCGGATCCTTCTCCTACGCAGCCATGATGTTGTGATTGATGCAGAATGTGGTCTGGCATTATCTTGTTGAAAAATGCAGGGTCTTCCTGAAAGAGATGACGTCTGGATGGGAGCATATGTTGTTCTAGAACCTGAATATATTTTTCTGCATTGATGGTGCCTTTCCAGACATGCAAGCTGCCCATGCCACACGCACTCATGCAACCCCATACCATCAGAGATGCAGGCTTCTGAACTGAGCGTTGATAACAACTTGGGTTGTCCTTGTCCTCTTTGGTCCGGATGACATGGCGTCCCAGATTTCCAAAAAGAACTTCGAATCGTGGCTCGTCTGACCACAGAACAGTCTTCCAGTTTGCTACACTCCATTTTAAATGATCCCTGGCCCAGTGAAAACGCCTGAGCTTGTGGATCTTGCTTAGAAATGGCTTCTTCTTTGCACTGTAGAGTTTCAGCTGGCAACGGCGGATGGCACGGTGGATTGTGTTCACTGACAATGGTTTCTGGAAGTATTCCTGAGCCCATTCTGTGATTTCCTTTACAGTAGCATTCCTGTTTGTGGTGCAGTGTCGTTTAAGGGCCCGGAGATCACGGGCATCCAGTATGGTTTTACGGCCTTGACCCTTACGCACAGAGATTGTTCCAGATTCTCTGAATCTTCGGATGATGTTATGCACAGTTGATGACGATAGATGCAAAGTCTTTGCAATGTTTCGCTGGGTAACACCTTTCTGATATTGCTCCACTATCTTTCTGCGCAACATTGTGGGAATTGGTGATCCTCTACCCATCTTGGCTTCTGAGAGACACTGCCACTCTGAGAAGCTCTTTTTATACCCAATCATGTTGCCAATTGACCTAATTAGTGTTAATTGGTCATCCAGCTCTTCCTTATGCTCAATATTACTTTTCCAGCCTCTTATTGCTACTTGTCCCAACTTTTTGGGGTTTTGTTGACACCGTGAAAATTTGAATCAACGTATTTTTCCTTTAAAATGATACATTTACTCGGATTAAACGTTTGATCTGTCATCTACGTTCTATTACAAATAAAATATTGACATTTGCCATCTCCACATCATTGCATTCAGTTTTTATTCACAATTTTTTTAGTGTCCCAACTTTTTGGGAATCCGGTTTGTAGGTTTCAATGCAATATCTAGAGCTGGGTAGTGATTCTTCCTTCAGTTTTCATCCTTATTGGTGCTCTGGGGGTCATTTAAAAGATAGAGTTGTGCCCATTACTTCAGCTTTGAATGGTCATTGAGTGATTGACAAGGCTGGCCTTGGGGGGCATAAACCCCACTGCACATGACACCGACCAACCTAAGCCTAGTCCTAGTATGTTAAAGTTGTTCTGGACAATACTCCAGAATGTTAATGCACACCAAGACTATAAGGTAATTTTGCGATGTTTGGCGTAACGTGTTACTCATACTTTTATGTTTCTATTGCAGCATTCTGGCCACGGCCGGTACTCACTTTAATACTCATATAGACCTACGCACCTTGCGGGCAGTGCGTGTACTCAGGCCACTGAAACTGGTCTCTGGAATCCCAAGTAAGTATTTTTAGTTTTTTTCAAGAAGTTGTTTTATCATTTTCCACAATCTTTTCATTTTTCAATCTAGATTAAAATGTATTTGGTAAAATTCTGCATGTTCATGACATTAAAGAGGTCGTGCCAAGTTTTCAAGTTATCTACTATCTACAGGAGGGGGTAACTAATTAATCGGGGGGGGGGGGGAGGAATCCTGAGAACGGGGACTTATTACCCCGTCCTGAATGAACCGCAGGCTGTACATGGGACTGCCAAAGAGTACAGAGCTTGGCTGCTTCTAGCAATCCCATAGAGAGTTATTGGAGCAGCAGGGCACATGCTCGATCTGCTGAGAAAACTGATCCGCGAAAATATACGCATGACGTCTGAGTGCATTCTGTATTTTACGGAACGGAACAGCCGGCCTCTAATAGAACAGTCCTATCCTTGTCCGCAATGCGGACAATAATAGGACATGTTCTATTTTTTTGCAGAATGGATATACGGAAACGGAATGCACACGGAGTAACTTCAGTTTTTTTGCGGACCCATTGAAATAAATGGTTCCGCAAACGGTTCACAAAAAAAATGGAACGGACACGGATAGAGCATAACTTGAACACTGGGCACAACCCCTTTAAAAATTGTTTGTTCTCACATATAGATTTTTAGTAAATTCTTACATTTCACCTGAATTAACAACTATGGAGCATCTTTACTTAAAGGGGTTCTTCAGGCTTTTAATATTGATGACCTATCCTCAGGATAGATAATCAATATCAGATCGACGAGGGTCCGACACCCAGCATCCCCACCGATCGGTTGTGCGCGCGTGCGCCGTCTCCCGTCTCACTTCCTGCTCGCTGCTGCTATGTCTATGGCAAATAGGAAGAGAGACAGGAGACGGCACGCGGGCATGGCGCTTGCCCTCTGTTCATACAGCTAAACGGCGGGAGTGCCGATCTGATATTGATGATGACTATATTGTGTGCGGTGTGTTCCCATTCTCCTTGTTAATGGGGACATACTTTCCATTCACTGCTGATAGTGTTGGACTCTGCAAGGACACTCTTTATTGACAAGGGAAATGGTAAAGCCTAGTTGTCAATTTAATAATTTCCAGTGTAATTGTATTAATGGAAGAACAATACACAGAACACAGAGTTGTAGGGAAAAAAAAATATCCAGAATTATTTATATCATAGGGATTGCTGACGAGTCCTTGATCTGTACATGATGAAAAGTCATGATGCGGCCCTGCAAAAACTTGCAGTCTATAAATTTCTATTCGGGGGAATCTTAATGACAGTCATCCGCCCAACAAATTCTCAAGACTGCAATCAAAGAATATAGGCCTAACTAACTTTAAGTGGCGCAAAATGGGGGCATCATCTTAGAGGTTACATGTGCGCTTGGCAGCTGTTTTCATATATGCAAATGAGCCTCTAGGAGCAATGGGGGCGTTGCCATTACACCTAGAGGCTCCATTTTCTGTGCAACTGCCACACCCCCTGCACTTTGATTGACAGGGCCAGGCAGTGAAAATGTGATCACGGCTGGCCCTGTCAATCAAAGTAGAGAGGGTCACAGCATTTGCAAAAAGAGCAGAGCCTCTAGGTGTAATGTCAACGCCCCCTTTGCTCCTAGAGGCTCATTTGCATATATAAAAACATCATTTTTCTCAGCAATGCGGGCACATATGAACATGGGACCAACACAGATGTCTTCAGCTGCCAAGCGCACATGTAACAGGTCAGCCAATGGTGCCTGCCGCATGTAAAGTGCTGACAGAGGGAGCGGACTCCTTTTGTTTCCCATCGGCACCCCGCAAATACAATCGCGGGGTGCCGATGTGTGTGAAGGCTGGTTGGAGTCTCATGTAGGCCCCAGACCAGCCTTGAGTAATTTCAATGTCAGAATAGCATTGCCATTAAAATGCAATGCACTATAGGCATAGTGCATTACATTTTAAAAGCAATCAAAATGCTGCCTGTTATAGTCCCCTTGTGGGACTATTAAGTGGTAATAAAAGAAAAAAAACACATTACATTAAAAAATTACATTAAAAAAATACGCTTTTTTCTATTGAAAATACGCTTTTCAATGAAAAAAAGTCAATGAAAAAAATAAATAAAAATCTCCCCCATATGTTTGCTATTGCCGCGTCCGTAATGACCTAGACTACATAAATATCACGTAAATTATCCCCTACAGCGAATGCCAAGAAAAAATGTAAAAAAAAAAAAAGACAGAATTGCTCATTTATTCTTAGTTGCCACCAAAAAAACTTAATAACAAGCAATCAAAAAGCTTAATTTACTCCAAAATGATACCAATGAAAGAACGAGAAGTCCTCCCGCAAGAATCAAGCCTTCACACAACTCCATAGAAAGAAAAAGAAAAAAGGTTTGGGTTTTGGGAAGCGGTGATGCAAAAGATGCAAAAAAAAAAATTTTCCTTAAAAAAAAAAGGTGTTTTATTGCAAAAAAGTAGTAAAACGTAAAAAAAAAAAGAACTATATGTATTTGGTATCACTGTAATTGTACTGACCCAGATAATAAAAATGGCATCCTCCTGGCCACATTTAGCCATCGCCTTCACACAACACCTCCTTACCTTCCCAGAGAGCGGCACCAGTTTGAAAAAGGCCTTGTAGGCCGAAGCGTCACGCCTAAGCCGCATAACTAATAAAATTCACTAAGCAAGAATATCTACTTATGTCACTGGAGTTTATTTTCTCCAGAGAATAAAGATATTATGTTATTTATACTGGAAAATGAACGCCGTGAAATTTACAACGTAAAAACGCAGTGGCAGAAATGCAGTTTTTCCCATCTCCCTCCCAGAAAGAGTTAATAAAATTTTATCAGAAAGTTATGTGTACCCCAAAATGGCGGCATTAAAAACTACAACTTTTCCTGCAAAAAACAAGCCCTCGTACAGCTACATAGACGGAAAGATAAAACATGCTTGTATGTCCCATAGAAGTAAATGTAAAGCACAGCTCTCCATCCACCTCTGTGGGACTGTTGGAAATAACTGAACCAGTGCTCAGCCATTTTCGGAACTCCCATAGAAGTGAATCCCGTTCTGGGATTCGCATCCCCACCCATCCGCTGGTTGAACGCGATGGTCTTTTGTCAACCGTATTAACCATGTAACTATATGAGGGTGGCTGTGCTTGCGAGGTTCGCTATCACTCGGGCCCCGTTCTAGAGATAGTTGCGGGGCCCAGATGTGCCACCAATGTCTCAGATGACACAAACCCTTTAAGTCCAAGCTGCTTTCTTATGAACGTGTTTTGTTCCTCACAGGTTTACAAATCGTCTTGAAATCCATAATGAAGGCGATGGTCCCTCTACTTCAGATTGGGTTGCTGCTTTTTTTTGCCATTCTTATGTTTGCAATTATTGGACTTGAGTTTTACAGCGGCAAACTGCACAAAGCCTGTTACAGGAACCAGTCGGGTATGTATACGCCATATTGCTCTGATGCATCTGTGCAGTGTATAAGGGCTCATGCACACGACCGTAGTCTGTTTTGCAGTCTGCAAATTGCGGATCCGCAAAACACGGATACCAGCCATGCGCATTCCTCATTTTGCGGAATGGAACGTCCTGCCCTTTATGGAACAGTCCTATCCTTGTCTAGAATAGGATGTGTTCTATTTTTTTTGCGGGTGCCACGGACAGACATACGGATGTGGACAGCACATGGGGTGCTGTCTGCATCTTTTGCAGCTCCCTTGAAGTGAATAGGTCTGCATCCCACACGCAAAAAATGCAGATCGGATGCGGACAAAAAATGCGTTTGTGTGCATGAGCCCTAAATGCTGTATAGATTGAATAATATGCTGCATAATTCATCAAATTAAGTGGCTACCTAAATCTTCATGAAACGTGCAGGAGGCGCTCTACAGCCACAGCGTGTTACCAGGGAGTCACAGTAAGGGTCCTTACACACGTCCGCAATTTCTTTCCGCATTTTGCGGAACGGAATTGCGGACCCATTCATTTCTATGGGGCAGCACGATGTTCTGCCCGGACCCGGAATTGCGGATCCGCACTTCCGGGTCCGCAATTTCGTTCCCGAAAAAAATAGAACATGTCCTATTCTTGTCCACAATTGCGGACAAGAATAGGCATTTTATATTAAGTGCCGGCGATGTGCGGTCCGCAAAATGTGAAACGCACATTGCCGGTGTCCGTGTTTTGCGGATCCACGGATTTGTGGATCCGCAAAGCACACACGGCTGTGTGAATGGACCCAAAGGCCTCTTTCACACTACCGTATGGCTATTTCAGTGTTTTGCGGTCCGTTTTTCACGGATCCGTTGTTCAGTTTTTTGTTTCCGTTGTATTTTCGTTTCTGTTCCGTTTTTCCGTTCCGTTTTTCCGTATGACATATACAGTATACAGTAATTACATAGAAAAAATTGGGCGGGGCATAACATTTTCAATAGATGGTTCTGCAAAAATGGAACAGATACGGAAGACATATGGATGCATTTCCGTATGTGTTCATTTTTTTTTGCGGACTCATTGACTTGAATAGAGCCACGGAGCGTGATTTGCGGGCAAAATTAGGACATGTTCTATCTTTGAACGGACAGAAAAATGGAAATATGGAAACGGAATGCATACAGAGTACATTCCATATTTTTTTTTTGCAAAACCATTTAACTGAATGGTTCCGTATACGGAACGCAAAAAAACTGCCCGTAAGCGGGAAAAAAAGAGGCCTAAGACTGGGGGATTCTGGCAAATAAGATGAGACATCGCTGCCTCCCTGGTACTCTTTTCCCATGAGCAAACAGTCACTGGACAGCCATGCTGATCCTGCAATTTTACTGCAAATTACTAATGACAATGCGCCGTAGACTCACAGCCTTCAGGGGAATGTGTCATCCAAAATGACTGTTTTAATCACATTTTATATTAAACAATTAGACTTTTTGGTGGTTTTTATTTTCCGTGTCACAATCTACATAAAAAAAATTATAATCCTAAAATCATGCAATTTTTGCACTGGCCACAATGCTTAATAATATGTCAATACTCCCTGTTCTGTCCAGGTAACTTTTCAGGATCTATCACATTGTCATCGCAGGTAGGATTAGAATGACAGATATCATATCTATATAGATAACACAGGATCCGCCATTCACAATATTACAGCTTACGGTATTTACTGATGAGCGAAGTGAGCTTCAGATCTTAGGTCCAAAGTCGCTTCACCCAAAACTTCGGTTTAATGCGTACGGAGATCCGTCTCCATACAGCATTAAAATGTACGGCCTCCAATGAGGCGAAGTGAGTTATTCTCAAAGTCTTGCGAGACTTCGTGAGTAACTTTGGTAGTTGATTTTTAAACTAAAAAAAAAAAAATTACAATTAAAAACTTGGGTGTGAACTCGGCTTTGGTTCCGACTGGTACCTCAGAACAGAAGCCGAGTTGGATCCAAGTTTTAAAATGGTCCTGAGAGTTGGTCACATGACACAGCTGAGCATCAGAAGAGAGGTTATTACTCACAAATACAGTCACTGGTGAGAAGATTACCTTTCACTACAGATGCATCTTTCTAAGGTCACAGAATAAAAAAAATTGTGGGAGTGCCACTTTAACATTAAAAAAAACTTGATTTAAAAAACAGGTCATTTTCTGGTGACACATTCTCTTTAAAGGGGTTCTCCGGGAGTTAAGAAAATGAAAATACTTAAATATTACTTTATTATAAATATATTCCCAAATACCTTTCATTAGTTATAATGCCTCATTTTGTCTGGTGAGCAATCAATAGGAGAAATAAAATGGCTGCCGTCTATTGACACACACAAAACCAGTTATCATACTGGTGTCTTCCTATGAAGCGGGGGGGTTTGGATGGAACTGCTGCCTCCACAACCCCCTAGCTATGTCCCCCTGAACATGAGCTTCAATGGCAATCCCATGGAGGAGCTTGTGGCATCTAGTAGCAAGAAAAATGCTGACGTTTTCTACGTAATATAGCAGCTTCCAATTGTTTGTTATGGGCAAAATTACTCACATTTGTTTGTTTTGTTTGATTGTAATTGTACAATTGTAGCATGGGAAGCATTGGATCCTCCTCAACCCTGTGGAGTACCTAGATGTCCAGATGGATATGACTGTAAGGAATGGATTGGACCCAATGATGGAATCACTCAGTTTGACAACATCCTATTTGCGGTGCTGACCGTCTTCCAGTGTATAACCATGGAGGGCTGGACCACAGTGCTGTACAATGTAAGTACTGCAATAATCAGCCTCTTGTAGCAATAATTCTGTAGAAGTTTTAGGTTGCATTTTCAGGGGACAAGCAAGACGTGCATGTGGGGTCTCTACCCACTGAAATGAATGGAACTTACAGATACAAGAAATGGTAGCGTCCCAACAATTGGATTCCAACAATCAATAGGTCATAATTGGACAGACCAGTGGGGTGTGGGATCTGGGACATTCGGGTCCCAGTTCTCTGTTCTCCTGCAGGAATAATGGGCTATAAAATGAACAAAAAATAGTGCTGAGCGTCATAAAGTGTAGTATTGCAATACAAAGAACAGAGGCCATGCAGAGCTTTGTAGATGTGTTTTCACCTTATGTTGTTGTGGGGGCCCCACAGCCTTAGGGCTCATGTACGTTATCATGTGCTGGCCGGGCCTGTAAAACAGCAGGCCTGCAAAATATGGGCCCCGGCCGTTCTGGCACCACATCACGGATGTGGACCTATTTACTTAAATGGGTCCGCAATCCGGAAGGTCGGTGCGGGATGGAGTCATGGAGCCCGACAGAAGCACTATGGAGCGTTTCAGTGGGTTTTCTGTCTGTGCGTCACTTTTTTGTGGTGCGGACTATTGGATGCGGATCGCTGACCCCATTCCAGTGAATGGGTCCACGATTCGCATGCGGCAGCCCCATGGTGGGTCCCCGTGCATTGCGGACTGCAATTTGCGGTCCGCAGCACAGGCCCGGCTGGCACACGCTTGTGTGTATGAGCCCTTAAATGCTTGCAACGGATCTTGCTGGATGTTCAGGTTACAAGGTCTCCAAAAAATGTGGCAGAGAGAGATGGCCATCAAATTTCTGACAGTGATAGGAGGGCAAGAATACCCCAGGAACAAATAGAAGGATCCACGTGCCAAACCAGGGATGATCCAGAAAGTACTTTATTGAATCCACATGTACATGTAACGTGTTTTGAGGAATCACTGCCCTTCTTCAGATAAATGGACATATTTGGTGTGTGGATCCTTCTATTTGCTCCTGTGGGGTTCTTGCCCTCCTATCCCTACTATAGATATGGTCATACTCATGCATATGAAGTAATTTCTCAACTGACAGCATCGGGAAGACTACTACTGGTTGCTTGACCATCTGTCTGCTAAAATAAAAAGATAATATGATCCCTCAAAACATAACCTTTGCTTTATGGCAATGGATTACAGATTGAGTGTGTTGAATCCTGCAATTTTCACACTGGCCAGTAGGCCTAAAATATGTTAAGACTTCCTGTCTTTTGACAGCAGCCACATGAGCCATAGACACAATGGTCAGGAGGAGACCTCATTGACCTCTATGGGAGAATTTTCTAGGCATGCTCTGTGACCTGTGCAGAGGTCAGGATGGCGCCGATAAGCTTTGATATAATCTATTGTGAATGGTGGATACCTGTGTTATCTATATTGAGGTGTTACTTGTCATTGTAATGCTGCATGTAGTGATAATGAGAACCGTTACTGAAAAGTTACCAGTACAGAACAGCAAATCATGACCTATTATTAGACCTAGTGGCCAGTGTGCAAATTCCAGGATTATACAGTATATGTATACATATAGTGACATGGAAAAATTAAGCAAAAACTGACCAAAATTCCCAAAAATTAGCTTAACCTAAAAATGTGATTTGAACAATAGCTCATTTTCTGATGACACATTCCCTCTAAAATAATGGCAAAAACCAAAATATTTAAATAAATAAATAAATATATTTTATTTTCCTTTGCAGCACACTGTTCTTTCCAGTTCCATAACATACTATGCATGCTTCTTCTTTGAGAAGACCATCTTCTTTGAGAAGGCCATCTTTTTTTAGAAGACCACCCCTAGAACACCACTTTTCAATGGAATTTTGGGTGGTCGTTTCTAATATTATAAAATTTGTGTTATTGATAAAAAGTCTAGGCTGAGCATGAAGCAACTATGAGAACTTCTTGGAGAGTGAGCTGTATAATCGCTGCAGATTAGAAGCTGAGCACAGAGGAAACCCAACTCCCCTGTAATTTACCTCATCAGTATTATGAATTATAATGTGTAGGAGGCTGCAGCTTCATATTATCATATCATCCCTCGTGGTGACTACTGTGCCCCAGCTGTACTAAGGTAGACAGGTGCACGCTCGCAATTAGTACAGAAAGACCGTATAGAATTGCATGTATATTATGACTCTCCAGTTTTGTTATGCTTGTTCCTACCATGTTGTGGCATGTCCACTAATCATTTGAACTACTTTGTGTGACACTTGATAAG
Source organism: Bufo gargarizans (assembly GCF_014858855.1). Taxonomy (NCBI): domain Eukaryota; kingdom Metazoa; phylum Chordata; class Amphibia; order Anura; family Bufonidae; genus Bufo; species Bufo gargarizans. The sequence goes on along the minus strand of NC_058086.1, from coordinate 63,670,120 downwards.
AAATGAGGCACAGGTGGGCACCTGATCATTTTAACCACTTCTTCCATCATGTGAGGAATATGCGAGTCAAACCTTTCTGTCTTTTTAAAGACAATTTTTTAATGGTTTGATAACCAAATGGAAATGATGTGCCAAATTTAATATCTAATATCAGAAATATGACTTTCAGATATTTTGAGGGATCTACTTCTTATGTGTCTACAGTACATAGAGCTAATGTCAGTATTAATAACTCAGAGCAACTGGACTTGCTGTATTTTCTCCTGAAGACGTTTCTGTAGCCTACCAACTGCCTTTCTTCTAATCAATGACTAGATGACTAGAGAAATGTCTTCAAGAGAAACTACAAGTCCAGTTGCTATGACCTGGATGAGTAAGAACCTTCACAGAAATATAGAGCTAACATCTTAACTTGATGCTTTGCCCTTGGATATAGTTACACAGAGCAGAAGTTAATTTGTCCTTTTAATTTTTCTTTAAAGAGGTGGCCCGGGATTTAGATATTTATGGCCCAAGATAGATCATCTATATCAGATTAATGGGAGTTTGACTCCTGGCGTCCCTGCCAATCCGCTGTTTGAAGCAGCCACTACGCTCACCGGAGCTCTGGTGAATGCTGTGGCCTTGTCACAGCTTATCAAGCTCAACACTGTCCGTTGGATAGCAACTAAGCTTTTCATTGCAGCTCAGGCCCATTCACTTGAAAGGGACTGTGTCACGCTTTGGTGTGGTAGGGAAACACCAAACTGAGCATAAGAGGGAAGGGGGGAACAGGGAATCAGGCCTGAGAACTAGGGAAGGAAGATGGACACCTCCTAGTGAAAACCTGTCAAGGAACCATGAACCAGACGTACAACAAGAGATAAGTGGAAGTAAGAAGGCTTTATTGAAAATCAAGCTGTAAGCAAAAGTCCAAACGGATGGCTAAACCGAAGCAGGGTCTTGCGTAGACAGAGGTCAGGAACCAGGGGGGTGGTCAGACGAAGCCTGGATCAGGAACCAGCAGGGTAGTCAGACGAAGCCAGGATGAGGAGCCAACGGGGTAGTCAGACGAGGCCAGGATCAGGAACCAGAAGCAGCAGCAGTCTTAGAAGCATGTGAACACAGGAGGACCAAGCAAGGAACTGAAGCCACAGACCTCCTATATATATGAGCTAGGCATCCAGCTCCTCCCAGTGGGAAGGAGAAGCCGCAGGGTGGGAGGCTACAAGAAACCCAGAAACCAAGATGGCCGCCAGCACATGTCAAACGAAGGAGAACAGTGGAAGGTAAGACCATGACAGTACCTCCCCCTCAAGGGCCCCTCCTCCGCGGAGTAAGGAACGGTTTCTGAGGGAAGCGTGCGTGGAAGGCTCGGAGCAAAGCAAGAGCATGGACATCTGCGGAGGGAACCCAGGAACGCTCCTCTGGACCATAACCACGCCAATGGACCAAAAACTGCAACCGACCGCGGACCAGGCGTGAGTCCAGGATATTGCTCACCTCATATTCCTCACGATTGCCCACTTGGACCGGACGGGGCCGAGGAACCGAGGAAGTGAAACGATTACACACCAATGGCTTCAACAGGGAGACATGAAACACGTTGGAGATCCGCATGCCAGGAGGAAGCGCAAGGGCATAGGCTACCGGGTTTACCCTGCGAAGCACTCGGAAGGGACCAACAAAGCGAGGCGCCAGCTTGGGAGTGGGCACTCGAAGGTTGAGGTTGCGGGTGGACAACCATACACGGTCTCCGACCTGGTAGGAAGGAGCGGGCGCTCGTCTGCGATCAGCCTGGAGTCTCTGGCGCTGCGCAGAGACCTCAAGGGACCTCTGGATCTGTACCCAAGAAGCACGTAGGACGGAAAGGTGATCCTCCACAGCCGGAATATCCTGGGGAGAGAATACCTCCGGTAACACGGCAGGTTGGAACCCATAATTGGCCATGAAGGGAGACGTCCCAGAGGAAGAGTTCACCGCCGTGTTCCTGGCAAACTCAGCCCAAGGCAGGAGGTCAACCCAATTGTCTTGGTGATCGGAGACATAGCAACGAAGGAATTGCTCCAAGGCCTGATTGGATCGTTCTGCGGCCCCATTGGACTGAGGGTGGTAGGCCGAGGAGAAAGAGAGATGAATCCCCAATTGGGAGCAAAAGGCGCGCCAGAACCTGGACACAAACTGACTCCCCCGATCCGACACAATCTCCTTGGGCAAACCGTGCAACCGGAAGACCTCCCTGGCGAAAATCGTGGCCAACTCTTGTGCAGAGGGTAACTTCTTGAGAGGAACACAGTGGCACATTTTGGAAAACCGATCCACAATCATGAGAATGACCGTATGGCCTCGGGATGCAGGGAGGTCCACAATGAAATCCATCCCCAGGTGTGACCATGGGCGCTCCCCGGTGGCTATGGGTTGCAAAAGGCCCAACGGAAGGTGCCGAGGGGACTTACTCTGGGCACAAACGGAGCATGCCGCTACATATGCGGCGATGTCGGAACGTAGAGAAGGCCACCAGAACAGACGTGAAACAGCCAAGGACAGCTGATTCTTTCCAGGATGCCCCGCGGCCTTGGAGTTATGGTAGGTTCGCAACAACCGAGTGCGCAACTCCTCAGGCACAAAACACCTGCCGTTGGGTCTCCCAGAGGGAGCACCAGATTGAGCCGCCAAAATCTGCTCACCCAGGGGAGAGGTCAGGCTGGTGCGAATGGCGGCCAGGATCTGATTCGGAGGTATGACCGAAGTCGGAATCGACTCCTCCCCGGACAGCTCGGAGTACTGCCGTGATAAGGCATCCGCTCTGATGTTCTTGGAACCGGGTAGGTAGGAGACCACGTAATTAAAACGTGACAAGAACAGAGCCCATCTGGCCTGACGTGGTGTCAATCTCTTGGCCTCAGAAAGGTAGGTCAGATTCTTGTGGTCCGTCAGGATGAGAACCGGAACCACCGAACCCTCGAGCAAGTGCCTCCATTCTTTAAGGGCCTGCACGATGGCCAATAACTCCCTGTCACCAATCTGATAGTTGCACTCCGCGGAAGACAGTTTCCGGGAGTAAAACCCACAAGGAAGCAGAGGACCCTCGGGTGTTCTACGCTGAGACAGAAGGGCGCCTACTCCCGTCTCAGACGCGTCCACCTCGAGGACAAAGGTCAACCCAGGGTTGGGATGCGACAGAATCGGAGCCGACACAAAGGCGGACTTTAGAGCCTCAAAAGCTCGGATGGCCTCGAGCGGCCAGACCTGGAAATTACTGCCCTTCCTGGTCAGATCCGTGAGAGGCTTGGCTAGCATAGAAAAGTCCCTGATGAACTTCCGATAATAACTGGCGAAGCCCAAAAAGCGCTGCAGGGCACGGAGACCACTGGGCTGGGGCCACTGTAAGACAGCCGAAACCTTCTCAGGATCCATGGAGAACCCCTCAGCGGAAATGATGTAACCTAAGAAGGTTACCTGGGATCGGTGAAATTCGCATTTCTCAAGCTTACTGAACAGCCTGTTCTCTCGTAACCGTTGCAACACTCGTCTGACATCCATAATGTGGGCCTCCATGGATTCAGAATATACCAAGATGTCATCCAAATAGACCACCACACACTGCTGCAACAGGTCACGGAAAACATCGTTGATGAATTCCTGGAAGACTGCGGGCGCATTGCACAACCCAAAGGGCATAACCAAGGATTCATAATGACCGGTCCTGGTGTTAAACGCGGTCTTCCACTCATCGCCCGCCTTGATCCTTACCAGGTTATATGCCGCCCTCAGGTCGAGTTTGGTAAAGACCGTGGCCCCTTTGAGGCGATCGAACAGTTCGGAAATCAAGGGTATCGGGTAAGCGTTCTTGATCGTGATGCGATTGAGACCCCTGTAATCGATGCAAGGCCTCAACTCACCGCCCTTCTTTTTCACAAAGAAAAATCCAGCCCCTGCCGGGGACGAGGATTTGCGAATGTGTCCGCGTGAAAGCGCCTCCCTCACGTACTCCTCCATGGCCTCATTCTCCGCTACCGACAGTGGATAGACTTTGCCACGAGGAGGAACGGCACCAGATTGTAACTCTATGGCACAATCGTATGGGCGGTGCGGAGGTAGGGCAACCGCGCGCACCTTATCGAATACATCCCGGTACTCTTCGTATTCAGGAGGCAACAGAGAGTCCGAGGAAGTACACAGCAACTTGACAGGCCCATGGATGCAACTAGCCCCACACTGCGGTGACCACGAGAGGATCTCGGCCGATCTCCAATCGAAAGTCGGATTATGCTTCTGGAGCCAGGGGTACCCCAAGACCACCGAGTAGTGTGGAGACGAAATCACCTGGAGACAGACCGACTCTCTGTGAACGGCACCAATGGCTATCCCCACTGGAAGGGTCTCATGAGTCACGTGTGGCGGCAGAAGGGGTCTGCCGTCTATCGCCTCAAGAGCCAGTGGGGAACCTCGAGACTGCAGAGGAATGGAATTGGCGGCAGCGAACACACTATCAATGAACAAACCACCAGCACCAGAGTCCACCAACGCCTGGGTCGTCACCGAGCCCCCGACCCAGGAGAGGACAACAGTGATCAGTGGTTTGTCAACACGGGAAACCGGGGACGAGGAGACTCCACCCAAGATCTGCCCCCGACAGGATCTCAGGTGCGAGCGTTTCCCGGACGGTTCGGACATGCCAACCGAAAATGCCCACCGAGACCACAGTACATGTATCGGCCCTCGCGTCTCCGGAGTACCCTCTCCCCCTCGGACAGGCGAGCAAACCCCAGTTGCATGGGTTCACCCCCAGACAAGTCATCCCCAGGAGGCGTGGGAGGAGAGGGAGGCACGGGTGGGACAGCAAACGTAGGCGCCAGTCTGTTAGAAGACCTCCGCAGGCTCTCCTTAAAGGAAGGTCTCTCCCTGAGTCTGGTGTCAATCAAAATCAGGAAAGAAATAAGAGACTCGAGCTCCACTGGTAGGTCCTTAGCTGCAACCTCATCCTTCAAGGCATCCGAGAGACCATGAGAGAAAGCAGCGACCAGAGCCTCATTATTCCAGCCCACCTCTGCTGCCAGGGTACGAAACTCAATGGCGTATTCAGCTACGGATCGTGAACCCTGTCTGATGGACATAAGGAGCTTCACAGCAGAGGCAGCACGACCCGGCACATCGAATACCTTCCGAAGAGAAGCAACAAAACCGGAAAACTCGGCAACCACCGGATTGTTGTTCTCCCATAAAGGGCTGGCCCAGGCCAAGGCCTTGTCCGAGAGCAGCGAGATCAAGAAGCCCACCTTTGATCTCTCAGTAGGAAAGGCATGTGGCAGCAACTCGAAATAAATGCCCACCTGGTTAAGGAAACCTCCGCACTGAGTTGGCTCTCCCCCAAAGCGCTGTGGAAGGGGGGCAGAACCGGTCATACCCAGAGACACCGCAGGCGCAGCAACAGGTGTCGGGGTAGACTCTGGCGCAACAACCGGAGCGGCAGTAGGAGCGGGCCCAGGAGCGACAACCGACCCATCGGCAACGGAAGCGAAATGAGCCGTGCGTTCAAGCAGGGTTTGCAACGCCACAGCGAACCGACCCAACAGGTGATCCTGCTGATCAAGTCTGGCAACCAGCGTAGGTAGCGAGGATGGCCCTGTACCGTCAGAATTCATGGCTTGGTCCTAATGTCAAGGAACCATGAACCAGACGTACAACAAGAGATAAGTGGAAGTAAGAAGGCTTTATTGAAAATCAAGCTGTAAGCAAAAGTCCAAACGGATGGCTAAACCGAAGCAGGGTCTTGCGTACACAGAGGTCAGGAACCAGGGGGGTGGTCAGACGAAGCCTGGATCAGGAACCAGCAGGGTAGTCAGACGAAGCCAGGATCAGGAGCCAACGGGGTAGTCAGACGAGGCCAGGATCAGGAACCAGAAGCAGCAGCAGTCTTAGAAGCATGTGAACACAGGAGGACCAAGCAAGGAACTGAAGCCACAGACCTCCTATATATATGAGCTAGGCATCCAGCTCCTCCCAGTGGGAAGGAGAAGCCGCAGGGTGGGAGGCTACAAGAAACCCAGAAACCAAGATGGCCGCCAGCACATGTCAAACGAAGGAGAACAGTGGAAGGTAAGACCATGACAAAACCCTAACCAAAATCCTGACTGACTACCAGTATGAACAGACCCCAAAGGTAGGTGAGTTCATATGCAGGAATACCTAAAGTCCTATCTAACCCTGGTATAAATGGCAAGGACGAGACTACCTGTTTCTTCCAAAAGGAAGGACGAACAGGAGTCTTCTACAGGCCCAATACAAACAATAGGGAAATGCAACACACAGAATCCAAACAAAATACAAAAGGGAAAGGAAAGACTTAACTTCAAAGGGGCTATGGAAGCACCAGGAACTCCTCTGAGATCCAACCACAAACTATCCACAGGCACAGAAGCTATAAACCGCACAGCATTGTGGGAGAAGCAACTATAAATAAAGAAGGTTAAATGACCACATTAGCAACACCTGGAGGCAAGGGGTGTGGCCATTACCAGAAACAACACAGACACGTATTGATCCACAAGGAAAACCTGTCAGATCAAACCACGTGTTGCCAGTCTCACAGATCTCCTGCCACTCACTGTCGCCGGGATGTCCATATGTCTCTGTATGTCCGTGACAGACTGAGCTGCGCCTAGGCCATGTAACCAATATTTAGTGATGTCACTGGCATAGGAAGATGCCTAAGCACTCATAGAGCGCCACAGCCTCTTGGAACATAGATCAGCAATATCAAAATCCCAGACAACGCCTTCAAATCATAATGATAATTCAGTTATATGGCTTGTCATGTCTGGAAAACATCTTCTCTAAACAAGCAACAAGTTTCGGTCAAGTAGGCAAAACTGAAGCTACAGACAGCTACACATTTTTACTGTTTCTACCACTGTAGGAGAAATGGGGTATTACATGGAGCAGATGGAATTAAATGGTAATACATGGCCAGGCTGAGTCCTCCATAGTAAGAGCTTCTCTCCGCTCTGGCTAGAAATCAAACATATGGACAAGCTCAGCACTGTTAGGCTCTATTCAGGCTAGCTTCATAGCCTTGCATCATAATGGAGCCAAAACAAATCCATTTTGAAAAATCCAGTGAACCCTGATGGATCTCCTTGACCATAAAGTCTCACATTACTATATTATGTTATTGACAACAAGAATACAAGTGCAGACTATGATAGTCCTACCATTAAAGGTGTTGGGACCCCTGACAGAAAGGGGAATATGCAAGTCTATGAATGGTTGTGCACCAGCTGTGAACCAAGATATCTGACATGTAGTTGCATTGATGCCTTGAGAGGCTGCTATATATAAAAAAATCACTTTATGTTGTTGCTTTTTTTTTATAGGAACATAGTATGGTACATAACTGAAAAGTAAGAGCGAGTACTTGTAATTACACTATGTCGCCTCTTCACAGGAGACAACGCGTAGGTTAACGAAGAAGAAGTAGCACACGCATGGTGCGCTGCTTCCTCTTTAAACAGCTGTTCAGCGGGGGTGCCAGGTGTTGAACCCTCACAGATCAGATATTGATGAAGATAGGTCATCCATATAAACAGGCTGACACAACTCCTTTAAGCACAACATACAGCGTGGCCCATGAAAAAGTAGCCCACCTCCAATATCTCCAAATCAAACTGCCTAATACTAAATCTGTCTTAGTTGTCCATAACAACCAGTCAGAGCTCAGCTTTAATTTTTTCAGAGCCCTGTAGAAACTGAAAGCTCTGATTGGTTGCCATGGGCTTTATTATTTGTGCTCGGATCGGCTCATTACGAGAGGGTCCCCTACCTAAGCCTATATCCCCCCCCTACCTAGAAGCAGCAGAGTTATGCCGGAACTGCTTATCGAAGGGTAGCCTAAAGGGGGCCACACCAATGATGAGTCCTGAGAAGAAGGGAGGGCTTCTGGGTGGGTCGAAAGCATTCGAACCGACAAGTGGGGGCAGAAGAGCCAGGTTTAAATAATTAAAGCCCCGCCTCCCCTCACACAAACACGGCACTCTTTAATTGCCTACCACTTGTGCTCGGATCGGCTCATTACGAGAGGGTCCCCTACCTAAGCCTATATCCCCCCCCTACCTAGAAGCAGCAGAGTTATGCCGGAACTGCTTATCGAAGGGTAGCCTAAAGGGGCCAAAAGAACCATGCATAGGAGTTTTGAAAGACTTTGATAACAGAAACTACAAAACCAAAACTCGGAAAGCCAGTGACATTTTGTATTAAGGATCCGGGATATAACGCATGGAACACGCGGAACTCCAACGACCCAACCGTTTGATTACATGTACTGGTACCTTATGCTTGGACGCCGCAGCTGCTGCGCCCCTGTGGAAGGAATGTCCTGTGATCGAGAGAGGATCGACCCCTGAACCTGTTAACTAAACCCGAATGTGGTGAATACCTGCCAGGTATAGTTAACAGTGCTATAGGACAGGTTTAATTGAGAGTGGCAAAAAACCTGACGAAGCCCAATAGGTGAGTGATAGTCGGGGGTAGGTGTTCATATTTCTGAAACAGGCGCCAAGCTGTCTTGTAAGCCCTCAGGGTATTACTGGCCAAGGAATTGGCCATCAGTCTGTCAGCCATGGTGAGATGAGAGACTAATCAGTCTAGCATTGGCAACCGATCTGCCCCTGGACAAACCTGTAAGAAAAAGTGGAATTATTTTTTTTTAATTTTTTTTTTTTAAACGGAGAAGCCATGCATGAGACTCTAATGGCAGAGTCATATGTGTAAACCTAAAACGGAGAAGCCATGCGCGAGAGACTCTAATGGCGGAGTCATATGTGTAACCTAAACGGAGAAGCCATGCATGAGAGACTAATGGCGGAGTCATATGTGTAAACCTAAACGGAGAAGCCATGTGTGAGAGACTCTAATGGCAGAGTCATCTGTGTAAACCTAAAGCGGAGAAGCCATGCGCGAGAGACTCTAATGGCGGAGTCATATGTGTAACCTAAACGGAGAAGCCATGCATGAGAGACTAATGGCGGAGTCATATGTGTAAACCTAAACGGAGAAGCCATGCATGAGAGACTAATGGCGGAGTCATATGTGTAAACCTAAACGGAGAAGTCGTGCGTGAGAGACTCTAATGGCAGAGTCATCTGTGTAAACCTAAAGCGGAGAAGCCATGCGCGAGAGACTCTAATGGCGGAGTCATATGTGTAAAACTAAAACGGAGAAGCCATGCGTGAGACTCAGATGGCGGAGTCATATGTGTAACTAAAACGGAGAAGCCATGCGTGAGAGACTCTAATGGCGGAGTCATATGTGTAAACCTAAAACGGAGAAGCCATGCATGAGAGACTCTAATGGCGGAGTCATCTGTGTAACCTAAAAGGAGAAGCCATGCGTGAGAGCCTCTAACGGCGGAGTCATATGTGTAAACCTAAAACGGAGAAGCCATGCGTGAGAGACTCTAATGGTGGAGTTATATGTGTAAACCTAAAACGGAGAAGCCATGTGTGAGAGACTCTAATGGTGGAGTCATATGTGTAAACCTAAAACGGAGAAGCCATGCATGAGAGACTCTAATGGCGGAGTCATATGTGTAAACCTAAAACGGAGAAGCCATGCGTGAGAGCCTCTAACGGTGGAGTCATCTGTGTAAACCTAAAACGGAGAAGCCATGCGTGAGAGACTCTAATAGAGGAGTCGTATGTGTAAACCTAAAACGGAGAAGCCATGCGTGAGAGACTCTAATGGCGGAGTCATATGTGTAAACCTAAAACGGAGAAGCCATGCGTGAGAGACTCTAATAGAGGAGTCGTATGTGTAAACCTAAAACGGAGAAGCCATGCGTGAAAGACTCTAATGGCGGACTACATGTGTAAACCTAAAACGGAGAAGCCATGCAAGAAAGACTCTAATTGTGGCTTTAATTTTATTTTATTTTTTTTTATTTATTTTTTAAACTATAAACCACTTACGCAGCTCCAGTATGGGCACAGCTCTGTGTACGAGCACGAAGAGCATGGTATAACGCAGGTCACCTGCACGGACTAACTAACATCCTGTGCCTAAATGACCCCCTTGGAACCTTCTGTACGGCCGGCAGCAGGAAGCCAGCCACCGCCTATGATCTGCTCCCCCTGACCGAGCCTGGTACTCCTTCCCCTGATCCCTGCCTACCTAACGGCACGGCGGCCCGTGCCAGACTTTATTGAAGATGAGGAGCGGGGAAACGGTGTCCTGCACCTTTACCCCCAGCCACGTGGGGAGCTCACGCTGCTCCCTGGCAGAGTGCACCAGTGCGGGGGAGCCCCCCCCCCCTCAGCCAGGGCCGACCCACCGCCGACTGGACACTCGTACCGCGTGGGGAGCAGCGCCGCTCCCTGGCGATGTGCACCGGATCAGAGGGAGCCCTTCCTTTACCGTGAGCCCCGGCCCCCGCCGGTTTGAATCGTGTGCCGCGTGGGGAGCCGCATAGCTCCCTGGCATTATGCGCCGGCGCGGGAGTGCCCCCCCTAGGGGTTGGTTATTGTGACTGGAACCCGCTGGGAGACTGAGGCCTGACCGGACCTACCTGTGACCGTGAAGGCTGACCCCCCAGGCCGTGGCTGACCCGCGTGCGTAGACGTGACGCAACTACCTGTAGATGCCCACCCAGTGCCTGTAGTCAACGGGAGTGCGACCAAGTCTGTGGATGTGACCGACTGGCCCCTGTAGTCGTGAGGGGACCCTACCTCGGGAGTAGCGGTAACGGACCATCGCCTGTAGACGTGGTAGTATTACCTCACGAGTCTGTTGACATGATACTAATGCCTGCAGTCGTGGCAGGGCTTTATAACGAGTCTGTAGTCGTGACAGACTAATGCCTGCAGTCGTGGCAGGGCTTTATAACGAGTCTGTAGTCGTAACGGATTTGTGCCTGCAGTCGTGGCAGGGCTTTAGAGCGGGTCTGTAGTCGTGACAGACTGATGCCTGCAGTCGTGGCAGGGCTTTATAACGGGTCTGTAGTCGTGACAGACTGATGCCTGCAGTCGTGGCAGGGCTTTATAACGGGTCTGTAGTCGTGACAGACTGATGCCTGCAGTCGTGGCAGGACTTTATAACGAGTCTGTAGTCGTAACGGATTTGTGCCTGCAGTCGTGGCAGGGCTTTAGAGCGGGTCTGTAGTCGTGACAGACTGATGCCTGCAGTCGTGGCAGGGCTTTATAACGGGTCTGTAGTCGTGACAGACTGTTGCCTGCAGTCGTGGCAGGGCTTTAGAGCGGGTCTGTAGTCGTGACAGACTGATGCCTGCAGTCGTGGCAGGGCTTTATAAGGAGTCTGTAGTCGTGACAGACCTGGCAAAGCAACATTCCTAGCTATACAATTTTTTTTTTTTTTTTTTTTTTTACTTCTTTCCCCCCCACCAAAGGCCACGATTGTAGGCGCCACCCTGTAAGAGATGCGCCAGAGGCCTGGCCATAATAGTCCACCATCCCCCGTCCCCCAAGCCTATGCAGGAGAAAAGGAGGGGGTTGGCCCACGCCTGCACCACCCCTGACTCACCTGGTGGCCATGACAGCCACAAACCCCACAGTATCGTAAGTTAGCCAACCACCTGTGGACCTGAATAAACAAGGACAGACATGACATGTGAGTGAGCTCACGGTGGCTGGGTGACCCTTCACTCCTGCCACCGCTCCTTTGCTGTCCACCGGATTATTGCGACTGCGCCCAAACCAACCCCCTGACTCGCCGTATGGGCTTGCGGGCCGCCCGGCTGCGTGCGCAAAGTGACGTGGCCAGCCCCCCTCTTTGGAGCCCTCTTTATATTTGATCCTTAAAACATATCCCAAATATATAATATATTTTTTTTTTTTTTTGTTTGTCCTGCCTTAGTACCTAGCCACTGTGCCTGAGCAAGGAGCCCTGTACCTGGACTGCAGTACCAGTATGGGCCTGTAGGTGTCGCCCTCTATCAAGCCAGGGCCTGCTGGAGCGCAGCAAGCCTGTGAGCTGCGCTGAGGAGCCGACGGCCGGCGTGACCGCTGCTCTGGGTATGTGAAGGACGTGTGACCCATCGCTGCTGAGCCACAGATGAGGGGAGCCCGCCTGGGGGACGCTGCACGTGGGAGCGGGGGTGCTTGGCGCGGGGCCTGGAGCGGATCGGGGTGCCTGTATCGGGGTGCCGGAAGCAATCGGGAGTGCGGGCAGTCGCCAGCGCGGCTGGGGCCCGGCGGCACGCTCGACAGCCCCCCATGTTATACATAGCGAGACGGGTGTGCAGCCACCCTGCCTACCTAATCACCGAAGCGACGAGCCCGACGCAGCCGACCACCCGATTCTCCAGTGACGCACGCACTTCTCTGGCACCAACCCACGAGCCGATTCGAAAGCATTCGAACCGACAAGTGGGGGCAGAAGAGCCAGGTTTAAATAATTAAAGCCCCGCCTCCCCTCACACAAACACGGCACTCTTTAATTGCCTACCACTTAATTTGATAAAAGTGGCCTATTGTGTCAGAAAGATGGGGTTCTCCCTGGAACAGTGAAAAGTGATTGTGGAAGGCAGAGAGACCTTTGCCGACAAGAACCCAGGAACAAAACCACTAGCTAAACGTTGTATTCAGAGTCTGGTTTGGAAATGGCATTAAACTGGCTCTGTTGCAAAAATGAAGGAACCGAGGCCTCCATCGATCAGGACAGCTGAAGTTGTGCATGAAATTCAGCAGTGGCGTGCAAGTAGCCCCCAAAAATCAACTAGAAGACTGTCTCAGTAAGTTGGTGTATCACGAACGACGTGTCAGCGAGTGCTGAAGTTTCTGAACCTGAAACCGTACCAAATAACGCGTGTGCGGGAACTGAAAGAGTCTGAAAAAGCTAAACGTGTAAATTACTGGACTTGCTGACTATGATGGTCCCATTGCTCTACTTCATGATGGACAAAGCTTGGTTTTATTTATCAGGTCTCATAAATTCCCAGAATACGAGGTACTGGTCCGCTGAAAAATCCCTTTTGACTCACGAAACACCACTTCACGACCAGAAAATTGGTGTTTGGTGCTCAGTGTCAGGAACATGAATAGTGCGTCCCGTTTTCTTCAAATCAACTGTGAATACCGCAATTTACCTGGACAGCTCTGAACAGTTTTACAACCAACTAACACCAGAAGAAAAAAATGTCCTGCTTTTTCCAACAAGATGGGGCAACATGCCGCACCTGACGGGGCTCACTGGATGGGTTCATGAACTGTTTACGAAGGAGCGAACTATGAGCAAGGGGTTATGGCCACCAAGTTCCCCAGACTTGTCCACATGTGATTTTTATCTGTGGGGAAATTTAAAACAGAAAGAGTCTGCTAACAATTCACATCCCCTGGAGGAACTCAAGGAAAACATCACAAACACTGTCCGCAGAATCACAATCAGTATCAGCCAACATAATCCGACGTGCCCAAAGATGCAGAGTCCTGAACTGGGGACCACTTTCAGCATCTTTTGTGACTTGTGGGTAATTTAAAACAAACAATCCACTTGCTTGTTCATCTTCATACTATCGCTGAAGTCTGGCTACTTTTTTATGGGCCACCCTGTACGTTTCAGTTATGTACCACACCAGGTTCCTATTAAAAAAAGCAACTACATTTAGTGCTTATTCTATGGCAGCTTCTCAAGGCACCAGCATGACTACATATCAGATCTTTTGTTTCAAAGCTGGTGCCCAACCTTCCAGACATATTTATCCTTTAAGTTTCATAGATATACATCTATCTGCTCCACACTGAGCTCCCAAGTACTTTTATGTCTGATTTATGCATTTCTTATCAAGGAGTACTGTACATCCTTTGCCCTCTGATCCCAGTGTAGGCAGCTGTCTGATTCAGATTCTCTTCACACTGGAACCTGCTATAAGGCAAACAACATGCTTGACTAAGAAAATTCCCAATGGTTTTCTGAGAAGCTCTCACTTTGTCACAGCATTTCTACTATAGACTACAATACTTACTTTAAAGAATGGTACTGATCATGTCTAAAGGCTGTATTAGACAGGCAGATTTTGCAGGCGATTGTCAGGAGGGAAACGTTCCTTCAGGGAATCACCTGCTCTTTAGTGGAAGAGATCACTGCTATTACATGAAGCGATCTCCTCCACAGTATGGGGAAGCGCGAACACTAATGTCATTGCTTGTCCTCCATACTGAATCAATTATTTGCCGGCAGCAGATAGTGATCTGCCTCCGGCAAATGATGATTTTTTTAAGGCAGTTAAAAAATCTGGGTTGTCCAATGAATGAGCTTTTGATCATTCATTGGGTAATCGGCGGCAGTATTACACTGCCAGATCATGACTGACGAGCAGTTACTACGAATGCTTATTAGCGATGATTTGCCAGAAAATCTGCCAGTCTAATACAGCGTTAACTCCTAGATCAGGTCATTAGGTCTACAGAGCTGATTGCTATGTCATCTTCATGCATGACCAACACAACATAAAAATAGGAATTCTGTTTGTTCTAAGGCTCTATAATTACTTTTGGCATCTTCAAAGTTTCAACTTATCTTGATGGGTTTGTGCCTACAGCTCCTATATAGACCAATGTGTCTTGGTAGTTACAAGCAAATAAACACCATGTAATCCAGTATTGCAAAGAGCTGTCCATATTTTCTTGCTAAGATATTATTATGTGCCTAACTATCTGCGCTCCTGCGGCGAACCCAGTCTCTCTAGCGTGGTTCCACTGGTGTTGCGCCATTGCTATGGCAGCCAGCTCTGCAGGCTTGTCGGCCTATCAGTGGGCAGTGATGTGAGGACAATCATGCTTGGTAGGTTTGAGCGAATCGAACTTCGGATCATAGATCTCAAGTCGATTCATTAAAAATCTTTGTTTGTAATGCTGTTTCCGTACAGCATTAAAATGTATGGGCTCCATGTAACAATATTTTGTCTCTACCGAAGTTGCGCAAGACTTCGGTAAATGACTTCAGTATTCCTATCTGTGTATTTAAAAACTTTTTAAAATAGGAATCCAAAGTCGGCTGGTACCTTGGTAACAAAGCCGACTTCGGAATCCTATTCTTAAAAGTTTTTAAATACGCAGATATGAATACAGTAGTAATTTACTGAAGTCTTGTGCAACTTCAGCTGAGACTAAGTTTTGCTACACGGACCCCATACATTTTAATGCTGTACGTAAGCAGCATTAAAAACAACGTTTTTTTTTAACAAATTGACTTCTGATCTATTATCCAAAGCTTTATTCGCTCAAGCCTAATATTCTGCATTGGAAGTCCCTTGCTTCCTTACAGCAGGAAACTTTAACAAGCGACTGCTGGTCGTCTGTGACTACACAGCTCCATCCATTGTCTAGTGTGGAACTACACATCTCCATCCATTGTCTAGTGTGGAACTACACATCTCCATTCATTGTCTAATGTGGAACTACACAGCTCTATCCATTGTCTAGTGTGTAACTATACATCTCCATTCATTGTCTAGTGCCAGAGCTACACAGCTCCATCTATTGTCTAGTGTGGAACTACACAGCTCCATCCATTGTCTAGTGTGGAACTACACAGCTCACCCATTGTCTAGTGCCAGAGCTACACGGCTCCATCTATTATCTAGTGCCAGAGCTACACAGCTCCATCCATTGTCTAGTGTGGAACTACACATCTCCATCCATTGTCTAGTGCCAGAGCTAGAGCTACACAGTTTCATCCATTGTCTAGTCTGTAACTACACAGCTCCATCCATTGTCTAGTCTGTAACTACACAGCTCCATCCATTGTCTAGTGCCAGAGTTAGAGCTACACAGTTCCATCCATTGTCTAGTGCCAGAGCTACACAACTACATTCATTGTCTAGTGCCAGAGCTACACAGCTCCATACATTGTCTAGTGTGAAACTACACAGCTCCATCCATTGTCTAGTGTGGAACTACACAGCTCCATCCATTGTCTAGTGTGGAACTACACAGCTCCAACCATTGTCTAGTGTGGAACTACACAGCTCCATCCATCGTATAGTGTGGAACTACACAGCTCCATCCATTGTCTAGTGTGGAACTACACAGCTCCATCCATTGTCTAGTGTGGAACTAAACAGCTCCATCCATTGTCTAGTGTGGAACTACACAGCTCCATCCATTGTCTAGTGTGGAACTACACAGCTCCAACCATTGTCTAGTGTGGAACTACACAGCTCCATCCATCGTCTAGTGTGGAACTACACAGCTCCATCCATTGTCTAGTGTGGAACTACACAGCTCCATCCATTGTCTAGTGTGGAACTAAACAGCTCCATCCATTGTCTAGTGTGGAACTAAACAGCTCCACCCATTGTCTAGTGTGGAACTACACATCTCCATCCATTGTCTAGTGTGGAACTACACAGCTCCATCCATTGTCTAGTGTGGAACTACACAGCTCTATCCATCGTCTAGTGTGGAACTACACAGCTCCATCCATTGTCTAGTGGATGGAGCTAGTTACTGCAGAGCTGCTTCAATTCACTTCAGTTCCATTGACAACACACTTCAGTCCTGGTGCCGCCTCCTGGCACCATAACAACCCGGAAACAGCTGATCGGCTGGGCTGTGGGGTATCGGACCCCTGCTAGTTGGATACTGATGGCCTATCCCCAGGATAGACCATCACAAGTAAAATCCTGGAAACCCCTTTAATACATTACATGATCTCATCACAAGTTTAGAACTTGAGTCTCTTCTGCCGGTGCCATATCACCCAACATGAACCTGAGTCATCGAACAGACTTTTTATTTCCTGGATGTCCTCATTCATTGCATATTATCTCCCAAACCCACCCTATATCTCCACTCCCCTTTTTCTCCCCATGTTAATTAATGTAATTGGCCTGTGAATGTGTGCTGGCAAAGGCTCCTGAGTGTCACTAAGCCGCGAGCAGCTGCGCTCCCATGCTGCTCATCATTAGGAGGCTGTGCGTTCTATGTCAGCACTTAGAGGAGAAGAGGAGGAGTGTGAGGGCATGGTGCCCAGTCAATGTGATCATCTCGCTGCATTCATATTGTATGGCTGCAATGACTTGGCCTGTGTTTTTTTTATCTTTAATAGTTGATGTGAACTTTATGTTATCACAAACATTGTTTAGAATAGTATTTAGTATAATGTGGGCTTTGTCGCTGTGTCAGCCTATTTCTGGGCTTAGTAGTCATCTGTAATGTTTGTTATTGACATCTGTCATACAACGTAATTGAATAATTTTGGTAGAATTTTTTTTATAATCATCTTAATCATAAGTGGAAAAAATAGAGTTATAATCCAAATGTAACGCAACTGAAGAACTTGTACCAATATCACATAACTTTACATGCAAAGAGAGAGTGCTTCATATTGGATGAGTCAACAAGCCTTGGAACATGACAAGAGAAAATAGCCAGGCCTTATATCCATCTGTAGACAGCTGTTTCATTGCTTGCCCCTCATGACCATGGAGTAGGATTGTGTCAGGCTGAGTGAGATGCTTTGGATGTAGCTTAGGGGGTAGTACTTTTTCTCCTTAAGGGCTCATTCACGAGACCGTATGGCTTTTTCAGTGTCTTGCAGGCCGTTTTTAACAGATCTGTTTTTTCCGTTTTTTGTTTCAGTAGTGTTTCCGGTTCCGTTACGTTTTTCCATATGGCATATACAGTATATACACTCACCTAAAGAATTATTAGGAACACCTGTTCTATTTCTCATTAATGCGATTATCTAGTCAACCAATCACATGGCAGTGGCTTCAATGCATGTAGGGTTGTGCTCCTGGACAAGACAATCTCCTGAACTCCAAACTGAATGTCAGAATGGGAAAGAAAGGTGATTTAAGCAATTTTGAGCGTCGCATGGTTGTTGGTGCCAGACGGGCCGGTCTGAGTATTTCACAATCTGCTCAGTTACTGGGATTTTCACGCACAACCATTTCTAGGGTTTACAAAGAATGGTGTGAAAAAGGAAAAACATCCAGTATGCGGCAGTCCTGTGGGCGAAAATGCCTTGTTGATGCTAGAAGTCAGAGGAGAATGGGCCGACTGATTCAAGCTGATAGAAGAGCAACGTTGACTGAAATAACCACTCGTTACAACCGAGGTATGCAGCAAAGCATTTGTGAAGCCACAACACGCACAACCTTGAGGCGGATGGGCTACAACAGCAGAAGACCCCACCGGGTACCACTCATCTCCACTACAAATAGGAAAAAGAGTCTACAATTTGCACGAGCTCACCAAAATTGGACTGTTGAAGACCGTAAAAATGTTGCCTGGTCTGATGAGTCTTGATTTCTGTTGAGACATTCAAATGGTAGAGTTCGAATTTGGCGTAAACAGAATGAGAACATGTATCTATCATGCCTTGTTTCCACTGTGCATTCTGGTGGTGGTGATGTAATGGTGTGGGGGATTTTTTCTGGGCACACTTTAGGCCCCTTAGTGCCAATTGGCCATCGTTTAAATGCCACGGGCTACTTGAGCATTGTTTCTGACCATGTCCATCCCTTCATGACCACCATGTACCCATCCTCTGATGGCTACTTCCAGCAGGATAATGCACCATGTCACAAAGCTCAAATCATTTCAAATTGGTTTCTTGAACATGACAATGAGTTCACTGTACTAAAATGGCCCCCACAGTCACCAGATCTCAACCCAATAGAGCATCTTTGGGATGTGGTGGAACGGGAGCTTCGTGCCCTGGATGTGCATCCCTCAAATCTCCATCAACTGCAAGATGCTATCCTATCATTATGGGCCAACATTTCTAAAGAATGCTATCAGCACCTTGTTGAATCAATGCCACGTAGAATTAAGGCAGTTCTGAAAGCAAAAGGGGGTCCAACACCGTATTAGTATGGTGTTCCTAATAATTCTTTAGGTGAGTGTGTGTATATATATATATATATATATATATATATAATTACATAGAAAAAATTGGACTGGGCATAAGATTTTCAATAGATGGTTCCGCAAAAACGGAACGAATACTGAAGACATACAGAGTGCATTCTGTATGTGTTCCGTTTTTTTGCGGACCCATTGACTTGAATGGAGCCACGGAACTTGATTTGCGGGCAATATTAGGACATGTTCTATCTTTGAACGGAAAAACGGAAATACAGAAACAGAATGCATACGGAGTACATTCTGTTTTTTTTTTTTTTGCAGAACCATTGAAATGAAAATTCCGTATACGGATCGTATACGGAATGCAAAAAAACGTTCATGTGAATGATCCCTTATTGCTAGGATATGACACCAATATCAGACAGGTGCGAGTTCCATCTTTGGGACCCGCACCTATCTCCAGAACTGGACCCCAAAGTGAGCAGAGAGCAGCCGTACATATGCGACTGCCCTCCATTCATGACTATGGGACTGCTGAAAATAGCCAAGCGCTGGCTGGGCTATCTCTGGCATTCCCATACAAGTGAATGGAGCAGTGGCGATGCTGTCGAAGCGCCCTCCATTCATTTCTATGGGACTGCCAAAAATAGCTGAGTGCACTGCCCAGCTATTTTTGGAACTCCTATAGAAATGAATAAAGAGCACATCACGCATGCATGGTGCTTGCTCATTCTCTTTCAGGGCCCATTTTGGAAATAGGTTTCAGAATCTGACTTTGACGGAGACCAGCTGTGTGCAGAGACTTAGTGGCATTGAGAATATATTATGCAAAGGTGTTCAATAGGTGGCACTAGCGAGATGGTTCTCTTTCTCTGGGATATACCTCTTTGCCAATTATTTTCCCATGGAGCATTGTCACCAAATCTTCATACAGTACACAGTTGGTCTCTCCTAAGCTGACAAACCTTTGATAATAAGCCAATTGAACCTTCTAGGTACATGCACCATATCAGGACCCATAATTATTTCACTCTGGTCCAACAAATTCAAATTTCAAATGGCCAATGAGGATTATAGGACCAGAGTGAAGGAAGTAAGACCCTGGTGTGTTAAAGGGGTTTTCTGAGATTCTTATATTGATGACCTATCCTCAAGATAGGTCATCGATATCAGATCAGTGGGGCTCTGACACTGGTCACCCCTGTCGATCAGCTGTTTGAGAAGGCCGCGGCATGCCTTGTAGCTTACAAAGCACAATGGCATTCATAGAATAGCAGCTGTGCCTGGTATTGCAGGTCAGCCCTATTCACTTGAGTGGGACTGAGCTGCCCCTAAGAGACATGACACTTGAAGGACAACTGGCCTAGGAAGAAACCACAGTGCTCAACGAGGTAATCCACAGGAGTCGAATATCATCCTGAAGATATATAATTAATTGCAAAATCTCAGACAACTCCTTTAAATGACCCTAGCAGGCACCCAAAGAGGACTCTTGAAACTTTAAAAAGCAAGGAAGCAGTCAACTTTTTCTAAACTAGAATCTAATATATTGTGAAATGAAAGCTGGCCATACACTTTAGTCATCAGGTAAATGCTCATTTGGCCCACAGCTCTTCTACCTGACCACTTCCACCCAATACACATTCACACTTGGTCGAGCATTCTAGTGTTCTTAATGGGGAGAAGGTAGAAAGCTCCTACCATATACCTCTGGCTTATCATCTCTGAGAGCAAAAAACATGGACACCAGAAACCTTAAACACACAGCAAAACTATATTTATAGAACCTATACTGCGACACATGCAATGTCTACAGGTCTGTATTACAAATCTTTGTACAGATATGGTGGATCTGTCGAGGTGCCGTCTTTTTTCCAAGAAATAATGGTTCTAGGGAAGAGTGGCTCCTTGACACTGTGATGGGTAACCCAGATTTTTGTAATGTAGCCATATACAGTATATCCATGAAAAAAAAAAATATATATATGCCTCTATATAAAATTAGAAGCATACAGTGGTACAATATAGGGCCATAGACTTTATCTGCATGAGGTCTAACACTAAGGAAAGAACTTGTGATGTTGTTAATGTGTTATTATATTTTATTTTTAGCAATAATGCTATTTTGACATGTTAATTTAGTGATTTTTTTTAACAATACATTTTGGATATACTGTATACAATGCATTCGGAAAGTCTTCAGATCCTTTCACTTTTTTCACATTTTATGTTGCGGCCATCATTTTACAGTCAAAAGCACATAATGAGAACGTAATAGCAAAATGTTTGAAAACTTTTCTAATTTATGGTACAGGTAAAACCTTAATCTTGCATTGACATCTTCGATATGATGCCACAAATTTACCGTACTTTGCATCTTTTGCCATTCTTTTCTGCAGATCCTATCATGCTCTATCAGGTTGGTGGACAGTCATTTTCAGGTCTCTCCAGAGATCTTCAATTGGGTTTAAGTTAGGGCTTTGGCTGGGCCACTCAAGGACATTCATAGAGTTGTATTATGCGGCACTGAATGCAGAATGATCGGGGAAAACTAAAAAATGTTTTTGTATTTTAGCACAAGGCTGCAACATAACAAAAAGTAAAAGGGTCTGAAGACTTACTGAATGAATAGTAATGGGCGGTATTAAAAATACAGGTGGTGTCATTTTCAAGTACAACCTATAGATTACAATCGACCAGCTCGTCCCCCAAGCTGTTTGCCGATATTGACTCATTTTATCATCTCTTCTTCCTTTGTAGACCAATGATGCCTTAGGACCCACCTGGAACTGGCTGTACTTTATTCCTCTAATTATTATTGGGTCTTTCTTTGTCCTCAATCTAGTCCTTGGTGTTCTGTCTGGGTAAGTCTAAACACGTTTAAAACGATACTACAGGAAAATCATTGTAAGCAGATATTCACAGGGTTATTGAACATTTCAAAGGGGTTGTGGCATAAAAAAAAATATTTGACATTGTTCAAACCAGCACCTAGATCTGAATACTATTGAAATACTACATGCAATTATGATTTAATATAGCCACTGAGTTATTCAATTAGAGGTATCAGTATAGCGCCCCCCGCTGTTCGTTCTTTTCCTTAATTATCTGTCCACCTCAGTAGTGTCCCTGGAGGTGAACATACGTGCTCAGTTCCATCTTTTAACTGCCACTTCCCAGATCTACTGTTAGCAGGGCCATCTTTAATATTGATTGGACCCTGGGCAAGAGGTAGAGCACAAGTGCTGCTGCCGCATTCATAGGTCCATACATCATTAACTAAGTAGCAGGACATGTAGTGCATACATTGGGGATGTCCCTGCACTTACTATTATTTCTGGGCACCGCTCCGTTGCGCCGCTGTGGCCCCCGTTACATTATCCCGCACTGTATGCTAAGTAACAGCATCGGAACACCAGGGAGGAGACATCAGCTCTTCTCTGTGGGCGTTACTTCTCCCATCCAGGGAGAGAAAAAACCTCACGCCCTAGGAGAAAAGCAGATGTCTCCTCCCTGGTGTTCCGATGCTGTTACTTAGCATACAGTGCGGGAGAATGTAACGGGGGCCACTGCAGCGCAACGGAGCTGCGCCCAGAAATAATAGTAAGTGCAGGGACATCCCCCATGTATGCCCTACATGTCCTGCTACTTAGTTGAAGTATGGACCCATGAAAGGTCCTCCAGTGGCCAGCGGAGCTCAAGAGGCAGTTGCCTTCGGCCCCCCAGGAGCAACTGGGCCCGGGGCAGCTGCCCCTTTTGCCCTGTGTTAAAGACGGCCCTGACTGTTACAAGCTGTAACAGTTACAAGGAGAGATTTGCATCAGAAAGGACATGTCCCTGAGATAGGCCATGCCTCCTGAACTGTGATAGGGAAAGAGCTGCAGCAGAATGGACACATCCCTTGAGCTGCCAGCTTGAAATAAATCTAGCAAAGCAATTGTAGCAATAAATGGGGAGATCTCTGGATCCATGTGAAGTACAGGGCTAGGTTCTAAGCTTGTCATATACTATAGATCTTTGATTTTATTTTATTTTTTTTTTTTTACATTAACCATAAGATGCCACTTTTAAATATTGCTGGGAATTTGCCCTTCAGTCTAATGCCAATGGATGTTTTTTCCACTTCCGTATTTCTGATACCTATTACATGAATATATTCTAATAGCATTTTTTAAAATATATATTCAGAGGTATACCTTAGACTTTTAAAGTGGTTGTCCAGATTCAGAGCTGAACCCGGACATATCCCCATTTTCACCCCTCAGGCCCCTTTGACATGAGCACTGGAGCATTTATGCTCCGATGCTCTCCCTTACCTGCGCTGTATGGTGCAGGCAAGAGCTGTTTGTTTACATTTTTAGACTGCTAGGCAGAGGCTTCTGCCTAGCAGTGTTTACGGTGATGTAATCGGCACTGATTGGCGGGCTTTAGCGCTGCCCTAGCTATTTTACAGGTATCACTGGGCCCAGATCTAGGCAGAAGCTTCCCCCTAGCTTTACTCATGGAGAGACCGGTACGTCGCCGGATCTCCAGAAAAAGCCTCTGCCCTGCACGATTCAGCGCAGGGCAAAGCAGAGCACCAGAGCATGAAATGTCAGAGGGGCTGTCTGGGTAAAAAATAAATAGGATATGTCTGGGTTCAGCTCTGATATATAAAAGAACTATAGACATTCACTTATTTAAGACACCCTGGTTCACAGAGAGCCGACAGCACCATCGCTCCTATAATTGCATTTGCAATGACTTATAGCTTATTATTATTAACATGACTATGCTGTAGGGGAGGCCATACCATTGGAGGATTTGATGCCGTGCGATTGTGACAAATCTCTTGGTATTTTTTAATACAGGGAACTGTTTTTTGGAAACACTGGTGAAGAATGTGCTGGATAAAATAGGGAAAAATACTGAATTTTTTTCCGGCTTTAGCCAATTTCTTTTAAAGAGTATTTGGCATGTTGAAAATAACAATTCTGGAGCATCTTTTCTTATAACTGTGTATTGTGCCATTCCTCCGTTAGTCCAACTTGAAATGTATGGATACATTGACAACTGGGTATCACCATTCTCCTTGTGTGCAGGGATGTGTCCGTGCACTGATTGAACGTTGTGCGAATGTAGCATTCAGTTTTCCAGGAACGACTAAAAGGGGTTTTCCGATCTATCCCTAAGTGTAGAAGATTATTTTGTTTAATTAGAAACATAAAAAAAAAAAACTCACCCGAACTGCCTGGATTAGGGTAGTTATTGAGGTCCTACCACCATACAAACTTAGGCTGAGTTCACACTTCAGTTATTTGGTCAGTTATTTCCATCAGTTCCATTGTGAGCCAAAACCAATAGTGAAGCCTCCTCAGAGATCTGGTATAATGGAAAGATTTGCACCTGTTCTGTGTTTTCGACCCACACCTGGTTTTGGATTATAATAACTGATAGAAATAACTGACCAAATAAATCAAGTGTGAACTTGGCTTTACCCATATGTCATGTGGATGCCCTGACACTTTCGATAAAGTTTGGGGCCCATGGTCAGTTAGTCCTGCCACTAATTTAGGGTTCTTGTCCTCTCAGTTCTTCCTTTGGAATATTTTTATTTTTCTTCTTTTCTTTCTCTTTTATTCTTCCTGGTGGACGCCTTGTGTAACCTTCCTCCTTCCCTTGTCTATTTTCTTTCTCCGAATTAAGATCCCTTTTTTTAAAGGGACACTGACAGGGCCAATAAGCATATTTAGGTATCTATATGACAGTACAGGTCTTATAAGGGGTATTAAAATCATCTAAGTATCCCCCCCCTGTCCACATTCTAAATACAGTAAACTGAAGTTTTATAACCTGCTTGAACCGTCTTCAATCTGCCCAAGGGGCGGCGTTTCACCTCCACTTATGCCCAGCCAGCCGCTCCCAACTGCCGTTTTGAAGTGCCGCCCAGCTCATCAATATTCACTTTGCTGGGCGGCTTCTGCTGTCCCCGCTCTGAAGCGCTGCACTGAACAGTGCCCGGCGCATGCGCTGGATCTTGTGAAGTCCGGTACAGTAAGCGCCGCCCAGCTCATCAATATTCACTTCGCTGGGCGGCGCTTACTGTACCGGACTTCACAAGATCTGGCGCATGCGCCGGGCACTGTTCAGCGCAGCGCTTCGGAGCGGGGACAGCAGAAGCCGCCCAGCAAAGTGAATATTGATGAGCTGGGCGGCGCTTTAAAACGGCAGTTGGGAGCGGCTGGCTGGGCATAAGTGGAGGTGAAACGCCGCCCCTTGGGCAGATTGAAGACGATTCAAGCAGGTTATAAAACTTCAGTTTACTGTATGTATAATGTGGACAGGGGGGATACTTACATGATTTTAATACCCCTTATAAGACCTGTACTGTCATATAGATACCTAAATATGCTTGTTGGGCCTGTCAGTGTCCCTTTAAGGTCCCTTTTTTCAAGTTCTTTACTTCTTTTGATGTTAAAAATGCGTGAGACTATTCGATGGAGGGACGCTATGTTGAAGTGACCTTAAGTTGCAGGTTTACACCTTTTAGTCGGCGCTTTTACATTTGATATTTTGT
This sequence comes from Bufo gargarizans, assembly GCF_014858855.1. Lineage (NCBI taxonomy): Eukaryota > Metazoa > Chordata > Amphibia > Anura > Bufonidae > Bufo > Bufo gargarizans. Next base: position 63,644,761 of record NC_058086.1, on the reverse strand, counting down.
AAAGTTTCAAGGTTATGTGTGTGTCCATTGACCATGTGCCTTTTGTATGTTTTTACCCTTTTGTCCTTTGGATGATGTATGGTCTTACTGTTTTGTGAAATGAATTTTTATAATAAAAATAAAGGGGGGGGGGGGTGTTTCCCAAAATGTTGCTATTGATAACCTATCATCAGATCAATGGGGTTCCAACACCTGGCACCCCTGCCGATCAGCTGTTTGATTTAGCCTCCTTACAGCTTACCAAGCACAGTGCTGTCCAATGGATAGTGGCTGTGCTTGGTGTTGCGGCTGAGCCCTTTTCACTTTAATGGGATTGAGCTGAGCCTCGGTCATGTGACTGATAAATATGACGTCGTTGACCTTGGAATGGGCCACAGCGCACACTGGAACACTGCAGCCTCTTCAAACAGCTGATTGGAAGTGCCGTAAGTCGGACCCCACGATCTGATATTGATGACCTATCCCAATAAATATCAAAATCTTGGACAATCCCTTTTAATATAGCCTCCAACAATCGATACTAGAATGTGAATAGGAGAGGTTGCATCATGCTACTACCATGCACATGTTGAACCACATTTCATGAACGATACACCCTTCTATACGCTTCCCCTATAGCCCTTTATAATATATAATAGTGGGCCAGATTTAAACAATGTGTGCTGCACTTATCCCAGAATGATCAGTGGCAACCAATGTAAGGGCAGACAAAGCATTAAATGGCCATCTCTTGTAGAGTATTTTTGAATAGGTTGAAGCATACCCTCAAGTAAATGGGTCCGCCCAAAAAAAAAAAAAAACACATACGGAATCTACTTTGTATGTCTTACTGTATCCGTTCCAATTTTGTAGAACCATCTATTGAAAATGTTATGCCCAGCCCAATTTTTTCTATGTAACTACTGTATACCGTATAAGCCATACGGAAATACGGAATGGAAAAACGGAACGGAACCGGAAACACTACTGAAATATAACCGGAAAAACGGATCTGGGAAAAAGGCCCGCAAAACACTGAAAAAGACATACGGTCGTGTGAACGAGCCCTTAGCATTAGGGATTCCGTTATGGCTTTCTGTTATAACTTGGTTATAACGGAAAATAACGGAATCCATAAGATGGAAGGATGGATCCGTTATGCTGCCCATAGACTTGTATTATGATGGAATGCAAAACGGAAGCCTTTATGGGTCCCGTTATGCAAGATGGAAAACAAAGCCCTGTCGACAGGACTTTGTTTTCTGTCTTGCATGACGGGACCCGGACGGATCCTTTGTGCTTTCCCATAGACTTCTATTAGGACGGAAAGCAAACTGATTGCTTTTTAAAGGCTTCCGTTTTGCATTCTGTCTGGGCATTCCGTTATTTTCCGTTATAACAGAAAGCCATAACGGAATCCCTAACGCTAGTGTGAACCCACCCTTACTTTGGGTTTTGAGTGTTACATAATAGCCAGGTATTTTTAATAATGGAACTCAGTCATTTGAGGTAAAGAGAAAGCTTACACTTGTAAATAAATAGATTTTCATCTCAGCAATCAAGCACAGAAAGAATAACACAAATACATTATTTCTGGTGGATATATTTTGTATTGTTTGAGATCCTGTAGTGTTGAGATGCAAGCCTAGACAGTTCATTGTGTGCGTGTAGGTTGTGGAGTAGGTTTATACATGTGTTAGCCCCTTATCACAGTGTGTGTCTGGAGCTAACTGCGTCAGTTTCTCAAGAGCAGCATGCTATGCTTTAATAGGACAAGGAGCGCGGCTGGTAAGAAGCATAGGCAAATGCTGAAATTAGGATAGTAATTGACAAATATGTTAAGAAATTGCAAGATCTTCAGTATTTACTTTAATAAGGGTCTAACCCTTCGAGTACTCCTAGAACTGAGTTTTCCCTGTAGAAGCTAATTGTGGGTGAGTCTTGAGAAATCAATGTCCATCCATCGTGTTCTTGGTTTTTACTACATTTCCTGCAGTTCTTTAAAGTATTAAAGGGGTTGTCTGGGTTCAGAGCTGAACCAGGACATACTGGATAGCGCAGGGCAAGGGCTATTTTATTTGCAATAACACACTGCCGGGCGGAGACTTTCGCCCAGCAGTGTGTTGAGTGATGTCACCGGCTCTGATGGGCGGGCTTTAGCACTGCCCTAGCCATTTCAAAGGCTAGGGCAGTGCTAAAGCCCGCCTATCAGTGCCGGTGACGTCACCGGGCTCACTGCTAGGAGGAAGCCTCCGCCTGGCAGCCCTAAGGAGAACCTGATATGTCACCTGAACTCCAGAAAATGCCTTTGCCCTGCGCGATTCAGCACAGGGCAAAGGAGAGCATCAGAGCATGAACTGCTTCGATGATCAAGTTAGGGGGGCTGCCTGGGTGATAATGGGGATATGTCCGGGTTAAGCCTTGCTAGTGCAGTAAAAGCACTGATTGTCCTAAGGGAACCTGATTTAAGGGGCCAACTTATTAGATTGATAAGCAACATAAATTCACTGTAGGTCCAACATTCTATACTGATTAATTTTGTAATATACCACTCAGGTCTCAATTTGTATGATACAGATATTTATGTCCATCTCCACCCACTGCTTCGGACATTGTGGTGGCACTGACAGTATGACTGAGTGATCAATTCTCCGGAGGCTTGATAAAACAACCCGAGGGAAGACATTACAATCAACAATCGGGTGGGTGCATCGGAGAGCTTGGTTCTGCTCTACTGTTCAGCCAGTGGGCACTATTGACTCCTCTTTCTGGTGTGCTTGATTGTTGGTTCATCTTCCACTATTCCTGTGAATTACTCTCTGCCATTCTGACCTGGATTTTTCCCTGAAGCGTCTGACTTGCTATTTGCTTTCCACTCTAATGCTTGAAGCCCTTCCTGGGTATTAGACCTGGCTTTGACCCTAACTTAAGTTTTGTATCACCCCTGGCTCCGATGTTCCTCTCTGATTATCCAGCATTTACCTGTGGATTGTCTGTTTCCATTGACACTGGTTAGCTCCACCAGTCATTGTCTACTCTATAAACATAACCTGCAGCTTTGCAGCATCCAAATCCAACCCTCCTAGTGAGATTTAGAATAAATACCTGCGCTTCCCTAGTTTATGTTAACCATAGCGGCCAACTAAATGCCTGACTGTGTGAGCGCAATTTCAAACCACATAATTTCCTACAGTACCATTACTCTTATTACATGAATTACATGATATAATTGTAGCTCCCAACTGCCACCACTAGGTGGGAATTTTTAGATTTACTGTATACTGTTTTAGAACTAAGTTCCATGTAGAAACTGTATGCAGTATACTCTGGAGCTCCATCAAGTGGTGGCTGAAGTTAGCACAATGTTATCATTGTATGTTATGTAAACGCAGGAGTCACACTATATCCTGTGACTAGCAATGGCACCAAAATATACTCACCAATATAACAGGTAAGCAAATAATATGCACAATGAATGTAGAAAAAAATGAAATTAAAACCTTGCTCTGCCATATACTTTAAATACATAATTCCATGCAAAAAAACAAACAAACATTTGGTATGATTTGGCATATCCTAATATCCAGTCAGTACTATTATTGTCTCTGAGACATTTCCATACAGAATTAGACCTTGGATACTCCCAATATGCACGGCTACCAATATCTAAATACAGTTGTCATGGACACTGCTTGAAAATGTTTGAATTCACATCTCATGTGGAAATAAAAAAATAAAATGTCCTGCTTTTATATTTTACATAACCTGAAAATATAGCAAAGTATCTCACAGACTAATGTGCTGCTGATAAGTGAGATAGGAGAGTAACGTCAGTAGTGGACTATGGTTACTTCATAAGATCATAAACTGAAATGCAGAAACATTCAGATTTTGAACAGTCCTACAGAGCTCTACATATCTTCAAAGTTGTACTTTTGTAGACTTACTACTTACTACCGCATACCTCTAGATAGAGCCTGCGCTAGCCACGACAACAAGACAACTGAGCAGCATTGGATCAAGCATAGGAAATCTCATAATTGCAAACCTCAGGAGAATTGTCTTTGGAATGGCCCATAGGTAGTGTTGATCAAGCACCATAGTGCTCTGCTGTTCGGGTCAAACAACTCAGGCTGCACGGGTGCTCTACCAAGCACCCGAGCACAATGGAAGTCAATGGAAGAACCCGAGCATTAAACCAGGCACCCCCTGCTCTGAAGAGGGGAGGGTGTCTGGTTCATAGGAAAAGGTCCGAAATCGATGGTAACACCACCAAAATAGTTCTGGAACAGCATGGGGAGGATGTCTGGATGCATCTTGGACTCCCAGGTCGCTGCTGGGAATGATGTTGTCCGAGTAGTACGCCACGTTTACAGACTGACAATAATATGCACAAAACCAAAGATAAAATCGATTTTAGAGGAAAAATTGTTAGGAAATATTCTTTCCTGTATATTTACTTGTATATAAAGTGCAAGTGCTGCCAAAAATTACAAAGGAAGAAGCACTCCGATACAAACTGTATATCACATAATGGAGGGCCTCATTCATATTGTGGTATAATTGTTCAGGTAGTGGGACTGCTACACTCATAATACCTATGCACTAAGTGAAAGGGCTTCCAAAAATTACAAGGAACCGGCACTTCAATACACCCTTTATTACACATAAAGTAGTGCATCATACACCCTTGAAAAATTATGATTGATAGCCTACTGGTGACCCTCAAAAACATTAGGAGCAAGGGCCTGCTGATGACCGTCTAAAACATTACGGGCGAGGGCCTGCTGCTGAGCTGACCATCTAAAACATTAGGAGCGAGTGTCTGCTGTTGATCTGAGCATCGAAAAAATTATGGGCTAGTGCCTGCTGCTGAGCTGGCCATTGAAAAAATTATGGGCGACTACCTGCTGCTTAGCTAACCTTTGAAAAAATTATAGGTGAGGGCCTGCTGGTGAGCTGACCCTGTAAAACATTATGGTTGAGGGGGCCTGCTGGTGAGATGACCCTCAAAAAGATTATATGCGAGGGCCTGCTGGTGAGCTGACCCTCTAAAACATTATTTGTGAAGGCCTGCAGGTGAGCTGACTCGCTAAAAGATTGTAGGTGAGGGCCTGCTGCTGAGCTGACCCTCTAGAACATTATATGCGAGGGCCTGCTGGTGAGCTGACTCGCTAAAAGATTGTAGGTGAGGTTCTGCTGGTGAGCTGACCCTCTAAAACATTACATGGGAGGGCCTGCAGGTGAGCTGACCCTCTAAAAGATTGTAGGTGAGGGCCTGCTGGTGAGCTGACCCTCTAAAACATTATATGTGAGGGCCTGCAGGTGAGCTGACTCGCTAAAAGATTGTAGGTGAGTGCCTGCTGGTGAGCTGATCCTCTAAAACATTATATGTGAGGGCCTGCAGGTGAGCTGACTCGCTAAAAGATTGTAGGTGAGGGCCTGCTGGTGAGCTGACCCTCTTAAAAATTATATGTTGTCAGATGGAAATTTTTGGAGCAATTTTTCCACAAGGACCTTCTGATATTGCACCATTTTGCTCGTCCTCTCGACAAGAGGAATGAGCTACTGTATGAGAAGTTCTCTTTGTAGCGGGGGTCAAGAAGGGTGAACAACTAGTAATCGGTAAAACGTGTGGGTCACGGGAAAGGCAGCCTAAAATAAAGTCAACAATGTGTGCCAGAGTCCCAACAGGCAAGATTTTGCTGTCATCATCAGGAGGATGACTCTCAATCTCCTCATGCTCTTCCTCCTTTTCTGCCATCCACGCTGAACAGATGGAATGGATGGTACTACCCTCTGTAGCGGAGGCAACTGTCTCCTGCTCCTCCTCATCATCATCCAATTTGCGCTGAGAAGACGAACTAAGGGTGGTCTGGCTATTACCATATGTAATGTCTTCCCCCATTTCCACCTCTTCCACATGCAAAGCGTCAGCCTTAATTGTGAGCAGCGAGCGTTTCAGTAGACACAGAAGTGGGATGGTGACGCTGATAATAGCGTTATCGCCGCTCAGCATCTGTGTTGATTCCTCAAAGTTTCTTAAAACCTCACAGAGGTCAGACATCCATGCCCACTCCTTGCTTGTGAAGAGCAGAAGCTGAATGGAAAGGTGACAACCATGTTGCAGCTGGTATTCCACTACTGCCCTCTGCTGCTCACAAAGCCTGGCCAACATGTGAAACGCTAAGTTCCAGCCCGTGCTCGCGTCGCACAACAGTCAGTGAGCTGGCAATTGTAAGTGCTACTGCAGTGTTGACAGACCGGCAAAAGCTGTCGATGACTTGTGGAAATGGGCACACACGTGACGCACCTTCACCAGTAGCTCAGGCAAATTGGGGTAGGTTATGAGAAACCGCTGAAACACTAAGTTGAAGACGTGGGCTAGGCATGGGATGTGTGTGAGCTTGCCGAGCTCCAAAGCCGCCACCAAGTTACGGCCATTATCAGACACAACCATGCCTGGTTGTAGGTTGTGTGGCGAGAGCCACAGCTCAATCTGGTCTCTTATCCCCTGCCACAGCTCTGCGGCGGTGTGCTGTTTGTCACCTAAGCAGATCAGCTTAAGCACGGCCTGTTGACTCTTCTCCACTGCTGTGCTATACTGCTTCTAGCTACTGACTGATGGCTGACTGGTACTGCAAGAGGATAATTCTGAGGTGGAAGTGGAGGAGGAGGCGGAGAAGAAGTGGGGGTTGGAGCCACTAACATAGGTGGTGGTGGAAACCCTGATGGAATTAGGGACTGCAATCCTTGGCGTCGGCAGCACCTGTGCTATCCTGGGGCACGACTTGCTCCCGGCCTCCACAACGTTCACCCAGTCTGCAGTCAGGGAAATGGCCGAAAGCACTTGTCCATGCGTAAGGTAGGCACGGCACACCATGAAAAATAGTGGCGGCTGGGGACTGCGTAACAAGGGACAGACGCTGACATCAGGCTGCAGAAAGCCTCAGTGTCTACAAGCCTAAATGGCAACATTTCCAGGGCCGGTAATTTGGAAAGTTGCGCATTTAGTGCTATGGCCTATTAGTGGGTGGCTAGGTATTTGCGCTTGCGTTCAAATGCCTGAGTAAGGACATTTGTACGCTGCGCTGGGACACAGAAGTGGATGTGGTCGCTGATGGTGCTTGAGAAGGTACAGGTGCAGGGCGGTAGGCATCCGGCCCTGCGCCTTCGAAAGGGGAATGGCCAGAACATAACACAGGGGAAGAGTAGGCAGTGGTGTGACCCGCAGACACAGATTGTGGACCCAGGCGTTCGGCCCACCTAATACGGTGCTTTGATTCCATGTGGCGGATCATGCTGGTGGTGGTGAGGTTGCTAATGTTCACGCCCCCTGCTCATTTTTGTATGGCACAGGTTGCAAATTGCAATTCTTTTGTCGTCCGCACTTTCCTCAAAAAAGCGCCAGACTGTGGAACACCTATCCCTTGGCAAGGGAGATTTCCGCAAGGGTGTGCTCCGGGAAACAGTTGCGGGCCTGTTTGGTGTGGCCCGCCTTCTCCCTTTTGCCACCCACTGCCTCTTCCAGCCTGTTGCGGTGCTGCGGATCCCTCCCGCTTTGTACTGCTGTCCTCGCTTGGCTTGCCACCTTCCCAGGTTGGGTCAGTGACTTCATCGTCCAGCACCTCCTCTCCCACTTCCTCACTCTGGTCATCCTCCTGACTTGTTGACCTAACAACAACCTCAGTTATTGACAACTGTGTCTCATCCTCATCATCAACCTCGTGAAACACTAATTACCGTTCCCCACCATCATCTTCTTGTGACTGTGGATGCTCAAGAGTTTGGGAATCAGGGCACAAGATCTCATGTCCCTCTTCAAGCTGGCTTGTCAAGAGGCCCAAATGACGGAATGGTGCTGAAAAGAGCTCTTCGGAATATCCGAGTGTGGGATCACTTGTTTGGCAAGACTCTCCATGGTGGGAGGAAGGAGGATCAGGGTGAGGATTGTGCTGACCAGACTCTTGGCTACTGAGACTGGATTTTGTGGAAGACAGGGTGGTTCTTAACCGATTGGAAGCATTATCTGCTGCGATCCAACTGACTACCTGGTCGCACTCGTCTGACTTCGAGAGCGTTGTCCTGCGCCGCCCTGCAAACTGGGACATGAAGTTAGGTATCGTGGATAATTGTTTTTCTTGTGCTCTGGCAGCAGGCACAGTTTCAATGTGCCCAGGGCCACGGCCTCTGCGTGCACCATCAGCATCACGGTCACTTCCCTATCCCTTACTGCTTGCCTTCTTCATATTAAATGTTATATATGCTTTAAAGTATGTCACACGTACAGTAGCGTAGGATTTGTAAGTGTGTGCGCTAAAAAATGAAAAAAGGTATTTGGGATGTGGAAACGTCACACAGGAGATATACCGCAGATAATGTCGCTGATGTCAGCAACGGCTAATATAAAGTTACAGGGAATGTCACAGGTATTTTGGATGTGGAAACGTTACACAGGAGAAATACTGCAGATAATGTCGCTGATGTCATCAGCGGCTAATAAAAAATGACAGGGAATGTCACAGGTATTGGGGATGTGGAAACGTTACACGGGAGATGTACCCCAGGTAATGTCCCTGTCCGCAGCGGACACCGTCTACGGAAAAAGTACACTGAATGTAACAGATTTTTTTTGTATGTGCACACGTTACACAGGAGATGTAGTGCAAATAATGTCGCTGTCTGCAGCGGCCTAACTATTGCACGCTATTTAGCGCAGGATGTGCTAAAAATAGATATTGCTGCCACACACAATAGTGGGGTTTCTGTTTCTTTATCACTCTAGATTACTATACTCAACTATCATACGAGAGCGCGTTTGTTTGTTTGCGTGTGTTTTTTAATATACTTGGTGTACCCTGTACCTCCTGGCGCTCTGTCACAAGGGTTGTATACAGCGGGCACCTTTTTCTATCTGTCTGTGTATGTGTTAGTTATCCATTGGTGGGCCACTCTGATACTAGCTTTTCACCACCTGTCACCATTCCAAGGTTAGACAGGAGGCGAAGCTAGGCTCGAGGACAGGGAGTCCCCACCACTAGGGGACGTCCCTGGGCAGGGTAGCAGTTTTAGGGACACCTTCCCCCACCCATCATTTAGCTCACCCAGCCAAGTGTGGGCCCACCCGGGTAACTATATAGGTTAGTTCTTTATTCTCAATAAACTTTAGCTATCTTTTTGTATAATAGGGTTTCATTGCTGGACTTGCCACACACAATAGTCCTTAATAGGACTTTTGGGTCTGTATATTGCACGCTATTTAGCGCAGGATGTGCTAAAAATATATATTGCTGCTGCCACACACAACAATAGTCATTAAAAGGACTTTTGGTTCTCTGACAAATTTTTCAACTTAACCACCTCAGCCCCCCTAGCTTAAACACCCTTAATGACCAGACCACTTTTTACAATTCTGCACTACACTAATTTCACAGTTTATTGCTCGGTCATACAACTTACCACCCAAATGAATTTTACCTCCCTTTTCTTCTCACTAATAGAGCTTTTATTTGGTGGTATTTATTTGCTGATGACATATTTACTTTTTTTGTTATTAATCGAAATTTACAGATTTTTTGGCCAAAAAATGTCATTTTTCACTTTCAGTTGTAAAATTTTTCAAATAAAACTACATTTCTATATAAATTTTTCTCTAAATTTATTGTTCTACATGTCTTTGATAAAAAAAATGCAATAAGTGTATATTTATTGGTTTGCGCAAAAGTTATAGCGTTTACAAACTATGGTACAAAAATGTTAATTTCCGCATTTTGAAGCAGCTCTGACTTTCTGAGCACCTGCCATATTTACTGAGGTTCTACAATGCCCAGACAGTAGAAACACCCCACAAATGACCCCATTTCGGAAAGTAGACACCCTAAGGTATTCGCTGATGGGCATAGTGAGTTCATAGAAGTTTTTATTTTTTGTCACAAGTTAGCGGAAAATGATGAAATATCTCTGTCAAATGACAACTTTGTATAAAAAATGGGAAAAGTTGTCTTTTACAGAGATATTTCTCTCACCCAGCATGGGTATATGTAAAAATACACCCCAAAACACATTGCCCTACTTCTTCTGAGTACGGCGATACCACATGTGTGACACTTTTTTGCAGCCTAGGTGCGCAAAGGGGCCCAAATTCCAATGAGTACTTTCAGGATTTCACAGGGCATTTTTACGCATTTGGATTCCAAACTACTTCTCACGCTTTAGGGCCCCTAAAATTCAAGGGCAGTGTAAATACCCCACAAGTGACCCCATTTTGGAAAGAAGACACCCCAAGGTATTCCGTGAGCGGTATGGTGAGTTCATGTAAAATTTTATTTTTTGTCACAAGTTAGTGGAATATGAGACTTTGTAAGAAAAAAAAAGAAAAAAAGAAAAAATTATCATTTCCGCTAACTTGTGACAAAAAATAAAAACTTCCATGAACTCACTATGCCCATCAGCGAATACCTTAGGGTGTCTACTTTACGAAATGGGGTCATTTGTGGGGTGTTTCTACTGTCTGGGCATTGTAGAACCTCAGGAAACATGACAGGTGCTCAGAAAGTCAGAGCTGCTTCAAAATGCGGAAATTTTAATTTTTGTACCATAGTTTGTAAACGCTATAACTTTTGCGCAAACCAATAAATATACACTTATTGCATTTTTTTATCAAAGACATGTAGAACAATAAATTTAGAGAAAAATTGATATAGAAATGTAGTTTTATTTGAAAAATTTTACAACAGAAAGTAAAAAATGTCATTTTTTCGCAATAAATTAGGTCAATTTCGATTAATAACAAAAAAAGTAAAAATGTCAGCAGCAATGAAATACCACCAAATGAAAGCTCTATTAGTGAGAAGAAAAGGAGGTAAAATTCATTTGGGTGGTAAGTTGTATGACCGAGCAATAAACCGTGAAAGTAGTGTAGTGCAGAATTGTAAAAAGTGGTCTGGTCATTAAGGGTGTTTAAACTAGGGGAGCTGAGGTGGACCTATTCAATTGTATGGGGGCAGTCTGTCGGTGAAAAACGGACAAGATAGAGCATGTTTTATTTTTTTACGTCCGTTTTTTAATGAAACTCAAAAAAACTGCTGTGTGAATAACCCCATAGACTATCATTGGTCTTAAAACGGACGTGTGATGGCCCTTTAAAAAAATGTACATTTTTCGTGTGCATGTAGCCTAACAAAACCAATATTTATAAAAAAATAAATAAATAAATGTTGGTAATAAGTTTACCAGATAAGGGAATAAATGAGCTGAAAGATAGTGACCCCCTCTTACCGTATGTAAAAATTGAATGCACTGTTTCCCATTATAGTTACTGATATTACGAGGTTTAGGAGTATTAAAAAAATAAGGTGAAGGTCTTTCTAACCGGAGGCCTCCTTTTCCGATGTTTATGGGTTGTACGCTAATTTTTGCACGCTATCTGTCTGTTGTTGTGATGCAGCCCTATTGTCTCGTACATGTGCCTGGTGGTATACTGAGCGGAGCCCTTGTATCTAGAATTTGCTTATCCCAGTTTTCTGCATTTCGCTTGGTTTCCATGGCAACACCAAAAGTTCCAGAATGTGTAAACAGCTTATTGTTCGTGCTGCATTAATAGGTTTGGGTGGGGGAGGAGGACTCATGTTTGATGGGTTAGTGCTAACTAGACATTGGTTGGCACCCTTGAATATCTGCAGTGCCCATAGAGAATACAGTAGAATATCAACATTTTGCTTAGTCGTGTTTTGTCCACAATATTTGGAATATTCCAGTCTGATTGTAGCTCTGTTCCTGGCTTAGCAGCCAGTCATGAATTACAAAGCTTTGTGTAAATGCAGATTTTGTGAAAGCAGCTTTTCTTCATGCTATTGAATATGTAGATGTACTGTCATCAAACATACATATTGTACTGTCATCAAACATACATGTTGTACAGCCATCAAACATACATTTAGTCCAGTGTGATGTATACTTATTTCTTTTAAATAAATCTCTATGAAAAAAACTGAAGGCTACGTACTAGTGATGAGCGAATTATTCAAAAGTTCGATTCGGTGGCTTTGCTGAATTACTTTGTCACGAAGCGCATTTCTTTATAAGTATTGGGTGGGCCGCTCCCCGTCATTGTACCCATCAGATGCCGCAATCATGTATGATCTGATCTAAATCTATATATATATAAAGAAGGACATATATATGTATGTATGTATATATATGTGTATGTTCCGCGATCACTCAAAAACGCAACCATCGATTTCAGCGAAACTTGGTATACACATCCCTTGCTACCCGGAAAGAAATCTTGTGGGGGTCGCAGCTCTCTAGGACGTACCGTTTCTGAGAAATTCACAAAAATGACCTGCATTAGCCAATACAAGCTTGCAAGTCTTTCAGTTCATATCCCAACTTCCATACACACGGTCACATGTCCCTTATCAGCCAATAGAAGCTTGCAGGCCCTTAGTCTACACATACACACAGGGTTTTTTTTTTCACTGCTGTAAGTCAGCTTTAGGCTAGGGCTGCATGACACATAGGGCACAACTACGCTGCTACATGCATCCATATTGGATGAATTTTTTGCGACTGTCATGTCGCAGTGCGACACCATAGCCTGTCATTATAAAAATAGTTGCGCGATGTTGGTATGACAAAATGTTGCGCGACACATGTCGTCATGTAACCCTAGACTTAAAGATGCAGGGCGCTGTGGAGGTCACTGTTAATGGGGCAGGGGCCACTATTAAAGGGGAAGTCCGCTGTGGAGGTCACTGTTAAAGGAGCGGGCACTGTGGAGTTTACTGTTAGGGGGGCAGGGGCCACTATTGAAGAGGCAAATGCTGTGGAGGTCACTGTTAAAGGGGTGAGCACTGTGGAGGTCACTGTTAAAGGGACGAGCACTGTGGGGGTCACTGTTACAGGGGCGTTCAGGCCGCTGTGGAGGTCACTGTTAAAGGGGCGGGCACTGTGGACGTCACTGTTAAAGGGGCGGGCATTTTGGAGGTCACTGTTAAAGAGGCGTTCACTGTGGAGGTCACTGTTAAGGGGGCAGGCCGCTGTGGAGGTCACTGTTAAAGGGGCAGGCACTGTGTAGGTCACTGTTAAAGGGGCGGGCACTGTGGAGGTCACTGTTAAAGGGGTGGGCACTGTGGAGGTCACTGTTAAGGGGGTGTGCACTATGGAGGTCACTGTTAAGGAGGTTGGCACTGTGGAAGTCACTGTTAAAGGTGTGGGATTTGTGGAGGTCACTGTTAAGGGGGCAGGCACTGTGGAGGTCACTTTTAAGGGGGCGTGCACCGTGGAGGTCACTGTTAATGGGGCGAGCACTGTGGAGGTCACTGTTAAGGGGGCGGGCACTGTGTAGGTCACTGTTAAGGGGGCGGGTACTGTGAAGGTTACTGTTAAGGGGGCGGGAACTAGGGAGGTCACTGTTAAAGGGGCGGGCATTATGGAGGTCACTGTGAAAGGGGCATGCACTGTGGAGGTCACTGTTAAGGGGGTGGGCACTGTGGAGGTCAGTTTTTAAGGGGGCATGCACTGTGGAGGTCACTGTTAAGGGGAAGGCCGCTGTGTAGGTCACTGTTAAGGGGGCGGGTACTGTGAAGGTCACTGTTAAAGGGGTGAGCACTATGGAGGTCAGTGTTAAAAGGTCGGGCACTGTGGAGGTCACTGTTAAGGGAAGCTCACTGTAGAGGTCATTGTTAAGGGGGTGGGCACTGTGGACGTCAGTGTTAAAAGGGCAGGCACTGTCGAGGTCACTGTTAAGGGGGTGGGCACTATGGAGGTCACTGTAAAAGGGGCAGGCATTGTGGAGGTCACTGGTAAGGGGCAGGCACTGTGGAGGTCACTTTTAAGGGGGTGTGCACTGTGGAGGTCACTGTTAATGAGGCGAGCACTGTGGAGGTCACTGTTAAGGGGGCGGGCACTGTGTAGGTCACTGTTAAGGGGGCGGGTACTGTGGAGGTTACTGTTAAGGGGGCGGGCACTATGTAGGTCACTGTTAAAGGGGCGAGCATTATGGAGGTCACTGTTAAAGGGGCATGCACTGTGGAGGTCACTGTTAAGGGGGTGGGCACTGTGGAGGTCACTGTTAGGGGGCAGGCCTCTGTGGAGGTCACTGTTAAGGGGGCAGGTACTGTGGAGGTCACTGTTAAAGGGATGGGCACTGTGGAGGTCAGTGTTAAAAGGTTGGGCACTGTGGAGATCACTGTTGAGGGGGTGGACACTGTGGAGGTCACTGTTAAGGGAAGCTCACTGTAGAGGTCATTGTTAAGGGGGTGGGCACTGTGGACGTCAGTGTTAAAAGGGCAGGCACTGTAGAGGTCACTGTTAAGAAGGCGGACAATGTGGGGGTCACTGTTAAAGGGGCGGGCACTGTGGGGGTCACTGTTAAAGGGGCGTGCACTGTGGAGGTCACTGTTATGGGGGATACTGTCGATATCTTTTTAACAACACACAGAAACATTAAATGAAATAGATGAAATATACCCGTGCAAAGCCAGGTCCTTCTACTAGTCTGATATAAAAAAAGAGTGTAAAATGTAAAAAATAGCAAAAAATCATACTTACCTGATCAATTTGCTTGCAAAGAGCCAGCCTCCGCCATCTCGCTTCAAGATCTGGCACAAAATCTCGCGTGGCCTGTGATGACGTCATACGTCACCGTGCTCAGGATTTCGGCCGAGATCTCCAAGCAAGATGGCGGCGGCTGGCCTATCACGAGCAAATGGATCAGAGAAGTATGATTTTTTTGTTGTTATTTTTACACTATTTCAGGTTAAAGCACCAGGAGATTCGGCTTTGCGGCGAATCAAATTTCTCCTGAAATTCTGATCGAATTCATGGACTTTAATTCGCTACTATGTATCTTTCTAGAAATAGGTTGATTTTCCACCATCACCCAAAATATTATTTTTGGACCCAACAATGCAAGGCTTTATGGGCTTCTGCCTACTTACCTGTCTAGTTTAGGCTGTTTATATCATCATCAGCACCTCGATGAATGGTTTCTTCAATAGTTTCTTCAAACAGACGACACCCCTCCATACAGATGTCAAGAGATTGTCATGGTCAAGAGAAATCCTGTGTCACAGAATGTAACATGATTAACAAAAAAAATCTTATATGCAACTAACCCTACATTTAAAAAAATGTGTATCCAGCGTACGACCAGATTTGCACCACACAAAATAAAATGTATGTCAATAATTGCCTGATGTTAGTTACTTAAAGGGGTTTTCCAGTTTGCAGTAACATCCTTTAAAATATTCATTTATGAAGGTAGCTGTATTTATTTTACCTTAATTGCTCCAGTCCTGTCTTCCATTCTGGGCTGTGGTCACATGACTCTGTCCATGCAGCTCGTTCCTATTTCCTGTGATGTTATTTCCATGGGTGGGGCAGTGTTAGGGGAGTATCCATGTGACTTGCTGGGTGGGAGGAGCTATAAAGTAACGGGTTGTTGTTAGAGGCAGTGCTAGAGCTGTGGCAGAGGAAGGAGAAGTGCATCATGGTATCGGTTGGATAAAGCAACAGGAAGTGTTACATAGGGTTTGGTTTACACGGTGAAAGAGGTCAGGAGAGTCCAAATTCAAAAAAAGCATGAGGAATATGTACAGGAAGTAAGAAACTCCATGAGCATACAGACGTGGACAAAATTGTTGGTACCCTTTGGTCAATGAAAGAAAAAGTCACAATGGTCACAGAAATAACTTTAATCTGACAAAAGTAATAATAAATTAAAATTCTATAAATGTTAACCAATGAAAGTCAGACATTGTTTTTCAACCATGCTTCAACAGAATTATGTAAAAAAATAAACTCATGAAACAGGCATGGACAAAAATGATGGTACCCCTAACTTAATATTTTGTTGCGCAACCTTTTGAGGCAATCACTGCAATCAAACGCTTCCTGTAACTGTCAATGAGACATCTGCACCTCTCAGCAGGTATTTTGGCCCACTCCTCATGAGCAAACTGCTCCAGTTGTGTCCGGTTTGAAGGGTGCCTTTTCCAGACTGCATGTTTCAGCTCCTTCCAAAGATGCTCAATAGGATTGAGGTCAGGGCTCATAGAAGGCCACTTTAGAATAGTCCAATTTTTTCCTCTTAGCCATTCTTGGGTGTTTTTAGCGGTGTGTTTTGGGTCATTGTCCTGTTGCAAGACCCATGACCTGCGACTGAGACCAAGCTTTCTGACACTGGCTAGTACATTTCTCTCTAGAATTCCTTGATAGTCTTGAGATTTCATTGTACCCTGCACAGATTCAAGACACCCTGTGCCAGACGCAGCAAAGCAGCCCCAGAACATAACAGAGCCTCCTCCATGTTTCACAGTAGGGACAGTGTTCTTTTCTTGATATGCTTCATTTTTTCGTCTGTGAACATACAGCTGATGTGCCTTGGCAAAAACTTCGATTTTTGTCTCATCTGTCCACAGGACATTCTCCCAGAAGCTTTGTGGCTTGTCAACATGTAGTTTGGCATATTCCAGTCTTGCTTTTTTATGATTCGTTTTCAACAATGGTGTCCTCCTTGGTCGTCTCCCATGTAGTCCACTTTGGCTCAAACAACGACGGATGGTGCGATCTGACACTGATGTTCCTTGAGCATGAAGTTCACCTTGAATCTCTTTAGAAGTCTTTCTAGGCTCTTTTGTTACCATTCGGATTATCCGTCTCTTAGATTTGTCATCAATTTTCCTCCTGCGGCCACGTCCAGGGAGGTTGGCTACAGTCCCATGGATCTTAAACTTATGAATAATATGTGCAACTGTACTCACAGGAACATCTAGTTGCTTGGAGATGGTCTTATAGCCTTTACCTTTAACATGCTTGTCTATAATTTTCTTTCTGATCTCTTGAGACAGCTCTTTCCTTTGCTTCCTCTGGTCCATGTCGAGTGTGGTACACACCATATCACCAAACAACACAGTGATTACCTGGAGCCATATATATAGGCCCAATGGCTGATTACAAGGTTGTAGACACCTGTGATGCTAATTAGTGGACACACCTTGAATTAACATGTCCCTTTGGTCACATTATGTTCTGTGTTTTCTAGGGGTACCATCATTTTTGTCCATGCCTGTTTCATGAGTTTATTTTTTTACATAATTCTGTTGAAGCATGGTTGAAAAACAATGTCTGACTTTCATTGGTTAACATTTATAGAATTTTAATTTATTATTACTTTTGTCAGATTAAAGTTATTTCTGTGACCATTGTGACTTTTTCTTTCATTGACCAAAGGGTACCAACAATTTTGTCCACGTCTGTATCTTTTAAAAGTACAGAAATCTCAGAATAAGCATCTTTAATTTAATCAGCTCATAATAAAGGACAGCTACAAAGAAAAAGCCTAGCACAGTAAAATTTCAGATTTACACCACCATAGCTCTTATTCAAGAAATTAAAGGACTGGCGCTTCATTGTGTCTCCTCTCTTTTCTGGTGTAATCATTGGCCGTTACTCTTCACATAAGCCCCATTATCTTGATTGCCAACACTGCGGTTGAGAAGAGGAGCTCTGGGGTTCCATGTAGTTAGCAGGGTAGATGAGGCTAACCAGAGTTTTGGTCCTCTCTCCACATACTACAAAGGAGTTGATATCCTTTTTTTGTTAGCCACTAGCTAGCATCAGATTGGGGTTCCTGGCACACCAGATGAAATAATTATGAAGGCCCAACATCCATATTATTAATAAAGTTTGATAGATTTTTAATCAAAGAAATTTACCCTATTGGCAGGTCAGTGGCTGCAAAGGCAGCCAAATGGGTCTTTTTCTCCAAGATCTTTAGGGTCCATTATGGTATTAGAGCCTGGGTACACCAGAGGATGCTCTGGTACTTTGGTGGGCCAGTCCGACTACCACTAGATTCTCAATACTGCTGGTTAATGCTGCATTTATGTCATTGTTGGGATTCTTTCACACCTATATATCAATTATGTCTCATCTTACTACAGTGAATTTGCCAAAGAGAGAGAGCGTGTGGAGAACCGACGGGCTTTCATGAAGTTGCGCAGGCAGCAACAGATTGAGAGGGAACTGAATGGGTATCGGGCTTGGATAGATAAAGCTGGTGAGTGAAATATGGCAAAAAAACATATGTCCAAGCCTACTTTTCTAATGGTCTTTTGGGGTCTCAATTTATAGTAAAGGTTTTTTGATGAGCAGTAGCAATTTAGTAGTATTTTTATGTCGAGTGAGATCTATGACCAACTGATCAGACTGCTGCTGCTAGGGTTGATATGTTACACACACTTTATAGAATTGATGCATATGTGTAAAATATTAAACCACTCCCCAAACTGAATATTGGAAAATATGCATTAAATGGATGGCAGCTGCTTTATAAATATGAACACATACTAGTCCCATTTTCAACATATAGGTACACCATATGTACCACATGTGCCCAATGTTCTTGCTTGAAGAACAAACTTGAGATATTATTCCAGATGATGTTGACTGTACTTTAGGCTAGGTGTACGTATCCTGATTCCAGCCAAGTTTCCTGGTCCGACCATGGGATTATTAACACAAACTCATAGCATCATAGGGATCTATGATACTGTGAGTTTAGGTCACTAAATCTGTCTGGAGTACGGACTTTAGAATCAAAGTGTGTGAACCATGCCTTACTGTCCTAGTGATCCTTCAACTAGTGTTCATGGTAAACATATTCGCTCCTGACATTACTTGCATTATTTTTAAAATTTAGTCTCAAGAAGTTGTCACATAATCTGCATATCTGTCTTTATTCAGAGGAAGTTATGTTAGCTGAAGAAAATAAAAATTCTGGGACCTCTGCTTTAGAAGGTAAGATCATTCATTTTCTCAAGCCTTCAAGACCTCCATAGTCTTTGCTTCTCATTGATCTTCTCCACATAGTATATTTTTGACACTCATTAAAACCAACAAAATGCACTATAAGAAGAATAATACTGTATAGTTTTTTTTTCTGGACAGGGGAATGTGATGTTTTCTCAATGTTTTTTTCCACAGTTCTGAGGAGGGCAACAATTAAACGGAGTAGAACAGAAGCCATGAACCGGGAAACGAATGAGGATCATTGTGTTGACATATCTTCTGTCGGTGGGTGTAGACTTCAATTGATGTAATATAATGTGTTTTCTCTATACTCGACTGTATATGTTATAACATCAGCCCCCGTTACAGGCACTCCTCTTGCAAGAGCTAGTATTAAAAGTAACAAAATGGACGGTGCATCTTATTTTCGTCACAAAGAACGACTTCTACGTATATCTATACGCCATATGATCAAATCACAAGTTTTCTATTGGATGGTCCTAGGATTTGTAGCTCTCAACACAGCCTGTGTGGCCATCGTGCACCATAACCAGGCAATATGGCTCTCCAATATTCTCTGTAAGTCTTTATCTTTTTTACTCACAGTATATTATATTACAGATTCACCATGGTCACTTAGAAGAAAATATGAGCTGCATGTGTGACTAAGTTTAATTTTTTATTACCTGGAGAACTGTAACTAATCAGGAGTCTCCACAAATTTATAGCTGCTCTTTAAAGAGCCATCATAAAACCTTGCGCTCAAGTAAATGTAGTATAATGGTTACATGCAGAGCCAAGCCGTGTTCATAGAGCGCCTATGGCTCCCTGTTATAGAGTCATATTCTGCATGCTACCAAATCTTTCTTCTCTATTAGAAAGTCTAATAGGATGATAGCATGTAATATAACAGGCCACACTTTTAGGCACACTGAGACATAGAATGGCCCCATACATTTTTATTTACAGAACCTTACAGTAAAGACTCATAATATGGTCATGTGCTTAAGCAGTAAGGGGGTCCTTAAAGGGGTTTTTCCAGCTTTATACCCCATTTTAAATTTGGTCAGGATAGTGCTGTACCTAAAGAAAACACACTCACCTGGCTCCCCTTCACTCCGCTTCCATTGCTGGTCATATATTGCGTGGGAACACATCGACACTAAGGTCAGTAAATGGCTGAGGTAGTGTATGTGAACCTGTCTGTAAGTTTACAAGCCAGGGACTGTAAGGGGACACACATCAGGCTCCCAGCTCCAAGGAGCAATTGAGTTGTTTTTTTTTCTTTAGGTACAACACTGTCCTGCTAGAAAGAAGCTATATGTTAATTGATGACTTAATCACCTATAATTGAGAGTACAAAGACAGAGTGGGGATGGTGATTCTTATTAAAACTTAACTTTAATTCATTTGATAGAAAAGGGTCCATAGATATTTGTTATTTGATAACAAAAAAGTGCACAATAACACAAAAGATAGTGAATAACGCGGTGCACAGGCGGCAACTAAGATAACCAGTAGTCCTACCGTTCTCCTGGAGTCCTCTGGTTTTTGTAGATATTCAGTAGATGTGGTGTTACTGAGCTGTAGAGCAGTCAGCACTACACCACAGCCTCAGGAAACATCGCTACGCTCATGAATAGGGACCCTATTATCACTAGGCCGCCCATTCAACACTGCCTTCTCATCTTTAGGTACGTACTGAGCCCCGATACGTGTAGTGGAGCCTGGAACAGGGGCTACCACCAGTAATGTATCAATGTGTCTTTTTTGTCACACCTGATAACTCTGTGTGTTGATCACTGATTCACGCGAACCAACACCATATGTTATTGTATTGCCCCTCTGTATGTGCTCAATATTCCCCTGATGAGTTTTGACACGAAACATGCATGTAGGGATTAGCTAGGGCACAATAGGGCTAAGTAGCAAAAGGGCAAGGTTCCAGACTGGGGTCGTTCTTATTAGAACGGGTGCTGCGTGAATAGGACGCTAGGGTCACGCTAGCACCCACATCTTAGGGCTGTCTAGGGACCTAGAACCCACTAATACCCCCGTCCGGCGCTGACTGCTCTACCCTCAGTAACACCACATCTACTGAATATCTGCAAAAACCGGAGGACTCCAGGAGAACAGTAGGACTGCCGGTTATCTTAGGTGCCGCCGTGCACCGCGTTATTCACTATCTTTTGTGTTATTGTGCCCTTTTTTTTTTAAATAAGAATATCTAGGGACCCTTTTCTATCAAATGAATTAAAAGTTAAGTTTTAATAAGAATCACCATCCCCACTCTGTCTTTGTACAACACTGTCCTGGCCAAATTTAAAATGGGGTATAATACTGGAAAACCCCTTTAAATACTTTCTCATGGTCTTTAAAATCCATAACCATTTTGCTTTCTGGCAAGGTAGACAGTACCATTCGAACATCTCCTAGTTTGGGTAAATCTTCTTCCATTGTAAAATTGCTTCTTTGAGGTAATAAAAATGACAACCTCTACGAAAGTGCCCAAATGGTCATAATGGTCGTTACTTTTCAGCTCCTTCAAATTGTATTCTTGGTAGACATTTAGACTATGTTCTGAACATTCAGCCAAATCTTTTATTTTGGTATTTGTTTATTTTGCAGACTATGCAGAATTTCTGTTTCTTGGGTTATTTATGGTGGAGATGTCTCTCAAGATGTATGGAATGGGCCCCCGCCTCTACTTCCACTCATCATTTAATTGTTTCGACTGTGGGGTGAGAAACTTTATACAGATTACATTTCCAAGACAAACACAAAAATGAAGCATTATTTGAAGTACAGGACAATACATCACAATGTGGCAGTATCTATGTAGATTCCAATATATTTACCGATTTACTTTCACAGAACTGACAATATTGCAAGAGAAGAGAAACAGATGACGCCCATGATTAAAGGGTTTGTCCTACCATAATAACCTATCCCCTATCCACAGTCTATTGGATGTATCTAATTAGTAGGGTCTAACCACTAGGGACCCTACCAATCACAGGTGGCAGAGTTCCCGGAGTGAATGAAGCAGCAGTTATGCAGCTCTATTCAACTCCATTGGACTGCCAAAGAGAAGTCAAGTACCATGCTCGACTTTCTCCGGCAGTCCCATACAGTTTAATGGAGCATGTATGATTGTGGTACCTCATTCTTGTAATTGGTGGGGGTCCCAGCAGTCAGACCTCCCACCGACCAGATACTCATTCAATTTCCTGTAGTTAGAAGATAACTTATTCTGGTGGGACAACTTTTTGAAAGAGGTTGTGCAGTGTCATGATATTTATGAACTATCCTCAGGATAAGTCACCATTATCAGTACAGTGGGGGTCCAAAGTACAGCACCCCCAAGCTTAGCAAGTTAAAGAAGCTGCAGAGCTTGTGCGAGGGCTGCATTCTCTTCAATGGTTACCTACAGACTGTTTAGTTCACAGCTGTTCATTCCATTGAAGTGAATGGAGGAGAAAGCTGTAATTACACTGGATTGCCGATACTGGCGAGACAGACGGCGTGCAGGTAAACATTGAAGTAGATGCAGCACTCTTCAGCAAGCTGATTCGCAGGGGTGCCGAGAGTCGCACCCCCACAGATCTAATATTATCGACCTATCCAGATGATAGGTCACTAATTTCCTGATACTGCACAGCTTTGAACATTTCTTTTTTACTTGTAAAGTTCTTGACAATAAACTGATCATAGAGTATCCCTTGTTTGGACCCACACCAATCATCTACCCTTTCTGTAGGAAATCAGAAGGCAGTTGTCCAATTCCCCTGCAGCCACCATAGTGGAAATAAGGCATATTTCATTTGAATCTACACGCTGTCCATGCAACATGATTGTATCATGTTCCCCTAGAACGAGAGGCATTCCCCTTTAATGCTCTCTGTTTTGCTCATTGTTTGAGGTTATGAGTGGTGGCCTCCTCTATAAACTCAGAATATCTTTATCAGATAGTTCAAAATGACAACCCCTTGAAAACTAACGAATAGAAAACATCTCATCAAAAAGATTTATTATTAATAGATTATGGATAGTGTGGATGGTGCGTTTAGGCAACCGATCCTGTAAATTAGTTTTGTCTTGTTGCATCTTCACTGTTTTTAACCTATATTTATATATGAGAGGATGAGAGGACCAGCTTTGATATGTCAGGATATCTTGAGCCAAGTGGTAAGGTAGGAAAAGACACATCTATATTTACAGTTTAAATGTCAGTGAACCTATTGCATATAACTATCCCATTCAGGTCACAATAGGAAGTACATTTGAAGTCCTTTGGGCCATATTTAGACCTGGGACATCTTTCGGAATCAGTGTCTTAAGAGCTCTGCGTCTTTTAAGGATCTTTAAAATAACCAAGTAAGTGCAATTAGTATTTGGTATTTTTTGTTATGTTTTGTTATTCGGATGTCTCACTGAGTATTTTCAATGTATTTACTTGCATACCTTGTGCATTTATCCAGATACTGGGCCTCTTTGAGGAACTTGGTGGTGTCTTTGATGAATTCCATGAAGTCGATTATCAGCCTGCTCTTCCTCCTTTTTCTCTTCATTGTTGTGTTTGCACTATTGGGAATGCAGTTGTATGGTGGCAGGTAGGTTATCTTCTACCATGGATAATTATAATTTTTGTGGACCTAAATTTCGTAACCTTATTTATACAAATATTTGATGATAAATAATATAGATTGAATTTGACCAGACATCAATGGAGATGTCAGTCATTTTAGATTTACACAATGCTTGCTATGTGTAGGACAAATGCAGTTTAAGTACAAATTGTTGCACTTGGTAATATGGGTTAACTTGTCATGTGCTAAGAACCAGTTAGGGCTCATGATGACCAGATTACTACTTGATACTGTACCACTAAGTAAAAGCTCACTGCCAAAATATGCCACCAATAGACTTGTATGAGGCTCTTCTGTACCTCCAATTACATGTAGTATTATGAGCATACTTGAGGTATTGCTTCTAGGGCACCATATAAAGAGGTCCCAGAATGATGACTTATTACCTAGTCACAACATAGGTGACAAGTATCTGATCAGCAGAGGTGTGAAAACTAGGACCCCTCATGAAAATGCGGATCCTGTGGTCCACTATTGGAATGGAGCGGTGGTGGAGTACGTGGATTGCCGCTCCTATCAAAGTCTATGGGACTGCTGAAGGTAGTAGTGTGCATGGGCAGCTGTGGCTCAGTTCAAAAGGAGACACAGAACCCCATCGGTCAGGCACACTTATCAAATATCAAGTGAAAAGTTCATTCCGGGACACTCCCCTTTAATATAAAAATGTTATTGTGAGATGTGCTGCTTGCTGGAGTAGAACTCTGCCCATACGTTCCTTTTAAGAAATAACAGCAATGACAAACAAAAAAACAGGTGCTCATAGGGTAAAATAGTTTGGTCTAAAAATCCCCAATGGGACAAATTTTGCTCACCTTGTTATGCTGTGCAAAATCAGGCACAACACTAGTCTTACGCTGGGTTCACACCTGAGCGTTCTGAAAGGAGCGCTTTGTATGCGCGATTGTACCAGCGTTTGCAATCACGCATACAGAGACAAGCGAACGCCCATTGTCGCGCGTTCCCGAAAGTCTATGTACGGGAACGCACGACAAGACGCCCCAAAGAAGCTCATGTACTTCTTGGGGCGTCGGGTATTTTACAGCGCGATCGTACGCGCTGTAAAACGCCCAGGTGAGAACCATTCCCATAGGGAAGCATTGGTTTCTCCTTGTTGAGCGTTTTACAGCGCGTAGGAACGCGCTGTAAAACGCTCAGGTGTGAACCCGGCCTTATGCATATGAATCAGATATACTGGTCGGAGCATCCAAATTATTTTAAGCCATAACGTGTTCACTTTTGGAGGAAAACTATACACGCAGATGAAAGGCACCAGGTTTCATTAGTGTATATATAAAATCACGTGTTGATCACGGCACTCTATCTAAGGCTGATAGATTTAGGGTGCGCGTCTAGGTGCGTTCCTTGCTCCACCTCTCGGAACTAGTAAATATTTTGAATAATTTAGCCAGCACTCCAGTATGCGATTAATGCTTTTTATTTGCCGGACATAAAGGTCCTTTTTTCGGGCAAAACACATGCCCTTCATCAGGCTAGTTGCGTGCATAGATGCATGAGGGGCCGGCCGGCAACTAGCCTGATAAAGGATTAGTGTATATATGAGTCATTTTGAGGAGTCCCAATTTTGTTTACGGACCTATGTGGAAGTTACAAATGTGACCATCGGCAATACAAATACTGCTAAATTGTTTGGTCACGGGCGAAACATTTCAGCAGTAATAAAACTAGAGAGCGGTTCATCAAATCCTTCCTCAGTTGCTCTTCCACATATATCAATGTGTTTGTGCCCTCCAGTACTTGGGTACTGGATCCAGCATACCATACCTCCAGCCACGGATACCAGATAACTAGACCGCTGAAGAAGGTCCAACTAGGATCGAAACATCCGGTCGATATGTTTACTAAAAGTGTCTATAATAATGCATGAAGTACTTGGATCATGAGTCAAAAATGATGATGCTTAATCAATAAATGATACACAATTGCAAATATATTTCTGTGTGCCGCAATCTTCTCTTCTACAAGTACGACTACCAAGTCCTTGCTGACACCAGCTAATTTAGTGTGCGGAGCTCCACCACTACGCAACTGACTGCCTACAGTGACATCAGGTCACAGTGCAGAGCTGCAGGAAGAGTAAGCTGGATGTCTCAAGTGGCAGGACTGTCCGAAGCAGTAGAGGTCATTTCTTTTATTTGTTTTAAAGGGGTTCTCTGGGAATAAAAAAAAATAAAAAATTAAATATTACTTTATTATAAATATATTCCCAAATACATTTCATTAGCTATAATGGTTCATTTTGTCTAGGGAGCAATCATTAGGAGAAATAAAATGGCGCCGTCCTATTAGTACACCCGAAACCTGTCCTAATCACACAGGACAAGTTACTTCACAATACTGAGCTAAAGAGCTGCCTCATCCTCCTCTCTGCTCTGCTTGTCAGGGATTATGATCCTGAATACAGATGATGAGATCTTCAGCTGAATCTCTGTATGAATGGAGTTCATGAGGAGACATGAAGTACAGAGAGGACGGACAGGACAGACTGTGGTAATGGAGACTGCATACAAGTGATGCTGCTCATTATCTTCATCCCCAGTATCCTCTCTGTACTTAATGTCTTCTAATGCACTCCATTCTTACAGAGATTCATCTGAAGATCATATTAAACTGTATTTAGGATCATAAACCCTGACAAGTAAGAGAGGAAGATGGTGCAGCTCTTTAACTTGTCTTCCTGTGTAATTCGGACAGGTTTTGTGTGGACTAGTAGGATGGCGGCCATTTTATTTTTTCTAATAGCTCCCCTGACAAAACGAGCCATTATAACTAATGAAAGGTATTAATATATTTATAATAAAGTTATATTTAAGTATTTTCATTTTCTTAATTCCTGGAAAACCCCTTTAATATGATTTCTAGCATGATGACTGTGCCTATTAATTGTATTAATGTTATACAGTATATACATTTTATATAGCATATTTAATGATTTCTCTGTGCGTATTTCTTCAAAGTATTTGCTACATTTCTTAAAAGGGCATCATTTTTTATATATGTATATATTTAAATTGCTCTTATATTATAAATCTTAATAGCTATGCTGATTTATTCCATATATAGTACTATAAATCCTATGCTATAAAACTACTAGCCCCAACCCCCTAGTGCATGGATGGCCAACTTGCGGCTCTCCAGCTGTTGTAAAACTACAATTCCCACCATGCCCTGCTGTAGGCTGGTAGCTGTAGGCAGTCTTTGCATGCTGGGAGTTGTAGTTTTGCAACAGCTGGAGAGCTACAGGTTGACCACCCCTGCCCTAGTGAGTGGCTCATAGCTAGGAAATATCTGGTCCACCTTACATACCAAAGACTGTGTGTATATATATATATATATATATATATATATACATACATATATACACTACTCACAAAAAGTTAGGGATATTTGGCTTTCGGGTGGAATTTATGGAAAACATAAAACCTTCACACTACAGTGATATTATATCATAAAAGTAGGGCATTTAGATAGAAGCATGCAAAGGTGATTTGCTCATCATAAACAATGTATTTGAAACAAAAGCCAGCAACAGTGGTGGGTATACCCCCACAAAAAAAATTTACTTGTCATGGGGCCTCGAAAATCTATTATAACTTGACAACAAAGTCTCATGCTGTTCACAAGTTGACTTATTGTCTGCTGAGGCATGGCATCCCACTCTTCTTGAAGGGTGGCCCTCAGGTTATTGAGGTTCTGGGGTACAGAGTTACAAGCCTCTACATGGTGACTCAGCTGATCCCATAGGTTTTCAAACGGTTTCAGGTCTGGAGAAAGTGCAGACCACTCCAATTGAGGTACCCCAGTTTCCAGCAGCCGTTCCCTAATGATGCAACCTTGATGAGCTGGTGCACTGTCGTCCATGAAGATGAAATTAGGCACAATAACTGGAGTCATGATGTTATTCAAGTAGTATGGATTTGTTACTGTACTATTTACAAAGTGTAGGGAAGTTCTGTATTGACTAGACACACCTGCCCACACTGTAACACCACCACCACCACCACCAAAGGCAAACAGTGGCTGATGCATAGCGCTCTTCTTGACGTCTTCAACATTGTTGGCGGCCATCATTTCTGCTAAGCGAATTGACTTTCATCAGTAAACAGCACTGCGGCCCACTGGTCCCTTGTCCAGTGTAGATGCTCCCTGGGCCATGCAAGACAATGACGCCTGTGGTCAGGTACCCTTGCTACCCTTGCAGGTCGTCTAGCACGCAAATCACGCTGATGTAAACAGTTTTGATTGATCTGATGTAACACTTGGCTGCCTCTCACCTCCCTTAAATGTGCCTGGAGTTGTGTGACATTTATCATCTGGTCCCGCAGGGCATTGTTCACAATGAAGCGGTCATCAGTGTGGAATGTGGCCAAAGGACATCCACTTCTATGCCTTTCTGTGACTCTTCCAGTCTCTCTGTATCTCTGTTGCAACCTGATGATGACACTCTGTGACGCTCTAAGCTCAGTAGCCACTTCTGTGTGGGAACATCCTGCTTGAAGCCTCGCAATGGCGAGGTACAGTTGATTAATTCTTAGGTGTTGTCTTGGTCTCATGATGTCAAAATGTGAACAGCATGATGAGGAGGACTTTTTAAATACCAATTCTAATTGAACCAGGAAATTTATTGGGTGATTCATGGATCAAACACCTGTTGTGAATTTTGCTGTTAAGTTCCTTGTGCAAAAAGTACTGAAACATTGAACAGTTGGACATGTGCTTCAAAAGTTTAGATAAGGTCACATTAAGTTCACCTGTAAAGGTTAGAGTGCATTTTAGGTTCATCCTGAAATTTTCCCCACAAGCCAAATATCTATAACTTTTTGTGAGCAGTATATATATATATATATATATATATATATATATATATATATATAGTCTGGTCATGGATTTGCACCAAAAAAGATGTCTGATAACATTGGGATGGTCCTTATGCAACAATCTCCTCCATTTTTCATGTGCCTCTAAGAAATAATGACATGAATACTGTATTGAAGGTAGATAAAGGACAAGATCACAGTAACATTGCAGCAAGCATCCCAGCACAGCCTCGTATAGATAGTTCACTGTCACGCTGATTGAGACCAGCTCCAATTATACTGATGAATAACTGTAATATTGATCACGTCTACTGCGGCAAGTGCTAGAACACTGTAAGCACTGCTTACCACCACAAAGGAGATGATAAAGTGCCTTAATCTAAGGAGGCAGGAAAATAATAATATAAGCACATAGGGAACAGGCAATGTGGGAAAGCAGAGAACACCATTAGGCTTTATGGTACATAGCTTGATAGAGAATGCTTCCAGAAGATAAGCTTCAGCACCGTTTTGCTAATAATCAAAGCAAAATGTCTACATTATTTCCATTAGCAGTTTATTCGACTTTACCATTTCATGTTCCTATGAAAAGCAAATATATTTTACATCTAATTTCCATGTAGATGATTAATGTTACCTATATATACTGAATGAGAGTATAACATAGAATATAAATGATGAATGTACACAGTTATAAGAAATCTCTAGCAACTAATACATCATCATTTCCATTCTTCAGGGTTTATCTTCTTTTCACTAATCACAGGTAAACTGTTTTGTGCCGTATGTTACAAAGTGGATGTGGATCTGATGAACAGAATTGACTTAAGGCTACTCCTAAGGGTATTATCTAACTGACTCCCCAGTAACCACTGTTTAGGGATTTTGGACTCTTCTTCAGGGGAACTGCCAGGCCACTGCCTCCTGAAGTAGTCTCTATTCAGTAGACTGCTGACCCACAGTGGTCAAGAGACACCGATGCGAAAAACCGAGGCAAAACCATAGTCCAGACCAAGCCAGAGCAGGGCAGGCAGAGATTGTACAATCCAAAGTCAGTCTGAAGGGCAGACAGTTCAGGGTAGGTATGGTGATTAGGTGGAGATCAGGTCAGGCATCAAAGGGTAAAGTCCGGAGTCAGGCAGAAGTCCACAGGAGAGCAAAACAAGAGTGTACCTTTGCATGAAACTAGAGAACTAGAACCAATTGCTCAGGCACACTCCCACAGGAGAAGGCACCCCAGAGGAGCCAGCTGGGAAGGATTAGGATGCACACAATGGCCCTTTAAGAGTCAGAAATAGTGTGCATTAATCCTATGGGCAGACCAAGAAGCAGACCTCAGCTTGCATGCATTGGAGGAAGCAGAACTACTGTGAAAGCTGGGCCAACTGGGTAGGAGAAGAGGGACACAGTTTCACGGTGGTGAGTGGGGAAAACCCCCCATCGTATAATGTAAGAGGATAGAGGATAGCTGCTAGGCCAAGAATCCAGGAAAAGGGAAGCAGGTCACCTCCTATAGCGTCCCTAATCCTCTCCCTAACTCTTCACTGTATGAGCGGACCCGATGGTAGGACGGCTCATACCCTGGAAACCTGGGACCCTGAGTTGCCCTGATAATTTCTCACATAGGAGCAGGGGAGCAGGGGAGAGACGTCCTGTTCATCCAAAACATGGAATAACAGGAGTCTCTAAAGACCTAGTAGCATGGAAAAGGAGAGACCATACACAGCAAGAGGATCGGAAGGTAAGAACACAAGACAACACACTTACCTGCCAAAGTCTCCACGACTGGAACCCATGCATACGTACAGGAGCCCTAACACAAAACAGAATGCCGTACCAGCAACTCATACAGGTATCCAGCACACCAGACTCCACCAGGACCCCCATGCTGCAAGGCGCATGGTAGCCCCAGGCAGTGCTGCATACAGGCTTGTGGTTCACCCCTCCGGGAAATCAGCCCCCTTCCGGAGGACACAACACACAGGGAAAACGTCTTACATACATGCAGGGACAAACACCAACAACAGCCCAGACATGTGACCACAATCAAGACGTACAACACACCCTGAACATAAACCCACACCTAACACCTACAACAAGTGAGGTAGAGTATAAGGTGCATACAAAAGGAAGACAATTTATGTCCAACAAGGTGGCAGGACTGGGCAGAATCACCCAGGAAAGGAGCAGAGCTCCAACACCAAACAAGGCTGGAGTACAACCGCCCCCAGCCAGGAAGCCACAGGTAAAGTCAAGCTAGTGGCCACACCCAGGACAAACCTAAATCCCCATTTCAGGCTTAAAATTCCATGGATATTGTATAGCCAATGAATGTGCCTAAATGTATAATGTGTCCTCCACACCTGTGCACAGTTTGTGTGTAGTAATGCAGCTTAGCCCTATTAAGTTCATGGAGCTGAGCTGCCTCATCAATACAAGGTATGCATCACATAATTAACGGTTTCCATCCCATGGTGAGTCTGATGGCAGTGCCACCAGCGTCTCTCAGTTGCTACAGAAACCAGCCCTACTGACAGTGGGGGTGGTCAACCTACCAGGGAGCAGGGATGACGAATCAATCCAGCTCAGCGCCAGTGTCACATGCTTTCTGATGGAGGGCTATGTAAACAGGCCGCTGCTGGCCACAGTTTCCTGTGATTGGTATTCCTGCCTCATTAGCTAACTTTGTGTTTGTTACTCTGAATCACTGACCTTTTGCCTGTTTGTCTGACTTTGCCTCTGGATACTGATTTTGCTTCTGGCGTGAACTCCTGTTAATTGACTTTACTTGTCATTTGACCTCGCTTGATTTTGGACTCTGGTATTAGACTCTGCTAGTTTGTGCCTTTGCCTTTGCCTGTTAAGATTGCCTCTGATGTTATCTCCTGGTTTCACTCTGCTGTGTATTTGACTTAGCTTTTAGTTTCCGATCTGATCCTGGTCTAGCCTGTCTGGTTTTAACCTCTTTCTATCTGACTACTCTTTTACACATTTAGGTTTAGGCTTCAGCACTTAATTAAGTCAGGAACGATTGCCAAGTTAGGGCGGATCATGCAAGTAGGCACAGACAGTAGTGCAGGTGCAGTACAGGGCTGCACTGTTCTCTACCTTTCATGACAGTATGGGCAAGTATAGTTCTCTTTCTAGAGGAAAGTAGCCTTTTTTCTAATCCTGAACAGTCCCTTTAGCCTGATAGCCTCCTAGTCTAGCAGCCACCTATAAAGGAGACATTAAAATGTCATAGAGGCAACCACCTCCCAAAAGAGTCCCCTATACAAAGGAGAGATTTTACAGTCGCAGAGGACATTTTCTCCGTTTTACTTCTTAGCCCTAATCACAATACTTTTGTAATTGCATGTAATTAGTACCTTAACATAGCAACTTTGTTATTCAATAAAATAGTGTTTGTTTTTTCTCCTTATTTTCTGGTCACCTCAATAACATTGCTGAGGTGGGCACACATGCTCAGTTTTATCCTTCAATTGCCACCACCAGATCTACTGTTAGAGGCTGTGACATTATAGACAAAGCATTGCAACAGAGAGGACACATCCCCTGAGAAAGAGCATAGCCCTAGGAAAGGACAAACACCCTGAGTGCTCAGCTTGAAAAAAATTGTACAGAGCAATGGAAGCAGCGAATGGAGCTCTGGATCCATGTGAAGTACAGGACTGGATTGAGCTTTGTTAGAAAGAGATAAGATAAGAGAGTCAGAAAATAAACAGTTACTAAAAAAAAGTGCCACAATTCAGGCTCAAACTGAGCACATACATTATGTTCAGATTAACATGTTTTTGACACATGTTGAGCCTCACTACACACTTATGAAAAATGCCCAATAGGGGATGACTTAGAGATGTCTTAAACCGAGCCAAAATTGCACCAAAATTTCAGTCCAACATGAGATAACCATAAGGTGCTGTGCGGAGAAGTGTCTACCATGTCTAGCAAGATGCAGGAAATGAAAGCATGGGCCACTTTTAGAGATGAGTGAATCGAATCCCACAAAGTGGATTTCGATCCGAATTTCAGGATAAATTCGATTCGCCTAGAAGCCGAATTTCCTCGTGCTTCGTGGCAGCGAATCGATTTAACATGAAATAGTATAAAAAAACAAAAAAATTCAAACTCACCTCCTCTATTCGCTCGCGATAGGCCACCAACCTCCATCTTGCTTGAAGAGCTCGGCCAAAATCCAGTGCGGCGCGAGATTACATCATCGCCAGCTGGCGTGATGACGTAATTTTGCACTGCACAGGATTGTGTCCAAGATCTTCAATCAAGATAGCGCCGGCCGGCCCGTCGTGAGCAAATGGAGGAGGTAAGTTTGATTAAAAAAAAAATTATTGTAAATTTTTCACTCAGATGCCGTGATCATGAATGAACACGGCATCTGAGGGGTACAATGACAGGGGCGGCGTTATCGCAGCTCCCTGTCATTGCACCTGCTAATTACAAAACAATGCGCTTTGTGACGAAGTTATTTGCCACAAAGCAAATTTTTGTGTGAAATTCGGCGAATCAGCCGAATCAAACTTTTAAGAAATTCGCTAATCTCTATCCGCTATTATAAAGTTGGCACAGCTTTTGTCTTTCTGGTCTAGTTTATAGCTGTCTAAATTTAAGACAGTAATATCTTCCCCAATGTCACCTCAACATTTGGGTGGCATAGTCCATAGGCTCCCTTATATTGTAAGCCTTGAAGCAGTCTTTATGTATACTAAGATGGTAGCTTAACAGAAGTTGTCACCCAACCTTTCCAAACTGCTGAACGCAAATGTATTTGGCTTAATTGATGGCCACATTGGTTTTCACATAGGTATTTTAAAAAGACGAAAGCTTCAAAACTTACATTTAATGGTCATTTTTGTATTTTAAGTGTCAATGCTTTTACCGATTTTATGTATTTTGTCCTGATGTTCACTATGTCTTATTTGCTTGCAGATTTAATTTTAATGACGGCACTCCTTCCGCAAATTTCGATACATTTCCTGCAGCCATCATGACCGTGTTTCAGGTACTGTTATGCCCAAACAGATGCATTAGTCATAAGCTGATACTACTGATACCCCATAGACTGTAAGTTCTTACTCGAAAAGAAAACGTGTATTGCTGTTTGTCATTAGTCAGATTTTAACTGGAGAAGACTGGAATGAGGTGATGTACAATGGTATCCGGTCACAGGGTGGAGTCAGTTCTGGAATGTGGTCTTCCATTTATTTCATCGTTCTGACGCTATTTGGCAACTGTATCCTAATTATTACTTTTACGTGTGAATTGCTGTATGGATGAATGTATTCTATATAGGAGGCAGACTTTGAGAAATACGATATTGAAAATACCTTGTATTTAAAAAAATGATAACAAAATACAAATCCGTTTTACTCACATGTCGGTTTAAACATCTGTTTCCTCATCATTCCGAGATGACGTTGTCAGGCCGGCCGGCGTATTGACGTCATACGTCAACATGCACGGGATTTCGGCCGAGATCTTAAATCAAGATGGCGGCACCCGGCCCCTCGCGAGCAAATGGAGGAGGTAAGTATGATATTTTATTTTTTTTACACTATTTCAGGTTAAATCGATTCGAGAAAATGCAACTTTGAGGCGAATCAAATTTATCCTGAAATTCGGATCGAATTCCACTTCATTGGATTCGATTCGCTCGACTCTAGAAATGATCACACTTCTGAAAATTCGATTCGGGTCCAATTCGACCAAATTGGCCAATTGACCCGTTAAACTCAACCCAGATTGAAAGTGCCAAATTGCATGGCAGAAAAACCTCTCTCTCTGTCTATCTGTATTTCTCTATCCCTCACCAGATTCTCCAGAATTGAATCACACAAAATGCAGGTTCAATAAAATCTGATTAAAAAATATAATAAATCAGGTTGAATATCCAAATTTTAGAGTAAATATATTTTCTATCTCTACATAGCAGATTCAAGTGAATGAGGTCGCGATCCGCATGCGGCTGGCCCACAGTCGGTGCCCGTGCTTTGCGGACCACAATTTGCGGTCTGCAGCACGGGCAGCACACGTTCGTGTGCAAGAGGCCTAAATGTTACCCTCATGCTAAATTCCCCAAATTATTGTCCATTTCAATTGCTGTTATTTTATTTAATATTCACTTGCTATTCACATCTGTCACATTCATTGAGCATTGAAAAAAAATGATAAATTATAAAACATGCATATTCATTATTTTATTCCTTTGTGGTTTTTTTTTAATTATCACCATCAGTAAATAATTTAATAACACTTTTCTCAAGCTTTTCGCATAATTTAGCACTTGGTAAACTGAAAATTGTGTGAACTGAGAAGCAAAAAATCTAAGGTCCCAGTTGCAAAAGGAAATCTTGGGAGTACTTAGTGACAAAGGAGATAAAGTCTTAATTTTACCTTTTGTCAATATAATGTGTGGGCTTGCACCTGTCATTTAGATTAATGGATTACAAAGATCTTATATTCTTTTTTCCCTGCTCATTAAAAGATATCCATATACGTATTGGTACTTTAACAAATAAGTAAGGTACATCATTTCAGTAGAATGAGTTAGAATCAAGAGCTAGTTCAGCTTCTTCTCTAGTGCCCTCACAGTCAGCACACACAGGTAAATCATAAAATAATTTGACATATAACATAATAATGATATACAATCCCATTATAAAGCCATGTGGTAATGATGAGGGAGAAAAAGAGCTTCTATCCAGGTCTATTCTGTGTAAATTAGATTTATTTTATTTAGATTATTATATTTTAGTATTTAAAATACACAGTTTCTGAAACACAAATGTGATGTGACCCAAAATGTTAGTACATAACAACCTGTTAACAAAATTCTGTCATATTATGTTATATTTTTGAAAGAGGTTGTTTCTTGAAGACATCCTCTTTCCATATGCTCTGTTAGGGCATATAGACATCATAGAGGATGGTTCTGGGCACCCTTCTGTTTACCAGAAAAGAGTTCTTATCTGATGGATGTGACCCATCCAGGTGCTTCCTAGATAGCTAATTATCTGAATGGCATATTATGCTACATTTATATGACTATATTTGTTCATTACCAAAGAATTCTGTTTCTATTTGAGAAGGGTTTGTCTTGATGAGACTAATTCTTCCAGATGTCTTCTCCCATACCTTTCTCCTTGACTCAAGAGATGAGTGGTAGAAGATGACCTTTAAAAATAGTTTAAAAAAAACAAAAAAAACACAACACATGGTTGAGTAAACAAATTGCTATCATTTTCAAAGCCGGTTCTTCTTGGGATAGCTTGAGTCAGGATGAAAGGTAAGGAAGGACACACCTTTATTTCTGAATTAGAGATTTCTTGAAATTCATTTTGGTACAATTCTTACAAGTCGGTCCAAAAAAATTCAATTTGGGTATAAATCGATGCAACCTAAAATACAATGCTCACTTATGAACAGTAGAAAAATTTCAACAGGTTTTTGGGAAACAGAAAAAAGTCCAATTGGACATCTCCTGAGTGCAACCAAACTATACACTGTTATTGATGCCCTGAATATGCCTATTTGAGCATCTCTAATCCCAGTGACTATTTTATTCTTACTTGTATACTGTGGACCACAAGGTACTCCATCTCACCTTTAGTGTTGAGCGCGAATATTCGAGAATTCGCAAATATTTAGAATATAGTGCTATATTTTCGTAATGACGAATATTCTTTTTTTTTTTTGTTAGTTTTTTAACACAGTACACATCAGGTGATCATCCCTCCCTTCTTCTAGCTTGTGGGCCAATGAGAAGGCTTTGTCACAGCTTAGCAACATCCCTAGCAACCAATAGAAAAGTTGCCTCCCCCTTAGTATATAAGAACCTCCCCAGCAGCTATTTTCTAAAGTGCTCTCCATTCAGAATGCATAGGGATATGCCTGATCAGTTCTTTTCCGGTATAGAGCCCCTGTGACCGAACTCTATGCCGGAAAAGAAAAACGCTAATGTGAAAGTAGCCTTACGCGAATATTACATTGCCGATTTTCGTAATTAAAAAATATATTCTTGAATTCTCGAATATATGACGAATATTCTACTAAATATTTGTGAAATATCGCAAATTTGAATATTGCCCCTGCCGCTTATCACTACTCACCTGTTCCTAATTGCGCAATGTTGAATTGTTAGCGCTTTCATCTGCCCTCTTTATGTGATCCTCCTACCACCAAAAATGGATGTAAATTAGTTTATATACTGAATCTGGTATCAGACACAATACATGTAGGCCCTTTCTCTATTTTTTCATAAGAATATATCCCTCAGATATTAGCAATATTGAAGACAGTTGAGGCTGTTCTGCTTCTTGCTATTCAACAATCTGTCAAGATTTTGAGCCACATGCCTAATGTTCTCAATTATGTTCTCTTTTCTACAATTTCAAAATAATTCATCTATTGATTATTATATTCATATTTAAAGCACCTGAACCTTAACTCTACCAGACACACTTCTCAATGTATTTCTTGCCATTGCTGTGGATAATTTGGCCAATGCACAGGAGCTGACCAAGGTAAGTGCTCACTCATAGCCATAGCTGCCTCCCCCCCTTGTTTTCTTCTTAAAGGAGTTTTCTAGCACCATAAAAAAATAAAATCATCTTTAAATCCCTTGCCACTCCTACTTTCTGCATTTACCCTGCCTCACTGGTGGTGCGCTACCTTGACATCACCAGTTCACTTCAGTCTGGTGGTGACAATTACCATTGACGCCAATTAGGCGACCAGTGATTGGCTGCTGTAGACATTTCAAAATTACATTTTATCAATGGTGTGATGTATTCAAAGACCAGTAATAACCTCAGAACTGTTGGCATTGGAGTGGAAATTTGAAAGGTTAAGTACAATTTCTTTCTCATGTTAACACATATCCAGTTGACTTAAAAATGTTATAGGTCTGGAGAACCCCTTTACGGATTTTAAGTATACCCACTCACATTATTAGCATCAAGGGTGAACAACTGAATAGAGTGGTGCTTGTATGGTAGACATGTATTATTCTTACATAAATTCTGGAATGCTCTGTACGGCTGAAATGACACAAGCAGTTTTCATGGCCTTTTTTAGTGCAGTTTAGGTGCAGATATATTTTCTTGAGCCAAAAGCCTTGAGTGAACTCAAAAGGCAAAAATATAACAGAAGGACTTATATTTCTTCTTCCTTCTGTCTTTCACAAAAAAAAAACTGCATCAAAAACCGTACCAAAAATGTATACAAAAACTGTAAGATGGATTAAAACTAGGACATTTAAAGGGGGTTTTCCATCTCAGACATTAATGGCATATCTCTAGGAACTGCCATCAAGGTCAGATAGGGACAGGTCCAACTCCTATCTCCCAAACAGGCCCCTCAAAGTGAAGGAGTGCATACCGTGCATGCAAAGCCACTGTCCATTCAACTCTATGGGAGTTCCGAAAATACCCGAGTGCTGGCTTGGCAATTTCCATAGTCCCATAGCAGTGAATGGAGAGGAGGCGTGCATGGTGCACCATCCATTCACCTCTATGAGACTTCTGAAAATAACCAAGTATGCCCATTTGGATATTTTCGGAACTCCCATAGCAGTAAATGAAGAGCTCCTGTGCATGTGTGATGTGTTCTTTGCTTTTTAGAGACAGGAACTGGAATTCACTTTAGGGACCCACACCTATGTGACTGTAAGTCTGAGATGGGCCAACCCCTTTAAGTGTTAAGTAAATGTGTTATAAGACTGGATGAGTAACCGCTTCTTTATGACCTGATTTCCATAGGATGAGCAGGAAGAAGAGGAGGCGTTTAACCAGAAACATGCCCTTCAAAAAGCCAAGGAGGTCAGCCCTATGTCTGCACCTAATGCATCATCTGTTGAGTGAGTTAGTTACAAACAAACCAACAAACTGCATATGTTATTTTTCATGTTGTCTTTTAATGCTGTACATGATAATTCCCCTGAATTCCATACTTTTTTTAATTTTTATATACAATTATCCTTTTGGTCACTTGAATCCTCCATACCATACTTTAACTTGTGTCCACAGAGAACATCCATTCACCCCACCAGAGGCATAACTTATAACTCCTGTGCCCCAGTGGTAAATCTGTACCATGTAAAAAAAAATCCAAAAAATTGTTGTCTGATGCTTTAACGGCAAAAGGAACTTAGGGCCCTTCAGACACTAAGGCCTGGTTCAAATGCTACCCTTGGCATCCCCTCTGGCTATGCTGCTGCAACTCATATGGACAGTTTGTATGCAGCTTTATAAGATGTTCATGGTCTGATTACTTAAACTTTTCGGAAGGCTGCCATCAGTAGAATGATTAGAATAACTATATTTTCAGCACTATGTCTGAGGGTAAGTCCCCGCAGTCAAGATTTCTGATGCAGTTTTGGAAGCCTAAACCAAGAGTGAATAAAAAAAAAGAGAAGTTGTATCCGTCCTTTATCCTTTCTCTCCTTGTGTGATCCCCTCCTGATTTTGGCTTTCACAGCATCAGGAAACTTGACTGTGTGGCCGTACCCTTAATGTGAAAAACTGTCTGACACAAAGCTGCACTTTAGCAATAAGAAACGTAACCATGGCACACATCCAATGATATAGATCCATTAACTTAATGTGAAAGCCTCTATCAGTAGATTTTTTGCAAAAGCTCTCAAAGGTCTCAAGTTTTCTAATGAAGAGGCATAACGCACTTTTTCCAGAGTTCTACCATGCACCTTGAAAAGGTGTGGTGTGCAGCATAAAACACGTGTTAGGAAGATTAGTTTTAGAGCCAGTTTCTGCTGAATATGCTTGAACACTAGAGAAGGTGTCTGGCATGGCAAACTCGGATTCAGATGTCCTTTAGCCCATTAATGGGATTTTATGGTGCTTTAATATTGATGTCTTATTCTCAGGACAGGCCACTAATATCTGATCGGTGAGGGTCTGACACCCCACACCCCTGCCAATCAGCTGTTTGGGAGCTGCTTCCGTTCCCTACAATAGGAGCAGCGCTACAGTAACTACCTCTGTCCATTACAAAATGGTCAGAGCAGTGTAGTTCTAGTGCCGATTTCTGGTACCAGAGCTATTGCAGCTGCTGCAGAACCGCTGACCAACAGGGTGTCAGACTCCTCACCATTGATGGTCTATCCTGAGATTTGTCTATCAATATTACTGGAAAACCATTTAATAGAGGAGGTTCATTCAGAACTTCCATAAACTAGCCAGAGCAGAGATCAGCTAGGGGAATACAATATCTCCTTATGGAGAGCACCTTAAAAGGAGTGAGGAGTCTTATAGGACAGGCAACGTTCTTCTGGAACGCTCTTCTCACTGTGGTGGTGCTGCATCAATTGAAACACTTGCTGTTGAGTCCCCCAGAGAACTGTAATATGTTGACCAAAGCAGTCAACATGAGGCATTATGGCACTTCCACATACCTGCCATTTTATATACAGGCATAAATAGTTTTATCAGTCTGATTACTTCATACTGTATGCCGTGCGGAAAAATATCTAAAAAAAATGGAGCCTGAGAAGACTATGGTAGCACTCAGAGTCCCTATGACTCTGCTATGTACATGAGGTCTTGATATTCCAGAGGGGTAGCCATAGGGCAGAGATGGCCAACCTGAGGCTCTCCAGCTGTTGCAAAACTACAAATCCCAGCATGCCCAGACTGCCTACAGTTATCAGCCTACAGCAAAGCATGGTGGGAGTTGTAGTTTTACAACAGCTGGAGAGCCTCAGGTTGGCCAGCCCTGCCATAGGGGGTGCACGGGTAACAGTTGCGACCAAGCTCTAGTGCCTGAGGAGGTCACATAAAAAGTTTCCAGTTTTAGTGAGAGATGATACTGTAAGTGGGGCCCTTTTACAGATATTTTATTGGGGCTCAGGAGCTTCAAGTTACATCTTGGAAAATTATGGAAAATTGCTCCAGTAGATTCTAAGAATTACAGATTAGCTACACTCTGGTCATAGCAAAATAAACTATGTAACGCGGTATATGGACTTAGTGAGGAATCCATGGAAGGGCTTTCCTGAATACAGTGCCTGGTTGATGATTGCAGGAACCTCATGGAATGGTTCAGTCATGATGAGTCATATAATGACATAGCGCCTTATCAGTAGCATTAGTAATTACCAGTTTGACAGCATGTATTACCTAAACATTAAGAGAATAACATAATGTTTGGTTTCAACCTTAATTAACTGGTAATTGGAAACATGGGAAAGCCCTGAAATTAAAAGCTAAAATTACCCACCTAATATATTAGCCGAGTCGATTATAACATTATGTCTAAATATTCACTAAAACAAACCAGTGTAACATAAAGTGAACCTCCTCCTTTCATAACACAGTTGAAGGGGTGCTACAAAACTGTGAACCCCTTGTCATATGGACAGGCAGGGTGCAGGGTTTAAAAAAAAAGATTCACCTGTCACCATTGCTGTGGTTCCAGTGCCAAGCTCCATTTCCTTTCCGCTTCCAGTCTCTGCTGTACTGGGAGTGTGGCGTGTTATCTACACGCGTGTCACTGCTGCTGGCTAATCTGTGGAGGTGGAAGTGGTCACTTTCCATATGTAATCAGCGCATGCACAGTACAGTTCACCAGAATGTGCTGTACTGTACATGTGCCGATTCT
This sequence comes from Bufo gargarizans, assembly GCF_014858855.1. NCBI lineage: Eukaryota > Metazoa > Chordata > Amphibia > Anura > Bufonidae > Bufo > Bufo gargarizans. The sequence continues at coordinate 63,603,873 of NC_058086.1, read as the reverse complement.
ATACAGCAGGTGCAATATTACTGAGCAAAGTGAGAGGAGGATTCAAAAGCTTCTCCTGTCAATCAACTAATGGAATGAGGGGCTTCAACAGAATAGCGGCGGAGCTAGAGTGCACCGAGGGGCTAGGGCCAGCCCTCCACGCATTTAAATGGAATGTGTCTTCAGAAAATGACCTATGCTTTAAAATATATATTTTTAAGAGTTTTTAATGTTTTATTTTATATAAAACATATTATGTATAATCCTGCAATTTGTGCGCTAGCCACTAGGCCTAATAATAGGAAACTGGAAACTTTGCAGTATCTTGTTATCATCATAGGCAGAATTACAACGACTAGTAGCATCTCTATATAGATAACACAGGATCCACCATTTACAGTTGGAGATATTACTGAATATCTGATCCTTCTTGACCTCTCCATACAGTAGGTCACAAAGCATGCCTAGAAAACTCTCATATAGAAGTCAATAGGGTCCTCTCCTGCCCATTGTGTCTACGGCCCATGGTGCTACTCTCAAAAGACAGGAAGTCTTAGTATAAAAACAGAAGTCTTTGATATACGTTGCCTGGAATCTTGGCGCCGCTGATCCTAAGACGTGGGTCAAAGTCACCATGTCATTCAATGTAAATGTTGTATAGGACTGCGCTGCCGAATTTATCTCATCCGATTCCTCTTTACATCATAGGGCTCATTTCTAGTAACCCGGACATGGGAACAGGGGCTTGAATCCACCAGAACTCACTCCCCCAATCCACACAACCTGTATGATACCAAAGGGTTCGCAAGATAGTGAAGCACTGCCTGGTCCGTTTTAGATAAAATGGTTTATTATACTCACAAGTATCCACTTGTAACAGGCATATCACAAAGATAAAAGATCTCCACTGCTGAGCAGTGTGGAGATCTTTTATCTTTATCTTGTGATATGCCTGTTACAAGTGGATACTTGTGAGTATAATAAACCATTTTATCTAAAACGGACCAGGCAGTGCTTCACTATCTTACAAACCCCTTGGTATCCTACAGGTTGTGTGGATTGGGGGAGTGAGTTCTGGTGGATTCAAGCCATTGTTCCCATGTCTGGGTTACCAGAAATGAGCCCTATGATGTAAAGAGGAATCGGATGAGAGAAATTCGGCATCGCGGTCCTATGCAAGATTTACAGTTAACATATTTTCGGTCTAGTGGCCAGTGTAAAAACAACATGATTTATGATTTTTTTTAATCACCAAAAATTCTAAAGACACATGCTTAACATAAAAACATGGTTTAAACAATACTTTGTTTTGTGATGACACATTCCCTTCAAGAGTTCACTTACATATGGAATCAAAAGGCCTTTTTCTTTGGAATGCAGCATCAAATGGGAGGTATTATGCTTGGCTTGCTGTAATAGTGACCTGATTAGAGATGAGCGAATAGATTCATACCAATTCGTCTCTTCAAGTAGAGTTCTACAACTGCGACGCAGTGTTTTGGAAGCTGAAAATGCTCTCCCACCACTTGATTGGCAGGGCTGGACATCTTGGCCAGCCCTGACAATCTTGCACCCATGCTGCTGCTCCTACTAGCAGAACAAGCACAGAGGCTCTGGTTTTGCTACTTGAGCAGCGACTGTGCATGTGCCGCTACAATTCCGGGTAGCAGAACGTGAACAGTCGCTGCTCCAGAAGCCAAAGCAGATCCTCTGTGTTTGCGCTGCTCCTTGAAGATGTCAGGCCCTGTCAATAAAGCTACAGGAAGAGGATAATCAGCTTCTTGGACACTCCGGCACAGGTGTAGAGCCTTCTGCGTGATGAGATGAATCGATTGGTACGAATCGATTCACTCAGCTCTATTTCTGATGACAGACGCCCTTTAATGTATACTGTGTCATGGAGTCATCATGTAACATAAACTGTTTAATTTGATTTGGAATTGACTAAATATATTATGTGTAAATTGATTTTGAATTTGTTGGCATTTTTAAGCCATAATACAATGCCATTTTGTAATAACCCTAGTGAATGGTTTCCTAATTCTCTCCGACTAGGAAGGAACGCAGAAAGCGGCATACAATGTCTATTTGGGAGCAACGCACAAGCCAGCTAAGGAGGCATATACAGATGTCCAGTCAAGAAGCTCTCCAGAATGAAGAACTGGCAGCTCTGAACCCTCATTCTAGTATATATCGCAAGACTAAAGCATTAGAAGCTGCAATAGATGAAAATGTAGATAAACAAGAGGAGAAAACGGATGTCAATGCCAGTGAGAGTCACATTAATGGCGAAGAAAGCCCTTCTCACAAAAATCTCAGGGAAAACTGGAGACAGAAATCTAAGCATGGCAATGCTGAAACTGCAGAACAGAATGGTACTACCCCTGAAGAGGCTATAAAGAGGAGGCAGAGCCAGAGAAGGAGCCGTCACAAAAAAGTTAGAACTGAGGGTCGAGAAACATCCAGCACAGCTAACAGCACGACGACTAGCCAGGATGGTGGCCTTGACAAAGAAAATACAGGGGATGCAAAAATACTTACTGAGGAAAAAAGCAATGGGGAAGCAAAAGAAGTGAAAGGATCTGAAGAGGACCCACCCAAGAGCTGTACAAGACACTGTGAAGAGAGGTAAACTTGCAACTTGACATTAAATTTCAGTTTGATGGTGGATAGTTGTTGGACTGTGGAGGGATTTCAGTCATTAATTTTAGGAAATTGCATTCACAGCAGTCCAATAAAATACATGGGTTTGATATTCATTGGATGGGCCTTAAACTTAAAGGCTACATACACCTTCTAGGACAATTTTTTGTTATGAACGCTTTTTACTCATTTGGGGCTAAAAATAGTTTTTTCAATTGGTCTTATTAAATATGTTCAGCCGTTTTGTCATCATACTTTCACTTTCATTTTGTGCCGGTCTTCTAATAACCCATATCTTTAAATTACTAAATGTTTTTTAGGAAGTTAGAGATAAGGAGCAGTCAGCTGAGCTGCCTGATGAGAAATAGTAAAAATACAGAGGCTGCAACTAGAGAATCCCAAGGCTGAACAGAGAAAGGGTCTCAAAAGACCAATTGAAAAAAATGAATACAATTCATGAATGATTAAAAAAATTGCCTTCAAAGGTCTACATACAGTAGCCTTTAACTTACATTTAATTGCTTAAATCGGTTTTGCCACAATAATAAGTGATGAAGTGTCAGTAGGTTACATTATTACCAATTATGATAGTAATGGAGCTCTACTTAAACACCCCGATTCTTCAGAGATTTTCTCTCGCAATGTTCCTGGCCAACCCATGTGCAGGGAACTACAAAACAACCCAATGCAAGTAAACCAATGGGTAAACCATCATTATCAGAATTTTATGGCATGTCACAGTGACAAGCCATATAATATTGGTTGGGAATACCACTTTAATAGGCTTGACTGAATAATTACTTAACATAGGTAGAAAATAGTATTGTTTTTTGTAGGCCGAATTTTTAGATTTATGAATGTAGATATCATCTTTACTGTCTTAACCAATTCTTATAGTGTGAATGTTGGGTGGGAAGTCTTGAAATGGGATCTGTGACAGTGACCCTTTAAATGAGTACATCTATAAGACACCCATGTAATGGGTGCTAATGTCTACTTCTGCGGATGTGAAAATGCAGCATAGTCTTGTCACTTAAAGGGGTTATCTGGGAATTATTTAAAATGGCCACCAGCATCCTAGAATGTGAGCAGGATCAATCCTCACACCGATGCTCATTAGGGCCAAGGATGTGACAGGAGGGCACACCCTGATATAAGTGCCCTGTATGATGGTAATTAGGGTGCCCTAGGTGTTATTAGTGTTGTATGGGTACAAGGCAGTAGATGTAGATGCTGTGGCCGGCATATGGTGCTGGAGTCAGTAAGCAGGCCAGTTGTAGAAAATAAAAAAGTCTTTCTTTACTAAAGTGAAGAATGGGAGTTGCAGTGAATCCAGCTCCAAAACACAGTTCCAAACAATTGACAGTGCAAATCTTCCCAAATAGCAGTGTCTGGATATACAGATGTAGCCAAGCTAAAATTGACTCTAATAACTCTGATAACAGCCTTAGGCCTCATGCACACGACTGCGGCTCGGATGCAGACCAATGGGGCTGCAAAAGATGCGGACAGCTCTCCGTGTGCTGTCCGTATCCGTTGCTCCGTTCCGTAGCCCTGCAAAAAAAAATATAACATGTCCTATTCTTGTCCGTTTTGCGGCCAAGAATAGGAATTTCTACAATGGGCCGCCCGTTCCGTTCCGCAACTTGCAGAAGGCACACTGGCTGCTTCCTTTTTTTGCAGATCCGCGGTTTGCGGACCGCAAAAAATGGAATGGTCATGTGCATGAGGCCTTAAACAGCAAATACTTACTGAATGACTTTTGCCTGGGCACCCATCAAGAAACTTTTCCATAAGGCTGCAGCAGTGGCCTTTGCTGTTAAGTCTCTGATAAGTACGACAACAACAAATTTAGTATAGTGGTCAATTATGCTAATTACGTACGTGTACCCAGTCCAACTTTGTGACTTAGGCCAGGATTTCAAGTGGTCTCTTGTTGACAATTGGATGGAGAGGGGCTTTTTAACGTTCTCCTCCGCTACTTACGGCACCAGGTTTCAATGTCTTGTCTCATCCCTATCCAGCAGAAATGGTGTTTGATGGTAGCTTCAGTTTTCTGAGTGCTAAACTGTCCTTATCTTTTGTGTTATATATCTGTATGGGGTATATCCATCATAAGTGAATTAGTACAGGATCAGCTTTTCCTCTTTAAATCCTCTTTTGCATCACTTCCAATTGTTAAATAATCTTGCAGTTCTCCAAATCTGGAGCTAGATCCTTTTTCCAATGGTAGTTCAGGATGAGACTGTTGCTGAGAGCTGTCAGCTCTTGGAGTTTTGGTCTTGGCTTGGCTGATATTTTGCTAGAATAAAAAGATGACATTTCTATGTCTTCCCAGTCGTCATCTGAATAAATAGGGCTTCCTTTTGTGGGCAATCTGGACAAGATTGCAGTATTTGATCATGAAGTCAAATTAGCAAGCTTGGAGGCCTACCTTTGCTTTAGGTCTTCTAGTCGAACGATATTTAGATGAACAAGGGGATTTTTGTCTGTGTAAATGATGAAAAGTGGTGCCTCTAGGTAGTCCTTGAATTTTTCTGTTGCATCCTATGCTAAAGCAAGGAATTATAACTTGAAAGAGCTGTAATTTAGACCATTACTTTTGTCTCTCAAGAATCAGCTAGCATGGGTAATGACTCTTTCTTTCACAGCTTGAACTTGAGATATCACAGCTCCCACGTCTTTTTTGCTCGCGTTTGTATACAGACGGAACAGATGGTTGTAGTCAGGATAACCAAGAATTGGTGGTTCCGTTAGCTTCTTCTTGGGAAGTTTGAAAGCAATCTCACATTCTGCACTGCACTCAACAGGGATCTTGGTATTCTGATAGGCCTTAGGATGGCACTTCATGGTTTTTGAAGAGGCTCAGCAATCTGCAAAGTGTGGTATGAATCTTTTGTAGTAGCTTGCGAAGCCAATAAAATTTCTAATTTCCTTGACAGTATTGGATTTGGCCAGCTTTGGACTACGGCTACCTTTTCTGGATCTGGTTTCACACCTTCTGCACTGACATTGTGTCCCAGGTATTTGACTTCAGGCTTGAACGGGTGACACTTGGACGGTTTGATTTTTAACCCATGTTTAATGAGGGTTTGCACTTATTCTGCCAGGTGCTGTAGATGCTCTTTATATAACTTGGAATAGACAATCACATTGTCTAGGTACAACAAAACGGTCTCAAAGTTTTTGTGACCAAGATGTTGTGCCATTAATCTCTTGAAAATTCCTGATGCATTGCAGAGTTCAAATGGAATATAATTGAACATGAACGAGCCAATGGGATTAGTGAAGGCAGTCTTCTCTCTGTCCTTGGGTGCCATGGGTACTTGCCAGTAGCAACTGGTCCAGTGTAGAGAAGTAGGCAGCAGATGCAAGAGCTGTCAAAGATACTTCAATGCATGGCAAGGGGTATGCATCTTTAGTGCGTTATACTGTTAATTTTTTGATAGCTCACACAGAATCAAATGCATCCATCTTTCTCTTTGACCAGGACTAAGGGGGCAGCCCATGGGCTGTGGCTGTCTTGGATGATGTTTGCCTTTTTCATTTCTTGGATCATTTTCCCGACTAACTGGTACATGGCAGGTGGTATAGGGTTATTTGTCTCTTTAATTGGAGGCTATGAGCCAGTTTGAATAGTATGAGCCTGTCTTTGCCAAAGTCCAGTGGATGTAGGCTTGTTGCTGAAAGCTTGATGATATTGCTTCACTATGCTGAATACGCCTTTAATTTGTTCTGCTGAAGTAATCAGGTCTCCTATATAACGTTCTGCCCACCTTGGCATATTTTAAGTTTCTAGTTTCCTTGAAGTCTAGGAAAGGGGTGTCTGGGTGTTGAGCAGACAACATTTTGCTAGAGTCTCTGTAGCAGCATCTTCTATTAACTTTTTCCTTAAGGTTTGGTTTTGTTTGCTCGGGCTGACAAGGGTCTATGTGGATGACAGCCCTCAGGGCTTCTTGCAAGGCCAAAGAATAATCTCTTGGTGACTCCTTGGGCTCTTGTCTTTTGCCAAAGAATGGCATTTTCAGTTTTCAAGCAGTTCTATTCTCAAAGGTTGTTCTAAATTTGTCAAGGATCCTTTTCTCTGACCGGACTTCATGAAGTGAAGCTCCTTCTAGTTGACCAATTAGAATTTCTACTTTCTGGTCTGTGGTTACAGGGTACAACTTGAAGGTAGGTAACATCATTGAAGTCTCTTAGAGTTTGGAGCTCTCCCATGTGGTATGGGAGCCATGATACTGCAAAATAGTACAGCATAGTAAGAGACATTAAACATGGAGTTGCAGCAGTAGTTACAGGGTTGTTGCAACTTTGCTAAGCATTGTTTCCACTGTTAGACATGGTTAATGATGTGCTCTTTCAGATGCTTTGGTCTGTGGGAGGCTATTGTACACTTTTGAGGTATGTTGAAATGGGCAATGGCAGCATACATGTTACGTGGCTCCTTTAAGGGTTGCAACTGCGGCACAGTGGATATAGCAAAGGTGTGCAGTTTACCTGGCACTTGAATCTTGGGTCCCATATAGTAGGATTAATGCATTAGTGTCTGTTTCCAAGATGCCTCAAAGGTCTGGCAAGGAATGGTTCCTTTTTCTGTGCCCCCAGGAACTTGTTATAGACACTTTGGTTCCGCTTGCGAGACTGTAGTTTTTCCAGGGTAATTGAACTGTTGATTTTTCTGCTCCCAGCAGGGCGTATTCTCACTGATTACTGTACATGGATAGACGGAGCTAAGCCTAGATGGTACTGCTGACTAACCTCTTGTGTGCCAGCGCACAGACAATAATGCTACTCAATGCCTTGACAGCATGCTGGGATGAGTGATAATACCACAATGAGTCTCTGCAGCAGTGTGGCCGTTAGCGCTACAAAAACATGCCCTGGCAGCACAATAAAGTCTATAGGGCTTCTAACCCAGTAGTAAGGCCACTTGCTTGGTAGGGCACAGATAATTTGTATCCTGCTCGTGATGCCAGATTTTGCTGCAAGCCCGGAGGAGTGAGAGAAGAGGATGGAATTTGAAATGGCTCTGGCTGCAATAATTATTCACAGTGACAATCCACGCATCGATGTTAAGGCCAGGACAGTGATAAGTTTCTTCCCTCAGGTGCAAAACAAATGACATTGGAAATCCTCCCAGATAACAATGTGTCAATGTAGGCCAGGCTGGGTAGTGTAGTACTACTTTCATCTATCTCTTCAAAGTCTCTCTATGCTGAATCTAAGGCTGGCAATATTATTCTTGCAATGGTGGCAGTAATCCCCAGCTGAGGGGTAAAGGATAAAGATATGGTGGGCCATATGGTGTCCAAGTGTGAAGGGTGTTTTAACAATATTGCTCACTACACACTCCAATGCTCATCCATGCAGATTCTGGACCTTCTTGGTCTTTCTCTCTCTTTTTCTGAAGTACTGTGAAATAGAGGTAGTTTTCTATCTGTGGATCTCTCTACTTGCAGAGCTGCCTAGGGGGTGGGTGCAGCTGGCACTTGCATATATATATATTATATTTGTGAGTTTTTCTGAGAGGCTGCACAGCCATGATGGCATTTCGTAGAAAGGACCTCATCATTACCAACTATTGTAGAGCAGGTGTAGGGAGGCACTGCCCCCCATCCTCATAGACAGCTCTGCAAGTGGTGGCAAAATGTCCTGCTCACATTCTAGGGCAGGTATTTGCAGGTGGCCATTTTAAATAATTCTTGGAGAACCTCTTTTGTTTTTCTCAGAATAGTCCATCAATATCTGATCAACAGGGGTCTAACACCCTGCATTCCTGCTGATCAGCTGTTTCAGAGTGACTCCAGCAGTGGAACTATATAGCTCCATCCATTGCTACTGTATAGAGGACAGAGCAGACAACTGCAAAGCTGCTCCCAAAAAAGTAAATGGGAGCAGCACTGTAGGTATCACCTCTGTCCAGTACACAATGAACAGAACTCTGTAGTCCCGATGCTGACTTCAGGTGCCGGCGTCACTGTAAAACATCTCATGGGCAGGGTGTTGGATCTCTGCCGATCAAATATTGATGGCCTTTCCATCAAGGGTAGACCATCAATATATTTTAATCCCGAACAACCCTTTAAACATCTCTTCTACAATAAGTTTCGCCAAGAACTGTCGAAGACAGACTGGGGCAGGACTATGAAAATGGCACAAACCAATGCTGAATTCTGAACGCTTATAGATCTCGTAAATTATTTTATTTAGAGTGTTACTCTTTCCTAATATTGGCACAACTGTTAATCATGTTCACATTAGTCTTACATTAAAGGGCCTAGTAAATTGTTCATTTATTGACTTTTGGCATCTTGGCTGATTAAAGGGGCTGTAATGCTCAAGCAAGTGTCGAATCCCTTTACTGTTTACCAGAACAACTTGCTTTACCCAGATACATTTTTGCATTATTGTGTCTTTCCATCACATCAACTTCTTTCACCCATCAGTATTCTCACCATTATTTTCTCTTTTTGTTATGTCACACCACTTTTTGGTGTGGAAGAAATGACAGGACAGTGGGATGTGAGAGCACTGGTCCCAACACTGCTCCTTTGCAGGAAATGAGCCATGGGAGGAATGGCAGCCCCCCAGACATGGATTGCAGTGAGCAGGCCTTACTGGGCAGTCTGCGAAGTCAAGAGGAAAGTCCAAATCCCACCAGCTGTAGTTTGGCTGACGTGTCTAGCAGCACTGAGAGGATCACAGAGAGCACAGTGATCACCATACCAGATGTTGGGATGCATTCCGACTGCACCGTGGTACAGAGTGAGGACTCGTCTAGCTGTCTGTGTTGTCCTATTACATTTCTACTGCTTTAACCAATAAATATGCGCTCTGCTGATCTGTCTGCATTCACCATGGTCTCCCAGACAGTCAACATTGATGTTTTTTTTTTTTTCATAGTGAATGAAGGAAAGGATGGAGAGGTTGTTCTTGTATCTCAGGAACAAGAAAAGGAGGACGAAGAGGAACCTGAGGATGTAGAAGAGAGGACAGTGAAAAGAAAAGAAAAACTATTAGAGTCCCCCAAAGCCATTGTACCATACAGTTCAATGCTTATCTTCAGCTCTACCAATCCGTACGTCTTTATCATACCTTTGGCATTCCCCTAAAAAGAAGTCTATCCGCAGTTTCAATTCCTCAAATCTGTTCATGGCGCTGTATAGATGATTGCAGGTGCAGTGCAAGTGCATACAGGTTTTATGACCAAGAAATCTTGACCAACTTTTAATCCCTCCGATGCCGTAACCGCAACTGCCATGAAGGTGGTCCTTTCATGTTCAATGCCCTTAGCTCTCTCTACTGAATACTTCCCCAGTCACTTCCCTCTGCTCTGAGTGACAGTTGTAGCATCCAATTTGGAGACTGCTAGAGCCTTCATTCAGAAGGGAGGGAGTGGAGAACAGTTTAGTGCAGAGACCCGAAGGGCACTGAAAACTCCTCCATGGCACTTGCGATAATTATGCAGAGGGAAGATTAATAGTTGGATTTCTCCATCATGAGCCCTCTATGACCATCACCCCAGGTATGCTTACATTGCTCCTCCTATCACCTTTGAGGGGTCAAAACTGCTGACAGGCTTCCTTTAATAAACTTGAGCATACTACTACTTGGTAAAATTACTCAATGTCTTCTAAATATAGAGGTGGCCATACACATTAAAGCGTACCTGAGTTTTCAAAAAACGTTTGCATAATGGCTGTACTTCTTTGTACAATCATAACTGTGAAGGAGCTGGTGTTTCCCTAAAGTCTCTTTCAACCATATTATTCCCTGTTTAAACTGCACAGCTAGATGCATTTCACTCAAAAGCAGTGGGTGTCTTCCTTCTGTGAAATCTGCCAGCATTGCATGCAGTGACCTCACTTCATTTACATTGCACTATGTTTGTTTTCATCTAGGGAGCTCAGAAAGCTGACAAGGAGGGAGAGATCAGGCTTACAGACATACAGGAGCTTTTCTGCTCTTCAGAAGCAGTGTATAGGCAGTGCTTCTATGAGGCTCAGGAGTTCAGAGTCTCTGTTACCAGGGACTTGACAACAGGCAGCGGACTGTACGTTAGGTGGAAGTGAGACCCCTAGTGGCAATGACTTTACAGCTTTTTTTAAGTGGATGCAGGCAGATTTTTTAAATAAAGTGATTTAGAAATTTTACATAGTTACATAATTCTTTATTAAATATAATGAAACAGTCTGAAAGTGCAATGACTCTTTTAAATAATGTCAACTTAACCTATTAATTTCATTGAGAGTGGCTGACCATCTAATATGTATGCGGTGTCAGGGAAGAAAAAGATTAGTTTATTGAATTTCCAATTGCCCAAGCATTTTGTTCACAGGAGTGATGAGCCAGAGGTGTCTAGCACCAGATTCTCTCCCTATTAAACAAAATTGCACACAGGGCTTAGCCAAATGTACATTAGTATGGGGGAGATTGTGAGGAATAGCTGTCTGTCATATAAGTTATTCACCAAAGCTATGTAAAGTGTATGGCCAGGTTCAGGCTACTTTCACACTTGAGTTGTTGTTTTCCGGTATTCAGATATGGCAGAGGATCTCAATACTGGAAAAAAAAATTTCCGTTTAGTCCTCATGCATTCTGAATGGAAAGAGATCCGTTCAGCATGTCTTCTGTTCCGTCAGCATTCCGTCAACATCTGTCACTTAAAACAATGTAGGTCAATGGTGACTGATCTGTTTTATTAGGAGCCTAAAAAATGGATCCTTCTTCCATTAATGTTCAATGTATTCAGTGATGGATCCTTTTTTCTCCGTTTTGATTTCACACAACTGTATTCTAACGGAACGGATGCATACTGATGTGAAAAATAAAAACGGAACCGTTTAATTCCGGTATTGAGATCCTCTGCTGGATCCTAATAACGGAATTAACAACCCAAGTATAAAAGTAGCCTTAAGTCTCAAGTTTGCTGGCCTATTCAGGGGATAATGTGTTTATTGACAGATACTTCAACAAGTGCAATTCAATCTTTCAATTTCCAAACCTCTATTTTTATCTTTAGGATAAGGAAAGCATGTCATTATATTGTGAACCTACGTTATTTTGAAATGTGCATCTTACTTGTGATCGCCGCTAGCAGTATCGCTTTAGCAGCAGAAGACCCTGTGCTGACCAACTCTGATCACAACAAGGTAAGTGGTTGTGCATTAATTACATATCTGTATAGCTCTAAATCGTTTGGCTTTGCTCATGTTCTCTATTATTTTCATACAGGTTCTCCGTTATTTCGATTATGTCTTTACTGGAGTCTTCACTTTTGAGATGGTTATTAAAGTAAGAAACTCGCAAGAGCTTTTCACATAAATCCCCACCAACTTTTCAAAATTCCAGTGCATTTCTGCAACTCAATCTATTAATTATCTACGGCACATACCGATGACTTACACTGTTAGAAAAGGATCAAATATTTGCTAAATATTGCCCTGATGTGTCACAGTTCTAAGGGGGTCATTTATTATACTGAAATACGCCTATATTAGGCATACTGAAATACACCTTTATTAGGCGCATTTCAGGCGCATATGGCTGCACAACGGTTAGTTGAGCCGCTATCTGCAACTTCGCCCCTCTCACGGCAGGTCTAAAATTCTAGGCGAGGAAGGGGACGTGCCGGCAGGCCCATCTCATTCATCATTTTCTACTCCTATTTTAGAAAATGGAAGCTGGCTTACATTTAAGTTGGCACTGGATGCGCCTAAGTTATGGAGAGACCGGCGTCTCTTCATAACTTCAGCGGATCCACTGCCAGCTTGGGGCAGGTCTTAATAAATGTGCCCCTAAATGTTTAGTGTAATCCAACATATAATGCAGGTGCGTAACTAGAAGTGACTGCGCCCCACAGCAAATATTTGTAAGGGCCCCTCCAGCGCGCTTCGCACCTCCCTCCTCCTGTGTGAACCCCACTCTTTTGGCATAGTGTAGAGGTATACTGTATATTGTGAGGCACAGTGTAGAGGTATACTGTATAGTGCAGGGATGGCCAACCTGAGGCTCTCCAGATGTTGCAAAACTACAACTCCCAGCATGCCCAGACTGCCATCAGACTAGAGCAGGGCATGGTGGGAATTGTAGTTTTACAACAGCTGGAGAGCCTCAGGTTGGCCATGCCTGGTATAGTGTGTGGCACAGTGTAGAGGTATACTGTATATTGTGGGGGACAGTGTAGCGGTATACTGTATATTGTGCGGCACAGTGTAGAGGTATACTGTATATTGTGGGGCACAGTGTAGAGGTATACTGTATATTGTGTGGCACAGTGTAGAGGTATACTGTATATTGTGGGGCACAGTGTAGAGGTATACTGTATATTGTGTGGCACAGTGTAGAGGTATACTGTATATTGTGGGGCACAGTGTAGAGGTATACTGTATATTGTGGGGCACAGTGTAGCGGTATACTGTATATTGTGGGGCACAGTGTAGAGGTATACTGTGTGGCACAGTGTAGAGGTATATTGTGTGGCACAGTGTAGAGGTATACTGTATATTGTGTGGCACAGTGTAGAGGTATATTGTGTGGCACAGTGTAGCGGTATACTGTATATTGTGGGGCACAGTGTAGAGGTATACTTTATATTGTGTGGCACAGTGTAGCGGTATACTGTATATTGTGTGGCACAGTGTAGAGGTATACTGTATATTGTGGGGCACAGTGTAGAAGTATACTGTATATTGTGGGGCACAGTGTAGCAGTATACTGTATATTCTGTGGCAGAGTGTAGGCTATATGTGTATAACATAAACATATTTCATATGAAAACTTACAGTTACTTGGCCCTTGGGGGTCTCGGACTCCACTTCCACACTTGGCCGGGGGCTCGGCGGAGCTGATGTTGTGTTTTATCCTAATGAGAAAGATTTCATAATAAGGATTTGGAGAAGGGGCAGAGGGATAGCAGAGCAGGGAGAGGCTGGTGCTGCTACTAGGGGTCATACCATGGGGGAGTAATAAAGCCCACCATAATGCCCCCCCAGTAGTAATAATTCTCCTTATAATGTGACAGTGCAAAAATACCCCCTTGTAATGCCCCCAGTTGAGCTAATGTCCCCATAGTGCTCCCATAATGTGCCAGTATAAAATACCCATATATAGTGCCCCCAGTAAATTCCCCCATAGTGCTCCTCTCCCCCCTTCCTGCTAGTGCCCCCATTAATGTACCAGTATAAAATGCCCCATATATAGTGCCCCAGTAGATGCCCCTCAGTGTCCGGCCTCTGATAGGCTGCCGGCCTAGTGTCCCCCATAATGCCCCCAATAATGTGCTAGTAAGTGTCCCCATAGATGCCCCGCCATCATGTGCCAGTATCAAGTGCCTCTCTCCTCCCCCCCACATGTTCCAGTATCATAGTGCCATCTCCCCCCCCATGTGCCAGTATCAAGTGCCTCTCTCCTTCCCACCCCCCATGTGCCAGTATCATAGTGCCAAACCCCCACATGTGCCAGTATCAAATGCCTCCGTCATAGGGTCTCAATACCGGAAAAAAAACGCTTAAGTTTTGCCCCCATTCATTGTCAATGGGGACAAAACGTAACTGAACAGAAAGGAATGCTCCAAAATGCATTCTGTTCCGTTCTCATACCGGAGAGCAAACTGCAGCATGCTGCGGTTTGCTTTCCGTCCTGGGATGCGAAGCAAGACGGATCCATCATGACCCACAATGCAAGTCAATGGGGGCAGATCCATTTTCTCTGACACAATCTGACCCAATAGAAAACGGATCCGACCCCCATTGACTTTCAATGTAGGTTTATGACGGATCCGTCTTGGCTATGCTAAAGATAATACAACCAGATCCATTCATAACAATGTATTATCAGTAACGGAAGCGTTTTTGCTGAACCCTGCTTGATCCAGCAAAAACGCTAGTGTGAAAGTAAATGTGCAATTACTAATGGTGATTCCCATTTGCAGTAGCTCCATAGGTAAAATGCCATGATTTACTTTATTAAAGGAGCACTCCCACAAAAATGTTTATTCTCTGACCTGTTAGAAAGAGACAGGATGTAAATTGTGGTGAAGGTAATCTTCTTACCAGGTGACTATATTTGTGAGTTATAACCTCCCTTCTGATCTTCAGCTGTGTCACGTGACCAACACTCTGATCTCCAATAAACACAGGCGAGGAAGTCGGCTACTTCTCTATTCATTCCTATGAGGATAAAAAAGAGGCTCATATAGGAATACATAGAGAAACTGGCTTCCTGTCCACACATAAGATGCCACAGCTGAGGATCAGAAGGTAGGTTATAACTCAGAATTACAGTCACTAGGTAAGAAAATGATCATCACTACAGTTTACATCAGAGAATAACATTTTTTGTGGTAGTGCTTCTTTAACCTTTACCTAATTCTTATACATTTGCCTTCTCTGCAGATGATAGATCAAGGTTTAATTCTACATGACGGCTCATATTTCCGTGACCTCTGGAATATCTTGGATTTTGTGGTAGTAGTGGGGGCCCTAGTGGCTTTCGCCTTGGCGTAAGTACTTCAACCCACCATAATGTCTGGTTATTATAGAGTTTATATGGCATTATGAGCAATTCTCATGGAGTACTTTCTCTCACTTTCTGTCTGCCATCTTTCCTCATTTCTTGGAACACTCAGGAATGTCTTGGGGTAAATATATGCTTGTATTGTGAAGAATTAACCCATTTATGTCCACATACAACATTATAGATGAACATTGTCTGGTGATATGCTTCCGTCATGTCATTGTAACCCTATGAAAAACATATTCTCACTTTGTCAGAAATTATGCAATGGTTTAAAGCAGAACAAAGCCTGATTTTCTTACATTTCTACCC
This sequence comes from Bufo gargarizans, assembly GCF_014858855.1. Classification (NCBI taxonomy): domain Eukaryota; kingdom Metazoa; phylum Chordata; class Amphibia; order Anura; family Bufonidae; genus Bufo; species Bufo gargarizans. Next base: position 63,588,423 of record NC_058086.1, on the reverse strand, counting down.
ACACAATAGTACATTTCATTCTGCAGGTCCTTTCTGTGTAGCAGGGGGATTGCAGACTATGTCATTGCATTGTGTCTGATGTACAGGGTGGGCCATTTATATGGATATGGATACACCTTAATAAAATGGGAATGGTTGGTGATATTAACTTCCTGTTTGTAGCACATTAGTATATGTGAGGGGAGAAACTTTTCAAGATGGGTGGTGATCATGGCGGCCATTTTGAAGTCAGCCATTCTGAATCCAACTTTTGTTTCTTCAATAGGAAGAGGGTCATGTGACACATCAAACTTATTGGGAATTTCACAAGATAAACAATGGTGTGCTTAGTTTTAACGTAACTTTATTCTTTCATGAGTTATTTACAAGTTTCTGACCACTTATAAAATGTGTTTAATGTGCTGCCCATTGTGTTGGATTGTCAATGCAACCCTCTTCTCCCACTCTTCACACACTGATAGCAACACCACAGGAGAAATGCTAGCACCGGCTTCCAGTATCCGTAGTTTCAGGTGCTGCACATCTCGAATCTTCACAGCATAGACAATTGCCTTCAGATGACCCCAAAGATCAAAGTCTAAGGGGGTCAGATCGGGAGACCTTGGGGGCCCTTCAACTGGCCCACGACGTCACCAGACATCAACACAATTTCTATCTGCTCCGCACGTGTTAACCTCGGCAACATGTCAATGGCTGTAAACAAAGAGAAACTTGTAAATAACTCATGAAATAATAAAGTTACTGTTAAAACCAATCACACCATTGTTTTTCTTATGAAATTCCCAATAAGTCTGATGTGTCACATTACCCTCTTCCTCTTGAAAAAACAAAAGTTGGATTCAAAATGGCCGACTTCAAAATGGCTGCCATGGTCACCACCCATCTTGAAAAGTTTCCCCCCTCACATATACTAATGTGCCACAAACAGGAAGTTAATATCACCAACCATTCCCATTTTATTAGGGTGTATCCAAATAAATGGCCCACCCTGTAGATCTTTCTGGAAGTCATCATGCCTGGATTTATCATTCTTTCCTTTCCATTAGTTTATAATGTACTTGCGGTGCATCTCCTAGGACTAACAAAGGCCGGGACATCAAGACAATTAAATCTTTGCGCGTTCTCCGAGTGCTGCGTCCGCTCAAAACCATCAAACGTCTCCCAAAGCTGAAGGTAACAAGAAAACGAGTGTATCAACAAAAGGATTTAAGGAATTACTTATCAAAGCCTTGCAGCTTCAAAGCCAGTGCAGAGCGGGTGTCCTGAGATAGATTATTTTAAATGGGAAGCTTTTCCAGTAGTAAGTGTGCCTTTGTAACTGTGCTTGAACTGTAAACTGGGATACTTGAATTCCAGTGACCACAGGAGGCTATTATCAGGACTGGTGGAGGTGACCCTTCTTTATGGTGACTAATGCACAGTATGGGATATGCTAACTTCTAGGGTTTTGCTGTGAGAATTGGATTTGTCCCGGTAAACATAGATCCACAATGGAAAATGCTATTTAAATGGACCATAAGCCTAAAATTTGTACCTATTTTCTATAGTTTCATTGAATATTTTGTCTCCAAGTTGTCTTTAAAGGGTGGGAAGTTGCAGGAAAATTACTAGTGGTGGAGATCCTGCCTGAGCTACTGCAAAAATCAGAAAATGACCTCTATGGGAAGTTATTGTGGTCATGCTCTGTGACATGCAAAGGTCACTGTGCAGTGAGGGGGAGGAGCAGTTACCTATTTTCAGTGGCGTGGTCCTGTTTTATTTGCCTCCAACTTTGCAATAAATGTCTTAGCTATCATTGTAATCTTGTCTGTGATGGCAATGAGATGACTGCCGAGCCTGGCCCCACACAAGCTGCAAAGTGATCTATACAGAACAAAAAGTGTCAGTTTATAGTATTTCATATTTTTTTCTCAGTAAAATGACATGGAAAATTTAAAAGACCAACTTTCAACAATGTAATTTAAACAATTTATTTTCAATTATTTTTTGACAGAGCAAAAATACTCCCCCCCCCCTCCAATGCCTGGGCACCTCATATAGGTTATACTTACCCTTCTCCCGCATCGCTCCTGATCCCCGCACGGCTGCCGCTGCATCTCCCTGTCTCGGCAACAGGGGTCAGCCAATAGCAGGCCATGACAGGCACAGACAAGCCTCCCTAGCGTAACCTCGTCACCATCACGACCTGCTATTTGCTGAACCCCCCCGTTGCGTGGATCAAAACTTCAGCAGCTGTGGCCGTGTGGTGATCAAGAGCAATGCGGGTGTCGGGGAGCGGAGTAACTATAACCTATATGAGGTGCTCGGGCATTGGTGGGGGGTCACCCCTTTGGGGCTGGCCATACGCTCTTGGTGGCTGTCAGTAAGCAGGTATCTTTCTCAAAGTCACATACATGCACAATCTTAGTTCAGACATGTGTTCTGAATGAGGTGAGCAATAGTGGCTTTCACACAGCTTTCCCAAATTAATAAAAGGCTAAGGTTGAGGCCACATCCAGACAAAACATCCACCACATTGGCTACATCCACCAGTGAAGCCAATGACCATGAGATTTTGCAGTAAAATCGTACGACTGTTGCTCAAGGCATGGTGGGTGGCATTTCAACCACCTGTGGCATCAGTCTACGGACCCCACCTTTAACAGAGCATTTAAAAGTTGACAGCTAAGTGACAACTCAACCCTTATATTCTGTATTTCGTGTGTATATAAGTTTACAGTTGTATGTAAAAGGCTGGTAACAATATCGTCACTTTAGTCTTTTACTATTGCATGCGAAAACTGACTTTGTGATCTTCTCCCCAGGCAGTGTTTGATTGTGTGGTTAACTCTTTGAAGAATGTCTTTAATATCCTCATCGTGTACAAACTCTTCATGTTTATATTCGCCGTCATTGCTGTTCAACTTTTCAAGGGCAAGTTCTTCTACTGCACAGACAGCTCAAAGGATACAGAGAAAGAATGCATGTACGTCTTGAGAATTAATGTGTCTCTGGGGATATGTTCCTCGCTCACAATGCAGCCAGAAATGCACAAGGAAATTCATATGCATAATTCTTACATCAATGGATCATTCTATTACTGCCTGTCTACTGCACATCATGACAAGGGCAGACCATAGACATCATTCATGTTTCAAAGTAAAACACAAGAGTGAGGCTACAGGTCACAATTTTTATAGTCTTAAAAAGGACCTGCAACCTCTCCTGACATGTTTGTTTAGGTAACTACATGCATTCCCCTTGTAATAACAATTCTGGAACATTTATATTTATGACTATTAGGGGGTCGAATATTAAGCTGAAATACACCTATATTAGGCATATTTCAGGTGCAGATTGCGGCGCAATCTGCGACCTCTCCCCGCTCATACCAGGTCTAAAATAGTGGGCAGGGAAGTGGATGGTTGCCTGTTTCAGGCATAGAAAAAGTTTCAAATGTAAGACAGCAAAGAAGCTGTCTTACATTTAGAACTGGCAGAGGATTCGTCGAAGTTATAAAGAGGCCGGCGCCTTTTCATAACTTCGACGGAACCACTGCCAGCTTAGTTGTTTTAGATGCTGATCTTAATAAATGTGCCCTTTAATTCTTAAATGTCACAAACTTTTCATACAACTTTACATAAATCAATAGTACAAATGACCACAAAAAAGTTTGTAATATGTCTCATCAGAGAGAAATGTTTAGTTCTCTTGTTATCAACTGTTTACCTCTCCCCCCCTTACTTGTTGCTTTTCTGTTTGAAATATGTGTTGAATCTGTCTCGAGTCACAGAGGGATCATATTAGACATGCACAGTGCTGCCCATAATTATTCATACCCCTGGCAAATTTTGACTTAAAGTTACTTTTATTCAACCAGCAAGTAATTTTTTGACGGGAAATGACATAGGTGTCTCCCAAAAGATGATAAGACGATGTACAAGAGGCATTATTGTGGAAAAAGAAACATTTCTCAGCTTTTATTTACATTTGAGCAAAAAGTGTCCAGTCCAAAATTATTCATACCCTTCTCAATAATCAATAGAAAAGCCTTTATTGGCTATTACAGCAATCAAACGCTTCCTATAATTGCAGACCAGATTTTTGCATGTCTCCACGGGTATTTTTGCCCATTCATCTTTAGCAATGAGCTCCAAATCTTTCAGGTTGGAGGGTCTTCTTGCCATCACCCTGATCTTTAGCTCCCTCCACAGATTCTCAATTGGATTCAAGTCTGGACTCTGGCTGGGCCACTTCAAAATGTTAATGTTGTTTTTTTGCTGTGTGTTTTGGGTCATTGTCATGCTGAAATGTCCACTGGTGCCGAAGGCCAAGTCTCTCTGCAGACTGCCTGATGTCGTTGAGAATCTTCATGTATTGCTCTTTTTTCATGGTGCCATTTACTGTGATTAGGTTCCCTGGTCCATTGGCTGAAAAACACCCCCAAAGCATTAGGTTCCCACCACCATGTTTGACAGTGGGGATGGTGTTCTTTGGGTTGAAGGCTTCTCCTTTTTTACGCCAAATGAAGGAAACATCATTGTAACCAAAAAGTTAAATTTTTGTTTCATCTGACCATAACTCAGAAGACCAGAAGTCTTCTTCTTTGTCCAGATGAGCTTTTGCAAAGGCCAAGCGAGCTTTTGTGTGCCTTATCTGCATCCGTGGAACCCAGCAGTGTGCAGTGTCCGTTGGATTGTCTGCCTTGAGACATTGCCACCAGCAGAGCCCAGATTCACCAGGATGGCCTTGGTGATCCTTGGATTCTTTTTCACCTCTCTAACTATCCTCCTGGCCAGCACAGGTGTCACTGTGCGTTTGATTGCTGTAATAGCCAATAAAGGTTTTTCTATTGATTATTGAGAAGGGTATGAATAATTTTGGACTGGACACTTTTTGCTCAAATGTAAATAAAAGCTGAGAAATGTTTTTTATTCCACAATAATGCCTCTTGTACATCGTCTTATTATCTTTTGGGACATGCCTATGTCATTTCCCGTCAAAAAATTACTTGCTGGTTGAATAAAAGTAACTTTAAGTCAAAATTTCCCAGGGGTAGGAATAATTATGGCAGCACTGTAAATACAAGTCTAGGAGAGGGGAGGAGAAGCAGTGAGCAGGATCATGAGAGACAGGTGACTCAAGGAGACAAACTAAAGGAACTGCAAGCTACATAGGAAATGAATATCTCAGCAGAAGTGCTATATTCAGTACCTTGTTTAATGTCATCCATGTTTTGGGGCTTCCTAGGGCTTGTTATAAATCAGTAGACAGTTAGGAAGAAGATTCTCCTCTACTTTCTGTGTGTAGTAGATGGCAGCTGGTGTCCACCCACAAGATATAGGAGAACTGCAAACTAGACATTCACCATACTCAGAAAAAAAATGCTAAAAAAATGCCAGATACAAATCATGTAGTGGTCATAGATACTGTTATTCCTCATGCACACACACTGTACTATTAATTAATGCAGAGTTTGTTGGAAGGCTAGTTACGCTTTAAGTTAAGAATGAATTGCTAGCAGTTTACAATCAAATGGTTGTTACCAGTTGCGGGGGTGTCTGTGCACAGTCTGACACTGGCCTGACACTGGCAGCACTGATTGGATAGTATCAGACTGTGCAGGGACCCACTCCCAACTAGTAACACTCATCTGGACCTTCATTGCAAACTGCTAACAATTCATTCATAAATTCTAATAGGAATAATATAGGAATGGCACATCATAGAGTCATAAAGATAGATGCTCCAAAATGTTTATTACAAGTGGGGGTGTAAATAGTAACTAAAACAGACATGTCAGGAGACAGGTCCTCGTTAAGTAACTCAGTAGCAGACTTCATATGCTGTATGCCTGCCAATAGGCAACTTCATATGGAAACTGCATGCGGTAGGTAAATCTATTGATGAACCTATGGTGTGAATTTAATTTGCAACATACTGTATACATATTTTCTTCTCATACCTGTGGGAAGGCCACATACACGGACTCATGTGCCATCACATGGCTCCTTCTTGAGGCACTTTCTATGTAATGAATGCAGTGTAATATAGCAAAACTGATAACATTTGAGGCACAAAGAGATACAGCTATGAGAACCTTATTATGTGTATTATTATGAATTCTCAGATTCGGGAACAATATAGGCTTGACAAGGCTTAGATAAAATACCAAGAGCATTTCATTTTCCCCATTAAAAACATGATTTTATTAATTTAATTTAGAAATGACCAACAGTTATTACAGGGATCCAATAAATATGCTGGCGAAACCAGCAAGGCTGTACATACACATACATATGTGATAATACACTACACAACCTGATGAAGATCACGCAAAACTCGCAATGAGGTGGCCGCGATTCCATCATTACAGGGTGATATTTGGAATGTTAGACCCGTTATTAACAGCTACACTTTTACATATAGATGTTACTTATGTTAGTATATGGGGCAGATGAGAGTTTAGTTATTAATTTACATAGCACATAATACCAAAAGGATGCTAATGCTGGGTGTATAATCCGCCATGTTATCACTAGCCACATAATCACGTTGACGACTATTTATTGTAATTGTTTTGTGTAGTGTGTTATCACATATGTATGTACAGCCCTGCTGGTTTCGCCGGCATATTTATTAGATCCATGTAATAACCGTTGGTAATTTTTTTAATTTAATCATGTTTTTAATGGGAAACATTAAAAGCTCTTGGTATTCTTTCTGCTTATATGGTTGATATTTGAGCTGTTCTAGTTATGATGATGGATAAATATAGAATAGGACTTTTTGGTTACATACATTTAGGTACATAAAACGTTTACTAAACTATGATAGAATACAGATATACAAAAGATAACATGAAGAGAAAAGCACGTAACGGTTACCTAAAGCCGTGAACAAATGAACAAGCTCCCAATCGACCAGCTCCCAATTTGGCATCTGGCCAATGCCCATATGATACAAAGAGATGTGTTGATAGCAAGACACATCTTACCCTGATGTCCTCAATGGAGCTGAAGGTCTTGGTTACATGCCTAGATGTTTTATGAAGCCCCTCCTAAATGCGTGTACATTTACTTCAGACCTCAGAAACATGGCCTGGTACCTGGTATTTACAAAATAACTTATTCTACATAACCTATCAACCTTGTTCATTAAAGAATACTACCCCTGATTGTTCAACAGGAAACCACCTTGGCGCCACTGGGCTTCTCAAAAAAACAAATAAACAATTCTATGCACTGTATGTTGAACTAACAAGAGGTTCTTTCATAAGGATCATCTCTTGAACTTGATCTTCTCTTTGAAATTCTACTCTCGTCGACATTGTCTTTTCATTAAAGGCAATGGCGTCAGCAGTTGATGCCCATCTCATTAAAGGGTTCCCCAACACTCACAAGTATAAGTCCATTCTCCATTTATTGTGAACTTTTCTGGTTTTCAGCCGCTCTTGCTGTAAAAACAAACAAAAAAAACAAGAACAAAACAAAAAAGCAGTCTTTGTAACTTTGTCTAGGACAGTCTCTTACTCCTTTTTCCTCCATGTTAATGTACGAGGTGATTATAGGTGTAATTATAACCTTAAGTATACGTTTCAGAGCCTCTTTTCAGTGGTTGTTAACTTGGGCAGCACCTAGGCGCTGCTGCGGTTGTCAGGTCCTGGGCTCTGTTACATAGCTGATACAGCCTACACTTACCTGGTACCAATAACCAACTACATTACAAGGAATTAAAGGGAGAGAACCACTAGAATAAACCTTGCCACATACATGGATCCATTACAGTTGTATAGATGAGGCTTAAAAGAAACATATTTTAGTATAAGTTATCCAAATATATCTGCTATTTATGCTAAAAGATTAGAAATGCAAATTAATAAAATATAAAAGCAATGTTTAAAGGGAATGTGTCCGCATGAGTCCACCAACTTCTAACACCACTACATAGATCCTGTGGAATTAAGTTTAAATAATTCCAGTCATCAATCATTCCATGGAAAACAGAGAAGTTAAAGTTTTGATAACTCATGCAACACATGCAAATGAACAACAAAGTGCATGCTGGGCATTCCTGAAACCGGAAGGTGTCCTAACTTTTCAACTGTAAATCCTTCTTAACCCCTCTCTTCTGCTGTTGATTGATTTGGCTGAAAGTGTGCACTGGGGAACTGGTACAGTAGTAATACCTTCCTGTTGCGGGTTCCATTGATGTAGTGCACATGCATCACTCCCAGACTGGTATTAGACTTGAATGTAAAGCAGCTTAGAGGGATCCATGGGCGTTACATCAGTGAAGCCGTTGTCCACAGAAGAGAAAGACAGTGTACACTCCTAGCAATGTAAGTTGGCAGCAGAGGGGAAGATTTAGGAGGGGGGGGGTTACAGCTGAAGAGCCAAACACTTTTCAATTTCAAGTAGCACAAACCTGTAATGTAATATGTGGTCCTTACATAGGGCAGCATGGTAAAACTAATCCACTTTAAACTTGAATACTGTAAGGTCATATTAATATATAATTATAATAAATAGATAACTATAAAGTGGTGGATAGTGGGCTATCAGAACTTTAGAAGTGTTGTCAAGTAGTAGTATTTTTTAATATATGGCTCACATTGGGTTAAAAATAAAAGAAGCCATACTCAACCTCATCGATTCCCAGCTGCTACTGATCTGATGCTGTTTTGGTCCCTATTGCTCTCCACTTCCTGGCCCCATCTTGACATGCAGGAAGTGATTCTTTTCACTGGTAGAAGGTGAAATGACTCCAGACATTTGTAGGTCAAGACATAGACAGTAGAAAAGGTATAAACTGTAAAAAGATTTTCAGAACTGTTGTGAGACCCCAAAGGCCAACTCTCAAGATTGGGAATGCTTAACAGCTTGTGTCTTTTATTCTTTAGAGGAAGTTACATAGACCATGAGAAAAACAAGATGGAAGTAAAAAGGAGAGAGTGGAAGAGACATGATTTCCACTATGACAATATCATATGGGCGCTGCTTACGCTCTTCACAGTGTCTACTGGGGAGGGTTGGCCTCAGTGAGTATTTTTCACACAAACATAATTCTGAATATTGCACACTGATGAAGAATTACATTTCTGTGGGGGGCATATTTTGTTTTTTTTAGAGTTCTTCAGCATTCAGTGGATGTGACTGAAGAAGATAGGGGCCCAAGTCGGAGCAACCGCATGGAGATGTCCATTTTTTATGTCGTCTATTTTGTAGTCTTCCCCTTTTTTTTCGTCAATATATTTGTGGCTCTTATTATCATTACCTTTCAAGAACAAGGAGATAAAATGATGGAGGAATGCCGGCTCGAAAAGAATGAGGTGAGGCTTATATTAGGATTTTTAATGCTTTATTGCTGTCTACTACAATATGGTTACATAGGTAGTTTTTCACACTTAGACGTTGAGCTCAAAAAGCTTTTTTATGTCTACAAAAAATCTAATCAATCGCTATAACATATGAAAATTCTCCCCAAAGTACAGAGACACTTGAAGGCATTATGATGCCATAAAGAGGGGCCATTTTGTTGGACTTGAAACACTCTTACATGGACAGGCATATGAGGCTATGTCATATTGCATTTCTACTGATTGGGAAATACCTGGTGACCTACAATTTCCCCAGTCTGATATCAGCAGTGACTCATATAAGAAAGGGACTGTCTTTGACTTCAGTGAGATTTATTATTCCATGAGTTGACATCAGTTACATTGCTTTCCACCGATATTCAACTTATTAGAAAAATATGGGAAATCCGTTAAATTTATCGGGATCTATTAGACTTTGATTTATAATGGATCTAAGGATGAGCAAACTGGTTATACCGGTTCTTGATTCAGTACAACCTTCTCAAAAAATTCTGATTCACACAAAACAAAATTTATTTGTTGTTCATTTCAGGTGAGACAGAGACTGACTAGTATACAAATGTCTGTTTCTTGCCAATATATATGCATTATCATTGTGCTCTTAACATACAAAGGAATGTGCTTAGTGATGAAGTAATTTGTCATGAATCAAAATTATTTATGAATATTGACAAAGCAGCCGAATCTCATTTTTCATAACTTCACTGACTACTAATCTGCTGGCATCAGATGGGTTTAGGAAAGCTAATATATTTCCCAGAAACCCAGAGAGCCATCATCTGGCCTACAATACTGCACACATGTACTGTACTTGGCATACTATTGGCTTTCCATAATTAGAAAGACTACTCCTTAGACAAGGCATATATACAGTATTGTCGAGAAACACACATTCTCATACTAGGCTTTCATTCTTGCTGGTTTGTGACAAATTGATTCTTACCTGACCTGAATTTTTTTTTAAAAAATTCAAACTTTAAATGAATTAGGAGATGCATTTGAGTTTGTTGATATAACAGATGGTACAGTACCGTATGTAAGTCAAATTGTAATGATGCACATAAAACTATGACTGCTGAAAAGACTTCAATACGATCAGAAGTTAATTATATTCTGTATACTGAGAAATGTTTGACCTTGTTTCGTAGAGAGCCTGCATAGACTTTGCTATAAGTGCCAAGCCTCTCACCCGCTACATGCCACAGAATCGCCATACCTTCCAGTACCGCGTGTGGCATTTTGTAGTCTCCCCATCATTTGAATACACCATTATGGCTATGATTGCCCTAAACACTGTGATACTTATGATGAAGGTAAGAATATAATTAAGGTTATTTTTGTACTTCATACTTTTGATGAAATGTCCAGTTGTCAAGCTCTAGTGTGGGAGGGAAAGGAGAAAGGAAATAAGGCCTGAAAACTAGGGAAGGAAGATGGACACCTCCTAGTGAAAACCCTAACCATAGCTCTGACTGACTACCAGTATAAACAGACCCCAGACGTACAAACCGGATTCCAAAAAAATTGGGACACTAATCAAATTGTGAATAAAAACTGAATGCAATGATGTGGAGATGGCAAATGTCAATATTATATTTGTAATAGAACGTAGATGACAGATCAAACGTTTAATCCGAGTAAATGTATCATTTTAAAGGAAAAATACGTTGATTCAAATTATCACGGTGTCAACAAATCCCAAAAAAGTTGGGACAAGTAGCAATAAGAGGCTGGAAAAAGTAAATTTGAGCATAATGAAGAGCTGGAAGACCAATGAACACTAATTAGGTCAATTGGCAACATGATTGGGTATAAAAAGAGCTTCTCAGAGTGGCAGTGTCTCTCAGAAGCCAAGATGGGTAGAGGATCACCAATTCCCACAATGTTGCGCAGAAAGATAGTGGAGCAATATCAGAAAGGTGTTACCCAGCGAAAAATTGCAAAGACTTTGCATCTATCATCATCAACTGTGCATAACATCATCCGAAGATTCAGAGAATCTGGAACAATCTCTGTGCGTAAGGGACAAGGCCGTAAAACCATATTGGATGCCCGTGATCTCCGGGCCCTTAAACGACACTGCACCACAAACAGGAATGCTACTGTAAAGGAAATCACAGAATGGGCTCAGGAATACTTCCAGAAACCATTGTCAGTGAACACAATCCACCGTGCCATCCGCCGTTGCCAGCTGAAACTCTACAGTGCAAAGAAGAAGCCATTTCTAAGCAAGATCCACAAGCTCAGGCGTTTTCACTGGGCCAGGGATGATTTAAAATGGAGTGTGGCAAAATGGAAGACTGTTCTGTGGTCAGACGAGTCACGATTCGAAGTTCTTTTTGGAAATCTGGGACGCCATGTCATCCGGACCAAAGAGGACAAGGACAACCCAAGTTGTTATCAACGCTCAGTTCAGAAGCCTGCATCTCTGATGGTATGGGGTTGCATGAGTGTGTGTGGCATGGGCAGCTTGCATGTCTGGAAAGGCACCATCAATGCAGAAAAATATATTCAGGTTCTAGAACAACATATGCTCCCATCCAGACGTCATCTCTTTCAGGGAAGACCCTGCATTTTTCAACAAGATAATGCCAGACCACATTCTGCATCAATCACAACATCATGGCTGCGTAGGAGAAGAATCCGGGTACTGAAATGGCCAGTCTGCAGTCCAGATCTTTCACCTATAGAGAACATTTGGCGCATCATAAAGAGGAAGGTGCAACAAAGAAGGCCCAAGATGATTGAACAGTTAGAGGCCTGTATTAGACAAGAATGGGAGAGCATTCCTATTTCTAAACTTGAGAAACTGGTCTCCTCGGTCCCCAGACGTCTGTTGAGTGTTGTAAGAAGAAGGGGAGATGCCACACAGTGGTGAAAATGGCCTTGTCCCAACTTTTTGGGTATTGTTGGCACCATGAAATTCTGATTCAACATATTTTTCCCTTAAAATGGTACATTTTCTCAGTTTAAACTTTTGTTCCGTGATTTATGTTCTATTCTGAATAAAATATTAGAAGTTGGCACCTCCACATCATTGCATTCAGTTTTTATTCACGATTTGTATAGTGTCCCAACTTTTTTGGAATCCGGTTTGTAGGTGAGTTCATACACAGGAATACCTAAAGTCCTATCTAACCCTAAAGGACCCTGGCACTAATGACAGGAATGAGACAACCTGTTCCTTCAAAAAGAAGGATGAATGGGAGTCTCCCTAAGGCCTAATACAAAACGACAAGGAAATTCAACACACAGAAAAGCCAAAATACAAAGGGAAAGGTAACACTTAACTTCCAAGGAGCTATGGCAGCACCAGGAACTCAGCCGAAATCCAAACACCAGCTATCCACAGGTGCAACTGAAGCTATAAATCGCACAGCATAGTGGGAGAAACCATTATAAATAGGGAAAGTTAAATGACTACAATAGCAACACCTGGAGGTTAAGGGTTTGGCCAGTACCAGAAACAACACAGACGCCTATTGATCCACAAGATAAACATGTCAAATCAAACCACATGTTGCCAGTTTCAAATATCTCCTGCCACTGACTGTCGCGGGGACGTCTGTATGTCTCGGTACGTCTGTGACACCAGTAAGCCATGACATTGCAGTAAAAGAAAAAGTATCATGTTTACTTTAGCTTCTAACGTGCTAAGCTTCTATATTGGCATATTCATTTCCATCACTGGATAATTCACATAGATAAGACTAAGGGTACTTTCACACTAGCGGCAAGGAACTCCGGCAGGCTGTTCCGGCAGGTGAACAGCCTGTCGGATCCGTGCTGCCACTAGTGCAATGGGGCCGGAGCGGTAGTCCGGGGGCACGCATGCACTAGCCGCAACACGGATCCGACAGGCTGTTCACCTGCCGGAACAGCCTGCTGGAGTTCCTTGCCGCTAGTGTGAAACTAGCCTAATATTGCCTTAAATGTTTCAACCGTTTGAATATCAAAAAAAGTTGATTCTTATGCAGATTTATCAAAAATAAATTGCCAGTCTTATGAAAAATTCATGTAGATAACTGGGAGCGACCGAAAGGAGGAAAGAAACTCCTGTTCTGCTGAAGGTGTTCGTGTCGAGGGAGGGCTCCTTTTATTCTAAGGTTAGGTGGTGTGTTCTTTATTCATGGATGGCCAGCGTAAGGATAGACCATCAAATTCTGGAGACGTTCAGTAAAACTTTTCTTTTAAAACTTGGGTTGGGTCTTGGGTTTATGTACATTGTGAATAAAATGCATTTAACGGCAGAGAGGGCCAAGGTTACTTAACAAGAAATAGGACAACTGTCATGTCACATGTTAAATTCAGCATGTACTGTAATCATGTTTCCATGTAATAACAGCTGCGATATCACTAATGAAAAACATACAAAATATGGCTTTTTAAGAAAAGAAAAAGAAAGGAGATGGATTCAAAACGTGATCGTTTTTATTTTCATTTATTTCGATTTAAGTTTTTATCTTATTTCTGATTATTTTTTCAATACTGTTCATAATTCTACTCTCAATCCCTTGAGCCCAGGGGAAACACGTTTTCTGATGTATGTATATTGAAAAAAATATCAGAAATTGGTGCAAACTTAATCTTACTCCCTGTTACCTCCCCCTTCAACCAAATTACAAGTTTAAAGGTGTCCAGCAGATAGAATCTGTATATCGAAGTAATCTGATACTTGGAGCAAAATCCAAGCACCAATGTTCATTCACAATACTTGTGAGCAGGTCACCTTTTTCAGTTGAGGCCGAGATATGTCAAATGCAGTTCAATGTAAGATTATGCACTTTGGATGAGAGAACCATTTTGAAAACAAAACCTTATATGGTTAAACACTTAGAAAACCAATGCTGAAATGGGCTTGAAGGTAGTGATGAAAACCCAGCTTTAATAACCAATGCCAGGGAGCTGCTGCTAAGACAAATAAAATCATGGGATGCATCAAATTGACCAATATGCACATAATGACCTATGTCACAGATTAATGGCATATGGATGGATTCAATTTTGTGGCTTCCATTCTAGAGATAGGTGGGGGTCCTAGACTTGGGACCCACACCGCTCAGACATTGATGGCATATTCTATCTTGGGCTCACACTCTGTGCACTTAACTGCTTATTTGGATTTACAAGTAAATTTTATGAAGAAGGAAACAATGGATCACTCAGTGAAAGGTATCATATCATTACATTCAGCTGAGCTAGTCCTACAAGACATTGTGCCTGGTGTATAACAGTGAATTTCCTGGTGACAACCTGTTGAGTTAAAGACTGTTTAGAAAAGGAGTATATTGTGCTGTAGGATATGCATCAGCAAATCGCATTGGCGGCATAAATTTTGAAATCCACACATATAGTGAATTCCTCAGTAAATCATGTCTTTTAAAATGCATTTCTCTGTTTCTTTCAGTATTACTCAGCTCCATACACTTATGAACTTGCGTTAAAATATTTAAACATTGCCTTTACTATGCTATTTTCTCTGGAGTGCATCCTGAAAATCATTGCGTTTGGATTCCTGGTATGTAACCATTACTTATCTATTGTCTCTTAAATTGTGTTCTGGTAGATGCAAGGCTTGTTGTACCAGCTGAGAGTTGTATTTTAGATGGATTGAGTCATTTCATGTAATACGAAATGCCTTCTTCTTTCTTACAGAACTATTTCAGGGACACTTGGAATATTTTTGACTTTATTACAGTAATTGGCAGCATCACAGAGATTATTCTTACAGACAGTAAGGTGAGAAGCAAAAAAAATAACTTTTCTCCTAGTCTAATGCTTATTATAGGGTTTACTCAATTTTGCTTTATTTATTTTGCTGAAAGTCGCAGGAATAGGGAGAAGCAAAACCAATAAACTGCACAAAACCTGCAGGTCTCAGAGGCAATCACAACGTTGGTTTGACATGTCTGCATAAATATATTGCAGGGTAAAAAGCACAGTTAAAATGCAAAGAAAGAAATGTGCCCAAACATAAAAATTACCATGAAAAACAATCTAAACATCTTATTTGCAAGGAATGGCAAGACTAGTGGGGAGAAACAGTAAGAACATAAACTGTGCTCATACAATGTACTGATACAAAATGCAGCAATATTTGCTCAGTCTTATAGGGCAGAGTGTGGACTTGTACCTTAGTTGTTAAATTGGAAGAATCCAAGATGTAATTACAGTGACTTGCAAATGTTTGGGCAGACAGCTACTCATAGGATTGCTAGAAAGACAAATCATAACCCCACTTGATTGCAAAAGACTTTCAGGAAGATTTAGCAGACTCTGGAGTTGTGACACATTTTCTACTGTTCAGTGACAACTGAACAAATATAGCCCTCATGTAAGAGTCAACAGAATAAAACCTCTCCTGCATCCTTACCACACAATTCAGCATCAGAAGCTTGCAAAAGAAAAGCTTCATGCATTTTGGAAACACGTCCTGTGGACCAATGAGGTTGAAATAGAACTAGGCACAGAATTTCATGAAAAGAACACCTCTTCTATCATTCAGCATGGGGGCAGGTCAATCATGTTTTGAGGTTGTATTGCAGCCAATGGCATGGGGAACATTTTGTGGGTAGAGAGCAGAATAGATTCAATGGAGCAGACATAACACCAACTGTAAAAAAAAGCTGATCCTAAACAAACCATAAAATCCACAATAAGCTACCTCAAAAGGAGCAAGCTGAAGGTTTTACCATGGCCCTCACAATCCCCTGATCTGAACATCATTAAAAATCTGTGGATATACCTAAAAAAGTGCATGAAAACGGCTCAAGAATCTCAAAGAACTGGAAGACTTTTACAGGGATTGAAAGACTATTGGCTGGTTACAAAAAGCATTAACCAGCTGTGATGCTTGCCAAGGGGGGGTGCTACTATTTTTAGTTATCAGACCTTTTCCTTTTTAGTTATTTTGAAAATAAAAAGTTGTTTTTGTTTAAATTACAAAGGAAATGTGTTATCTTTAAAGTGAACATTTCACCTCTTTACTAGGAGTCAGTTCTACCCAATTAAGGATTTGGACTTCTGCTTTTCCTCAATACTTTTTATATCTCTCTCTAGACATTAGAAAGGGAAATTGTGGGACCATTACATTACATATATCTCTGGACTATATGTGAGGGTCTATATTGTGTGCAGGGGAGAAAGGGGGTGTGGAGAACAAATTTCAATGCTTACTGTGAAGTTAAGCAAGTTGAAGATAAAATGATCTCCAAATAGCATAAAGTTGAAGAGGACATTTCACCACTCCTGACATGCCTGTTTTAATAGCTTCATGCATTCCCCATGTAATAACAATTATGGAGAATCTATTCTTATGACTCAATGTTGTATCATTCCCGTATTATTTAAACTAGAAGTTATGAATGAATTTGCTAGCAGGCTGCAGTAAGGGTACAGAGGGGTGGTAACCAGTAGGAGGTGTGTACCTGCACAGTCTTAAAATGGCAGCACCGATTGGATAGAGTGAGTCTGTGCAGGTACACACCCTCAACTGGTTACCACCCCTCTATACCCTTGCTGCAGACTGCTAGCAATTCATTCATAACTTCTATTAGAAATAATAAAGGAATGAAACAACATAGAGCCATAAGAATAGATCTTCCAGAATTGTTATTACATGGAGAATGCACGAAGCTATTAAAACAGGCATGTCAGGAGAGGTGAAAGGTCCTCTTCAATTTTATGCTTTTTGGAGATCATTTCATCTTCAACTTGCTTAACTTCACAGTAAGCATTGAAATTAGTTCTCCACACCCCCTTTCTCCCCTGCATACAATATAGTCCCTCAAATGTTATGTAATGGCCCCACAATTTTCCTTTCTACTGTCTAAAGAGAGATATAAAAAGTATTGAAGAAAAGCAGAACTCCAAACCCTTAATTGGGTAGATCTGACTCCCAGTAACTGGGTATCTGATAATTATCCAGGATATCTTGTGCACACAGTGTTGGATCCTGTCTCCGGATCCCTGTATACATGAAGTGAGAAAATTGAGCACTTTGCTGCAGATTTTCTCTCTTCATAGAGAGAGGTATAGATATACATTTCTATGAATTTAGAAGTAGGGATGACTGAATGAAAGGTGTCTGGACCACTCCACCTATGCCAGTTCTGAGGGGAGTGGAAGGGGTCAGGGAAGCCACTGAGCATGTTTGTCCACAGCTGAATCCAGGAAAAGGTGAACCAGAAGAATAAACAGCAAGGGGAGCTACCAGAGAGGAAAATGTAATGAACATAGAACACTTACAGTATTTTCATTGCATGTATATTGCAATAATACTTCATTTCAAATTCACTATTCATTGCATAGGAATACTTACCTTAATGTGTAACTGTCTTTTTTTTTTTTTTACTGTATAGGGGCAGTAATACTGACCATTTTTGTAATATACTTCAATTACTGAAATCATACATTTCTATTAGAGGAAAGCCTTAGCAACGCTCCTCTGTCTTCTGTATACATAACTTTGCAGACTTGCTCAACACTGACTGTATGAAATGTATTATTTCAATAATTAAAGTATATAAAAAAGAAAAAAGAAAAAAAAGAATGACACTTTATATTACACTTTAATAATATATTATATTAAGGTGAACATTAATCTGCAATGTTGGGTGACTGGCTAGTGACTGTATGCCCCCATCTGAGATCAGAGGCAAAAGGAGGTGTACTCTTGTCCCTAAAAGGAGTTTTCCTATCTTGGACATTTGGGCCATATCGCTAGGATATGCCCCCAATGTCTGATAGGTGTCAGATACTTAGAACAGAGCCCGCAAAGTGCCCATGTATGGCTGCTATAGATTTATTTCTATGGGATAGCAGAAAATAGCTGAGCGGCGTGCTTGGGTATTTCCGTAAGCTCCATAGAACTGAATAGAGCGGCGGCCACGCTGATGGAAATACCCCTTTGAATTTCAACAATTAGCCGTATTATGGCTGTGTGCAATGTACAACCTTCAGTAGAGACATTCTTTTCCTTAGACTTGTTCACATAATGGAGGAAACTGATGAAAATGAGTACAAGAGCCAAGTTGAATAGTAGTTCATGGCTACCAATTTGCCCTTGGAAAATGAGATGTGGACTCTCACAGGCTGATATTGACAACTCTGTGATGTTTTCCCTTACTCTTGTTTGTATTACGTTCCTCAATGGAAGTTGAATGCAAGTCTATCTTGTGATATGCAGGTCACCTATCTCTTTATGTTATATGGTTTCTAAAAATTACAATGTCCTGTATATCTGACTCCTTCTACTGATGAATTTAAATGTCACTTCTTTTTT
Organism: Bufo gargarizans; assembly: GCF_014858855.1. Classification (NCBI taxonomy): domain Eukaryota; kingdom Metazoa; phylum Chordata; class Amphibia; order Anura; family Bufonidae; genus Bufo; species Bufo gargarizans. The sequence continues at coordinate 63,569,782 of NC_058086.1, read as the reverse complement.
TTCATTAAGTGCTGATAATTAATCCTCTTATAGAGCGTTCTTGTGGAAAAGGTACATCAGAGTCATGCAGATGTTGGATCTTAATGGTGTAATTTTAATTTGCCATCCCTAGGAGCTGATTAATAACCAGTGTTATAATTAATAGCCGCTCTTATAAATACCTTCAAGTGCATGCTCGGCGTCACTTAGTTGGTAAAACAGCATTTCAATCAAAAATTAAAATATCAACTCTGCTTGAGGTTTTCATTATGGATACGTCTTATTATTTAGACATCATGCATATCAAAGCACTACAAATCCATGTTTTGGTCAGTATGTTTAATGTTTTTCTGTAATTGTAATTTTAATTTTTCACCTGTTTCCAACCAAATTTCTGCAACAAAAACACAATGTGGGAACCCAGGTTCATATAGAGATGCATCATTACTCCACAGCCTGATGTTATTAGAGAATGCTGGATACTGTATCAACCTGTTACCACCATTCTGGACTATTATCTGCAGTAATACAGGAGTGGTAGTGCATATAAGTGTCACGGATGTAGTAGGGGAGAACACCATAAGACCACAAGCGGAACACTTAACTTCTGAGGATGATGGATGAACAGGACTTCAACAAGAACCGCACTCCAGCTCTTCGAAAACCAAATGAAGCTATCCAGAGCAAGGAGTGATGGGTAAAGTCAGACTAAATAGGGAGAGGTAAAGGTCACATGAGCCACACCTGAACAGGAGGTGTGGACATACCAGCAACACACAGACAAAGTGAAACCAAAAGAGGCTGTCAGATCACTCATGTGCAGCCAGTCTTTCAGACCTTCTAACACCTGTCACAGGAGTGACAATAAGGAGTCCACATCAATTTTTTTTTTATTTCTTTACTGCTCCCTGTTCCCCCATTGTCAGCACACAAAACTACACTAAAAGACACTGTCAGGACTGTTGTGCTGTTCTAACATAATGGAGAGGACTCCTGTGCACATTCACAGCAGTCCCGACAAAATATTTCAGTGTAGCTTTAAAGGGAATGTGTCATCAGACAATGACCTATTGTTTACATCACATTTTTATGTTTAATCTCATAACATCAAAATATAATTTAACATTTTCCATGTCAATATCTATATTCAAGCAAAACCCATAAAATCCTGCAGTTTTCGTACTGGCCACTATGCCTCATAATTAGGGATGAGCGAACTCGAACTGTATAGTTCGGGTTCGTACCGAATTTTGGGGTGTCCGTGACACAGACCCGAACCCGGACATTTTCGTAAAAGTCCGGGTTCGGGTTCAGTGTTCGTCGCTTTCTTCGCGCTTTTGTGACGCTTTCTTGGCGCTTTTTGAAAGGCTGCAAAGCAGCCAATCAACAAGCGTCATACTACTTGCCCCAAGAGGCCATCACAGCCATGCCTACTATTGGCATGGCTGTGATTGGCCAGAGCACCATGTGACCCAGCCTCTATTTAAGCTGGAGTCACATAGCGCCGCCCGTCACTCTGCTCTGATTAGCGTAGGGAGAGGTTGCGGCTGCGACAGTAGGGCGAGATTAGGCAGATTAACTCCTCCAAAGGACTTGATTAACTGATCGATCTGCAGCTGTGGATCATTGAGCTGCTGATCCTCAATTGCTCACTGTTTTTAGGCTGCCCAGACCGTTTGTCAGTCACATTTTTCTGGGGTGATCGGCGGCCATTTTGTGTCTTGTGGTGCGCCAGCACAAGCTGCGACCAAGTGCATTTAACCCTCAATGGTGTGGTTGTTTTTTGGCTAAAGCCTACATCAGGGTGAAGCTGTCACACCAAGTGCATTTAACCAGCAATAGTCTGTTCATTTTTTGGCCATATACAAAATCAGGGGCAAGCTGCGCCTGTCACCAAGTGCATTTAACCCTCAATGGTGTGGTTGTTTTTTGGCTAAAGCCTACATCAGGGTGAAGCTGTCACACCAAGTGCATTTAACCAGCAATAGTCTGTTCATTTTTTGGCCATATACTAAATCAGGGGCAAGCTGCGCCTGTCACCAAGTGCATTTAACCCTCAATGGTGTGGTTGTTTTTTGGCTAAAGCCTACATCAGGGTGAAGCTGTCACACCAAGTGCATTTAACCAGCAATAGTCTGTTTATTTTTTGGCCATATCCCAGTCTAATTCTGTCACTAAATCCATACCGGTCACCCAGCGCCTAAATACTAGGCCTCAAATTTATATCCCGCTAAATCTGTCCTTAGTGCTGTAGCTGGGCGAGTTATTTAGTGTCCGTTCAAGCACATTTCTTGTTCTGGGTTGAAATACAATTCCCAATTTAGCAATTTCATAATTTAGTGGTTTCTGCTATATCAGAGCTATTTGAAATCTATCCCTAAAAGGGTATATAATATTCAAGGTGCACATTGGGTCATTCAGAATAACTTCACACACACCCGCTACTGTGTATTTCCAAGTCTAATTCTGGCACTAAACCCATACCTGTCACCCAGCGCCTAAATACTAGGCCTCAAATTTATATCCAGCTAAATCTGTCCCTAGTGCTGTAGCTGGGCGAGTTATTTAGTGTCCGTTCAAGCACATTTCTTGTTCTGGGTTGAAATACAATTCCCAATTTAGCAATTTCATAATTTAGTGGTTTCTGCTATATCAGAGCTATTTGAAATCTATCCCTAAAAGGGTATATAATATTCAAGGTGCACATTGGGTCATTCAGAATAACTTCACACACACCCGCTACTGTGTATTTCCAAGTCTAATTCTGGCACTAAACCCATACCTGTCACCCAGCGCCTAAATACTAGGCCTCAAATTTATATCCAGCTAAATCTGTCCCTAGTGCTGTAGCTGGGCGAGTTATTTAGTGTCCGTTCAAGCACATTTCTTGTTCTGGGTTGAAATACAATTCCCAATTTAGCAATTTCATAATTTAGTGGTTTCTGCTATATCAGAGCTATTTGAAATCTATCCCTAAAAGGGTATATAATATTCAAGGTGCACATTGGGTCATTCAGAATAACTTCACACACACCCGCTACTGTGTATTTCCAAGTCTAATTCTGGCACTAAACCCATACCTGTCACCCAGCGCCTAAATACTAGGCCTCAAATTTATATCCCGCTAAATCTGTCCTTAGTGCTGTAGCTGGGCGAGTTATTTAGTGTCCGTTCAAGCACATTTCTTGTTCTGGGTTGAAATACAATTCCCAATTTAGCAATTTCATAATTTAGTGGTTTCTGCTATATCAGAGCTATTTGAAATCTATCCCTAAAAGGGTATATAATATTCAAGGTGCACATTGGGTCATTCAGAATAACTTCACACACACCCGCTACTGTGTATTTCCAAGTCTAATTCTGGCACTAAACCCATACCTGTCACCCAGCGCCTAAATACTAGGCCTCAAATTTATATCCCGCTAAATCTGTCCTTAGTGCTGTAGCTGGGCGAGTTATTTAGTGTCCGTTCAAGCACATTTCTTGTTCTGGGTTGAAATACAATTCCCAATTTAGCAATTTCATAATTTAGTGGTTTCTGCTATATCAGAGCTATTTGAAATCTATCCCTAAAAGGGTATATAATATTCAAGGTGCACATTGGGTCATTCAGAATAACTTCACACACACCCGCTACTGTGTATTTCCAAGTCTAATTCTGGCACTAAACCCATACCTGTCACCCAGCGCCTAAATACTAGGCCTCAAATTTATATCCCGCTAAATCTGTCCTTAGTGCTGTAGCTGGGCGAGTTATTTAGTGTCCGTTCAAGCACATTTCTTGTTCTGGGTTGAAATACAATTCCCAATTTAGCAATTTCATAATTTAGTGGTTTCTGCTATATCAGAGCTATTTGAAATCTATCCCTAAAAGGGTATATAATATTCAAGGTGCACATTGGGTCATTCAGAATAACTTCACACACACCCGCTACTGTGTATTTCCAAGTCTAATTCTGGCACTAAACCCATACCTGTCACCCAGCGCCTAAATACTAGGCCTCAAATTTATATCCCGCTAAATCTGTCCCTAGTGCTGTAGCTGGGCGAGTTATTTAGTGTCCGTTCAAGCACATTTCTTGTTCTGGGTTGAAATACAATTCCCAATTTAGCAATTTCATAATTTAGTGGTTTCTGCTATATCAGAGCTATTTGAAATCTATCCCTAAAAGGGTATATAATATTCAAGGTGCACATTGGGTCATTCAGAATAACTTCACACACACCCGCTACTGTGTATTTCCAAGTCTAATTCTGGCACTAAACCCATACCTGTCACCCAGCGCCTAAATACTAGGCCTCAAATTTATATCCCGCTAAATCTGTCCTTAGTGCTGTAGCTGGGCGAGTTATTTAGTGTCCGTTCAAGCACATTTCTTGTTCTGGGTTGAAATACAATTCCCAATTTAGCAATTTCATAATTTAGTGGTTTCTGCTATATCAGAGCTATTTGAAATCTATCCCTAAAAGGGTATATAATATTCAAGGTGCACATTGGGTCATTCAGAATAACTTCACACACACCCGCTACTGTGTATTTCCAAGTCTAATTCTGGCACTAAACCCATACCTGTCACCCAGCGCCTAAATACTAGGCCTCAAATTTATATCCCGCTAAATCTGTCCTTAGTGCTGTAGCTGGGCGAGTTATTTAGTGTCCGTTCAAGCACATTTCTTGTTCTGGGTTGAAATACAATTCCCAATTTAGCAATTTCATAATTTAGTGGTTTCTGCTATATCAGAGCTATTTGAAATCTATCCCTAAAAGGGTATATAATATTCAAGGTGCACATTGGGTCATTCAGAATAACTTCACACACACCCGCTACTGTGTATTTCCAAGTCTAATTCTGGCACTAAACCCATACCTGTCACCCAGCGCCTAAATACTAGGCCTCAAATTTATATCCCGCTAAATCTGTCCTTAGTGCTGTAGCTGGGCGAGTTATTTAGTGTCCGTTCAAGCACATTTCTTGTTCTGGGTTGAAATACAATTCCCAATTTAGCAATTTCATAATTTAGTGGTTTCTGCTATATCAGAGCTATTTGAAATCTATCCCTAAAAGGGTATATAATATTCAAGGTGCACATTGGGTCATTCAGAATAACTTCACACACACCCGCTACTGTGTATTTCCAAGTCTAATTCTGGCACTAAACCCATACCTGTCACCCAGCGCCTAAATACTAGGCCTCAAATTTATATCCCGCTAAATCTGTCCTTAGTGCTGTAGCTGGGCGAGTTATTTAGTGTCCGTTCAAGCACATTTCTTGTTCTGGGTTGAAATACAATTCCCAATTTAGCAATTTCATAATTTAGTGGTTTCTGCTATATCAGAGCTATTTGAAATCTATCCCTAAAAGGGTATATAATATTCAAGGTGCACATTGGGTCATTCAGAATAACTTCACACACACCCGCTACTGTGTATTTCCAAGTCTAATTCTGGCACTAAACCCATACCTGTCACCCAGCGCCTAAATACTAGGCCTCAAATTTATATCCCGCTAAATCTGTCCTTAGTGCTGTAGCTGGGCGAGTTATTTAGTGTCCGTTCAAGCACATTTCTTGTTCTGGGTTGAAATACAATTCCCAATTTAGCAATTTCATAATTTAGTGGTTTCTGCTATATCAGAGCTATTTGAAATCTATCCCTAAAAGGGTATATAATATTCAAGGTGCACATTGGGTCATTCAGAATAACTTCACACACACCCGCTACTGTGTATTTCCAAGTCTAATTCTGGCACTAAACCCATACCTGTCACCCAGCGCCTAAATACTAGGCCTCAAATTTATATCCCGCTAAATCTGTCCCTAGTGCTGTAGCTGGGCGAGTTATTTAGTGTCCGTTCAAGCACATTTCTTGTTCTGGGTTGAAATACAATTCCCAATTTAGCAATTTCATAATTTAGTGGTTTCTGCTATATCAGAGCTATTTGAAATCTATCCCTAAAAGGGTATATAATATTCAAGGTGCACATTGGGTCATTCAGAATAACTTCACACACACCCGCTACTGTGTATTTCCAAGTCTAATTCTGGCACTAAACCCATACCTGTCACCCAGCGCCTAAATACTAGGCCTCAAATTTATATCCCGCTAAATCTGTCCTTAGTGCTGTAGCTGGGCGAGTTATTTAGTGTCCGTTCAAGCACATTTCTTGTTCTGGGTTGAAATACAATTCCCAATTTAGCAATTTCATAATTTAGTGGTTTCTGCTATATCAGAGCTATTTGAAATCTATCCCTAAAAGGGTATATAATATTCAAGGTGCACATTGGGTCATTCAGAATAACTTCACACACACCCGCTACTGTGTATTTCCAAGTCTAATTCTGGCACTAAACCCATACCTGTCACCCAGCGCCTAAATACTAGGCCTCAAATTTATATCCCGCTAAATCTGTCCCTAGTGCTGTAGCTGGGTGAGTTATTTAGTGTCCGTTCAAGCACATTTCTTGTTCTGGGTTGAAATACAATTCCCAATTTAGCAATTTCATAATTTAGTGGTTTCTGCTATATCAGAGCTATTTGAAATCTATCCCTAAAAGGGTATATAATATTCAAGGTGCACATAGGGTCATTCAGAATAACTTCACACACCCGCTACTGTGCATTTCCAAATCTAATTCTGTCACTAAACCCATACCTGTCACCCAGCGCCTAAATACTAGGCCTCAAATTTATATCCCGCTAAATCTCTCGTTACCGCTGTCCTGTTGTGGCTGGGAAAGTTATTTAGTGTCCGTCAAAGCACATTTTTTGTTCTGGGTTGAAATACAATTCCCAATTTAGCAATTTCATAATTTAGTCGTTTCTGCTATATCAGAGCTATTTGAAATCTATCCCTAAAAGGGTAGATCATATTGAAGGTGCACATAGGGTCATTCAGAATAACTTCACACACACGCTTCTGTGCATTTCCAAGTCTAATTCTGTCACTAAATCCATACCGGTCACCCAGCGCCTAAATACTAGGCCTCAAATTTATATCCCGCTGAATTTGAATACAATACATTGGGCCAAATAATATATTTGTTGTTGTGGTGAACCATAACAATGAGAAAAACATCTAGTAAGGGACGCGGACGTGGACATGGTCGTGGTGGTGTTAGTGGACCCTCTGGTGCTGGGAGAGGACGTGGCCGTTCTGCCACATCCACACGTCCTAGTGTACCAACTACCTCAGGTCCCAGTAGCCGCCAGAATTTACAGCGATATATGGTGGGGCCCAATGCCGTTCTAAGGATGGTAAGGCCTGAGCAGGTACAGGCATTAGTCAATTGGGTGGCCGACAGTGGATCCAGCACGTTCACATTATCTCCCACCCAGTCTTCTGCAGAAAGCGCACAGATGGCGCCTGAAAACTAACCCCATCAGTCTGTCACATCACCCCCATGCATACCAGGGAAACTGTCTCAGCCTCAAGTTATGCAGCAGTCTCTTATGCTGTTTGAAGACTCCGCTGGCAGGGTTTCCCAAGGGCATCCACCTAGCCCTTCCCCAGCGGTGAAAGACATAGAATGCACTGACGCACAACCACTTATGTTTCCTGATGATGAGGACATGGGAATACCACCTCAGCATGTCTCTGATGATGACGAAACACAGGTGCCAACTGCTGCGTCTTTCTGCAGTGTGCAGACTGAACAGGAGGTCAGGGATCAAGACTGGGTGGAAGACGATGCAGGGGACGATGAGGTCCTAGACCCCACATGGAATGAAGGTCGTGCCACTGACTTTCACAGTTCGGAGGAAGAGGCAGTGGTGAGACCGAGCCAACAGCGTAGCAAAAGAGGGAGCAGTGGGCAAAAGCAGAACACCCGCCGCCAAGAGACTCCGCCTGCTACTGACCGCCGCCATCTGGGACCGAGCACCCCAAAGGCAGCTTCAAGGAGTTCCCTGGCATGGCACTTCTTCAAACAATGTGCTGACGACAAGACCCGAGTGGTTTGCACGCTGTGCCATCAGAGCCTGAAGCGAGGCATTAACGTTCTGAACCTGAGCACAACCTGCATGACCAGGCACCTGCATGCAAAGCATGAACTGCAGTGGAGTAAACACCTTAAAACCAAGGAAGTCACTCAGGCTCCCCCTGCTACCTCTTCTGCTGCTGCCGCCTCGGCCTATTCTGCTGCTGCCGCCTCGGCCTCTTCCTCCGCCTCTGGAGGAACGTTGGCACCTGCCGCCCAGCAAACAGGGGATGTACCACCAACACCACCACCACCACCACCTCCGTCACCAAGCGTCTCAACCATGTCACACGCCAGCGTTCAGCTCTCCATCTCACAAACATTTGATAGAAAGCGTAAATTCCCACCTAGCCACCCTCGATCCCTGGCCCTGAATGCCAGCATTTCTAAACTACTGGCCTATGAAATGCTGTTATTTAGGCTGGTGGACACAGACAGCTTCAAACAGCTCATGTCGCTTGCTGTCCCACAGTATGTTGTTCCCAGCCGGCACTACTTCTCCAAGAGAGCCGTGCCTTCCCTGCACAACCAAGTATCCCATAAAATCAAGTGTGCACTGCGCAACGCCATCTGTAGCAAGGTCCACCTAACCACAGATACGTGGACCAGTAAGCACAGCCAGGGACGCTATATCTCCCTAACTGCACACTGGGTAAATGTAGTGGCAGCTGGGCCCCAGGCGGAGAGCTGTTTGGCGCACGTCCTTCCGCCGCCAAGGATCGCAGGGCAACATTCTTTGCCTCCTGTTGCCACCTCCTCCTTCTCGGCTTCCTCCTCCTCTTCTTCCACCTGCTCATCCAGTCAGCCACACACCTTCACCACCAACTTCAGCACAGCCCGGGGTAAACGTCAGCAGGCCATTCTGAAACTCATATGTTTGGGGGACAGGCCCCACACCGCACAGGAGTTGTGGCGGGGTATTGAACAACAGACCGACGAGTGGTTGCTGCCGGTGAGCCTCAAGCCCGGCCTGGTGGTGTGTGATAATGGGCGAAATCTCGTTGCAGCTCTGGGACTAGCCAATTTGACGCACATCCCTTGCTTGGCGCATGTGCTGAATTTGGTGGTGCAGAAGTTCATTCACAACTACCCCGACATGTCAGAGCTGCTGCATAAAGTGCGGGCCGTCTGTTCGCACTTCCGGCGTTCACATCCTGCTGCTGCTCGCCTGTCTGCGCTACAGCGTAACTTCGGCCTTCCCGCTCACCGCCTCATATGCGACGTGCCCACCAGGTGGAACTCCACCTTGCACATGCTGGACAGACTGTGCGAGCAGCAGCAGGCCATAGTGGAGTTTCAGCTGCAGCACGCACGGGTCAGTCGCACTACAGAACAGCACCACTTCACCACCAATGACTGGGCCTCCATGCGAGACCTGTGTGCCCTGTTGCGCTGTTTCGAGTACTCCACCAACATGGCCAGTGGCGATGACACCGTTATCAGCGTTACAATACCACTTCTATGTCTCCTTGAGAAAACACTTAGGGCGATGATGGAAGAGGAGGTGGCCCAGGAGGAGGAGGAGGAAGAGGGGTCATTTTTAGCACTTTCAGGCCAGTCTCTTCGAAGTGACTCAGAGGGAGGTTTTTGGCAACAGCAGAGGCCAGGTACAAATGTGGCCAGCCAGGGCCCACTACTGGAGGACGAGGAGGACGAGGATGAGGAGGAGGTGGAGGAGGATGAGGATGAAGCATGGTCACAGCGGGGTGGCACCCAACGCAGCTCGGGTCCATCACTGGTGCGTGGCTGGGGGGAAAGGCAGGACGATGACGATACGCCTCCCACAGAGGACAGCTTGTCCTTACCCCTGGGCAGCCTGGCACACATGAGCGACTACATGCTGCAGTGCCTGCGCAACGACAGCAGAGTTGCCCACATTTTAACCTGTGCGGACTACTGGGTTGCCACCCTGCTGGATCCACGCTACAAAGACAATGTGCCCACCTTACTTCCTGCACTGGAGCGTGATAGGAAGATGCGCGAGTACAAGCGCACGTTGGTAGACGCGCTACTGAGAGCATTCCCAAATGTCACAGGGGAACAAGTGGAAGCCCAAGGCCAAGGCAGAGGAGGAGCAAGAGGTCGCCAAGGCAGCTGTGTCACGGCCAGCTCCTCTGAGGGCAGGGTTAGCATGGCAGAGATGTGGAAAACTTTTGTCAACACGCCACAGCTAACTGCACCACCACCTGATACGCAACGTGTTAGCAGGAGGCAACATTTCACTAACATGGTGGAACAGTACGTGTGCACACCCCTCCACGTACTGACTGATGGTTCGGCCCCATTCAACTTCTGGGTCTCTAAATTGTCCACGTGGCCAGAGCTAGCCTTTTATGCCTTGGAGGTGCTGGCCTGCCCGGCAGCCAGCGTTTTGTCTGAACGTGTATTCAGCACGGCAGGGGGCGTCATTACAGACAAACGCAGCCGCCTGTCTACAGCCAATGTGGACAAGCTGACGTTCATAAAAATGAACCAGGCATGGATCCCACAGGACCTGTCCGTCCCTTGTCCAGATTAGACATTAACTACCTCCCCATAACCATATATTATTGGACTCCAGGGCACTTCCTCATTCAATCCTATTTTTATTTTCATTTTACCATTATATTGCGAGGCTACCCAAAGTTGAATGAACCTCTCCTCTGCCTGTGTGCTAGGCCTAAATATATGCCAATGGACTGTTGCAGTGGTGGCTGACATGAAGCCTGATTCTCTGCTATGACATGCAGACTAATTCTCTGCTGACATGAAGCCAGATTGTCTGTTACGGGACCTCTCTCCTCTGCCTGGGTGCTGGGCCTAAATTTATGACAATGGACTGTTGCAGTGGTGGCTGACGTGAAGCCTGATTCTCTGCTATGACATGCAGACTGATTCTCTGCTGACATGAAGCCAGATCGTCTGTTACGGGACCTCTCTGCTCTGCCTGTGTGCTAGGCCTAAATATATGCCAATGGACTGTTGCAGTGGTGGGTGACGTGAAGCCTGATTCTCTGCTATGACATGCAGACTGATTCTCTGCTGACATGAAGCCAGATTGTCTGTTACGGGACCTCTCTCCTCTGCCTGTGTGCTAGGCCTAAATATATGCCAATGGACTGTTGCAGTGGTGGCTGACGTGAAGCCTCATTCTCTGCTATGACATGCAGACTAATTCTCTGCTGACATGAAGCCAGATTGTCTGTTACGGGACCTCTCTCCTCTGCCTGGGTGCTGGGCCTAAATTTATGACAATGGACTGTTGCAGTGGTGGCTGACGTGAAGCCTGATTCTCTGCTATGACATGCAGACTGATTCTCTGCTGACATGAAGCCAGATTGTCTGTTACGGGACCTCCCTCCTCTGCCTGGGTGCTGGGCCTAAATATATGCCAATGGACTGTTGCAGTGGTGGCTGACGTGAAGCCTCATTCTCTGCTATGACATGCAGACTAATTCTCTGCTGACATGAAGACAGATTCTCTGTTACGGGACCTCCCTCCTCTGCCTGGGTGCTGGGCCTAAATATATGCCAATGGACTGTTGCAGTGGTGGGTGACGTGAAGCCTCATTCTCTGCTATGACATGCAGACTGATTCTCTGCTGACATGAAGCCAGATCGTCTGTTACGGGACCTCTCTGCTCTGCCTGTGTGCTAGGCCTAAATATATGCCAATGGACTGTTGCAGTGGTGGGTGACGTGAAGCCTCATTCTCTGCTATGACATGCAGACTGATTCTCTGCTGTCATGAAGCCAGATTGTCTGTTACGGGACCTCTCTGCTCTGCCTGTGTGCTAGGCCTAAATATATGCCAATGGACTGTTGCAGTGGTGGGTGACGTGAAGCCTCATTCTCTGCTATGACATGCAGACTGATTCTCTGCTGACATGAAGCCAGATTGTCTGTTACGGGACCTCTCTCCTCTGCCTGTGTGTGTGCTGGGCCTAAATATATGCCAATGGACTGTTGCAGTGGTGGCTGACGTGAAGCCTCATTCTCTGCTATGACATGCAGACTGATTCTCTGCTGACATGAAGCCAGATTGTCTGTTACGGGACCTCTCTCCTCTGCCTGGGTGCTGGGCCTAAATATATGCCAATGGACTGTTGCAGTGGTGGCTGACGTGAAGCCTCATTCTCTGCTATGACATGCAGACTAATTCTCTGCTGACATGAAGACAGATTCTCTGTTACGGGACCTCCCTCCTCTGCCTGGGTGCTGGGCCTAAATATATGCCAATGGACTGTTGCAGTGGTGGCTGACGTGAAGCCTCATTCTCTGCTATGACATGCAGACTGATTCTCTGCTGACATGAAGCCAGATTCTCTGTTACGGGACCTCTCTCCTCTGCCTGTGTGTGTGCTGGGCCTAAATATATGCCAATGGACTGTTGCAGTGGTGGCTGACGTGAAGCCTCATTCTCTGCTATGACATGCAGACTAATTCTCTGCTGACATGAAGACAGATTCTCTGTTACGGGACCTCCCTCCTCTGCCTGGGTGCTGGGCCTAAATATATGCCAATGGACTGTTGCAGTGGTGGCTGACGTGAAGCCTCATTCTCTGCTATGACATGCAGACTAATTCTCTGCTGACATGAAGACAGATTCTCTGTTACGGGACCTCTCTCCTCTGCCTGGGTGCCGGGGCCTAAATATCTGAGAATGGACTGTTCCAGTGGTGGGTGACGGGAAGCCAGATTCTCTGCTATGGAACCTCTCTCCAATTGATTTTGGTTAATTTTTATTTATTTAATTTTTATTTTAATTCATTTCCCTATCCACATTTGTTTGCAGGGGATTTACCTACATGTTGCTGCCTTTTGCAGCCCTCTAGCTCTTTCCTGGGCTGTTTTACAGCCTTTTTAGTGCCGAAAAGTTCGGGTCCCCATTGACTTCAATGGGGTTCGGGTTCGGGACGAAGTTCGGATCGGGTTCGGATCCCGAACCCGAACATTTCCGGGATGTTCGGCCGAACTTCTCGAACCCGAACATCCAGGTGTTCGCTCAACTCTACTCATAATCAGATAACTTTACTGCAGTTACCTGCTTATCTGTCATTCTAATCCTGCCTGTAATGATATCACCTCTGTGTACAGATAAGACCGGGTCCAGCATTCGCTATAAGTGATTGCCAAAGCGTATCTATTCATTCCTTGTACAATTCCTTGTACTTCTGCACAGGTCACAGAGCAGGCCTAGAAGGCTCTCCCATAGAAGTCACTGAGGTCCCCTCCTGACCATCGTGTCTATGGACCATGAGGCTGCCGTAAAGCAATTTTCTTAATCCTTTCTAAATGCTGCTAAAACAGCTCAGGCAACATGGCCGCCTCCTAATCATGTTCAGGAAATAGAATAAATAAATCTGCAATAAAGAGATTAGAAAAAAGGATATGTGTCGCTATCCGGTTTTAACTGACAGATAGCATTTTTGGTGACACATTTCCTTTAAATGTTGACAACGGAGGAATGGGAGACAGTAAGTAAATAGAAAACAGTAATTTTGGACTCCTTATCAGCACTACTACTTATTTAATACTGCAGATAATACTCCACAATTGTGACAGATTGCCTTTAAAGGGGGTAATCCCACCTTGGACATTTATGGCAAATCCACAAGATATTCCATAAATTTCCAAGATGGTAATACCCCTTTAATATTGGACACATCTACTGTACACTGTTTTTAATAAGCAGATCTTCTTGTGCATAAGATTAACATATTTGTTTTTGACCCATGTAGTTGGTGAACACAAGCAGCTTCAATATGAGTTTCCTGAAGCTTTTCCGAGCTGCGCGACTTATTAAGCTTCTTCGGCAGGGTTACACAATCCGGATTTTATTATGGACTTTTGTGCAGTCTTTCAAGGTAATAATTAATATTATTTTTTACATTTTTACATGTGTGATACATTATGAGATTAGTACTGATATTATCTAACCCTCAGCATCATCATACAAGATTCAGTCATATGACTATTATTATATACTATTATATACGGTTCATGTCAATTTGCACAGCATATTCATACAGTTTCTCCAGAATGTCTTCCTATCTTGGCCTTCAAGTTCTTCAATGCCATGAGCATAATCTCCATAGAAGGTATTCACCCACCTTGCTGATACTCAGCACCTTCCGGTTGCTTTTCCTTACAGTTCCTCAGCGCATAACATGTGTTCAGCAGTTCCACTCAAAATACATCCAAAATAAATAGCCTTCCAGTAAATGGACTGTGGAGGTCTAGACATCATTGACCACTTATAACCAACAGTATGACACTGCCTTTTTGAAGATTGGTAAAGAAACTGAACATACACTATTGACAGCAAAAGCTATAAAATGAGCATGTAAAATATTAGTTCCTTTGTGAATCTGACAAAAACCCTGTATTTATGAGAAGTTTTTTTGAAGTTACTTTCTAGATCTCAGAAATCTTGAATCTTGTAAAAGATTTTATTTAAGGGTTTCTGTAACCTAAAAAAATGGTATTAAGCTGGCTGACATTAGAGATGTGCTAATGTCAGCTGAACATAACTATATTAGTGCCATCTCACTGCCTAAAGCCTTTATTGAGAAAACCAAACTTTTATAATATGCCAATAAGCTTCTAGGAGCAGGGGGAGTTGCCCCTGCTCCTAGAGGCTCAGCTCTCCCACCTCTGGCCACGCCCTGCTACACTAGATTGACAGGGGCAGACATCGTTGGTCTCCTACCTCCGGCCCTGTCTGCAGTGTAAATCTCGCGCCGTTCAGTATTCAGTGCAGGCGCAGTGAGTGAAGGGCGCTCGCCAGCTGCCAGCTTCCTCACTGCGCCTAATACTGAACGGCGCAGGATTTACACTGCAGACAGGGCCGAAAGTAGGAGACCAACGATGCCTGCCCCTGTCAATCTAGTGTAGCAGGGCGTGGCCAGAGGTGGGAGAACTGAGCCTCTAGGAGCAGGGACAACGCCCCCCTGCTCCTAGAGGCTAATTAGCATATTATAAACATTTGTTTTTCTCAATAGCGGCGGCAGGCAGTGAGATGGCACTAATATAGTTATGTTCAGCTGACATTAGCACATCGCTAATGTCAGCCAGCTTAATACCCATTTTTCAGGTGACAGAAACCCTTTAAGAACAATCTTGCAAGACAACCATGTATCCTTCTCAGTTATGCATGTTGCCCTGGGTTAGTTGGTCCTATTTCAGTCGTAATATTACCTTTGTTGAACTGTTGCAGTTGAGGACATGACAGCTTTGCATTACTATGCTTTTTATATGCTATTATATCTCCCTGCACTTAAGTGTATGATGTAAAACGTTGCAGTGAGTAGCATGGAGGCAGCACATAAAGTGTGTGCTGGAAGAATGCTGAAGCTGCAAAAGGTGCCAGCAATACTCCTGCCTGCTAGACAGCAAGCAAGTGGCGGTGATTAGAACTAGTCAAAAGGGTGTCCCACCTTAAGTTCTAGATAGGGCTAAAGAAATAGCCAAGGGTCTAAGTGGATTGGGTCAGATCTGCTTTGCACTCAGACTCTTATTGTAACCGTGAACTTGTTGCCCCACCTGAGATAGTCACCATTAAAGGGAACCTGTCACCAGGATTTTGGCCATAGAGCTGGGGACATGGGCTGCTAGATGGCCGCTAGCACATCTGCAATACCCAGTCCCCATAGCTCTCTGTGCTTTTATTGTGTTAAAAAAACATTTTGATCCATATGCAAGAGATCGCATCGTGAGATTTCGGCGCTCCAGCTCTGTGACGTCAGCCAGCAAGGAGGAGATTCGGAGGACGCGGGGCAGTGCTGGGCTCCTTTCCGCTGGACTTATCTCCGGATACAGGACACATATGAGGTTCATTTGCATATGGATCAAAACGGTTTTTTAACACAATAAAAGCACACAGAGCTATGGGGACTGGGTATTGCAGATGTGCTAGCGGCCATCTAGCAGCCCATGTCCCCAGCTCTATGGCCCAAATCCTGGTGACAGGTTCCCTTTAAGCCTGATTGCCTCCTTGTAAGACTAGCCATCAAGCTTGTTGCCACACATAAGACCGGTAAAAGCTTATGTTCAATGTTATATCAATTATGGGCCAAAAATCAGATCTGACACCCTTTATGCTATCCTTTATCTCCTAACACTATGTTGCTTGTCGCTGCCATTCTCATGTTGACATTCTCTACAGGTACATTGAGTTATTTTTTGACCCCAATATGGGTCATTTGTACAAGATTTTGTACCGAGGACCAAGTTATGTCTCTGATTTGTCATGGTTTTTCATAATATTCATAAAATAAATGTATACATTTCCTTTCAGGCTCTGCCGTACGTCTGTCTCTTGATTGCAATGCTGTTCTTCATCTATGCCATTATTGGCATGCAGGTGAGTCTATTATCCAGTCATATGTCTTTTTATCACCTTGAAACGCTGTCTAATCTACTGGCATCATTTTATAGTGCAAGATTTGCAGAGTAGATTGATATTTAGTTTTATGAGAAAAGATTCAAGATAAGCTGTATCAAATAGAATTTCCCACTCTTTCTGTGCTTATGGGTCCTATGGGCTTTCCTACTAGGGATTGAATGATCATGGATGGATTGTCAGTCATTCATTTGGACCACCCACTGGACTTGTTTGCACAGATACAGCAGGGATTTCAATCAGTAAAGTACAAGTTATACTGAATCTTTTCCCACAAAACTATATATTAGTCTGCCCAGCTCCTCCTGCTCTAGAACATGTTGTCTGTATGTAAAGAGCGGCAAGCAGAGAAACTGTTAAAGGGCATCTGTCAGCAGTTCTGTACCTATGACACTGGCTGACCTGTTCCATGTGCGCTTGGCAGCTGAAGGCATCTGTATTGGTCCCATGTTCATATGTGTCCTCATTGCCGAGAAAAATTATGTTTTGATACATGCAAATGAGCCTCTTGAAGCAACGGGGGAGATGCCATTACAACAATTTGGTGGTTGCGCAATTACGATTTACTTGCTATAACATTAATATTCTATTCATTATATCTAATGATTGTGTGCTTAGGAAATAAATGTTTGAAGAAGTCTTTAGATTATGTATGAAATGCATCTGCCCACAGTTCTAAGGGTTATGGGAAGAAAAAAGAATCTGCTATTTTATAGGTTGTAAAAACCACACAGGGCTGCAACCTTTTAATAAAGTATATCTGACCACAAGTGACCACTACATTTGCAGCTTAACCAAACCTGTAAGTAAGTATTGACTTATGTGTCTTGTGTGTTTAGGTGTTTGGAAACATCCGTCTAGAAGAGGACAGCCATATTAACAGACACAATAACTTCAGGAGTTTCTTCAGTTCCCTTATGCTCCTCTTCAGGTTGGTATTCCTAGATTTTCACATTGTCCAATTATGATTGTTGTTACTTTTCTTATGTTTTTGTTAACACCAGCACTAAAAATGTTGGAAGTATGTATTATTGCATTGCTTTTGCTAGGATATGCCATCAATATCAGATAGTTGCTCGTTCCACCACCGGTACCCACTCCTATCTCCAGAATGGGACCCCGAAGTGATGGAAAGCACTCCATGCATGCATGCATGGCATGCTCCCCTTTCATTGCTGTTTTTATTTACATGTATGTAAATACCGCAACTTTGAATGCCTGGTTTATTAGGGTTGTATGGAAGATGGTTGTAACGGCAGTTGGTAGGGAAGACACAGACAGTGAGCCCTTACTGTAACCCCATTCGCTTTCCCTGCCTACTTGCAGTTCAAGACTTAGGTGGTAAGTTCAATACCTAGGTGGTAAGTCCGCAACTGGCCGACGTTCCCTACTCTACATAGTGACAAAAACAACACAAAAGCAGAGCCGTACAGAAATGGGTTGGAACCAGGTGGATGATACAGTACCAAACCAAGAGACGGAGGCAGGGGCAGACTGGAAACTTAAAGTGGCCCTGGAAAAAATACTAAAAGTGGCCCCGTTTTGTATTCGTGTCCAAATTGATAGAAGGCAGAGCCAGCAATACCATATTGTGGAACATTATATAACTCCAACAGAGCCAAATACCACAGTTCATCATAACATACTGCCAGCAGCACAAAATACATCCCCAAAAACTTCCAATGGCTTGCTGTGAGGAGGGCCCAGATGGCCCCCTGGGCATCGGCCCACCGGTAAATTTCCATGTACGGTCTATGACCAAATCCGCCCCTGGACGGAGGGTAGTCAAATAGACAAGCCGAGATCACAACCAGACAGGAAATGGAGTACCAAATCATGAGGTAGAGAGTGGTCAAAAGCAGGCTGAGGTCAAATATACGAACAACCCAAAAGCACACACAGAACTGGAGCTGGGAGCACAGCTAGGGAGTCAAGAACTTTCACTGGCAGAGTCCCTGGATCAGAACCTGATAGGTCCATGAACTTGGCGCTCCATAGGACAATTTGCAAGTTTCACAGTAACTGGCAGCTGCGCTGTAACTTAGCCCACCCCCCATCTTTCCCATTTTTCCCAGCATACGCACGTTGCAGGGAGAAACAGAGCATTGCGCTTTGTTGCTAGGGACACAACCACATCACTGGGACACACACCGAAGCCAGATGGAGCCCGGACAGGTAAATTCGTGACAATGATAAATAAAAATTGTAAGTTGATATTGATTGTGGGCACTGATGTTATAAAAATGTAATTAACCTCACTAACTAATATTTTGTTGGCAGGAGTGCCACAGGTGAAGCCTGGCAGGAGATCATGTTATCATGTCTCGGTGATAAGGGTTGCGAGCCAGACACCACTGCACCCTCTGGGCAAAACGAGAATGAACGTTGTGGGACTGACCTGGCCTATGTCTATTTTGTTTCCTTCATCTTCTTTTGCTCATTTCTGGTAAGTCTCCTCTGGTGTTGCTTATATTGTTCATTACATACATTTTCTGTTATTGTAAAAAAAAAAAAATTTTTGTTTTGGTTTAGACTGAACTGTAATATTATTGGGTGGAGGCCCCTCTCCCACCTCGGGGACCAAGACCCCACATAATATCCTATCAGAACCACATGTAGGAAAGGTGGTCATATGTGCATGTTGTCATCATCATATAGAAACATAGAAACATAGAATGTGTCGGCAGATAAGAACCATTTAGCCCACCTAGTCTGCCCAATATACTGAATACTATGAATAGCCCTTGGCTCTATCTTATATGAAGGATAGCCTTATGCCTATCCCATGCATGCTTAAACTCCTTCACTGTATTTGCAGCTACCACTTCTGCAGGAAGGCTATTCCATGCATCCACTACTCTCTCAGTAAAGTAATACTTCCTTATATTACTTTTAAACCTTTGCCCCTCTAATTTAAAACTGTGCATGTTGTCCTCTCCTCTAAAACCTATGGGAGTTATAGAGACATCCAAGTCAATGAAGGAATGAGTCACTGAAATAAGCGGTGTATGCACTATCCATATAAGCAGCTCCCTTGCACCATTTCAATACCCTGCTTTTCTGAACTGGTAGTCTTTGAACATCCAAATCAAAAGAAACCACTTGGGCTGTAGAGTTGGGTGCAACCTAGATGCCCAAGGTGGTGGAGGTCCATGGTAGCTTCCCTATAATCCTGTCCAGAATGCATTCTTCTCCTATTATATGCACAAAGTTGCAAAAACAAATGTACAGTATGGTATAACTATCACATATCTTTGTTTTTTAGCCCAGGTAACCAATAGTTAACCCAGCTAATGCCTCAGTGACGTGGAAAACAAACTCCTCCTAAAAATAAGCTCCATATAATTACATTTGCTCTATATTATGCATGCTTTGGTAGAGAAAACAATACCTCCAGATAGGGGGGCTTTAGCGACAGTTACAATTTCCTAAATTCTTTCCACTCAGTTGCATGTTTATCGGAAATGATATTCAGGGTTAGGCCCATAGTTCACAACCAATGACATTTGAAAATGTCTGATAATGATAATTGCTCTTCAGCTATCTTTAAAAGTGTTCGACAGTCAAATTACAGGCCTATTTTGTTTGGCACTAAAGGAAAGTACAGCGGCTCTTACTGAGGTTATTCACGCGTCTATTGCTTCTTTCACATAATATGTACTTACTTTTTTGTCAGACGTAAACACGTTATCCAAGAACTTGTGCCTCTTAAAAGTTGAATACACATATTATAATGTGGAACCTACTCCATACTGAGAATACATACAATATTACAGCACTTTGTGTTTGCCTTTTGATGACTATACATACTGTAAAGAACATGCATTCGAAAAGCGTTGAATTATCGACCTTATCTGACTTCAACGGGTTTGTACAGATTTAAGGTGGATTTAGATGACCGACTGAGCAGCCGATAGTCACGAAGGAAGCGTTCCTTCCCGACAGTCGGCTGCTCGTTCAGTGAAGGAGACCACGCATTTACATGCAGCGATCTCCTTCACTGTATGAGGACGGGGGATCACTGTAGCGATCCCTTATCCTCATACACAATCATGGTTTCTGAGCAGCAGATCGTTGTTTAGACTGCACGATTTGCCGCCCAGAAACCATGATCGGTGGTGTCTGCACGTGCAACAGGACCACCCGATGACCAAGCATTTTGCTTATTCATTGGGTGATTGGTGGCACATTTAGACGGCCATTCCCAATCATCTGGATGATTATTTGTGCGTCTAAATCCACCTTAAGGCCACATGCACACGACCGTTGTTTTATTCCATGTCCGTTGTGCAGTTTTTCATGATTTTCTGCTGACCCATTGACTTTCCGTTGAAAACTCAGCTAATGCACCGTTTGTCCGTAATCCGTGGTTCCACTCTGTCAAAAAAATATAACCTGTCCTATTATTTTTGCGGAAAACGGTTTGCGGACCCATTCAAGTCAATGGTACCGCTAAAAAACACGGAGGCTCACAAGATTGTCATCCGCGTCCGTGCGTCCGCGTCCGTTTTTTTCCTATCATTTGCATGGCAAACCTGTCTTAGATTTTTTTTTTACTTTCCTTCATGTCTGGTGATCCTCCAAAAATAAAGGAAGACACACGGAAACAAAAACAGAAACGGATCACGGAACAACGGAGCCCCATTTTGCGGAACGGAACACAACGGTCGTGTACATGAGGCCTTAAGAAACATGTTTTAATATTTTAATAGTACAGGCGTTTTCACATGTGATAATGCCTATGATGTTTATTTTTATTACTTATTTATTTTAATTTTGGGAAAAGGGGGGTGATTTAAACGCTTATATATTTTTAAAAACAATTTAAAATTTGTACAAACCTTTTTTTACCTTCCCCCCTTTTTGAGACCTAATAGGAGATTAAGAAACATGTTTTAATATTTTAATAATACAGGCGTTTTTACATGTGATGATGCCTGTTTAGTTTTTAATGTTTATTTTTATTTTCATTTTGGGGAAAAGCGGCTATTTGAATGCTTAATTTATTTTATTTTTTTAATATTTGCAAAAATTTTTTTTACTTTTTGCTCCTTTTCTTACACCTAATAACATCAGACTGCCATTTCTATTCAGTAATAGAATTTATTCCATTACGAATAGAAAATTCTGTATATTCCAATACAGTGCTGCCATCTGCATTGGAATATACAGCTGTAGCCAAGCTAAAATTGACTCTGATGACATGCACAGTTGAGACAAAAGCCATTGAAAGCCATTAAAAAAGTAAATTAACATTTTCTTGCCATTGTTTACTTCATGCGTTAACCATCAAGTTTAGCGCGGCTACATCTGTAGCAGTGATAGTGTCACGGAATGTGTACAGGTAACAAGGCAAAACAACATGCATAAATGACTCGCTGGATCCAACAGCTAAGGAACAAAAGGGAGACCCCTGTAGAAGACCTGGCACTTTCCCTGGCTGCTTAGCCTATGCATAGATCCGAATGGTGGAGGTATGCATATCCACGTACCTTGACTATATAACCCCTGAGCACCCTACAATAGTGAGGGGACACGACCACCGGCTCCCTACACCAGACACGGAGGGAGTCAGGGTCACCTGGGATCCAGCAAACAGAAAATAACAGATAACAGTATAACACTTAACTTTGTAGAGGAGAGGAGAACCAGATGGGCATGCACACACACTCCAGGAAGAAATATAAGCCGCCCAGAAAAGCCTTCTGGGGAAGAATTTAAAGGGAAGCAATTAGTCCAACACATGACAGCTGAGAGAGGCTAAGGAGAGGAGGAGCTGAATACCATAACACAGAAACTCAAAGAGGTTCTGAAAGGCCTCTGTCAGAGCTTCTCAGCTGTCTGGTTGTGACAGTACCCCTCCCTCTACGAGTGGACTCCGGACACTCAGAACCCACCTTCTCAGGATGGGACCTATGGAAAGCCCTGATGAGACGAGAGGCTTTAATGTCCGTCACTGGGACCCACATCCTCTCCTCAGGACCATACCCCTCCCAGTGAACAAGGTACTGAAGAGAACCGCGGACAAGACGAGAATCCACAATCCCAGAGACCTGAAATTCAAGATTCCCATCAACCATAATCGGAGGAGGAGGCAAAGGCGAGGGTACAATGGGTTGAACATAAGGTTTCAATAAGGACTTATGAAAAACATTATGGATCTTCCAAGTCTGAGGAAGATCAAGACGGTATGCAACAGGATTGATGACAGACAGGATTTTGTAAGGCCCAATAAACCTAGGACCCAACTTCCAGGAGGGAACCTTCAATTTGATATTCTTGGTAGACAACCACACCAGATCACCAACATTCAGGTCCGGACCAAGCACACGTCTCTTATCAGCCACACGCTTATATCTCTCACTCATGCTCTTTAGATTATCTTGAATCTTTTGCCAAATAGATGACAAAGACGAGGAGAATCTGTCCTCATCAGGTAAACCAGAAGACCCCTCTCCCGAGAAAGTCCCAAACTGTGGATGAAACCCATATGCACCAAAAAATGGTGACTTATCAGAGGACTCCTGACGACGGTTATTTAAAGCAAACTCAGCAAGGGACAAAAAAGAACACCAATCCTCTTGATTCTCCGCCACAAAACAACGCAGATATGTACGCAGATTCTGATTGACGCGCTCTGTCTGACCATTCGACTGCGGGTGGAATGCAGAAGAGAATGACAACCGAACCCCCAAGCGAGAACAGAAAGCCTTCCAGAATCTGGAAACAAACTGCGTGCCCCTATCAGAGACTATGTCTAAAGGAATACCGTGCAATTTGACAATGTGATCAACAAATGCCTGCGCCAGCGTCTTAGCATTGGGCAAACCAGGAAAAGGGATGAAATGCACCATTTTGCTAAAACGGTCCACCACCACCAGAATCACAGTCTTCCCCGAGGAACGAGGCAGGTCCGTTATGAAGTCCATGGACAGATGTGTCCAAGGACGGGAAGGAATGGGTAAGGGAAGGAGAGGACCTGATGGCCGTGAATGAGGGACTTTGGCACGAGCGCAAGTCTCGCAGGCTGCCACAAAACCCTCAACCGACTTACGAAGCGCAGGCCACCAGAATCTCTGAGCGATGAGATCCAGTGTGGCTCTTACCCCCGGGTGCCCAGCAAGGACCGTATCGTGGTGTTCTTTAAAAATCTTGTGTCTTAAAGTGAGAGGCACAAACAACCTCCCAGGAGGACAAAGATCAGGAGCCTCTGACTGGGCTGCCTGCACCTCTGCCTCCAATTCAGGAAAAAGAGCAGAGACCACCACACCTTCAGCCAAAATGGGACCTGGGTCTTCAAAATTCCCGCCTCCCGGAAAACAACGTGACAGGGCATCTGCCTTCACATTCTTAACTCCAGGGCGGAACGTGACAACAAAATTAAACCTAGAAAAGAACAACGACCATCTGGCCTGTCTCGGGTTCAGACGCTTGGCTGACTCCAAGTAGGCCAGATTTTTATGGTCAGTAAATACGGTAATAGGGTGTCTGGCTCCCTCTAGCCAATGGCGCCATTCCTCAAAAGCCAACTTGATGGCCAACAATTCCCTATCTCCCACATCATAATTTCTCTCTGCGGAGGAGAGTTTTCTTGAGAAAAAGGCACACGGTCGCCAATTGGCAGGAGAGGAACCCTGAGACAAGACCGCCCCCACACCCACCTCAGAAGCATCAACCTCAACTATGAAGGGTAACGAAACATCAGGTTGCACCAAAATGGGAGCGGAAGCAAAACTCTCCTTGATATCAGAAAAAGCCTTACGCGCCTCTACTGACCAAGAAGAAAAATCTACCCCCTTTCTGGTCATATCAGTGAGTGGTTTAACAATAGAAGAATAATTCAAAATGAACTTCCTGTAATAATTGGCAAAGCCCAAAAAACGCATCAGCGCCTTTTGATTCTCAGGAAGCTCCCACTCAAGCACAGCGCGGACCTTCTCGGGGTCCATGCGAAAACCAGAAGCGGAGAGAAGAAACCCCAGAAATTGAATCTCTGGAACCGCAAACACACATTTTTCCAGTTTCGCATATAATTTATTCTCCCGCAGAATGAGCAAGACCTGACGTAAATGTTCCTTATGAGTTTTGAAATCGGGAGAAAAAATCAAAATGTCATCCAAATACACCAATACAAATTTTCCCATCAAATGATAAAAAATGCTGTTCACGAAATGCTGAAAAACGGCTGGGGCATTCATCAAACCAAAAGGCATAACCAAGTTTTCAAAATGGCCCTCAGGGGTATTGAAGGCCGTCTTCCATTCGTCCCCTTCTCTGACCCTGACCAGGTTGTATGCCCCTCTTAAATCTAATTTGGAAAAGACTTTAGCCCCAACAACCTGGTTAAATAGGTCCGGGATCAGAGAAAGCGGATAAGGGTCACGAATTGTGATATTGTTCAGCTCCCTGAAATCCAGAGAACCATCTTTTTTCTTAACAAAGAAAAAACCAGCGGCAACAGGTGACTTCGAGGGTCGTATGTGTCCTTTTCTCAGACTCTCAGAGATATAAGCACGCATAGCGATCCTCTCAGGTTGGGAAAGATTGTATAAACGAGATTTAGGCAGCTTGGCATCTGGGATGAGATTAATAGGGCAATCGTACTCCCTGTGCGGGGGCAAATCCTGAACTCCACTCTCAGAGAAGACATCCGAAAATTCAGAGAGAAAAGATGGTATAGTCTTAGTAGCAACCTCAGAAACAGATGTCATGAGGCAATTCTCTCTGCAAAAGTCACTCCAACCATTTATTTGCTTCGCTTGCCAATCAATGGTGGGGTTATGCTTAGTGAGCCAGGGCAGCCCCAACACCAGAGGGGTGGGCAAACCGCTAAGGACGAAACATGACACATCCTCAACATGAGCATCACTCACAATCAAACGGATATTGTGAACTATGCCCTTTAATGATTTCTGAGAAAGTGGAGCGGAATCGATAGCAAAAACAGGAATATCCTTTCTCAAAGCGCACACCTGGAAACCATGAGTTATCGCAAATTGATTATCAATGAGATTGACCGCTGCTCCACTATCCAAAAATGTTCTTGCTCTCTAGCGCCACCCTAGCCGGCAGGACAAAACGGGAACTACAAGCAAACGGAAAACCTTCAATTTCCGCCTCAACCCTGCCAATAGTAACAGACGGAACATTTTTCAAAGATTTTTTCCTCTTTGTTTCTTTATTATACCCAGAGAACTGCCTGAATCTCCTAGAGGGACAAATATTTGCCAAATGATTAATACCTCCACAACAAAAACAAACCGTCCCATGCGGGCTGAATCTTCTATTGTCAGAAGCAATCAACCCCAGCTGCATGGGCTCCTGCTCAGAAGGGGCTGACAGCGACTGAGACCCCTGCGCACAGAATGTGACCGCTGGGACCGAGTATGACAGGAAGGAGAGATCTCTCCTCTCTCTCTAAGACGCCTGTCAATACGAACGGCCTGAGACATAGCAGAGTCCAAAGAAATAGGCCTTTCATGAAAGGCAAATGCATCTTTCAATCCCTCTGAAAGACCATGGCAAAATTGACTTCGGAGTGCAGCATCATTCCAACCAGTATCAGCTGCCCATCTCCGAAATTCTGAGCAGTATATTTCTGCGGATTGTTTACCCTGGCATAAGAGACGTAGTCTAGACTCCGCCAGAGCAATACGATCCGGATCATCATATATCTGACCCAGGGCTAAAAAGAATTCATCCACTGAACGGAGAGGCCGTGCCCCCTCCGGCAGCGAAAAGGCCCAGGACTGAGCGTTACCTCTGAGCAGCGATATAATGATCCCCACCCTCCGTTCCTCATCTCCAGAGGAAAGGGGAAGAAGGCGAAAATGGAGTTTGCAAGCCTCTCTAAAACGCACAAAATTCTCACTACCCCCGGAGAACGTATCCGGGAGCGAGATCTTAGGCTCAGAACAAGCTCCATGAACACAAGCTGAACCGGTCACTTGAAGCTGAGAAAAAGTCTTACGGAGGTCAGCTACCTCCAATGAAAGACCCTGGAAGCGTTCAGCCAAAAGTGAAACCGGATCCATGCTTAAGACGGTTTTGGCGGCTTATAATGTCACGGAATGTGTACAGGTAACAAGGCAAAACAACATGCATAAATGACTCGCTGGATCCAACAGCTAAGGAACAAAAGGGAGACCCCTGTAGAAGACCTGGCACTTTCCCTGGCTGCTTAACCTATGCATAGATCCGAATGGTGGAGGTATGCATATCCACGTACCTTGACTATATAACCCCTGAGCACCCTACAATAGTGAGGGGACACAACCACCGGCTCCCTACACCAGACACGGTGGGAGTCAAGGTCACCTGGGATCCAGCAAACAGAAAATAACAGATAACAGTATAACACTTAACTTTGTAGAGGAGAGGAGAACCAGATGGGCATGCACACACACTCCAGGAAGAAATATAAGCCGCCCAGAAAAGCCTTCTGGGGAAGAATTTAAAGGGAAGCAATTAGTCCAACACATGACAGCTGAGAGAGGCTAAGGAGAGGAGGAGCTGAATACCACAACACAGAAACTCAAAGAGGTTCTGAAAGGCCTCTTTCAGAGCTTCTCAGCTGTCTGGTTGTGACAGATAGGCCTGGAAGCCTTGTAAAGGCTTAAGCTGGCCATACATTTGGGATAATGAACAAGTCCCTGGTGCTTGAGCACAATGGCAATTTATTGGCTGAATTTAGCTGATCATGCCATCAACATGCGGTTTTAGCCGATGAACGGCCAAACTTTTGCAGCATTGCAGATTACATTTTTGGCAGACAAGAATCTGCGATCACGGATGCTTGTTCACACTGGTTTTTTAAACGACAGTCAGCTGGAATGGCCGTAATCTGCCATTTTGGTCTACTTGAATCGTATGTGTATGGCCACCTTTAGGCCTATTACTACTAAGGAATGTCTTCCCGGCTCTGAATGAGGGGTGGGGGGATTTTTACATCTCAGATTTGACCACATATCACTAATGGGTGTGGCCAACACTGGAATATCAAAGAGCTGAGGGGCACCATAGGTCTAGGTAGATAGAGTCGATAGATGGATCATGGATATATACACAGACAGACTATGAAGGACAAGGAGTAAGAAAGAAAAAAACTGATTTTGGAAAACATACTGTCACGCCGCCCCAGAAGGAGAGAGGGAGAGCGTGCACCCACTAGTCTGCCACCCGAGCCCCTTTCCCTGCCTACTTGCACTTACCCGTCCTAGGCGACGGAGCGCAACTGGGCGGCGATCTCTAATTTGTGTAAGTGCGGGAGGGACAGAGAAAAGCAGAGACAAGCAACAGGCGGTGTGCGGCGACAGGAGCGTTCAGCAGGGTCAATAAAACAGCAAAGGTCACAACAAGAGGTCACGTCAAACTACGAGGGAGATGCAAAGACAATACCAATAACAAGCTGGAGGTCAAACCTGGAGGTCGCGTCAGAGTACAAGGGAGAAGCAGGAGCGTGGCAAATTACTAGCCGTCGGTCAAATTCAAGAGTAATGGAGCAAAGTATCAGGAGCCTATATAAACAATATCACAGGCAACCTGTGGCCAGCAGGGTGCCTGCTTATATACTGAAGGGCTAAGGTCATGTGACGTGGCCAGCGCCACATGACCTGTCCCAGGACTGATAGCTGAGTGCCGAGTGTCAGCCCACACAGGTATCCTGGCAACAGAGGATGCCAGCCGCATATAGAAGGAGCGTTCAGACGGGCGCGCTCCATCCTCCGTTGCCATGGCAGCGCAGACACCGAGCGGCTCCCTGCTCTGCGCAAAGGGTGCCTCCTGCGGCTGCAGGAGAGGAACAGAACGTCGGCGGTGCAAGGGGAAGGACGCGTGTCGCCGGTGTCCTGTGACACATACCAATTCAGGCAAAACTGATATATTATGTTAGAATGTATTCACACAGTTGTCTGCTTCCAAAATCCCGTAAGCGTCGCCGGCCAGCGTGATGACGTAATCTTGGGTCGCATGAGATTTCGCAAGCGAGCAAATGGATCAGAAAGTTTTTTAGTTTTTTACATTTGACACTATTTTATGTATATCAGTTGCCTCGTTAATTTATGAACGCGGCATCTGAGGGGTACAAAGACGGAGGGTGGCTCAATCGCCGTTCCCTGTCATTGCACCCACTACTTGCAAAGAAATGCGCTTCGTGACAAAGTAATTAGTTACAAAGCAGATTTTTTGTAAAATTCGGCAAAGCAGCCGAATCAAATTTTACAAAACTTCGCTCATCTCTAGTCCGCACCGCGATGCAGGGTGCACTTATGTGCAGAGCCTCATGGCACAGGGATTCTCTCTTTGGTGTTCTTGTCATACAAATAAAGCTGAGGGAAAGGCTGAGAATTACATAAATTAGGGTAATATGTGTGTGAAACCTCTTCCTGTTTGGTACCGATTAGGCCTCTAAGGTCGGTGCTTGCAGTTTTTGCTAAGTGATCCGTAGTTACCCTACTTTATTACATTGGGGATGACAGACAGCTGCCTGGAAACTTTTATCCCAGTTAAATAACATTTGGAGAAAACATTGACATGTTCAATTATGTAATAAGGGATTAAGGAAGCTCACATCAGTGGAATATTTACAGCCGGAGATTCATTAAATATGGATTTTTGCAGGCAATAAATATTACATGTTGACTATTGTTGAAAAGATAAGATTCAGTTATTACAGCTGTTGTGCTGCAGATAGAGAATCAATGAACACTGACCGATAGCTCTGGTTCATGTATTAGTACAGGTAAAGAGCAATACACTGCATGTATTATAGTGCATGTATTACAGGTAGGGAGCTATACAGTGCATGTATTACAGGTAGGGAGCTATACAGTGCATGTATTACAGGTAGGGAGCTATACAGTGCATGTATTACAGGTAGGGAGCAATACAGTGCATGTATTACAGGTAGGGAGCAATACAGTGCATGTATTACAGGTAGGGAGCTATACAGTGCATGTATTACAGGTAGGGAGCAATACAGTGCATACATTACAGGTAGGGAGCAATACAGTGCATGTATTACAGGTAGGGAGCTATACAGTGCATGTATTACAGGTAGGGAGCTATACAGTGCATGTATTACAGGTAGGGAGCTATACAGTGCATGTATTACAGGTAGGGAGCAATACAGTGCATGTATTACAGGTAGGGAGCTATACAGTGCATGTATTACAGGTAGGGAGCAATACAGTGCATGTATTACAGGTAGGGAGCAATACAGTGCATACATTACAGGTAGGGAGTAATACAGTGCATGTATTACAGGTAGGGAGCTATACAGTGCATGTATTACAGGTAGGGAGCTATACAGTGCATGTATTACAGGTAGGGAGCTATACAGTGCATGTATTACAGGTAGGGAACAATACAGTGCATGTATTACAGGTAGGGAACAATACAGTGCATGTATTACAGGTAGGGAACAATACAGTGCATGTATTATAGTGCATGTATTACAGGTAAAGAGCAATACACTGCATGTATTATAGTGCATGTATTACAGGTAGGGAGCTATACAGTGCATGTATTACAGGTAGGGAGTAATACAGTGCATGTATTACAGGTAGGGAGCTATACAGTGCATGTATTACAGGTAGGGAGCTATACAGTGCATGTATTACAGGTAGGGAACAATACAGTGCATGTATTACAGGTAGGGAGCTATACAGTGCATGTATTACAGGTAGGGAGCTATACAGTGTATGTATTACAGGTAGGGAACAATACAGTGCATGTATTATAGTGCATGTATTACAGGTAAAGAGCAATACACTGCATGTATTATAGTGCATGTATTACAGGTAGGGAGCTATACAGTGCATGTATTACAGGTAGGGAGCTATACAGTGCATGTATTACAGGTAGGGAGCTATACAGTGCATGTATTACAGGTAGGGAGCTATACAGTGCATGTATTACAGGTAGGGAACAATACAGTGCATGTATTACAGGTAGGGAGCAATACAGTGCATGTATTACAGGTAGGGAACAATACAGTGCATGTAGTACAGGTAGTGATGGACGAACATCTTCCGGGACGGTTCACGAACGCAATTGCGCAAATCGATCAAATGTTCGCGAACCGCAAGTTCGCGGCGGGTCCCATTCATTTTAATGGCAGGCGAACCTGAAAAACCTTCAGCTCATATTTGCAGCCTAGAAATAATTACTAGAAGTGCACAAATAGTCCCACAACATGGACAGTGACATACCAGATGTATTATTCGAATTTGCGATTCCATTCATTATTTTTTTCAATGCGAAATATCGGCAATATAATTTTTCCGTACGCGCATGCGCAAATGCACTATAAATAAAGTATATTGGTATATAACACCCCGCTTCAATCAGTTTTTTTGGGGGGCGACTGGTATATCACACCAGTAGAAATTATTTGTTCCAATAACGCTTGTCCCCCTATATACCTGCAGTATCGCAGCAGAACCGCACACAACTGCGGCACAATACAAATGCACTATAATATACCCTCTAACATAGAAAGTACAAACCGGATTCCAAAAAAGTTGGGACACTATACAAATCGTGAATAAAAACTGAATGCAATGATGTGGAGGTGCCAACTTCTAATATTTTATTCAGAATAGAACATAAATCACGGAACAAAAGTTTAAACTGAGAAAATGTACCATTTTAAGGGAAAAATATGTTGAATCAGAATTTCATGGTGTCAACAAATCCCTAAAAAGTTGGGACAAGGCCATTTTCACCACTGTGTGGCATCTCCCCTTCTTCTTACAACACTCAACAGACGTCTGGGGACCGAGGAGACCAGTTTCTCAAGTTTAGAAATAGGAATGCTCTCCCATTCTTGTCTAATACAGGCCTCTAACTGTTCAATCGTCTTGGGCCTTCTTTGTTGCACCTTCCTCTTTATGATGCGCCAAATGTTCTCTATAGGTGAAATATCTGGACTGCAGACTGGCCATTTCAGTACCCGGATCCTTCTCCTACGCAGCCATGATGTTGTGATTGATGCAGAATGTGGTCTGGCATTATCTTGTTGAAAAATGCAGGGTCTTCCCTGAAAGAGATGACGTCTGGATGGGAGCATATGTTGTTCTAGAACCTGAATATATTTTTCTGCATTGATGGTGCCTTTCCAGACATGCAAGCTGCCCATGCCACACGCACTCATGCAACCCCATACCATCAGAGATGCAGGCTTCTGAACTGAGCGCTGATAACAACTTGGGTTGTCCTTGTCCTCTTTGGTCCGGATGACATGGCGTCCCAGATTTCCAAAAAGAACTTCGAATCATGACTCGTCTGACCACAGAACAGTCTTCCATTTTGCCACACTCCATTTTAAATGATCCCTGGCCCAGTGAAAACGCCTGAGCTTGTGGATCTTGCTTAGAAATGGCTTCTTCTTTGCACTGTAGAGTTTCAGCTGGCAACGGCGGATGACACGGTGGATTGTGTTCCCTGACAATGGTTTCTGCAAGTATTCCTGAGTAGAGTTGAGCGAACACCTGGATGTTCGGGTTCGAGAAGTTCGGCCGAACATCCCGGAAATGTTCGGGTTCGGGATCCGAACCCGATCCGAACTTCGTCCCGAACCCGAACCCCATTGAAGTCAATGGGGACCCGAACTTTTCGGCACTAAAAAGGCTGTAAAACAGCCCAGGAAAGAGCTAGAGGGCTGCAAAAGGCAGCAACATGTAGGTAAATCCCCTGCAAACAAATGTGGATAGGGAAATGAATTAAAATAAAAATTAAATAAATAAAAATTAACCAAAATCAATTGGAGAGAGGTTCCATAGCAGAGAATCTGGCTTCCCGTCACCCACCACTGGAACAGTCCATTCTCAGATATTTAGGCCCCGGCACCCAGGCAGAGGAGAGAGGTCCCGTAACAGAGAATCTGTCTTCATGTCAGCAGAGAATTAGTCTGCATGTCATAGCAGAGAATGAGGCTTCACGTCAGCCACCACTGCAACAGTCCATTGGCATATATTTAGGCCCAGCACCCAGGCAGAGGAGGGAGGTCCCGTAACAGAGAATCTGTCTTCATGTCAGCAGAGAATTAGTCTGCATGTCATAGCAGAGAATGAGGCTTCACGTCAGCCACCACTGCAACAGT
The DNA here is from genome assembly GCF_014858855.1 of Bufo gargarizans. NCBI lineage: Eukaryota > Metazoa > Chordata > Amphibia > Anura > Bufonidae > Bufo > Bufo gargarizans. Next base: position 63,537,340 of record NC_058086.1, on the reverse strand, counting down.
CCATTGGCATATATTTAGGCCCAGCACACACACAGGCAGAGGAGAGAGGTCCCGTAACAGAGAATCTGGCTTCATGTCAGCAGAGAATCAGTCTGCATGTCATAGCAGAGAATGAGGCTTCACGTCAGCCACCACTGCAACAGTCCATTGGCATATATTTAGGCCCAGCACACACACAGGCAGAGGAGAGAGGTCCCGTAACAGAGAATCTGTCTTCATGTCAGCAGAGAATAAGTCTGCATGTCATAGCAGAGAATGAGGCTTCACGTCAGCCACCACTGCAACAGTCCATTGGCATATATTTAGGCCCAGCACACACAGGCAGAGGAGAGAGGTCCCGTAACAGAGAATCTGGCTTCATGTCAGCAGAGAATCAGTCTGCATGTCATAGCAGAGAATGAGGCTTCACGTCAGCCACCACTGCAACAGTCCATTGGCATATATTTAGGCCCTAGCACACAGGCAGAGCAGAGAGGTCCCGTAACAGACAATCTGGCTTCATGTCAGCAGAGAATCAGTCTGCATGTCATAGCAGAGAATCAGGCTTCACGTCAGCCACCACTGCAACAGTCCATTGTCATATATTTAGGCCCAGCACCCAGGCAGAGGAGAGAGGTCCCGTAACAGAGAATCTGGCTTCATGTCAGCAGAGAATCAGTCTGCATGTCATAGCAGAGAATCAGGCTTCACGTCAGCCACCACTGCAACAGTCCATTGTCATATATTTAGGCCCAGCACCCAGGCAGAGGAGAGAGGTCCCGTAACAGACAATCTGGCTTCATGTCAGCAGAGAATTAGTCTGCATGTCATAGCAGAGAATGAGGCTTCACGTCAGCCACCACTGCAACAGTCCATTGGCATATATTTAGGCCTAGCACACAGGCAGAGGAGAGAGGTCCCGTAACAGACAATCTGGCTTCATGTCAGCAGAGAATCAGTCTGCATGTCATAGCAGAGAATGAGGCTTCACGTCAGCCACCACTGCAACAGTCCATTGGCATATATTTAGGCCCAGCACACACAGGCAGAGGAGAGAGGTCCCGTAACAGAGAATCTGGCTTCATGTCAGCAGAGAATCAGTCTGCATGTCATAGCAGAGAATCAGGCTTCACGTCAGCCACCACTGCAACAGTCCATTGTCATAATTTAGGCCCAGCACCCAGGCAGAGGAGAGAGGTCCCGTAACAGACAATCTGGCTTCATGTCAGCAGAGAATTAGTCTGCATGTCATAGCAGAGAATGAGGCTTCACGTCAGCCACCACTGCAACAGTCCATTGGCATATATTTAGGCCTAGCACACAGGCAGAGGAGAGAGGTCCCGTAACAGACAATCTGGCTTCATGTCAGCAGAGAATCAGTCTGCATGTCATAGCAGAGAATGAGGCTTCACGTCACCCACCACTGCAACAGTCCATTGGCATATATTTAGGCCTAGCACACAGGCAGAGCAGAGAGGTCCCGTAACAGACAATCTGGCTTCATGTCAGCAGAGAATCAGTCTGCATGTCATAGCAGAGAATGAGGCTTCACGTCAGCCACCACTGCAACAGTCCATTGTCATAAATTTAGGCCCAGCACCCAGGCAGAGGAGAGAGGTCCCGTAACAGACAATCTGGCTTCATGTCAGCAGAGAATTAGTCTGCATGTCATAGCAGAGAATCAGGCTTCATGTCAGCCACCACTGCAACAGTCCATTGGCATATATTTAGGCCTAGCACACAGGCAGAGGAGAGGTTCATTCAACTTTGGGTAGCCTCGCAATATAATGGTAAAATGAAAATAAAAATAGGATTGAATGAGGAAGTGCCCTGGAGTCCAATAATATATGGTTATGGGGAGGTAGTTAATGTCTAATCTGGACAAGGGACGGACAGGTCCTGTGGGATCCATGCCTGGTTCATTTTTATGAACGTCAGCTTGTCCACATTGGCTGTAGACAGGCGGCTGCGTTTGTCTGTAATGACGCCCCCTGCCGTGCTGAATACACGTTCAGACAAAACGCTGGCTGCCGGGCAGGCCAGCACCTCCAAGGCATAAAAGGCTAGCTCTGGCCACGTGGACAATTTAGAGACCCAGAAGTTGAATGGGGCCGAACCATCAGTCAGTACGTGGAGGGGTGTGCACACGTACTGTTCCACCATGTTAGTGAAATGTTGCCTCCTGCTAACACGTTGCGTATCAGGTGGTGGTGCAGTTAGCTGTGGCGTGTTGACAAAAGTTTTCCACATCTCTGCCATGCTAACCCTGCCCTCAGAGGAGCTGGCCGTGACACAGCTGCCTTGGCGACCTCTTGCTCCTCCTCTGCCTTGGCCTTGGGCTTCCACTTGTTCCCCTGTGACATTTGGGAATGCTCTCAGTAGCGCGTCTACCAACGTGCGCTTGTACTCGCGCATCTTCCTATCACGCTCCAGTGCAGGAAGTAAGGTGGGCACATTGTCTTTGTAGCGTGGATCCAGCAGGGTGGCAACCCAGTAGTCCGCACAGGTTAAAATGTGGGCAACTCTGCTGTCGTTGCGCAGGCACTGCAGCATGTAGTCGCTCATGTGTGCCAGGCTGCCCAGGGGTAAGGACAAGCTGTCCTCTGTGGGAGGCGTATCGTCATCGTCCTGCCTTTCCCCCCAGCCACGCACCAGTGATGGACCCGAGCTGCGTTGGGTGCCACCCCGCTGTGACCATGCTTCATCCTCATCCTCCTCCACCTCCTCCTCATCCTCGTCCTCCTCGTCCTCCAGTAGTGGGCCCTGGCTGGCCACATTTGTACCTGGCCTCTGCTGTTGCCAAAAACCTCCCTCTGAGTCACTTCGAAGAGACTGGCCTGAAAGTGCTAAAAATGACCCCTCTTCCTCCTCCTCCTCCTCCTCCTCCTGGGCCACCTCCTCTTCCATCATCGCCCTAAGTGTTTTCTCAAGGAGACATAGAAGTGGTATTGTAACGCTGATAACGGTGTCATCGCCACTGGCCATGTTGGTGGAGTACTCGAAACAGCGCAACAGGGCACACAGGTCTCGCATGGAGGCCCAGTCATTGGTGGTGAAGTGGTGCTGTTCTGTAGTGCGACTGACCCGTGCGTGCTGCAGCTGAAACTCCACTATGGCCTGCTGCTGCTCGCACAGTCTGTCCAGCATGTGCAAGGTGGAGTTCCACCTGGTGGGCACGTCGCATATGAGGCGGTGAGCGGGAAGGCCGAAGTTACGCTGTAGCGCAGACAGGCGAGCAGCAGCAGGATGTGAACGCCGGAAGCGCGAACAGACGGCCCGCACTTTATGCAGCAGCTCTGACATGTCGGGGTAGTTGTGAATGAACTTCTGCACCACCAAATTCAGCACATGCGCCAAGCAAGGGATGTGCGTCAAATTGGCTAGTCCCAGAGCTGCAACGAGATTTCGCCCATTATCACACACCACCAGGCCGGGCTTGAGGCTCACCGGCAGCAACCACTCGTCGGTCTGTTGTTCAATACCCCGCCACAACTCCTGTGCGGTGTGGGGCCTGTCCCCCAAACATATGAGTTTCAGAATGGCCTGCTGACGTTTACCCCGGGCTGTGCTGAAGTTGGTGGTGAAGGTGTGTGGCTGACTGGATGAGCAGGTGGAAGAAGAGGAGGAGGAAGCCGAGAAGGAGGAGGTGGCAACAGGAGGCAAAGAATGTTGCCCTGCGATCCTTGGCGGCGGAAGGACGTGCGCCAAACAGCTCTCCGCCTGGGGCCCAGCTGCCACTACATTTACCCAGTGTGCAGTTAGGGAGATATAGCGTCCCTGGCCGTGCTTACTGGTCCACGTATCTGTGGTTAGGTGGACCTTGCTACAGATGGCGTTGCGCAGTGCACACTTGATTTTATCGGATACTTGGTTGTGCAGGGAAGGCACGGCTCTCTTGGAGAAGTAGTGCCGGCTGGGAACAACATACTGTGGGACAGCAAGCGACATGAGCTGTTTGAAGCTGTCTGTGTCCACCAGCCTAAATGACAGCATTTCATAGGCCAGTAGTTTAGAAATGCTGGCATTCAGGGCCAGGGATCGAGGGTGGCTAGGTGGGAATTTACGCTTTCTATCAAATGTTTGTGAGATGGAGAGCTGAACGCTGGCGTGTGACATGGTTGAGACGCTTGGTGACGGAGGTGGTGGTGGTGGTGTTGGTGGTACATCCCCTGTTTGCTGGGCGGCAGGTGCCAACGTTCCTCCAGAGGCGGAGGAAGAGGCCGAGGCGGCAGCAGCAGAATAGGCCGAGGCGGCAGCAGCAGAAGAGGTAGCAGGGGGAGCCTGAGTGACTTCCTTGGTTTTAAGGTGTTTACTCCACTGCAGTTCATGCTTTGCATGCAGGTGCCTGGTCATGCAGGTTGTGCTCAGGTTCAGAACGTTAATGCCTCGCTTCAGGCTCTGATGGCACAGCGTGCAAACCACTCGGGTCTTGTCGTCAGCACATTGTTTGAAGAAGTGCCATGCCAGGGAACTCCTTGAAGCTGCCTTTGGGGTGCTCGGTCCCAGATGGCGGCGGTCAGTAGCAGGCGGAGTCTCTTGGCGGCGGGTGTTCTGCTTTTGCCCACTGCTCCCTCTTTTGCTACGCTGTTGGCTCGGTCTCACCACTGCCTCTTCCTCCGAACTGTGAAAGTCAGTGGCACGACCTTCATTCCATGTGGGGTCTAGGACCTCATCGTCCCCTGCATCGTCTTCCACCCAGTCTTGATCCCTGACCTCCTGTTCAGTCTGCACACTGCAGAAAGACGCAGCAGTTGGCACCTGTGTTTCGTCATCATCAGAGACATGCTGAGGTGGTATTCCCATGTCCTCATCATCAGGAAACATAAGTGGTTGTGCGTCAGTGCATTCTATGTCTTTCACCGCTGGGGAAGGGCTAGGTGGATGCCCTTGGGAAACCCTGCCAGCGGAGTCTTCAAACAGCATAAGAGACTGCTGCATAACTTGAGGCTGAGACAGTTTCCCTGGTATGCATGGGGGTGATGTGACAGACTGATGGGGTTGGTTTTCAGGCGCCATCTGTGCGCTTTCTGCAGAAGACTGGGTGGGAGATAATGTGAACGTGCTGGATCCACTGTCGGCCACCCAATTGACTAATGCCTGTACCTGCTCAGGCCTTACCATCCTTAGAACGGCATTGGGCCCCACCATATATCGCTGTAAATTCTGGCGGCTACTGGGACCTGAGGTAGTTGGTACACTAGGACGTGTGGATGTGGCAGAACGGCCACGTCCTCTCCCAGCACCAGAGGGTCCACTAACACCACCACGACCATGTCCACGTCCGCGTCCCTTACTAGATGTTTTTCTCATTGTTATGGTTCACCACAACAACAAATATATTATTTGGCCCAATGTATTGTATTCAAATTCAGCGGGATATAAATTTGAGGCCTAGTATTTAGGCGCTGGGTGACCGGTATGGATTTAGTGACAGAATTAGACTTGGAAATGCACAGAAGCGTGTGTGTGTGAAGTTATTCTGAATGACCCAATGTGCACCTTGAATATTATATACCCTTTTAGGGATAGATTTCAAATAGCTCTGATATAGCAGAAACCACTAAATTATGAAATTGCTAAATTGGGAATTGTATTTCAACCCAGAACAAAAAATGTGCTTTGACGGACACTAAATAACTTTCCCAGCCACAACAGGACAGCGTTAACGAGAGATTTAGCAGGATATAAATTTGAGGCCTAGTATTTAGGCGCTGGGTGACCGGTATGGATTTAGTGACAGAATTAGACTTGGAAATGCACAGAAGCGTGTGTGTGTGAAGTTATTCTGAATGACCCAATGTGCACCTTGAATATTATATACCCTTTTAGGGATAGATTTCAAATAGCTCTGATATAGCAGAAACCACTAAATTATGAAATTGCTAAATTGGGAATTGTATTTCAACCCAGAACAAAAAATGTGCTTTGACGGACACTAAATAACTTTCCCAGCCACAACAGGACAGCGTTAACGAGAGATTTAGCAGGATATAAATTTGAGGCCTAGTATTTAGGCGCTGGGTGACAGGTATGGGTTTAGTGACAGAATTAGACTTGGAAATACACAGTAGCGGGTGTGTGTGAAGTTATTCTGAATGACCCAATGTGCACCTTGAATATTATATACCCTTTTAGGGATAGATTTCAAATAGCTCTGATATAGCAGAAACCACTAAATTATGAAATTGCTAAATTGGGAATTGTATTTCAACCCAGAACAAGAAATGTGCTTGAACGGACACTAAATAACTCGCCCAGCTACAGCACTAAGGACAGATTTAGCTGGATATAAATTTGAGGCCTAGTATTTAGGCGCTGGGTGACAGGTATGGGTTTAGTGACAGAATTAGACTTGGAAATGCACAGTAGCGGGTGTGTGAAGTTATTCTGAATGTCCCTATGTGCACCTTCAATATGATCTACCCTTTTAGGGATAGATTTCAAATAGCTCTGATATAGCAGAAACCACTAAATTATGAAATTGCTAAATTGGGAATTGTATTTCAACCCAGAACAAGAAATGTGCTTGAACGGACACTAAATAACTCGCCCAGCTACAGCACTAACGACAGATTTAGCTGGATATGAATTTGAGGCCTAGTATTTAGGCGCTGGGTGACAGGTATGGGTTTAGTGACAGAATTAGACTTGGAAATACACAGTAGCGGGTGTGTGTGAAGTTATTCTGAATGACCCAATGTGCACCTTGAATATTATATACCCTTTTAGGGATAGATTTCAAATAGCTCTGATATAGCAGAAACCACTAAATTATGAAATTGCTAAATTGGGAATTGTATTTCAACCCAGAACAAGAAATGTGCTTGAACGGACACTAAATAACTCGCCCAGCTACAGCACTAACGACAGATTTAGCTGGATATAAATTTGAGGCCTAGTATTTAGGCGCTGGGTGACAGGTATGGGTTTAGTGACAGAATTAGACTTGGAAATGCACAGTAGCGGGTGTGTGAAGTTATTCTGAATGTCCCTATGTGCACCTTCAATATGATCTACCCTTTTAGGGATAGATTTCAAATAGCTCTGATATAGCAGAAACCACTAAATTATGAAATTGCTAAATTGGGAATTGTATTTCAACCCAGAACAAGAAATGTGCTTGAACGGACACTAAATAACTCGCCCAGCTACAGCACTAAGGACAGATTTAGCTGGATATAAATTTGAGGCCTAGTATTTAGGCGCTGGGTGACAGGTATGGGTTTAGTGACAGAATTAGACTTGGAAATGCACAGTAGCGGGTGTGTGAAGTTATTCTGAATGTCCCTATGTGCACCTTCAATATGATCTACCCTTTTAGGGATAGATTTCAAATAGCTCTGATATAGCAGAAACCACTAAATTATGAAATTGCTAAATTGGGAATTGTATTTCAACCCAGAACAAGAAATGTGCTTGAACGGACACTAAATAACTCGCCCAGCTACAGCACTAACGACAGATTTAGCTGGATATGAATTTGAGGCCTAGTATTTAGGCGCTGGGTGACAGGTATGGGTTTAGTGACAGAATTAGACTTGGAAATGCACAGTAGCGGGTGTGTGAAGTTATTCTGAATGACCCTATGTGCACCTTGAATATTATATACCCTTTTAGGGATAGATTTCAAATAGCTCTGATACAGCAGAAACCACTAAATTTTTAAATTGCTAAATTGGGAATTGTATTTCAACCCAGAACAAAAAATGTGCTTTGACGGACACTAAATAACTTTCCCAGCCACAACAGGACAGCGGTAACGAGAGATTTAGCGGGATATAAATTTGAGGCCTAGTATTTAGGCGCTGGGTGACAGGTATGGGTTTAGTGACAGAATTAGACTGGGATATGGCCAAAAAATAACCACACTATTGCTGGTTAAATGCACTTGGTGATGGGCGCAGCTTGCCCCTGATGTAGTATATGGCCAAAAAATGAACAGACTATTGCTGGTTAAATGCACTTGGTGTCACAGCTTGACCAACCACACTACTGAGGGTTAAATGCACTTGGTGACGGGCGCAGCTTGCCCCTGATGTAGTATATGGCCAAAAAATAAACAGACTATTGCTGGTTAAATGCACTTGGTGTGACAGCTTCACCCTGATGTAGGCTTTAGCCAAAAAACAAACGCACCATTGAGGGTTAAATGCACTTGGTGACAGGCGCAGCTTGCCCCTGATGTAGTATATGGCCAAAAAATAAACAGACTATTGCTGGTTAAATGCACTTGGTGTGACAGCTTCACCCTGATGTAGGCTTTAGCCAAAAAACAACCACACCATTGAGGGTTAAATGCACTTGGTCGCAGCTTGTGCTGGCGCACCACAAGACACAAAATGGCCGCCGATCACCCCAGAAAAATGTGACTGACAAACGGTCTGGGCAGCCTAAAAACAGTGAGCAATTGAGGATCAGCAGCTCAATGATCCACAGCTGCAGATCGATCAGTTAATCAAGTCCTTTGGAGGAGTTAATCTGCCTAATCTCGCCCTACTGTCGCAGCCGCAACCTCTCCCTACGCTAATCAGAGCAGAGTGACGGGCGGCGCTATGTGACTCCAGCTTAAATAGAGGCTGGGTCACATGGTGCTCTGGCCAATCACAGCCATGCCAATAGTAGGCATGGCTGTGATGGCCTCTTGGGGCAAGTAGTATGACGCTTGTTGATTGGCTGCTTTGCAGCCTTTCAAAAAGCGCCAAGAAAGCGTCACAAAAGCGCGAAGAAAGCGACGAACACCGAACCCGAACCCGGACTTTTACGAAAATGTCCGGGTTCGGGTCCGTGTCACGGACACCCCAAAATTCGGTACGAACCCGAACTATACAGTTCGAGTTCGCTCATCCCTATTCCTGAGCCCATTCTGGGATTTCCTTTACAGTTGCATTCCTGTTTGTGGTGCAGTGCCGTTTAAGGGCCCGGAGATCACGGCATCCAGTATGGTTTTACGGCCTTGACCCTTACGCACAGAGATTGTTCCAGATTCTCTGAATCTTCGGATGATGTTATACACAATTGATGATCATAGATGCAAAGTCTTTGCAGTTGTTCGCTGGGTAACACCTTTCTGATATTGCTCCACTATCTTTCTGCGCAACATTGTGGGAATTGGTGATCCTCTACCCATCTTGGCTTCTGAGAGACACTGCCACTCTGAGAAGCTCTTTTTATACCCAATCATGTTGCCAATTGACTTAATTAGTGTTAATTGGTCTTTAGGCTCTTCGTTATGCTCAAATTTACTTTTTCCAGCCTCTTATTGCTACTTGTCCCAACTTTTTGCGGATTTGTTGACACCGTGAAAATTTGAATCAACGTATTTTTCCTTTAAAATGATACATTTACTCGGATTAAATGTTTGATCTGTCATCTACGTTCTATTACAAATGAAATATTGACATTTGCCATCTCCACATCATTGCATTCAGTTTTTATTCACAATTTGTTTAGTGTCCCAACTTTTTTGGAATCCGGTTTGTATATTATAACATTGTACAAGGAAGGCAATCCATTAGAATATACATAAAGATGAAACGTAACCTTTAATAATGTTACTATGAGGGTCCATTCACACGTCCGTAAGTGTTTTGCGGATCCGCAAAACACGGACACTGGCAATGTGCATTCCGCAATTTGCGGACCGCACATCGCCGGCGCTTTAATATAAAATGCTTAATCTTGTCTGCCATTGCGGACAAGAATAGGACATGTTCTTTTTTCTGCGGAAACTGAAGCATGGATGCGAAAGTGCGGATCCGCGAATGTGGATTCGGACAGCACATTCCGGCCCCATAGAAAATAAATGGGTCTGCACCTGTTCCGCAAAATTGCGGAACGGATGCGGACCCATTTTGCGGACGTGTGAATGGAAAAGATATCCATCTAAATGAAAATAAATGTAATTATTAAAGTTAAGCAAAAAGCATAGATGTGGTAGGCAATAACAAGTGCTCGGCGGCACCAAATCAGAAACCATATGTCCTACCACAATCCGGGGGGTTCCAGTGCACATCCATGAATCCCGGAGGGAAAGCAACCTCTCCTTACAATGGGAAAACACTGAATGTAAAATGGCGGCCACATCAGGTTTTTTTATAGGGTAGGGGGTGTGTCCATGTGCTGAAATGTCTCAATTGGCTGTCCTGTACCACCTGATGGATGTGTCATGGGTCAAAGTTCTTCATAATGTAAAAGAATATGGCGGGCGCGAATATCTCCATATGTTTGCATGTTCTGCGAATCGCAAACACTCAAAGTTCGCCGCAAAACGACCACCGGGCGAACCACAAGGCCATCTCTATCTGAAGGTAGGGAGCAGTATAGTGCATGTATTGCAGGTAGGGAGCAATGCATTATACTGTATGCAGTACAGGTAGTGAGCAGTACAGAGCATGTAGTACAGGTAGATAGCATGACTACTTATAGCACAGGGATAAATAAGTACAGTATGCACTGCAGGTATATAGCAATACAGTACATGCTGTAAACACATAGACAGATGGTCTGCTGTGCTGGTTTACCAGTATTTTACCAGTGAAATGCTCATGCTCATTGGCCAAATCTTCTAAGCAATTACATGTGATCGACAGTTTAGTGTTGCACGATTTTTATTATTAGTTTTGAATTTTACATATGGCAGGTAGTGTATTTTTTTTTTTTTTTTTTTTTTTTTTTTTTTTTTTTTTTTCGAGGTAGTGTACTGCGACATTGTAATATTAACACTGTATGTATTGTTTCTATGTAATCCATAGATGTTAAATCTGTTTGTCGCCGTCATAATGGACAACTTTGAATACTTGACAAGAGACTCTTCGATTTTGGGTCCACATCATCTGGATGAGTTTGTTCGAATCTGGGCTGAATATGATAGAGCAGCATGGTAAACTATCTTATTTTCTTAAAATTACTCTTGTATCAATCTTCCAAAGTTTCACTTATATGGTATAGTATAGATTCCAAAAAGTCTGCTATGCAGGTCTTTATTATACTAGTCGTAATTTTATAAACTGTATTCAGAATTTTGGTTACCTTGTATTTGTTTCCATTCCTTTCCCATGCCCTTGCCCATGTGCCAGAATGACCTGCAGCCTTGTTGCAGTATCTGGGCATGACATTTTGCTGCCCCAGGAGCTCTCATGGTGCAGTGACTGAAGTTGTGGGGGGGGTTGCCTCTGACCATGGAGGCATCTCCAGCTTCATGGTTTTGAGCTGTGCTCTTATTAATATGCCTGTGCTTCTCTTCCAGTGGCAGAATACCCTATAAGGATATGTACAAATTAGTCCGAGTCATCTCGCCACCGCTCGGCCTAGGAGAAAACTGCCCCTACAGGCTGGCATGCAAGGTTTGGTGCCCAGACTCTCAGCCCTTTCCACTCAGCAAGGGCATAGCTTACCTCTACCTTCCCACCTTTCCCTTCACCTAACTGTCCCTTCCCCTCCACCGCTCCACTACTGCACCATGCAAGGGACCTCGGGCTGCTGCCTCCAGGTTTAAATAGTGATATTCACTCCCTAACAGTCCCACAAAATCAGCAGCTGCACCCAAGCTAGTCCCTGGGACTCAAAAGAACATCTTATTAAAGATCTTTGGAGGTTTTAAAGAGGTTGTCTAGTTTTTTTTTTATGTTGATGACCTATCCTCAGGATAGATCCTATCAGATCAGTGGGGGGTCCAAATTCTGGCACCCTCGCCAATCAGCTGTTTGAGGAGGCCACAGCCCTACAATGATGACCAATAATCGTGACGTCACAGACTTAGGAAGAGACCACAGCACTCTTTGGAGGCCCTCAAACCTCTTCAAACAGCTGATTGATGGGTGTGCTGGAAATAAGAACCCCGAAAATCAGATATTGAAGACCTATCCTGAGGATAGGCTATCAATAAGAAAATCTCTGACAACCCCTTTGAGATCATAAGTTTGATGTGATAAAAACAAGTGGTGACACCAGAAGAGTCAACCCTAGATATAGTATAGGCAACAGTGTAAAGTTAAAACTATTCTATAAACCTTAATCAACATGTATACAATAAACTGGTGATTAGTAGGGTCTGTCAATATTAATAGTCTCATATATTCACAGTACATAGAGGTCCAGGGTTACTGGTGTTGGGGGGCAGCTGATTGACTCTGAAATCTGCAAATTAGCATGAGCAGAAGGAACTTTTAGAAAGAACGCATGTCTTTCCTTATATGCATCCTAGAGCGTGCTTTGCACTGGTGCATGCCAGGAGCCACATCACACAGCCAGGAGGAAGCAACTGCGGGTTCCTTACTTTACGATCTATTATCACAGCTGAACCCCTCTGGTCAAGTTAAATGATACCCAGCTGGGATACACAGCTCCCCCAATATTCTCAGCTCAGTGGCAGCAGCTGGCTGTAAATATTGTGGATATGGCTGGCAGTGGCACATGATGTTTTCTGAGGGCTGAGCCTGGAGACCAGTGTTCGACATGCTTGCAACCTCATTGCAATAGAGAAGTAGGAATCCGAAAAAAAACAAAACAGAAGGGATGAATTGGGTGTGGGTAAAAAGGTCTTATTAAAGGCATAAGTGCGGTATAACCCCGCCTGAATCTGCTCCTGGGGTGAAGGCATTTAATAACTCCTCCGTCTTCTCTTCTGTTTCCCTCTTTCTTTTCTGTTTCCTGTGTGTTTTATGTTTGTTTTTTGTTTTTCTTGTTGGTTCGGTTTTTGCCTCTCTGGGTTTGCTGCGGTTTTCATTGCTTGATCCATCGTTCTCACTTCACTCCCTTTCTCCTTCTCTGGCTCCTCCTGTCCATAACCAGTGGCCGTATCCATTATACAGAGATGTATGACATGCTGACTCTCATGTCACCACCATTGGGCCTTGGGAAGAGATGTCCCAATAAAGTGGCTTATAAGGTAGAAGTCACCCGTTGTGAATGTTCCCCTGGATTTCCTGCTTTGTATTCTATCGCAGTCCTTGTTTCTCACTCAAATCTGAGGCCCTGGCCTTCATTTGCAGTGAGAACCCTATAAAAAAAAATTCCACTAAAAGTATATGGGACCCCTGGTTGTTTATAAATTCGATAAAAAGTATTTTATCTATATAAAAATTGTAACTCTGTTTATAGAAACTGAACACTGTGTATGGCTTCCTATAAGATGCGTAGGTAGGCTTCTTAGGCTGCCTCTGCTCTCTCTGCCCAAGTCACTGCCTCCTTGTGTGTAACTAACCTATTTCAATGAGGAGTTTACTGTGATTATAACTAATACTCCCTGACTATATCATCTGCTGTCAGCACTGATCACTGCAGCTCCCATCCTCTCCCTATTTTCCCAGCACTAACCAAAAACTCAAAATTGATTGGATCATGGCTGCAGTGATCAGCCCTGACAGTAAGGGTTTTTGTAACACTAAGGCCTCTTTCCCACAGGCGTCATGTTTTTTGCCCGGATAAGAGGCGGGTGCGTTGCGGGAAAATGCGCTATTTTTCCGCGCGAGTGCAAAACATTGTAATGCGTTTTGCACTCGCGTGAGAAAAATCGCGTATGTTTGGTACCCAAACCCGAACTTCTTCACAGAAGTTCGGGCTTGGGATTGATGCTCTGAAGATTGTATTATTTTCCTTATAACATGGTTATAAGGGAAAATGATAGCATTCTGAATACAGAATGCAGAGTATAATAGTGCTGGAAGGGTTAAAAAAATAAAAAAGTTAACTCACCTTATCCTCTTGATCGCGTAGTTCCCGGTCTGTTCTTTGCTAGCTGTGGGCTGAATGACCTGTGGTGACGTCAGATCACATGCTCCAATCACATGGTCCATCACCATGGTGATGGAGCATGTGATCTGACATCACCACAGGTCCTTTAGCCCACAGCTAGCAAAGAACAGACCAGGAACTACGCGATCAAGAGGATAAGGTGAGTTAACTTTTTTATTTTTTTAACCCTTCCAGCACTATTATACTCTGCATTCTGTAGTCAGAATGCTATTATTTTCCCTTATAACCATGTTATAAGGGAAAATAATACAGTGAATAGACTGTCACCTAGAACCCATGCGTTAAAATCGCACCGCATCCGCACTTGCTTGCGGATGCTTGCGATTTTCACGCAACCCCATTCACTTCTATGGGGCCTGCGTGGATTATCGCACCGCAACGCACAAAGAGGAGCATGCTGCGATTTTCACGCAACGCATAAGTGATGCATGAAAATCACCGCTCATGTGAACAGCCCCATAGAAATGAATGGGTCAGGATTCAGTGCGGGTGCAATGCGTTCAACTCACGCATCGCACCCGCGCGGAATACTCGCTCGTGTGAAAGGGGCCTAAGGCTACATTCACACGTCAGTATTTTTCTATATCCCGAATTTCGGTCCGTTTTTTGCGGATCCGTTGTTCCTGAAAATGTTTCCGTATGTCATCTGTATGTCATCCGTTTTTTGCGGATCCGCAAAAAACGGAAACATGTATAAATTTCACAAAGCAAATAAAGTTGTTTGGATTTCTTTAAAAAAAAAAAGTGAATAAGTGATTTCTGTGGGCAGGATTTAATTTCCAGGAACGGATTCCGCATAAAACGGATGACATACGTAATGACATACGAATGTCATCCGTTTTTTGCGGAACCATTGACTTTGTATTGTACCAGGATCCGATTTTTGCGGAAAAGAATAGGACAAGTTTTATATTTAATCGGACATGCGGAACGGAACAACGGAAACGGACAGCACACATTGTGTTGTCCGATTTTTTTCAGGACCCATTGAAAATGAATGGGTCCAGAACTGGTCCTGATCTGTTCCGCAAAAAACGGAACAGATCAGGAAAGAAACAACGGACGTGTGAATGGACCCTAACTGTTAGCTGCACCAATGATTTTATCATCCAAGTGCTTACTAACTAACCATGGACGACCCTGGGAAGATAGAGAACAGCATTTCAGTGAACAGTAAGTGTAAAACACAGGCATAAAGAATACTTATTGTTAGTAGTGATTGATGCAGCCCCACTCTTCCCTATCTTCCCAGTGAGTGTATGGTTAGCACTAAAATGCAAGTCAATGGGAAAAAGGCGTTCAGTCAAAGTGTTCCGGATTTTTGGCCGGAGGTAAAAATACAACATGCTACGGTTTTCTGAAAAGCCTGATCAGTCAAAAAGACTGAACTGAAGACATCCTGATGCATCCTGAGGGACGGACTCTCCATTCAGAATGCATGGAGATAAAACTGATCAGTTCTTTTCCGGATTTGAGCCCCTAGGACGGAAAACGCTAGTGTAAGTAGCCTTAGTAAACCCCTGAATAAACTAGACTAGTTACACAAAGGAATGCAGTGGCTGGCGAGAGAGAGCAGAGGCAAGCTGGGAAGTAGAACACTGAAGATGGAATCTCCCTAACAATGCTCAGTGTTAAGGGGACACTTTTAAGGCATATCTTTTTTTAAATAAAAAATTACATGCATTTACTTAATAAAGTATATTACAAAAGATGTTAACATCACTATTCCTACACGTTAAAAAGTTTTAAAGTGATCAGATAATCCTGGGTTCAGATTGCTTTAATTACTACAGTACTTAGGCCTTATTCACACATTTGTGTCCATGATGAAATCCATGATAGGATGGTCAGAGAGTCATCACTGATGATTTCCGCGAACAATCCGTGTTTGGTTCATGTGTCTGTTTTTTGTTCTCTGTGTCTCATCCATGCTCCACTGACACTGCACAACTGAAAATGACCTTTCAGAGCATCTCCTATAAATGGTCCGTAAAACATGGATAAAACACATAGAGCATGCTTCCGTGCTAAAACCATGGACCAACCGACCATGCTAAAACATGGATGTGTGAATACACACATTAAAATGAATGTGTACATGTGCTGTCCGTGGAGAACACAGACCGCACACATCTGATAATCACTGACGTGTAAATAAGGCCTTGGTTTAATGAGTTCCTTATCACCATTAATATCTTATCTCACCAAGAAGACAAACTACATAAAATGAGTAAATTGGATTTTATGCTGAACGTCCACATACCCCCTTCTGATTGCAAAACTAAAACTAAAAATAACAACCTTTGGGACTTGTTAGCTTTGGTTCTTAGAAAGCTTTTACTGCCAGAGAATTAGAGTGTAGCGGAGCAACATAAATGTCCATGTTTAGTTCTCTTATCAAACATGTAGCAAATAAAAGAATACTGAGTTTAAAGTGAATTCCCACGATGCTTGCAGCCGCCACTAGAGGGAGTGTAGTAGCTTATTGCGTACTGCTTGTACATTGAGCTCAGTGATAACACAGTATTCAGTGAGCTCTTAAGATCCATCTAGCATGTGTGTCCACCTCAGCAATGATACTAAGGTGGACAGAGAAAAAAAGAAAAGAACAAACAAAAAGTGGTACTATACAGAACCATTTTTTAATAGCTCAGTGGCTGTACTACATTTTAATTGCATTCAATTACAAAAGTATTCAGATTCATGAGCTGATTTGAAAAATGTAGAATATTTTTGATAGGACAACCCACCTTAACTCTACTGTGACCCACCAAAGCCTCATTTCCATTTTTATGAGAACCTTCTTCTTTTGGGAAACCTAACAACTTTTATATAAAAAAATGTATGGTTAATCTCTAAGGTTAAAGGAGTTATCCAGAAAAAGATATTGATGACCTATCCTCAGGAAATGTCATCAATATCAGATCTGCAGGGGTCTGACACCCAGGAACCCTGCCGATGTTTTATATGATGACCTATCCTGATGGGGTAGGTCATCATTATCTATTATATTCTACCTTTTACGCATATTTTCGATGTTATCATAGTTGCTCCTTAAATGCTACTTTGCAGAGGTGACGTCTGCAAGCCCATAATTACATCACCAGGGAAATGACCCTTTAAAATAGCTGGTTCTGGACAGTTAACCCTTTGCCTTGTTTGTGTGCTGTCCAGCAATGCCAACACCCTTTTCCTACAAGTAGCTGGGTATGACTTATCATCAGGTTAGAATATGCATGCTTCTTTTGTTATTTAGTTACACAGGAGTAGGGTGGAGCTGGGGATATGGAGGGAAGTTTGGAGAGTGATGTCTTCATCCTTGTATTGTGTATTGTGTAGTGATTATGTGCCTATGTGTGCTTGTCTGCTTTGGGTCCCCCTGTCGATATCCCACATCTTGGGCGCCTGGTGTTTTTGTACAGAGATTGGTCCTGATGAATATGCCAGTAACAGAGGATATGACCGTACACTTCACATCTACGCTCATGGCTCTAATCCGGACGGCACTGGATATTAAAATAGCCAAAGGTAAGTTTAAAAAAGTGGCAATATGGTTTTTGTGTAACTGAAACTTAGAGCGGTATTGGCTCTCCTTAATTCTCCGTGGGAAAATATTATGCAAAGGGTACCATATTTTTCTCTCCATAAGAGGCATCTAGAATTTAGAGAAAGAAAATAAGAAAAACTATTTATAAAAAGATTATTGATCAAAAGCCCTATCTTCATCTAACCCCCAAATCAGACCCCCAATCCTCATCAGACCTCAGATCAGATCCCCATCAGACTCTATTCCTTATAAGACCCCCATCCAACCTCAGATCAGAGCCCCATTCCTTATTAGACCTTAGATCAAACCCTAATTCCTCATTAGACCTCAGATCAGACCCCATTAAACATAAAAAAATAAATGAACTTATCTTTCCTGCTCTGGATGGCACCACCACTCTGCAGGTTCAGTGGCTCTTCCTGCACTCACCTATCCCTAGTCTTTTCTGGGTGCCTTCACTGCACTGTGACCTGACATCACACAACATCAGGTCATAGTGTGAGCACTACGTCTTGAGGCTGTATGCAGTCAGGACAGTGCAGCACAAAGTAAAGACTAGGGAGTGGTGAGTACAGCCAGCACCAGGATCACTGTATTCATTGATCCCTGGTCCTATGTCACGGAAGGTGTACAGGAAACTAGAAGACACAAAATGAATATCCGACTCACTGGATCCAAAACTAAGGAACAAAAGGGAGAGCCCTGTATCAGACCTGGCTCTCTCCCTGACTGCTCAGCCTATGCGAAAATCCCAATGGTAGATGATCGCATATCCTCGTACCTCGACTGTATAACACCTGAACGCCCTATAATAGTGAGGGGACACGGCCACCGGCTCCCTACACTTGATACAGAGGGAGTCAGGGTCACCTGGGATCCAGCAAACAGAAAAACACAAATGAATGAACAAAACTTATCTGTAGAAGACTCAGAAGTAGGATCAGCATGCACACACTCCAGGAAGGAATATAAACCGCAAAGTGAAGCAGTCTGGGAAGGGATTTAAAGGGATGCAATCAGTGCAACTACATGACAGCTGAGAGAGGATAACGAGATGAGAAAATGAAAGCAAAACAAAAGGAAGCTCAAGGAGGAGGTTCTGAAAGACATCTGTCAGAGCTTCTCAGATGTCTGGTGGTGACATCCTACTGGTTACTAGATGAGCACTTCCATAATGAAAGCGCGCACTCAGTATTCTCTCTATAAGACACACTGCCATTTTCCCCTCACTTTTGGGTGTGTGTCTTATGGAGCGAAAAATATTTGGAGGTGGCACCCTTTAAGACAAAGGAAAATAGCCAAACCAATATGATTAGGTTATTTAGCTTTAGCCTGTCTTTTTTCTCTTGTCCCAAAGCTTATTAAAAAGTCGAACTTTAATTCGTGGGGAGCCACTTCCAAAAAGTGGCTGAAGTGAGATGCTTTTCTTTCCCTGAAAGAAACTTCTAAACAAACCCATCTGCAGTCTGATCATACTTGTTTTGATCTGTCCCCTACTTCTTGATAACTTCCAAAAGCAGCTAAACCTGAAGCTGGAAGCTGGATCCTGACTACAGGATTAAACTACACACAGGATTTGTTGGTAACCTGTCACTATAGAAAACATTCAAGTTTGCATAGAAACTGTAGACACAAAACAGTAGATTAAATAAAGACTGTTTTAAAGTTGCATATTTTTCATGTTAGATACACTACCTAATTGTATTTTTAGGAAAATCTGATCAATATGAGATTATTAGAGGCTTACATAGAGGTTTTTTATTTGAGACAAGCAGTTTGCTAGGGACCTGCTGCTTCCAGTCTGCAGAGTTTTTGAAAGTAGATGTCAGACTGCGTGTGCTTAGCAATTATTCCAGTTATAAGTCCCATTTAAATTGCCATTCATTTTTTTTTCTTGCAGGTGGAGCTGACAGGCAACAACTGGACTCCGAGCTGCAGAACTGAAATACTGGCAATTTGGCCAAATCTGTCTCAAAAAATGTTGGACCTACTTGTGCCCATGCCGAGATGTGAGGGTTTTAAAGAATATTCTGATGATAAAAAAGGATTGATGTGATAATGCATGTGAAAGTCATGCTAATGTGAAATATTTTACTAGATGATCTAGATAGATCACCTACGGTACTTGATATGAGTTTGAGATCATAACTAAAGTAAAGGTAGCGTGCCTATACAGAATTCAAATACTGCTAGTGTATGTGTGATGTGTGAGCTGGCACATAATAGGCACTGTTACAGATTTTGCTTTGGGAACAAAGATCTCACAGTTAGGTCTCTGTTCCTTTGCCATCTTGCAAGTAGGAGGTGTTGTTGGAACAGCGGCTTTGGCAGTCCTAGGTCAGGTTACTTTATTAAAGTTTTTGAGACCAAAGCCTTTGGTTTCAAAACAATGCATTTCTAATACAGTTGAGCGGACACCTGGATGTTCGGGTTTGACGGGTTCGTCCAAACTTTACAAAAAAGTTTGAGTTTGGGACCCGAACTTGACCCCGAATCCCATTGAAGTCAATGAGGACCCGAACTTTTGAGCACTAAAATGGCTGTAAAAATGTAATGGAAAGGGCTAGAGGGCTGCAAATGGCATCAAAATGTGGTTAAGAGCATGGCAAGTACTCTGCAAACAAATGTGGATAGGGAAATGACTTTAAATAACATAAAATACCTAAAAATAAAAAATAATAATCTTGATCTAGGAGGACGAGGTCTATATGGAGTAGGAGGTTGAGGAGGTGGTGGATGTGGCGGTGTAGGTGGAAGCAGCGGTGGAGGAGGTAGCCTACACTGCTTTTTGGGTTTAAATGTATTTATATTTTTTTTAATTAGGGTACACCCCAAAACATTGGGAAATATAACCTGTGATATCCCCCTCCAGTCGTGCTAAACACACATTCAGACAATACACTGGCTGCAGGGCAGGCCAGCACCTCCAAGGCGTAAAGGGCAAGCTCGGGCCATGAGACCCAGAAGTTGAAGGGGGCAGACCCGTCATTCAGTACGTGTAGGCGTGTGCACACATACTGCTCTACCATGTTGGTGAAATGCTGCTCTCCTGCTAAGACGTTCCATATCAGCTGGTGGTGCTGGTTGTTGTGGCGTGCTGACAAAGCTTTTCCACATTTCGGCCATGCTAACCCTGCCTTCTGAGGTGCTGGCGGTGCCCCAGCTGTGTTGGCGTCCTCTTCCTCTGCCTTCGCCTTGTGCTTCCACCGTGCCCCTGCTGTCAGGTGGGAATGCCACCAGCAGCGCAGTCTACCAGCGTGCGCTTGTACTCGCGCATCTTACGATCACGCGCTCCAGTGAGGGAATTAAGGACGATACACTGTCCTTGTAACAGGGATCCATCAGCGTGGCCACCCAGTAATCAGCACAAGTTAGAATGTGGGCAACTCGGTGGTCATTGCGGAGACACTGCAGCATGTAATCGCTCATGTGTGCCAGGCTGCCCAGAGGCAACGAAAAGCTGTCCTCTGTGGGAGGTGTATAGTCTGTGTCCTCTGTATCCCCCCAGCCATGCACCAGTGATGGCCATGAGCTGGTCTGGGTGCCACCCTGCTGTGAACATGGTTCCTCCTCCTCCATCTCCTCCTACTCATTCTCCAACTCGTCATCCTCCAGAACTGTGCCCTGGCTGAACAATTGTGTACCTGCCATTTGTGGGTGCAGGAACCCACCCTCGGAGCCACTTGTGAATGACTGGCCAGAAACCCTATGAAATGATCCCTCATCCTCCTCCTCCTCTTGTGCCACATCCTCCTCAATCATCGCCAGCAGCGGCATAGAAGTGGGATAGTAACGCTGAGAACTGAGTTATCGACACTGGCCATGTTGGTAGAATACTCGAAACAGCGCAACAAGGAACGCATGGAGGCCCAGTCATTGGTGGTGAAGTGGTGCTGGTCCGCAGAGCGACTCACCCGTGCGTGCTGCAGCTGAAACTCCACTATCGCCTGCTGCTGCTCGCACAGTCTGGCCAGCATGTGCAAGGTGGAGTTCCACCTTGTGGGCACGTCGCATATGAGGCGGTGAGCGGGAAGGCCAAAGTTACGCTGCAGCGAAGACAGGCGAACAGCAGCAGGGTGAGAACACTGAAAGCGCGCACAGATGGCCCGCACTTTATGCAGCAGCTCTGACATATCGGGGTAATTTTTAAGGAATCTCTGCATCACCAAATTCAGCAAATTCGCCAGGCAAGGGAAACTGGCTAGTCCTAGAGCTGCTACGAGATTTCGCCCATTATCGCACACCACCAGGCCGGGCTTGAGGCTCACTGGCACCTACCACTCATCGGTCTGTTGTTCAAAGCCCGTCCACAGCTTCTGCGCGGTGTGGGGTTTGTCCCCCAAACAGATAAGTCTGCCTGCTGTCGTTTACCCCTGACTGTGCTGAAGTTGGTGGTAAAGGTGTTACGCTGACCGGATGAGGATGAGGTAGAGGATGAGGAAGCGGAGTAGGAGGAGGAAGCAACAGGAGGCAAACTGAAGCTCCCAGCAATCCTCGGTGGTCGAAGGACATCTGGCAAACTGCTATCCGCCTCAGGCCCAGCCGCCCCTGCATTTACCCAGTGTGCTGTTATGGAGATATAATGTCCCTGACCGTGCTTACTGGTCCATGTATCCATAGTGAGGTGCACCTTGCCACAGATGGCTTTGCGCAGTGCACACCTGATTTTGTCCCCCACTTGGTTGTGCAGGGAAGGGATGGCACGCCTGGAAAAATAGTGGTGGCTGGGCACGACGTACTGTGGGACAGCCACCGCCAGATGGAATGACAGCATTTCAAAGGCCAGTAATTTTGAAATGCTGGTATTCAGGTCCAGGGATCGCGGGTGGGTAGGGGGGTACGTCCTCTTCCGCTCCAGTGTTTGGGAGATGGAGAGCTGAACGCTTCTGTGGGACATTGTGGAGATGCTTGGTGACCCAGATGGTGGTGTTGCTGGCAGATCCTGACAGCTGTATATAACGCTTGAATTTCACATGTACAGATGCAGCAAGGGCTGTAAAATTGTGTATTTTGTCCAAAAAGGGTGTTTTTGAAAAACCCAGAAAATTATAGCTGTATTTCTAGCTTAAACTGCACACTGACTAATGGTGCAAAGGCACCAGATGTAGGATATTGCCAAAAAAGGGTGTTTTTTTAAAAGCAGATTATTATTGCAGTATTTCAAGCTTGGATTTGAATGTTACAAAAGCACAGATGCAGTGCTGGTGCACTGAGATTGCATAAAATGGCAACCGCCACCCACCTAACTAACAGACGGATAAAAGTTATTTTTCTCTGTCACTGGGCTCAGGGCAGGGTAAAAAGATTGTGCACTGCACTCACACAACTAAATATATGTCGATCGCTGAGTTCAATTGGAGTTCTAATTAAAGATTCTGTCCTATTCTCTCCCTCACAGCAGCAGCATCCTATCCCTACACTAAGCACAGCAGAGTGACGTGCAGCGCTGCGTGACTCCAGCTTATATAGAGGCTGGGTCACATGCTGCACTGGCCAATCACAGCCATGCCATTAGTAGGCATGGCTGTGATGGCTTCTAAGGTCACACAGTTAAACGCTTGTTGATTGGCTGCTCTGCAGCCTTTCAAAAAGCGCTAAGAAATCGCCGAACACCGAACCCGAACTTTTACAGAAATGTTCGGGTTCGTGTCCGGGGTCCAAAAAACCTAAAGTTCGGTACGAACCCGAACTTTACAGTTCGGGATTCCCTCAACCCTAATTTCTAATGATGATTTTTTTTTGTGATAATATTTTTATTGATTTTCGAAGAGAGGAAAATAACACAGAATTTAATTAAGCAAAAGGAAAATCAATATCAAGACAGTATGGCATCAATGACAGTTACATCACTGTAAATTTGTATGTCTTTCTCTGTATAAATAATATTGTGTATAATCATATAAAGAGAAAATAAATAAAATAAATTAGTATAATATTAAAATGGTTTTATTTTTTCCATTTGAAATTCAATGTAATAAATATAACCAAACACATGTATAAAAAAAAATCCTCTCACATCATGTATAACAATAGCTAATATGTCACTTTGTTTACTCTACATCATCTCTCTAATACCTTGTGAACAGATATTTGCAAATCATTTCTAAACTAATCAAGTTTGATCTGAATTTTCCCAAAATTTTAGTCAAGCTGGAATTTTCAGCAATTAGATTCAGGTAAATTTCTCAAAATGGTGTCAGGTAGTGTTGAGCGAATCGACTTTCGGATCCAAGATCTAAAGTCAATTTGCTTAAAACTTAGTTTTATTGCTGTACAGAGATTAGTTTCCGTACATCATTCAAATGTATGAGCTTCAGTGAGGGAAATTAGTTATCATCAAAGTCACTGGACTTCGGTGAATAACTTTGGGATTTGATTTCTCAACTTTAAAACCATTTTAAAACAGGAATCTACCAAAAGAAAAAGATTTTAGTAATTTTTTTAAACATAAAGAAATCATACAGTGCAGTTTCTTTTTTTTTTTTTAAAAAGGCTATATTGCTACCAGCAGCCATGCATTGACCCATTGCCAGAAATCTTGCTGTCACTTTAAGGTTACTAATTCTGTCTTGGCGTTAAAGACAGTTGTTAATGTCAACCACGCCTTTTCAGGGCAATTGGATCATTTTTGATTAGCGTTGAATTTTTTCGGACACAAATCTAATTGCCTGCCCGATTCAGCTGAATTGACTCTGAATCGAAATTGAAGAAATTGTCTCATCAATACTGAGAACAAAGGTCTCAGTTTTTTCTCAGATAGATGACTATTTTAACTCTCTATATCTTCAGTAGAAGTTGACTGACCAAACACCCAATTTCTTTAATGGCAAAGTGCTGTGGAGTGAGATACACCATTCAAATGGTGAACGTGTATAAATACGTCTTAACTGCACCGTACATTGACAGGATGTATGCATACAGATGGTGGACGCCAATGGGGCTAAGATCGTTCTTATTTGCTGCTTCACGTTGCGTTTCGAGGCAACCAATGGAAGTGCCAGACATGCTTTTGGAGAAGGGTCGGAAAACAATAAAGTAGAGTGGACCATGACTTGTCACATGTATTGAGATGATGTTCTACACTGGGCTTGCTGAAACTCATCAGTGAAAGGCCCCTTGCAGACGAGCGTTCCTCCCGAAGCGAGTCGGCATCGCAGCAACTGGCCTTACCTCCCAGCACTGAACGGATTTACATAGCATTATATTGATTTATGATGCTATGTAACCCTTACAGTTCTGGAATGTATTGGATAACACTGGCAGCATTATGCATTCCAGAGTTGTAAGGGTTACATAGCATCATAAATCAATATAATGCTATGTGACCCCCGGCAACGCTGGAAGGTCAGTCCGGGAGCTGCAATGCGGACTCGCTGCGGGAGGAACGCTGGTCTGCAAGGAGCCAAAGGGTTCTCCAGATTTTTTTAAGTATTTTAAACTGGGCCTTCAGACTAACCTATACATTTTGGACCAGAATCGTTTAACTCATAGTTAAAGCGGGTTGTCTCACTTCAGCGAATTATATTTATTATGTATAAAAAGTTGATACAATCCACTTTCTAACATATTGTGATTGTCCCTATTGCTTTTTTTTTCTGCTGGCTGGATTCATTTTTCCATCACATTACACACTGCTCATTTCCATGGTTACGACCACCTTGTAATCCAACAGTGGTGGCCGTGCTTACACACTATAGGAAAAAGCAACAGTCTATGCACACTCTCAAGGTCCTGGCCACCATAGAGGCACCACTTTCCTATAGTGTGCAAGCATGGCCACCGCTGATGGATTGATGGGTGATCGTAACCATGGAAATGATCAGTATATAATGTGATGGAAAAAAGAATCAAGCCAGCAAAGGAGGCAATATGGAGAATCACAATACATTAATAAGTGCCTTGTATTAACTTTCTCTACATGATAAATGCCATTTACTGAAGTGAGACAAGCCCTTTATTGGTTTTGGCTTTTGCCATTATAGGCTAGCTAGTCAGCAGAAGAAAACTCTACCTTGCTAGACAATGTGTGTTCCTATTATTTGAGTTTTGCTGATGTATAAAGAGCCATGTGTTTTTTAGGCTAAGACCACACTGTCAGCTTTCTGCATGCAATTTTAGAAGCCAAAACTGGTATTCAATTAAAAAAAGAAGAACATTTTGTATCTGTCCTTTATACTTTCCTAAAAGTGTCCCCATTTTGTAGGCGGGTCCAAACGGATAGAAGGGAGGACAATACAAGTAGGCAGGGAGAACAGAAGTAGGTGGGGCCTGCAATAACACAGTGCAGCACAAAATACCGCCCCAGCAGAACCAAATATCACAAAATACTGCCCCCCTCGTCACAATATTCAACTGTATCTGTGATGGCACCTGCATAAATACCTGATGCTTCCAGCATTAATTAATGCTGGAAGCATCAGATCATTATGTACCTAGCTGACATCCTTGAGGAGGACTTGACTGGGCTCCTGGGCATCAGCTCACTGGGAAATTTCCCTGTAGGGTCTACGACCAGTATACCCCTGGCCGTACCCTTAGGCTATTCATGCTGCCTCCTTCTCCATCCTTACATGGAAGTACAGATAAATCTAATGAATTGCCAAACAAAACTGCAAGCCCTTCCACCTAACCCCCCTAACGCACATCATACACTAGGACCTGGTTTCATAGGAGATAGGGCATGTCCAAAAACCTGGAGACACCCTTTAAGAGTAGGTGTAAAGCTGCTCCTACTCATCTGAACTGTAAAGTGGATGAAAATATATTTGACATTAGAGTAAAAGCCTCTTCAGTGGCGGGGAGAATGGAATTGCAAGCTTTATCAGCTTCTCCGCCTGTGTCTAATTCTATGCACTGTGATTTGAAGCACAGCGGGTCTTAATTCAGTGTGATATTATTCGAGGCTCTCTGCACCTTCACTTGTTTGCAAGCTGTGTCAGACTGACAGCAAGATATGTGAAAAATCACTTAGGAAGCATAGAACCTGATAAGTTTGCTGTTCGTGCCAGAATGTCGCCTTTATAATAAGTCATTGAAATAACAATTTATAAAGGAATCTAATTTATGTAAAACCCTGGGTTCAATAGGAAATAAAGTACCAATTTGCAAACAAAAGCCATTGAGCTTTTGATGGAAAAAGAACAACCCAAGAATCTAATAGAACCGGTGTCTTAATGTATCTATTTTAAGCCTTAAAGGAGCAGTAACCCTAAAGTAGAAATGATGCAGAAATAAAGCCTTTAAAAGGCAGTCACAATCATTCCTAGGGACTGTCTGTAGATAATCGATCCTGCAGTATGAGAGTGGTCCTGGGGTGGAAGACATTTTTTTTCCTTTCTCTCTATCATCCCATTGAAGAACACTACAGACTTTTGTCAGCCTGAAATGGCTCCTTACAGGCATACTGTATATACTGAATTTAGTCATCGTCCACCTTTACTGCAAACTGACGTGTGAATGAGGCTTTACTATGGAGACAACTAGTCTATTGCATTTTAAGTCAAAGTTTAAGAAGTTTTCAGAACTGAAAATATCTGAAAAAAAACTATCATGAGGTTCAGCCATTGTTTGGCTTCTTCCCTAAAATGAGCTGCCCTCCATTCTGAAAGGGGTTGTGAAAGAATAGGGTGGGGGTGGGGAGTTGGAAAACCCCTTCATTTGGCCTGACCTGTAAAGGAAAGATTCCTTCCTGCTTCCCAGCACTAGCCGACCACTTCTTCTCCTCCAGGCCTGCAATGCTCCGCTGGGCTCCCAAAATGTCAACATCCAGTTTGATATCACCAGAGCCAATCACTGGCGGAGACCAACTCGCCCAGTGTCATGACAAATGGTCACATTGCGCAAGGGGATCCAGTCTCTGCAGTGGCCAGTGATTGACATCGAAGGAGTCCAGCATGGAATCACAGGCCTAAAGGTGAAGGAGCAGACGGCCGGGGCCGGGAAACAGGTAAGTGATCTTCCTTTAAAGGCCCGGCCAATTATACTGGTTTGCCCCCCCCCCCCCCCCCCATCTCCTACCATTCTTGCACAACGTTCTTAAAGGAACGATAAGATTGCATTCATCTCTTAAACAAATAGATAATGCTCTAGGTATAGCGCCCCTTTAATTGTAATTTATTTCAAGAGCGTCTATAACATTATAAAAGGTCTACATCTTGTACTACATAACCCACTACACATGGAGGTTCATTACAAGAATAGTGATTATGAATGGCATCTGTCAATGACAACTTTTTAACTCTTTTTCTCCAGCCACTGACTTAACTGTGGGCAAGATTTATGCTGCTATGATGATCATGGACTACTATAAGCAGAGTAAAGCAAAGAAACAAAGACAACAGCTGGAGGAACAGGTGAGATATTATAACAACCTGGCGAGGCCTGTGGATAACCTGCATGTCTTCTGCATGAGAAAGAACAAAATCAGTAATTATATCTATGCTAATTGACATATGGATCTTTTGCCTTTTAGAATCTAAATATAATCCATTCAAAAGACATTATTTTTTTGAAGGCAGTATACAATGATGGGCTTTAATTCAATGCATTGTAGAAAAAAAAGGAGTATAAAGTTTGATATATATTAAAGTCTGTGGACACATTTGTAAACTTTCGAATGATTGAGCTAAAAACATTTTTGTAGTAAGTTTTGATCGAACTTCGATTTGGATATAAATCAGCTTAGAAGTTCATTCAGGAAAAATCGGAGAGGATCTGAAGAATGAGCAGTCAGACGGATTTATCACAAAATGGCATTGTGCAGCTGCTATGTACAGTAAAACATAGACGCTGCAGAAAATAAACTGCAGATTTTTTTAAAAATACAAACCTATTATAACACTGCTGTTGGCCACAAAATTATGTAAATCAATATTAATAATTAAAAAAAGCCCCCAGAGGAGTTCATAGCCTTTAAGGTAATTACATGGCTAAAAAAAATATTGCTATTCTTTTTAACATCTAATGTGCCATATGTGCAGACATTATATTACTGAGACATCCCCTTTAAAACTAGAGGTTTATTATAAATCATGGGACAGCTGCATCTCAGGGTTTGTGGTAACAAGTACTTTATAGTTGTCAACAGTCCCAAATTTGCTGTGATTGTTCATAGACAATCCTGGCAAATTTTGGCTTGTTCCAGGCTGAAAATGAGTGAGGAATATGTGAACCCCAATACTGGATTTTGGGTGTGCCAGGCAGGGGCGGACTGGGAACTTAAAGTGTAACTGTCAGTCTTCTGTTTACATAGCACCGTCAGTGTTGAGCAAGTCTCCACCATTATTTAAGACAGGGAAGTGTTGCTAAGGCTCAAAATAGGCCACTTTAGAGCTATTTTGCTGATAGAAATGTACAATTTCAGTAATTAAAGTGTAGTGCCAAAATGGTTAGTATGACTGCCCCTACAAATTACAAGAAAAAAATATAAAAATAAATGACAGTTACACTTTAACCACCTCAGAGAAATATCTTGGCAAAAGACAACTTTTCCCATTTTTTTATACAAAGTTGGCATTTGACCAAGATATTTCTCTCACCCAGCATGGGTATATGTAAAATTACACCCCAAAACACATTGCCCAACTTCTCCTGAGTACGGCGATACCAGATGTGTGACACTTTTTTGCAGCCTAGGTGGGCAAAGGGGCCCACATTCCAAAGAGCACCTTTAGGATTTCACCGGCCATTTTTTACAGATTTTGATTTCAAACTACTTCTCACGCATTAGGGCCCCTAAATTGCCAGGGCAGTATAACTACCCCACAAGTGACCCCATTTTGGAAAGAAGACACCCCAAGGTATTCCGTGAGGGGCATGGCGAGTTCCTAGAATTTTTTATTTTTTGTCACAAGTTAGTGGAATATGAGACTTTGTTAGAAAAAAATAAAATAAAAAAAATCATCATTTTCCGCTAACTTGTGACAAAAAATAAAAAATTCTAGGAACTCGCCATGCCCCTCATGGAATTCCTTGGGGTGTCTTCTTTCCAAAATGGGGTCACTTGTGGGGTAGTTATACTTCCCTGGCATTCTAGGGGCCCTAATGTGTGGTAAGTAGTTTGAAATCAAAATGTGTAAAAAATGACCTGTGAAATCCTAAAGGTGCTCTTTGGAATGTGTGCCCCTTTGCCCACCTAGGCGGCAAAAAAGTGTCACACATGTGGTATCGCCGTACTCAGGAGAAGTTGGGGAATGTGTTTTGGGGTGTCATTTTACATATACCCATGCTGGGTGAGAGAAATATCTTGGCAAAAGACAACTTTTCCCATTTTTGTATACAAAGTTGGCATTTGACCAAGATATTTCTCTCACCCAGCATGGGTATATGTAAAATGACACCCCAAAACACATTCCCCAACTTCTCCTGAGTACGGCGATACCACATGTGTGACACTTTTTTGCAGCCTAGATGCGCAAAGCGGCCCAAATTCCTTTTAGGAGGGCATTTTTAGACATTTGGATCCCAGACTTCTTCTCACGCTTTCGGGCCCCTAAAATGCCAGGGCAGTATAAATACACCACATGTTACCCCATTTTGGAAAGAAGACACCCCAAGGTATTCAATGAGGGGCATGGCGAGTTCATAGAAATATTTTTTTTTGGGCACAAGTTAGCGGAAATTGATTTTCTTTTGTATTTTCTCACAAAGTCTCCTTTTCCGCTAACTTTGGACAAAAATGTCAATCTTTCATGGACTCAATATGCCCCTCACGGAATACCTTGGGGTGTCTTCTTTCCGAAATGGGGTCACATGTGGGGTATTTATACTGCCCTGGCATTTTAGGAGCCCTAAAGTGTGAGAAGAAGTCTGGAATATAAATGTCTAAAAAAATTTACGCATTTGGATTCCGTGAGGGGCATGGTGAGTTTATGTGAGATTTTATTTTTTGACACAAGTTAGTGGAATATGAGACTTTGTAAGAAAAAAAAAAACAATTTCCGCTAACTTAGGCCAAAAAAATGTCTGAATGGAGCCTTACAGGGGGGTGATCAATGACAGGGGGGTGATCACCCCATATAGACTCCCTGATCACCCCCCTGTCATTGATCACCCCCCTGTAAGGCTCCATTCAGACGTCCGTATGTGTTTTGCGGATCCGATCCATGTATCCGTGGATCCGTAAAAATCATACGGACGTCTGAATGGAGCCTTACAGGGGGGTGATCAATGACAGGGGGGTGATCAGGGAGTCTATATGGGTGATCACCCCCTGTCATTGATTACCCCCCTGTAAGGCTCCATTCAGACTTCCGTATGTGTTTTGCGGATCCGATCAATGTATCCGTGGATCCGTAAAAATCATACGGACGTCTGAATGGAGCCTTACAGGGGGGTGATCAATGACAGGGGGGTGATCAGGGAGTCTATATGGGTGATCACCCCTCTGTCATTGATCACCCCCCTGTAAGGCTCCATTCAGACGTCCGTATGTGTTTTGCGGATCCGATCCATGTATCCGTGGATCTGTAAAAATCATACGGACGTCTGAATGGAGCCTTACAGGGGGGTGATCAATGACAGGGGGGTGATCAGGGAGTCTATATGGGGTGATCAGGGGTGAATAAGGGGTTAATAAGTGACATGGGGGGGTGTAGTGTAGTGGTGTTTTAGTGCTACTTATTACTGAGCTGCCTGTGTCCTCTGGTGGTCGATCCAAGCAAAAGGGACCACCAGAGGACCAGGTAGCAGGTATTTTAGACGCTGTTATCAAAACAGCGTCTTATATACCTGTTAGGGGTTAAAAAAAATCGCATCTCCAGCCTGCCAGCGAACAATCGCCGCTGGCAGGCTGGAGATCCACTCGCTTACCTTCCGATCCTGTGAACGCGCGTGCCTGTGTGCGCGCGTTCACAGGAAATCTCGGCTATCGCGAGAGGACGCGTATATGCGTCCACCCAGGATAGCAGTGATAAAGTTGAATTGAGGAGGACACCTGTAGCTGCTGGCCAAGTGCATAAGTACCTGATGCTCCTAGCATTAATTAATCCTGAGAACATCAGATTGTTATGTACCTGGACAGCCTCCATGAGGAGGGCTTGGGCGGCCCACTGGTCATTGGCCCATCGGGAAATTTTCCTGTAGGGTCTATGGCCAGTCCACCCCTGGTGCCAGGGAACGGAGCTTAAATGCCCCAAAGTTACCAACAGAAACGTTATTAAGTATGGTACTGAGTCATGGATTTGGTGTATCCTTATTAAAAGATGATGCATTACTTTCTGGACATTGCTCGCTTTATTTCCTTCTATATCGGGTGTCAATGGATTAATTTATCTTTGACTAATATCTGGATATTTACTCTTTTAAACAGAAAAATGCTCCAATGTTTCAGAGGATGGAAGCGTCATCCTTACCGGAGGAGATACTATCCAATGCCAAAGCCTTACCATACCTCCAGCAGGATACTCTGTCAGGCCTGTGAGTTAGCTGTGTAGTAGTCTATCATATAGTAATGCTGGACATAGCTACAAAGGATGAGTTCTTCTAAGCTGCTCTGAGATGTGTGGCCTGTCGTTTTAGGGATGCCTTCCCATCACTCAGTCCTTTATCCCCTGAAGAAATATTTCAAGCACCATGTCTGGACAATGATGATGAAGACTTTGAAGAGCAGCTGTCTCTGGTAAACATAGCTTTTAGGAGAGCTGACATAGCCCATTAACTTAGCACTGTCATTTGGTGCATTAAGGATAATGTGACACGTTTCAGGAAAATCTTGACTTGTATGGATTGGGTGCTGACATTGTCAATGTGGATTGATTAAGCTTTGTGCACACTAAAGTTAAAGTTAGTGTTGTTCCTATTCCTGACCGTCCAACCTAAAGAACCGTTTTTTTTTATTCTAAAACGAGTAACATTTTTAATATATCTTTATAGTAGTTGGAGCACTCATGCAAAGCTCCAAATCCCCTGCATGGATATAGAATACTAAGGGTTTGCAGGGCCTATTTTATTCCACTTTTTATTTTTCGGAGGTGGAACCTGATTAGTTCCTATGGGCAACTAAACCAGTTTTCCTTAACACCAACTTTAAATAAATCTCCTTTAGGGCTCATTCACGCAACCATATGAATGCGTCCACATTCGTTCTGCAATTTTGTGGAACAGGTGCGGACCTAATCATTTCAATGGGGCCACAAAAGATGCAGACGGCCCGGCCCCGCAAAAAAAAAAAATAGAAGAACATGTCCTATTCTTGTCCGTTTTGCAAATTGCAGAACACACAGGGGCAGCATCCGTGTTTTGCTAATCCGCAATTCGCGTGGTCTTCTGAATGAGTCCTTGTTGTGCCTAAATCCCTGTTCATATATCACAAGCACCTGGCTGAGACATAAGTAAACAGGGATTCCTTTCAGATACCTTTTTTATATTCAAATCTGTCAGCCAAGGTTCCTGGGAGCAATGATGAGTGATTCAAATGTTCACCATTTCAACTAATCTAAAATAAAATACAAAGCCACTCTGCAAATAGCCTTGAATAAAAAAAATCTCCTACCCGACTTATGTATCTCCATGGTAACAGACTACAAACAGACCCGGTCTGTAGACAGATTCTAACATTATATTCGCTTTATTTTGCCTGCTAGTTCTTACTAGGCTCTAGAACAGGGGTCAGCAACCTTCAGCACTGCAGCTGTGGTAAAAGTACAACTCCCAGCATGCACACTTGCTTGGCTGCTCTCAAATCTCCCAAAGAAATGAATAGAGCATGCTGGGAGTTGTAGTTTCACAACAGCTGGAGTGCCGGAGATTGCTGACCCCTGCTCTAGAATGTATGTTGCCAAGAAATAGGGGACTTATGTAAGGGAGTGGGACTGCAGGATCAGACTACACAGGATTTGTTTGTAGTCTGTAACCATGGAGACACACAGATTTTCATACGAGCTGTAGACTAACCACAGTAGTGTTTTTTTTTTTTTTAAACAAGGCTATTTGCCAGGTTGCTCCTTTTTGCATTTTAGCTGCACTGGAGCAATAAAATGGTTGTAAACTTGTTTGTATCAGTCTGTTCTTATTCAATGTCTAGAATCTCTTTAACCTTATAATTGACAGCATTTCATTAACAATTGCAGGTACATTGTTTTATATGCAAGAAGTCTTGTTTTGTATCTTGCATGAATGACATCTTGAATGTTTGATGAGATGATGTCAGACTTTGCCACATTGAAATATCACAAGATGTACTCATTCTGCAATGTGTATTGGTGCCAGATGTTTTGTTACTAGCATGTTCTCACCTGGTGCATAGATGTCATCCTGTCTGCAACAAGAATGGAAGTATACTAAGTCTCTCAATGTGAAACATGTTGTCAGCTCATTGATTCTGCCTGGTCACTGCAGTGTACAGCTTTGTCCACACCTGAGGATAGTAGCGCTAAACAGTGTCCCTGTTGCAGTGTCATTGCACTGTGTGTCTTCAAGTCTCTAGCATTTTGTTGAGTGCCTCCATACATGCGCAGAACGGTTCTACCTACAGTGCACAATGACCATTTGGTGCTTCCCTGGATATCAGACATAACCCAGTAACCAAATTCATTACATCCACTAAGTGAAAGATTTACCTAATGGCTCACCTTTTGGCTCACTAGTTCAAGACTACCATGGGTTAGCCAAAGGAGAAAGCAACACCCTATAGAGGATCATCACCTAACACATTCTTAGGCCTCTTGCACACGAACATTGTGTGCCCGTGGCCATATTGCGGCCCGCATACGGTGGGTCTGCGATACATGGGCACCGGCCCGTGTGCTCCCTGCATCATGGATGCGGACCCATTCACTTGAATGGATCTGCAATCACGGAGATATGGAACAGAAACACGTATCGGAACCCGTGTTTCTGTCCGTGCCTCGGACTTGTTCTATTTTTTTGTGGTACAGAAGGATTACGGACCCATTCAGGTTGAATGGGTCTCGATCCGTCCCGGCCGCCGCCCGTGCATTGTGGACCCCAATGCACGGAACGGATGCACAACGTTTGTGTGCAAGAGGTCTTAGACAAATACCACATTAGTTTCAGTGGAAACAGTATAATGCTTTACTGTATTACCTATGTGGTGGCCCCACCGGGGAACTAAACACTTGCTGTTTGGTTCCACCAAAGATTACAGTTAATGGAGGCGAGAAACCATGTGAAGAGCTTGTGGTCAAGGACCCTTCTAACAAACAGGGATTGCCCATATTGGACTGCTTAAGGAATATTAAAGCAAAACCATGTACAAAGATTCCACCTCTTGCATGGGTATTATTATCATTATTATCATCCAGGTATCTTTTAGTAACATTTCTTCTACAACTATAGTGTTGCTCTAACATCCAACTCTAAACTACTGGATCTGTTAGGAAACTTTTTTGGTTAGCAACCTGATAAGGTTCGGTCACTTGATGGACACCAGTGATGCATTGACTCTCACTAGGTCTGACAGTTAAGTCAAGGTGTCCATCATCATATTTAGAGAAGCATGCAGGGCTAA